>NC_092334.1:549022500-549715000 GCF_046630445.1 Rutidosis leptorrhynchoides
TTGTTTCAGTCCAACCCAAAAACAGCTAAATGGATTATGGCCCAACAGGCCCATTCTGAAATTATCAATCAGTCCAACAGCACAATTTAATAATCCGGTTCTTTTAAAAAAAAATGACAACATGAGATAGTGGAGTGCAGTCGATAGGAAAATCACACATATTCACATCATCATTCTTTATTCATCTTATTATCATCTCAATTATTATAATCATCATCATTATTTTCTTTATAAACCGTAGCAATTTCAATGGAGGGTGAGGTCTGTTAAATAGCGAATAGATTAGGATAGAAAATATCAGCAATTTATGAAGGTTCCATGGTGTTTATGACTGTAAAACAGTAACAGATAACAGCATGGTTATGATGTACAACAGAAGCGTGCAGGTGGGTGTTGATTTAATTTACGTTTGAACAGGAGATCAAATAACAACAAACAAACAAATGTGAGAGAAAAATATAGAAACAATAATAGAAGAAACCTAGTTCACTGCTTTGTTGAAGAAGAAGGAAAAAGGAAAGAAAATAAATAATAACTTTGTGGGTCTTTGCAGTGATTATGGCGAGGGTTTTGAAGATGAGGCTGCGATGGTTTGAGGATGGTGATGGAGGTTGTAGGTGGTTCGATAGTTGTAGGTTTGATGAAGGTAATCTTCATCTAACATTGTCGAGCTAGTGTATAACAAGGAGGTGGTTATGGTAGTCTCGATTCTGGGTAAACGTATCAGGAAATAACACAAAAAAATTTATATATATGTAAAATGATATGATGTTTGTGATGGTGCTCGGAGATGGTGATGAAGTTAGTTTTTAAGTGGGTTTCGATAATCATGAAAGAAACAGAAAAAGCAATAACACAGAGGTTTGATGGTGGTTTTAATGGTGATAACCGGTGATGATTGTAGGTGTACGTATGTATATATTTAGAAAGAGGTGGTGAAGGTATTCTTGGTGATCATGGAAGATGGAGGCGAATATGGTGGAGATGGTGGTTGTTACGGGTTCTTAATGGTAGTAGTTTAAAGGTGGCCGACGGTTGTGAGGCTTGGGTAGTGGTGTCGTTCGACTATGGTGGCCGGTGGTAGTGTTATAGATGTTGAAGATAGCGGTTTAGTCATCTAGGGAGGGTGGTCACGGTGGTGATTCTAAATGGTTGTCTTGTTATCGATTAGAAATAGGAAGTAGCAAGTCTTGATCATAGATGGTGATCGGTTGTAAACGAAGAAGAAAGAGTTGTAGCCATGACAGTTAACTTGTGTTGGTGATGCAAAGTGGGTTTTTAATAGAATTAGAAAAGAGAGGGAGTGATGAGGTTTACGGATGGTGAAAGTGATCCATATGTTGTATCTAACATACAAGGAAAATAAGAAACAGAAGAGTGCAAGTGATGGCTCGGTGGTGATGGCCAAGGTTGCCAAAGAAGGAGGTGAATATGTAGTGGGTTGATGGTTGTAACAGTCGAGTTTCAGGTGGTGGAGCTCGATGGTTGTTCATGGTTGTGTAGTGATCGAGCTTTATAGTGATGATGTGTGAGTTTGATGCTCAATAAAATAGAAAGAAGTAAGAAAAAAATGTGTGGAATCCTTTACATATACTCACGTACATATATAATAAATATAGAGATAGATGAGTACTAAGTTAGTGGAAAGGAAAAGCAAAAATAGTAAACGAATATGAATTGAAACAAAAATAGTGATATATACATTTGATTCCAAATTTCGTTAGGTGTTCAATCAAGAGAAAACAGAAATCTATAATCTTAATAATAATAATATAATAATAATTATAATATAATTTAAAATTAAAATGTGTGATTAAGTTAGCCGTCGTCTACTATTTCATTCATGGACTGAAATTCGTGCTCCGTTGATAATGGGTAAATGTACACAGAAAAATCCCAAATTTTTATATTAAACATCCTTATTTATTCTAATCATTATTTTATAAAAAATGGTCATTAATTGTTTAAAACTATTAAATAAAAAAATTAAATCAACTGTCCGCGCTCGATCCTGAGTAAAATATAAAAACTGTTAAAATTTAATAATTAGATCCTAAATATACTTTTAATAAGCCTATAATTTATATAACTCATTTTCGGATTCCTGTTTATTTTAAAATCATATAAGTTTGTATTAAACTTGTTTAATATCCATCGAATGGTAATTGAGTGTTACACTCGTTTACTAAATAGATTCGAAATCACAAAATATATATTTAACATACTTTATTTATATATATATATATATATATATATATATATATATATATATATATATATATATATATATATAGATATTTTTTAAATAATTATTATTATATATTGTTTTATTTTACATAGTTAATTCTAACATAATACATTTCAAATTATTATTTATATATATTTAAATATATACGTAACTATTTACAATTAGTTGTTCGTGAATCGTCGGGAATGGTCGAAGGTCAATTGAATATATAATAATAGTTCAAAAATTTTGAGACTCAACATTACAAACTTTGTTTATCGTGTCAGAATTATGAAATCATTTAGAGAATTAATGTTCAAAATAAGTCGAAATTTTTCGGGTCATGACAGTACCTACCCGTTAAAGAAATTTCGTCTCGAAATTTGAATGAGATCGTCATGATTGACAACAAGAATGTTTTCATGATGAATATGAGTTGAAAATAGAGTTTTATCACCATGGAGTAATATGGATAAAACATTTTGATTACGTGAAAAGTACGAGTGAAGCTATCACAAAAGAGTGAAATGATAAAATTACAGGTTCGTCTTAATTTTTGACGTAGTCACAGTTGATTCTCGAAATTCAAGGAATTTAAAGAAAATCTTCTAATCAAAAATAAAATGAAATAGCACGATTTATTAGCAAACTGTTGGAATTACGGAAGAACAGAAATATCAAGGAAATATTTCCGTAATATGCTTAGAAATTAAGTAGAATGAAAGAGTTATGTAACATGGCACATGATGACGGTATGGTCTGTAAATCGTCACGTTCCATTAGAAATTCAACATGACTTACTGTAATATAATTACGTTGGCCGGGCGTCATTATATTATACTAACCCATGCTTCAGTTCTCAACACTTCTCCAAAAATCATTCATAATTTAAACTCAAATTTTACAGAAGGATAGAAACTAAAACAGTTTCTTTTATGATGTAACATAGATAGCACGAAGAGATAGATAATTTCGAACAAGGATATTTATGAAGGTATCTTCAGAAATATTGAGGATATTTATACTTAAAGATACGATGATATCTTAGAATTTTAAAATGTCTAGAATCAAAGGATGTTGCAGAACTTTTCTGCAAGGATTAGAATAAGTAAGGAGCAAGATATTCGCTAAAGAGTTCATCAGATACAAAATCATCTGGATTCATTAAGTACAAGTTTAGTCCTGGTGATTTGTCCACAGCCTCCTTCATAGTTTCGCATAATCCGCTTTCCAATATCAAATTTTCTATTGAGTGTTTCCAACACTCCATTCTTTATTATCAAGCTTTTGGCCATTAAGATCATCTATAGCTTTTGCTGCTTCGTCAGCATTTTCGTATCTGAATCATGGGTTATCAATCCGAGGTGTTTCAAGAATTTTGAAGGGTTTGAACGCAGATCGAAATCATCAGATACAAATGATGTTTTAGATGAATCAAGTGGCAACTTGAGGAAATATTTAACTGTAGTAGATGTAATTTATTAACGATATTTTAAGTCCAAATGTGTTGTAATTAATATTTCCTACTATTTTAATACTTTTTAATTGTCCAAGGTTAGTAGTCCAATGTTAGTAGTCCAATAGTCCAATAGTTCAATATATAATCTGGTTAATCAAGACGTATCGTGACCCGTTGTACCGCTATTGTCTTTGAAGTAATCTCGACGTATTGTATAAATGTGTCCCAATTTATCCGACAATATTTAAAGTGCATAAAATACATAACATTAATTAAATGACAATAAATAAAATTGCGAGTATTAAAATTGCGATAAATAAATTGCGATAATTAAAATTGCGATAAATAAATTGCGATAATTAAATTTGCGATAAATAAATTGTGATAATTAAAATTGCGATAAATAAATTGCGATAAATAAATTGCGATAATTAAAATGACAATAAATAAAATGTAATAAGGAAATAGTCATAACGGATATAGGAAGAGTTAGCTAGGATTTGGTTAGTATGGATTTAAAATTTTACGTAGTTAATTAATTGGTTTCTAATTCAATTTTATTTTGTCCATTATTTTCTTCATTATGCCACTTGTCAAATCTTGACTTAGATTCTGATCGGTCAAAATCCGAATATGAAATTGAATTTGAATGAAAATAGTTGTTCTTTGGTGAACGGATACGTATATATGTGGATTTGAGCAGTATTGTTAATGACTGCTGAATCTGAATTGAAGAATGTACAGTGTAACATGTTAATGTGAGATCTAAATATTTCTAGGGTATTACCTACCCGTTAAAATATTCTCATCATTAATAGTTTGTACAAGAAAACTTTTAATTACAATCTTTGTGAAAATATATATATACATATATATTTTCTTCAAATGTAATCATGAATTTAATGAGTTAATATAATATTAATCTCATTTGATTTACCGTTAGAACTAGAATACATAATCTCTAAAACATTAGAGATTACAAAATCGCCATGTAGAACGAAGATAGATGATGTAGAACGATATGTAGAACGATGATTATGCTCGAGGTATAGATTATGATGTTGAGGTGTGTGATGTTGAGGCTTGTGTTGTTGGTGGTACTGTTGGTGCCGGTGATGTTGCTGGGGCTTGTAAGTTTTGCACCATATTCTCCGAAACTACTACTCGAGCACGAAGTTCGTTGACTTCTTCTATTATTCCGGGATGATTGGCGGTTTGAACAAGCAGATGAATAAAGTTTAGAATTGTAGATATTATATAATCGTGAGGAGATGCTCTGGAAATGAGAGAGAAAATGGTATTTCGGACAGGTTCGCCGGTAAGTGCTTCAGGTTCTTCGCCAAGAGGGAAAAGTGGTGGATGGAAGGGATCACCTTCTTCTTGTCTCTAATGATTAAGTATATTACGAACCCATCCCCAATTCATCCAGAATAGATGATGGCTAATTGGTTGATCCATTCCGGTCACACTGCTTTCGGAGCTCGAGTGAAAATCCATATCAGAATAGCTGTCGAAATCGGAGGAGCTTGAACGGATTGCGGCATCCATTTTGTATCGTCAGGGAAATGAATTTTCGATAGGAGATAGATTATAGGACTTAGATTGGTATACATGATTTACATATGTATATATAATACCAAAATCTCATAAATTACGGAGGAATCTTTGGAAGATGTCAGGTAAAGTCTACAGTAACAGATGTGCTAAGATATGAATTTTGTCTATACACTATCTATGCAATAATTGCACTAAAATGTGTCTAGACTTAGAATGATAAGCAGGTAATTTCAAACAAGAAATTATAAGCAAAACTTTTTAACATGCAGACCCGGTCGAAGTCCAGACTCACTAATGCATCTTAATAATTATTTGTTAGACACACTAATGCAAGACCTGGTTCGCTAAGACCACCGCTCTGATACCAACTGAAAAGACTCGTTCATACCGATTATAAATGATTCACAATAATTGATTTCATTGCGAGGTATTTGACCTCTATATGATAAGTTATACAAACAATGCATTCATTTTTAAAAGACAAACTTTCATTACAACGAAATTTGATAGGTATGCATACCATTTCATAATATATCCAAACTATAAATGACTTAATAATAATCTTGTTGAACTCAATGAGTCGAATGCAACGTCTTTTGAAATATGCCATGAACGACTCCAAGTAAAATCTTTAAAATGAGCAAATGCACAGCGGAAGATTTCTTTCATACCTGAGAATAAACATGCTTAAAAGTGTCAACCAAAAGGTTGGTGAGTTCATTAGTTTATCGTAACAATCATTTTAATATTTTAATAGACCACAAGATTTCAAATATTTAACCGCACACGTAACCCGTGTACAAAACATGATACACATAACCTGTGTATAAAAATCATTCATATGGTGAATACCTGGTAACCGACATTAACAAAATGCATCTAGAATATCCCCATCATTCCGGGACTCTCATTCGATATGATAAATCGAAGTACTAAAGCATCCATAACCCGGATGGGGTTTGTTAGGCCCAATAGATCCATCTTTAGAATTCGCGTCAATTAGGGTGTCTGTTCCCTAGTTCTTAGATTAACAGACTAAAAAGGGTGATATCCGGTATAATAATCCAACCATAGAATGTAGTTTCAAGTACTTATGTCTATTTCGTAAAACAGTTATAAAAGCAGCGCATGTATTCTCAGTCCCAAAAATATATATTGCAAAAGCATTTAAAAGGAGAGCAAATGAAACTCACGATACTGTATTTTGTAGTAAAAATATGCATACGATGAAACTGAACAATGCAGGGTTGGCCTCGGATTCACGAACCTATATCAGTTATATATATTAAAACATATAATGAAAATCAAATAATTCCATCTATTAATTATATAGTATTTATATATTTAGTTTTGTAGTTTATATATAATTTGTACTAAATTCTAATATATTTTATATCTTAAATTGCATGTTATATATGTATTTATTTTGTATATACATAATAGAAATGTTAATATTTTTAATATATAATTATAGGTAATATTAATAAAATTTTAGTGCAAGTATATTTTTATATACAAAATATTTATTTGTTATAATAATATAATAACAATAATGATAATGAAATTTTAAATAAAAAGGTAGTTTTAATAATAATAGTTATAATAATAATATAAATCTTAATAAAAAATAATTTTAAATGATACTTTTGATAATACATATAATTTTAATGAAAATGAAAATTTAAATAAAAATGACAATTTTAAAAATAATGATTCTTTTAATAATAATAATAAAAATGATAATAATATTAATAATAATTCTAATAATGATACTTATCATAATAATAATAATAACAATAATAATAATAATAATAATAATAATAATAATAATAATAATAATAATAATAATAATAATAATAATAATAATAATAATAATTCTAATTCTAATTCTAATTCTAATTCTAATTCTAATTCTAATAATAATAATAATAATAATAATAATAATAATAATAATAATAATAATAATAATAATAATAATAATAATATTATTATTATTATTATTATTATTATTATTATTAAAATTGAGTAAACTACCTTTAAGCTTTTCCTAAAAAAAACCGCCTCTGACAGGGCTCAAACCCGCGTCCTCTCGCTCAGCCGCTAACATCTTTAACCATTGAACCGTTGCAGTCTTTTTGAATTAATCATACACCATATATATATTTAACCCGTAATATTTATTTTGTCCTTGTTTCAGTCCAACCCAAAAACAGCTAAATGGATTACAGCCCAACAGGCCCATTCCGAAATTATCAATCAGTCTAACAGCACAATTTAATAATCCGGTTCTTTTTTTTTAAAACAACAACATGAGATAGTGGAGTGCAGTCGATAGGAAAATCACACATATTCACATCATCATTCTTTATTCATCTTATTATCATCTCAATTATTATAATCATCATCATTATTTTCTTTATGAAACCGTAGCAATTTCAATGGAGGGTGGGTTCTGTTAAATAGCGAATAGATTAGGATAGAAAATAGCAGCAATTTATGAAGGTTCCATGGTGTTTATGACTGTAAAATAGTAACAGATAATAGATGGTTATGCTGTACAACAGAAGCGTGCAGGTGGGTGTTGATTTGATTTGCGTTTAAACAGGAGATCAAATAACAACAAACAAACAAACGTGAGAGAAAAATATAAAAACAATAACAGAAGAAACCTGGTTCACTGCTTTGTCGAAGAAGAAGGAAAAAGGAAAGAAAACAAATAATAACTTTGTGGGTTCTTGCAGTGATTATGGCGAGGGTTTTGAAGATGAGGCTGCGATGGTTTGGGGATGGTGATGGAGGTTGTAGGTGGTTTGATAGTTGTGGGTTTGATGAAGGTGATCTTCATCTAACATTGTCGAGCTAGTGTATAACAAGGAGGTGGTTATGGTAGTCTCGATTCTGGGTAAACGAAACAGGAAATAACACAAAAAAATTTATATATATGTAAAACGATATGATGATTGTGATGGTGCTCGGAGATGGTGATGAAGTTAGTTTTTAAGTGGGTTTCGATAATCATGAAAGAAACAGAAAAAGCAATAACACAGAGGTTTGATGGTGGTTTTAATGGTGATGACCGGTGATGATTGTGGGTGTACGTATGTATATATTTAGAAAGAGGTGGTGAAGGTATTCATGGTGATCATGGAAGATGGAGGCGAATATGGTGGAGATGGTGGTTGTTACGGGTTCTTGATGGTAGTGGTTTAAAGGTGGCCGACGGTTGTGAGGCTTGGGTAGTGGTGTCGTTCGACTATGGTGGCCGGTGGTAGTGTTATAGATGTTGAAGATAGCGGTTTAGTCGTCTAGAGAGGGTGGTCACGGTGGTGATTCTAAATTGTTGTCTTGTTATCGATTAGAAATAGGAAGTAGAAAGTCTTGATCATAGGTGGTGATCGGTTGTAAACGAAGAAGAAAGAGTTGTAGCTGTGACAGTTAACTTGTTTGGGTGATGCAAAGTGGGTTTTTAATAGAATTAGAAAAGAGAGGGAGTGATGGGGTTTACTGTTGGTGAAAGTGATCCGTATGTTGTGTCTAACATACAAGGAAAATAAGAAACGGAAGAGTGCAAGTGATGGCTCGGTGGTGATGGCCAAGGTTGCCAAAGAAGGAGGTGAATATGCAGTGGGTTGATGGTTGTAGCAGTCAGGTTTCAGGTGGTGGAGCTCGATGGTTGTTCATGGTTGTGTAGTGATCGAGCTTTATAGTGATGATGTGTGAGTTTGATGCTCAACAAAATAGAAAGAAGTAAGAAAAAAAAGTGTGGAATCCTTTACATATACTCACGTACATATATAATAAATATAGAGATAGATGAGTAGTAAGTTAGTGTAAAATAGTAAATGAATATGAATTGAAACAAAAATAGTGATATATACATTTGATTCCAAAATTCGGTTAGATGTTCAATCAAGAGAAAACAGAAATCAGTAATCTTAATAATAATAATAATAATAATAATATAATAATTATAATATAATTTAAAATTAAAACGTGTGATTAAGTTATCCGTCGTCTACTATTTCATTCACGGACTGAAATTCGTGCTCCGTTGATAATGGGTAAATGTACACAGAAAAATCCCAAATTTTTATATTAAACATCTTTATTTATTCTAATCATTATTTTATAAAAACGGTCATTAATTGTTTAAAACTATTAAATAAAAAATTAAATCAACTGTCCGCGCTCGATCCTGGGTAAAATATAAAAACTGTTAAAATTTAATAATTAGATCCTAAATATACTTTTAATAAGCCTATAATTTATATAACTCATTTTCGTATCACTGTTTATTTTAAAATCATATAAGTTTGTATTAAACTTGTTTAATATCCATCGAATGGTAATTGAGTGTTACACTCGTTTACTAATTAGATTCGAAATCACAAAATATATATTTAACATACTTTATTTATATATATAGATATGTTTTAAATAATTATTATTATATATTATTTTATTTTACATAGTTAATTCTAATATAATACATTTTAAATTATTATATATATATATATATATATATACGTAACTATTTACAATTATTTGTTCGTGAATCGTCGGGAATGGTCGAAGGTCAATTGAATATATAATAATAGTTCAAAAATTTTGAGACTCAACATCACATACTTTGCTTATCGTGTCAGAATTATGAAATCATTTAGAGAATTAATGTTCAAAATAAGTCAAAATTTTCTGGGTCATGACAATATTAATTTAATCAAAACTTTCTTTAAACCCCCCAATCAACTTAGGATAATTATTAGTGTTTTTGGAATCTCAATTAAGTCGCTCTCTGTTGAACGAACGTGGACTTGCTATTAGCTTTACTATACGATTAGCACTAGTTGCCTATTTGTGTGATAATTGTCTAGTATTATTTTCTTTTTTATTAAAGTTAGTGTATAAATCACACATCATATATATACATACATATATATATATATATATATATATATATATATATATATAATGTATATATATATGTGTATGTGTGTGTGTGTGTGTGTAAACATACACATATATATACACACACATATATATATATACACACACACACATACACATATATATATACACTTATATATATATATATATATATATATATATATATATATATATATATATATATAATTATATAAATATAATCATACTTATTATACGTTTTTGAATACTTTTATATAAAAATGATTTTTGATCAAACTATCATTCAACTCTCTTCCACCAATAAACATTATTTAACCTTGGTTATATAATCGAAAAATCTTTTATATGTTAAGAGTATCAATTCATGGTAACAAGAATTATATACTAAAGACATGATTTATTGGCTAGTCTTGAGTAAGAGCTTAGTTTTAATCTAAAAATGAAAGTTTAACGCGCTAAAATAAGAACTAAGTTTATAAATCTAAAAAGGTAAAAGAATCGAGTAGTTAGTATTTTTGTTGCCACCTTCTTATTACCAGATCCATATATATAAAAAAAGTTATTCAATATAATCTTGTACCTAATCAATTAGTTGATTGAGGATTTGTGGTGTTAAGAAAGTTTGGACAAAATATGGCTATACTATCTTATCCGACTAGCCTAATTGAAGGCCTAGTGTTCTCTGTTGGAGTTAACGATGTCGGGGATTGGTACAGTAATCCATTCATAATCACTCTGGCCCGATTCCTCTTGACATACCAATTAAGTTGATAGATTAATTGGTAGGAAACTTAGTGTCTACATCACATGTAATTTAACAAAACGACATACCAACTAGTAAAATAAAAAAATACACTTCACTACTATAACTGCTTACAAACTGTTATATTCTACATATTTATTTACTTGCTTATTGTCTATTGTAATTTAGTTTGAATTAGCTTAATAAAAACCAAAATCAACCACCTCAACTATTTGATATAACTATTAACTATTATATACATTGTCTTGACGAATCTGTTTCAATTAAGTCAGTTTTAAAAACGACCATAGGTCAACCTACCACTTGCTCACTCTTAGGATTAAATATTAGTAGACACTTAGGCCCCAAAAAACTATAACATCATAAAAACACTGATCGCGCGAGCGGAACTTGTCTCAGTCGAATCTAACGACCGACGTTGAGAAAATAAATTACCCGCCTGACGCGCATCAGTTGACATTTTTACTACGGTTTTGGATATGATAATTAAAGAGTTTGGTGAACGGTCTAGCAAGGTAAGCACCGAATTTCTTACTAATATGGCGGCTTAAATCCAACGTAATCCACTTTCTATGTTTGATACATTAAAGTTAATGAAGTTGAGTGAGATTTATCCTGTGAATTTTAATCAAGCAGAAAGAGGTCATATTAAACGTGAACTTGATATCTATTATGTGGTTGCACATCGTGATGAAAGATTTGTCAACTTAAATGGGATTGACGACCTTGCTAGATTGATGGTTGGAAATAAAAAACATATTTCATTTCGTTTTGTCTATCGTTTTTAAAGCTTGCTTTGGTTTTGCATGTTTCAAACCTGTTGAGTCCACTAAGTATTTGAGGATTTAACTACGGTAAAACATGATAATAAACACTAATTGTAATGTGCAACCAACACAAGTTTACTTAAATAGTTCTAAAGCTGTAAACAACATTGAATAATGTGTCATAGTGTTCTATTGTGTTGCATTTGTTATCAACACAAGATAGTTAATGAAAAATGGGTTCTTCATAACTAGCAGAAGGATGTATATTGACTCAGCAGAAGTCCATAAAAGAACCAGCAGAAGATGAACCAACACAAAACACTTAGATGAATTATGTTCATCAAAGACATAATTATTTCATGTGTTGTCTACATTAAGCGTGCTATTCAACTAACATGGAAGCCGAAGTTGAAGAGAACAAGACACTAGTCGGTGGTTGACAAGTGACCTAACAAGACAACCAATGGAATGCAGAAGTACACCACATACATAGTTCGTGGGTATACTTTATCAACGCCTTGAGAACCAAACACTCTATTTATTTATTCAAATAGTATGTCCAATCATTTTAGGGCATTCCTAAAATAGCTTCAGAACAAGGGAGAGCTATGTGCTTTCTGAATCAGTTATTAGTTGAAGTACAAACATCCTTTGAACCAACATACCATAGAACCATTACATGTTTAATAGAGTCACTATAAATAGACAAGTCCACAAAAGTAATACCAGGTGGTGTGAGATTTTAAACTATCGAGTCTGTCAAATCTTATATATGTTTTTAGTGCATCTAAGTTATCAAGGCGTAATCTACATCAATCGATTATCTATTCCACTCTAAGATAATTGTGATTCTTTGAAATTATATCAATAAAAAGAATAAGTTAAAACTTACTTGGACTCACGGCAGTTTAATCTATTTGATTACAAATAACTGTTAAAACATTTTTAATTAGCAAAAGAATTGTATTCACCCCCTCTCTACAATACTTTATGTTGTTAATCGGGACCAACACAACACCACTTTATAGAGGTATTTTTCAATAATGAAGCTTGTGAAATCAGATTTAAGTGATCGAATGAATGATGAATTTCTAAATGGTTGTCTTCTTGAAGCGCTTGCTAGTGTTATAGATGAAACAATTATAGATCATTTTCGATGAATGAAATATCGTAAAGGAAAATTGTGATTGAAATTAACTTGGTTTTGTTTGTACTTAATCATAGTTTTTCAATAATTTCCGCGACTTAATGCCTTTCGATGTAATTTTGTGACACCAATCAGTTATAATTATGGCTCCACGATAGCTCGGAAATGATGATTTTGTCAATTGAAAAGGGTAATTCTTACTTATCAATGGTTACTCTGTATAAAAGTGTAGTAGAAACCAAAATAAAATTATACTAAAATAAAATGAACCTTATCATTTTGAATCATCTAATGGAATGAGAATGTTATTTTATTTTTGATTAACTTAATTATTTAATCCGTGGATAAAAATGTCATTTCATGTTATTTAACCGTTTATTCAGCACAATAAACAAACAAGATAGTTAATTAATTAATTATTGCATATAGTCATTCTATATGTGAAGTGATAAGTTCATTTTGATAAATCCAACATTTTTTGATACAATCTTTCAAATTTATTCTTCAATAATTTATAACAAAAATTTTGTGTAACACATCTTTTGAGGGTATTAGTGAATTTGAGTGGAATTATCTCTGTTGATGTTGAAAATTTCAATCCCCATTCTATATCATTATTGTCATCTTTATCGATGTAAAACTTAATGAAAAAAGAAAGAAAA
Organism: Rutidosis leptorrhynchoides; assembly: GCF_046630445.1. Taxonomy (NCBI): domain Eukaryota; kingdom Viridiplantae; phylum Streptophyta; class Magnoliopsida; order Asterales; family Asteraceae; genus Rutidosis; species Rutidosis leptorrhynchoides. Next base: position 549,036,009 of record NC_092334.1, read on the forward strand.
AAAACATGCCTTTGACATGTAAAGTCTAACGTATTAAAACACTTATATGCACATATCTAACATGGGGATAAAGGTTGAAATCACTTAATGTGGACGCAACTAACTCATTTACGGTTGTGGTTATAAGAGTGCTAGAGGTCGAACTCATTGTGTTATATGTGTCAAACATGTCCTTCGTTTTTTTTTAACGGCAAATAAGGTATTTTATTAAAATACAAAAAGTAAATGTACAATAGGAGTCAACAGCTCCTGAAAACACACAAGGAAACCCAAAGAAAAACGAGAACAAAATACACAAAAATAAGTAACACAAAACGAGACAGACTAGTAGCGGCCGACAGACTATACAGGAGAGCCATAAAATTTCTACGAATATTGCAGACTTGAGAATTCAAATAGGGCAATAGAAAAGCTACAGTACTGATTAATTCAGCGAAAAAGTAGCCCAACCACATACCCATTTCGCCATATACATGAGAATACCTATGGCCCAAGAGTAATCGTTTGGCCGCGAGTCCAGTGATAATTCAACCAATTCAACCAATTCCTGAACGACTAAAATCATCTAGATCAAAAAGGCGTGGGTTGCGAATCCAATGTTCCCAACCAATTTGGGCCTTACTGCATCTATTTGAAATCCACTCAAAAGTCTTTAATTGGATTTCTTTGAAAACGAGATCGCAAGATGGTTTTGATTTGGTGAAGGTGCTGACATTCCTATTTTTCCATAGCAAATAACCCGTAACCCGTTCAGTTGCTTGCCACATTTTCTTTCCATGAGCAGAGGAGAACGAGTTATCATTGTCGAGGAAGGCTTCATCCATGGTAAAATAAGGCGGAGGGTCAATGTTCCACCAATTGTAGACCTTCACCCAAGTCTCAAAAGCAGCTTTGCACTAGAAAATAGAGTGATCTACCATTTCGAGATCATTATCACATATTGGGCAACGAATCGAGCCTAAGTCCATACCCCGCTTGTCGAGTTCTACACGAGTTGGAAGGCGGTATTGTCTTGCACGCCACACGAACAACTCCACTTTTAGAAGAACCAAGGAGTTTCGTAGGGTGCAATTGGGATGAATCCCAGAATTTAAGGAAGCTTTCATCAGGAGCTTCGTGAGGGCGTTAACCGAGAACAAACCACTAGAGCTTAAAGTCCATGTCCATTCTTCACTACCAGAGCTGCATGGTACAAAACTAGATAAACGGTTAGAAAGATTGGCGACATCCCCTAGTATTCTCCCCGAGATACTACGGGACCAACACCAGTTAAAAATGACTTGACTGCCCTCCCAACGAACACGATCTCGGATGGTGGCATTTTGGTTAGAATCAAGGCGGTAGAGTCTATTAAACTTGTCCTTTAATGAAAAATTATCGAGCCACGCCACATTCCAAAATTCAGTTTGAGAACCATCTAAAATTCGTTTTTTAAAAGAATGAGCAAAAGGTGTATCTAAGTTAGTAAGACTTTTACCGACTTTTAAAATAGATGACCAAGTTGACGAGACGCGATTCGCGACCGGGGTGAAATCCACACTTAACCTACCTCCCTCCCCATACATACTTTTTATTATATTAACCCACAACGAGTTGTGTTCCCGATAAAATCTCCACCACCATTTTCCTAATAATGCTTGGTTTTTAATTGCAAGTGATCCGATGTCAAGCCCGCCATTTTCCCAAGGTAATATACACGAATCCCATTTTATCCAAGACATTTTCGAGACATCGCTTGACCTGCCCCAAAAAAATGACGCCTCAAGCATTCTAATTTACTTATGACACAAGACGAGGCCTTAAATAGTGAAAAAAATTGAAGGGTAGACTAGATAATACCGATTTGATGAGAGTGAGACGACCACCGTAGGATAGAGATTTAGCTTTCCAATCCGCGAGTCTTTTTTCAAACTTGGCAAAAACCGGTTCCCAATGTTTTAATTTTTTCATGGTGGAACCAACAGGGAGACCAAGGTATATAATCGGTAAGGCACCCACCACGCAACCAAGCCATTCGGCCATAGCATTGGTTTCCGAATTAGAGACACCCAGCCCATATACACAACTTTTATGAAAATTTATTTTTAACCCCGAAGTTGCTTCAAAACATTTAAGTATTTTCATAAGATTACGCGCATTTCTTCTGTTCCATTCTCCAAAGAACAATGTGTCGTCCGCGTATTGCAAGTGGGTTAGATGGACATTTCCTCGACCAATACGAAGCCCCGAAAACCGATTTGAAGCAGCCGCCATTTTCGTTAGATGATTTAAACTCTCGGCCGCCATAATGAAGAGATAAGGAGATAAGGGGTCTCCTTGCCGAACCCCCCTTTGAAGGTTAAATTCTTTCGTGGGCGAACCATTTATCAATATAGAAATAGAAGCGGAGGAGAGACATGCTTTAATCCACTTAATCCACCGACATCCAAACCCCATCAATTCCATGATTTCAAACAAAAAGTCCCAACTAATACTATCGAATGCCTTTTCAAAATCCACTTTAAAAAGAAACCCTTTGCATTTAGTGGCTTTAATATCACGGAGCGCTTCATTAGCCACTAAGATGCCATCAAGAATGTAACGGTTTTTAATATATGCACTTTGCTTGAACCCGATAACCGATGAGATGACGGCTTGAAGTCGCTTTGTCAACACTTTGGATAAGATTTTATATGAACACCCGATTAAACTAATTGGGCGGTAGTCGCCAAAATCTTGTGGATCAGTCTTTTTTGGGATTAGTGCAATAAAAGATGAGTTGCACCCATTAGATATCTCACACGATTCCCAAAATCGATTAAAAAAGGAGAGGATATCATCTTTAACTATCTCCCAAAATTTTTACAAAGAATTTCATATTAAAACCATCGGGTCCCGGTGCCTTTTTGCCTCCACAATCATTAATAGCATTAAAAATTTCCGTTAGAGTAAAAGGTGTTTCAAGATGATTTGCTTCCTCGGAAGTAAGACTTCTTTCTAAGGGGCCTCAAATTTGAACCTTCTTGCATTAGTATCACGGAATCTATCTTGAAAGTATTTGAAAGCTTCTAATTTGATCGTTTCCGGATCCTCGACCCACAAACCATTCAAGTTTATTCCTCGGATGTTGTTTTTATTTTGTCGTCTTTTGATGCACGAATGAAAGTACTTACTATTTTCATCCCCATCCGTTGCCCATTTAATTCTTGATTTTTGTTTTAGAATTGCAACTTTCTGTTTATCCTTTTTAAACCATTTTTTCCTCATCTCGAGCCATAAGGAAATCTCCGACTATGTTAGATCACGTATACCTAAAAGGTTTTCCCATCTTTCCACTTCTTTTTGTAGGTTCTCAATCTATACGTTAAGAAGATTATATTTCGGATTACATTTATCTTTTAGCAGTAATTTAATTCTTTTAAGCTTGTCTCGAACATAACAATCAGCCCGGGGATTTCGAGTTGCCAATTTCCAAGCATCCTTAATTAACACTTCACATTCTTCATCCTTAAACCAATTGTTAATGTTACAATACATAAGACATACGTATATACATTTAATGTTAGTAGGTAGTCGGTGCAATTAATGTAGTTAGTTGGGTTGGTGCATTTATTGGGCAGTTAGATCTTGTATCTCGGGTCTATATATATCCTCGTTGTATGTTGTAAATATCAATCAATTAAGAGAGATAAAATTACAGAGAGTTTAGATGTTTGTAGATGTTAAATTTCATGGTATCAGAGCGTACCTACGAGTGTTTGAGTCTGGTCTGTAAGTCACCACCACCACCATAACCACCCACTGCCCATATCACTTCTGTCTCCAAATTGAAACATTTCGAAGTCACTTTCAGATCTCACCACCCCCGCCAAACGTCCCAGAAGGTCCCGAATTGTATAGCTGAAAAATACGAAAAACTTTAGACCACCGTAAGCCATCGCACGCACCGCCTATCACCTCCAGTCACCGCCCACTCGCCGGCGTGTGAGGGCGCGTGGATCACTCTCCACCGCCGGTTCTCTTATCCGATCATCAGTCTCATGATTCTCTCTGTCGGGTTTTTTTTGGTGATTCTCTCTGTCGGGTTCTCTATCTCTCTTAAAGTATATTTACCAAATATCTATCTCTCTTTCTATCTGCAGGGTTCTCTCTCTCTCTCTTTAAAGTATTTATTTATTTCCACTACTAAAGTATTCCACTACTTAAAGTATTCCACTACTAAGTGTCTGCAGTTTATATCCACTACTAAGTGGAAATAGATATTTATTTATTTACCAAATAGCTTAAAGTATATTTATCAGTATCTTTTAATATTTATTTTAAGCTATATTTTAATTTTATTTTATTTCAAAAAAAAATGAGCGATGAAAAGAAAATAGATGGTAATTTAAGCGAGACTATTCCTATTGCAGCTCGTTTGACCGACAATAAACTTAATGGGTCTAACTTCTTTGAATGGAGTAAGACAATCCGTGTATATCTTAGGAGCATGGGAAAAGCTTCTCATCTTACTTCCGAACCTCCTAAAGATGATACAAGGGATCTGTGGCTACAAAATGATGCCAGACTCTTTCTTCAAATTATGAATTCCATTGAATCTTCGGTTACTTCGTTGGTAAATCATTGTGAGTATGTAAAAGAGCTTATGGAGTATCTCGATTTTCTATATTCTGGAAAGAGCAATATCTCTAGAATATTTAATGTGTGCAAATCTTTTCATCGTGATGAACAACACGATCGATCTTTAATGGCTTATGTTATGGAATTTAAGAAAACATATGAGGAGTTTAACACTGTGATGCCTTTGAGTGTTGATATTAAGACTATGCAGACACAACGTGAGCAAATAGCGGTCATGAGCTTTCTAACTAGTTTACAACCAGAACATGATGCTATTAAGTCCCAGTTTTTGAACGAGTATACAATTTCTTCTCTTCAAGAAACATTTGCTCGTGTCCTCTGTCACGAGGATGTTAAAACACCTCAAATTTCTGAGCACAACACTGCTCTTGTCAGTCGTGGAGGATTTAGAGGAGGATGGAGGTCTCGTGGAGGCTATCGAGGAAGTTATCGAGGAAGTTCAAGAGGAGGCCATACTGATAGAACAACGGAAGAACCCACTAATTCTGGTGTGGAGTGTTTTTATTGTCATGAATTTGGACATACTAAACGATTTTGCTAGAAATTGCAAACTCAAATTATGAGGAATAATCACTCAGCACATGCTGCATCTTCAACTGTTGCAAATGGTGAATCAGTGAAACCTACTACTTCAACCGTTGCTTTTGCCGAAATAGGTAATGACACGTGTCTCTTATCATCAGCCTCCAAATGGGTCATTGATTCTGGTGCCTCGGATCATATGACAGGTAATAACCATCTTTACTCTGACTTCAATACCCACTCATCTTATGTCACAATTGCAAATGGTACTACCTCCCCTGTTCTTGGTTCCGGCACTATCAACCTCACCCCATCTATATCTTTATCATCCGTTTTGTGTCTACCCAATTTCTCATTTAACCTGCCATCCGTCAGTAAACTTACTCGTGACTTAAATTGTGTAGCTTTACTATTTCCTGACTCTTGTATCTTTCAGGATCTCTCGACGAAACAGATTATTGGTAAAGGACGGGTATATGATGGACTTGACATACTTGAAACTACAACAAAAATTCCCCGGTCATTAGTTTGCTCAAAGTCATCCTCTCCTCTTATGATGCATTGTCGGTTAGGTCATCCTTCTTTACAGAATCTGAATAAACTATGTTCTAAGTTTTCCGGTTTATCCTCTTTATATTGTGAGTCTTGTCAGTTCGCTAAGCATCAACGAGTCCACTTAAGTCCTAGAATCAATCAGCGGGCTGCTTCCCCATTTGAATTAGTACATTCTGATGTTTGGGGTCCGTGTTCTGTGACATCAAAATCTGGTTTTAAATATTTTGTTACTTTTATTGATGACTACTCTCGTGTTACATGGCTTTATTTAATGAAAAGTCGCTCTGAAGTGTTTAATCATTTTTGTTCCTTTGTTGCTGAAGTAAAAACACAATTTCATACTTCTGTTCTAACTCTGAGAAGTGATAACGCAAAAGAATTTCTCTCAGAGTCATTTAAATCATATATGCTACAAGAAGGTATCCTGCATGAGTCATAATGTGTTGATACACCAGCACAAAATGGGGTTGCGGAACGGAAAAATAGACACCTTCTTGAGGTGGCCCGAGCACTATTATTTCAAATGAATGTTCCAAAACCTTTTTGGGCTGATGCCGTATCAAATGCGTGCTTTCTTATAAATCGCATGCCGTCTGAAGTTCTTAATGGTGATATTCCATATAGTATCTTATTTCCTACAAAATTCTTGTTTCCAATCGAGCCTAAGATATTTGGTAGCACTTGTTTTGTTCGAGACACCCAACCTCACCTAACCAAATTAGATCCTAAATCTATTAAGTGTGTCTTTCTAGGATACTCTCGTCTTCAGAAAGGGTATAGATGCTTTTCACCAACTCTCCAACGCTATGTTGTTTCCAGAGACGTCACATTTCAAGAAGAATTACCGTTCTTTCCCACAACCATTTCTCGCAATCATGAGGAGAGTGATGACTTATTGAGATATAGCATGAGAGTTCCCACACCAGATCCCACACCAGATCCCACACCAGAGCCCACACCAGAGCCCACACCATCAGAACTGACCATTTTCAATATATATACAGTCGACGACCCCGTCCAACATCAGTGCCCGCTCCTGAGCCACAGTCATCGTCGGTAGATCCTCCCGGAGAGTCACCGAGTGATGTTTCTAGTGATATTCATGATACTCAATCTTCCGATTCTGATTCTGATATACCGATTGCTCTTCGAAAAGGTAAACGTAAGTGTACTTATCCTATTGCTTCCTTTGTCTCTTATGATAAATTGTCCGTCTCTTCTCGTGCTTTTGTTGCCACTTTAGACTCTGTCTCCATTCCGAAAACTGTTGGTGAAGCTTTGGCTTATTCTGGATGGCGTGCTGCTATGATTGAGGAAATGAATGCACTCGATCATTATGGCACCTGGGCATTAGTTAACTTACCTGTTTCTAAAAAGGAAATTGGTTGTAAGTGGGTCTTCACGGTAAAGGTTAATCCTGATGGTTCTTTGGCACGGTTGAAAGCTCATTTAGTTACTAAGGGATATGCTCAAACATATGGGGTAGATTATTCTGAGACCTTTTCTCCTGTTGCTAAACTCACATCTATTAGATTATTCATTTCTTTAGCTGCTACATATCAATGGACACTTCACCAACTTGATGTGAAGAGTGCTTTTTTACAGGGAGATTTGCAAGAAGAAGTCTATATGGAGCAACCACCTGGGTTTGTTGCTCAGGGGGAGTCTGGTAAAGTATGCAAATTACGAAAAGCAATTTACGGTTTGAAGCAATCTCCTCGTGCCTGGTTCGGAAAATTCAATGCGGTAGTTAGAAACTTTGGCCTAAGAAGAAGTGCATATGATCACTCCGTATTCTTCGCTTCATTAAACTCTGGGTGCATCTTGCTTGTTGTTTATGTGGATGACATTGTAATTACTGGGACTGATAAAGAAGGAATTCACAGGTTAAAAACATTCTTAAGTACTTAATTTCAAACGAAGGACCTTGGTCCTTTGAAATATTTGCTCGGTATTGAAGTCTCTCAAAATAAAAGAGGTATTTTCTTATCTCAGAGAAAGTATTGTCTTGATGTGCTCAGTGATTCTGGGATGATTAATGCAAAAACTTATGAAACACCAATGATACCTAGTATAAAGTTAAAAACTGACGAAGGAGAACTTCTTATGAACCCAGAAAAATATAGAAGGATTGTCGGCAAGCTAAATTATCTTACACTCACCCGTCCTGACATTGCTTTCCCGGTGAGTGTTGATAGTCAGTTCTTGTCATCTCCGAGAACCTCACATTGGGATGCTGTCACTCATATCTTAAAGTACTTAAAAGGTACACCTGGTCGTGGTCTTTTATACCAGAATCATGGTCATCACACTATCGAGGGATTTTCTGATGCTGATTATAATGGTGATCCTGCAAGTAAACGGTCTACAACTGGTTATTGTGTCTTTGTTAGAGGAAATCTTGTATCTTGGAAAAGTAAGAAACAAAATGTGGTATCTCATTCAAGTGCGGAATATTAGTATCGAGCCATGGCCCAGACAACTTGTGAACTTATTTGGGTTCGTAACCTTCTTAGCGAGATTGGTTTTGCTCAGTCCGAACCAATGAATTTGTGGTGTGATAACAAAGCAGCCATTCATATTGCAAGCAACCCCGTCTTCCATGAAAGGACCAAACATATTGAAGTTGACTGTCATTTTACTCGAGAAAAGTTAGAAGAAGGAATTATTCAAACACCTCATATCAAAAGTAATGAACATTTGGCTGACTTATTCACCAAAGCATTACCTAGAAATTGCATCCGTCAGTTTTGTGACAAGCTGGGCATGATCAATATCTATGCTCCAGCTTGAGGGGGAGTGTTACAATACATAAGACATACGTATACACATTTAATGTTAGTAGGTAGTCGGTGCAATTAATGTAGTTAGTTGGGACGGTGCAATTAATGTAGTTAGTTGGGTTGGTGCATTTATTGGGCAGTTAGGTCTTGTATCTCGGGTCTATATATATCCTCGTTGTTTGTTGTAAATATCAATCAATTAAGAGAGTTGAAATTACAGAGAGTTTAGATGTTTGTAGATGTTAAATTTCAGTTAAAAACGCGTGTTGGTCTTGGCCCAAAATCATGCGTGCATACTTTCAAAATAATGGGGCAATGGTCAGAATATTTTCGGTCCAAAGTACATGCTGCGATATCACCCCATTTTGTTATACAAGCTTCCGATACCAAAAAACGATCAAGTTTACTATATTTTAAACCGTCATCACTAATTCTAGTGAATTTCATACTGATATTGCTCAATAACATCATATATATCTATCGCAATATCGTGTAAAAATGCTCTAGAATCAATGATAATGAAGGTGTTTTCTACAAGTGATAGGCCAAGATATGCAAATTTGTATCGGAGAGCGATTTATAAAGAGTTTTGATGATTTATGACCTTGGTTGATCCCGATACGAGTTAAGGTCTATTTAGTGCTCTAAAATGGTAAAACAAAGCTTCAAATGTGTTAGGCTTTGTCCAAATGAAAGAAGACTGAAAACAAAATGAAACAGTAGCTTTCTTTACACTTGGACGCCGTCCGGGGCTTTGGGACGCCGTCGAGTGCTTTATTCTTGGACGCCGTCCGGGGAATTGGGACGCCGTCTAGCTCTTCACAACGTGACGCCGTCCAGCCTTTGGGATGCCGTCTAGCTCTTTACAACGGGACGCCGTCCAGCCTGTAGGACGCCGTCCAGAAGTAGGTTTCAGCCACTTTTGACTTTCTGACCTACTTTCTCCACTTTAAAAGCTACTGATTGAGGAACTGTTTTATCACATACGAAACCAGAGGTTACAGAGACGATTTTGGGAGCAAATTTGGTGAACTCCAAGCTCTTGGAAGAGGCTCAACCTCAAGTCTTCAAAGATCAAAACCTTCTCCATCCAAGATTCATTCTCTAGTAGGTTGTTTTCTTGTTCTCCAACAATGAATTCTACTTATCAGTTGATTGTTATTTTGTTTGTAATTATGATTGTTGGCTAAACACTATAATGTTTGTCTAGATAAATAACCGAGATGTTGAATGTTTACTTTTGATTGATTATTATTATGCACGATAGTTTAATGTTTGAATACAAGAACCATTCTTGTTAAAGTTTAATCCTTTCGATTCAACTAATTGATATGTTCATTTGATTAAGAAACATCATCTTGTTAAATTAATGTATTGATTTACACCTAGTGACATGTGTTTATCCATCTTTTACCAAAAGGGATAAGTTGAGTTCAAATGGTCAGCTTACATAGGAATGTAAGAACGACTCTTGTAGACACTTTCGGATAGCCTAATTGATATGTGTAGTTATATAGGTGAACGATCAATTCCCTAGATTATGTTATACATATTTTCATTACTCGATTCCATATAACTAATAGGTGTTAGTAATTTGCCTTATCTAGTGACGTTTATAGGGATCTTATTACCACCCTAAATTGATTACTTGGGTTGGGTGAATTGAGCATTTAACCGGACCAAGGGAATGAACTAGGCTAAATCATAAGTTGACATAGGAGTAGATCATGATCAACACACCATTGACTTGATCATTCTTCAAGTCTTTAGACTAGTTGAATTAGTTGAATACAAATAGGAGGTCTTAGATGACAAGAACATCACTTGCGTCTTGTAATCCCGTTTGAGTGTTTACTCAAGACTACTCTTGGTAAACCGATCAATTAGTTCTCGTGCATAACCAATCAATCCAGTCTTAATCCTAAATAATATTCAACATCGAGGGTAAAAAGTCTAGATGAGCATTTTTTTCTTAAATTGATATCAAAACTATCTTACTTGCTTTGCACTTATTTTCATCTTATAAACTTAAAAGACCAAAAATATTGTTTTTACATTTAACCTTATCTGATTTGGCTAAATCGTTAAATAGCCACCAAAACATAAAACTTGTACCTTTAAGCTTCATTTACTTAGTTAATCATAATATAGTTTATAATTCTAGTTTGACTAATACAACTGTCCTTGGAACGATACACGGAACTAAACCAGTTACTATACTACTACACGATCGGGTACACTGCCCGTTAGTGTGTAGCAATCTCTAATCGGTATTTTTCCATATTATTTTATACAACAATTCATATACCACTTTCCGCACATCAAGTTTTTGGCGCCGCTGCCGGGGACAGTTTTGTGTCAAAATAGAATTATTAACTAATTTGTGATTAAGTAGTTTCTTAATTATTTTAAATTATTAATAGTCTTTGAATAATCTTGTAGAATCGGTATGTTTAATAGTTTTTGTTAGTTGTGTGATTGACAGATTATAGGTTGCATATGCCACATACCCGAAGTTCAGAATCTCCATTACTTACACCGCTTACGGAACCTGATAGAAAGCTTGGTAGAATTCCAAAAGAAGTACTTGAACTTTTTGAATCTTCATCAAAGCAAGAAACTTTTGATTCAGAATCAAGTACAACCAAGCCTCGATATTCAGATTTTGGTAAACCCGTTCAACCCCCAAATTTTGAAGTGGAAGGAGAAAGACCGTTGGTACCAAGACAATCAATGGCGGCTAAGATGAAAGCAACCCGAACCGGCCAAGGTAGTGCTATTACTCCGCCCACTGGTGAGGTAAATTTTGAAATAAAAGGACCTATTCTTCAAATGATTAATAACAGGTGTCAATTTAGTGGTGGTCCAAATGAAGATGCAAACGAACATATTCGTCTCTTTCAAGAGATATGTCTTCTTTTCAAACTTAAACCAGACACTGACCAGGCCATATTTTTAAGACTTTTCCCATGGACACTCCACGGGGAAGCACGAAGTTGGTTAGATTCATTGGCCGAGGCTACGATAGAAACTTGGGATGGTATGTTGGAAAAATTTCTTAAGAAATATTTTCCAGCTTCTAAGTCCGCGAGACTCCAACACGAAATTACCCAATTCTGTCAAAAGCCGATGGAAACCTTGTACGAAGCATGGAATCGATTTTCCAAAATGCTAAGAGGATGTCCGAACCATGGTTTGGATACCTTCCAAAAGGTCCAAATCTTTTACAAGGGTTGTGATGTTGCAACCCGAATTTCCATTGATCAAGCGTCCGGAGGTTCACTCATGGACAAAACTGAGCAAGAAGCTTATGAGATAATCGAGAACCTAGCCGATTATTCTCATGAGTGGCATCAAGAACGACCAATTACTCGTAATGCTCAAGTCCAAAGCGCTGGTGCTTATGATGACCTTAGTTCCCTAAGTGTGAAAATAGACGGTGTTGCTCGAAACATGGACAAAATCACCAAGGAAATTCATAGTATGAAAGTAGGTTGTGAATACTGTGGTGGACTCCATTTAGGAAAAGATTGTGATGCCGGTTTAACTATGGCTCAAAAAGAAGAAGTGGCTTTCATAAGCCAAAGAAATAATAATCAATTTCAAGGAAGAGCCCAGTTTAACCGAAACTTCAACAACCCCTACAACCCTCAAGGTCAAAATTCCAATTACCAACAAGGGTCAAGTAGCGGGTACCAACAACAAACTCCGGGTTTTTATCAAAAACCCCAACAGGAAGAGAAAAAGTCAAATTTGGAGAGTACGTTGGAAAAGTTAATTGCATCACAAACTCAGCTTGTCACAAACATAAACCAAACCAACGAGAAAAACGAACACCAGTTTAGAAACCAACAAGCCTCAATACAGAACTTGGAGAAGCAAATGAGTGGGTTAGCTAGTTTACTTAGTGAGAGAAAACCAGGAAGTTTACCGGGCGATACCAATAAGAACCCCCGAAATGAGCACGCCAATGTTATTACCATACGGAGTGGTTTAGCCTACGATGCTCCAAAAATGCCCGAAAATTCTGATTTCAGTGTTCCGTTGAACCAAAATGATGAACCGGTTAAGGAGCCGGAACAAGTGGTTGAAAAGGAAGAACGGGAAAAACCCGTAGTGAAACCATATCAACCACCGCTCCCATACCCAAGAAAGCAAAAACAAGAAAGGTTAGAGGTCGAAAGGTCGAAATTCCTAGATATGTTTAAACAAATTAACATAAATATGCCTTTAATTGATGTAATCCCAGGTATGCCCAAGTATGCTAAGTTCTTAAAAGACTTACTTACTAATCAGAAGAAAATGGAGGAACTTTCATCAGTCACCATGAATGCTAATTATTCAGCAATCTTGATGAACAAAATACCAAAAAAGTTAGCTGATCCTGGAAGTTTTACCATACCATGTCTCCTTGGAGATTTGGAATGCATTAAAGCATTAGCGGATTTAGGGGCTAGCATAAATTTAATGCCTTATTCATTATATGTTAAGCTAAACCCCGGGGTACTAAAACCAACCCGAATGGCAATTCAACTAGCAGACCGCTCTGTTAAATTCTCCCGTGGAATTTTAGAAAATATGTTGGTAAAAGTAGGTACCTTAGTATTTCCGGCTGATTTTGTAATTTTGGACATGGAGGAGGATACACGTGTGCCTCTTATATTAGGCCGACCTTTCCTCAATACTGCTAGAGCTATGATAGATGTTCATGGGCAGAAATTGACCCTTAGTATTGAGGATATGAAGGTTACCTTTTCCGTTGACCATGCCCTGCAATACCCCAAATCTACTGATGATCAATGTTATTATTTGCAAACCGTAGACACATATTCGGAATTGTTACAGGAATTTCCAGAATTGCAAGGTACGGGAGAATGCATTTTTGCGGAAGGTGATGAAGAGAATATGGTGGAAGAAGTGGAGATGTTGACCACCTTGATGGCTAACGGTTATGAGCCAAATGATGAAGAGTGCAGAAAGTTGGATTTAGGAAATGAATACCGATGTAAAACATCGATTGAAGAACCCCCCGTTTTAGAACTCAAGCCACTTCCAAAACACTTGGAATATGCTTACCTTCAAGAGGGTTCTACTCTTCCGGTTATCATTTCATCCGAACTCTCTGTAAGTGAGAAGTCTAAGCTTGTTTCCATGTTAAAAGCCCATAAACCGGCTCTAGCATGGAAAATTCATGACATCAAGGGTATAAGTCCCTCTTATTGTACGCATAAAATATTAATGGAAGATAACTATAAACCATGTGTACAAATACAAAGGCGACTGAGCCCTAATATGCAGGAAGTTGTTAAAAAGGAGATTGTCAAACTCCTAGATGCAGTTCTTATTTATCCAATTTCGGATAGTCCTTAGGTGAGTCCGGTCCAGTGTGTACCCAAAAAGGGTGGCATGACCGTTATCACCAATGAAGACGACCAATTAATTTCCACCAGGACTATCACGGGTTGGAGGGTATGCATTGATTACAGAAAATTAAATGATGCTACCCGAAAAGACCATTTTTCCCTTCCTTACATTGATCAAATGTTGGAAAGGTTGGCAGGAAAGAACTTTTATTGTTTTCTTGACGGTTTCTCGGGATATTTCCAAATCCCTATAGCACCCGAGGACCAAGAGAAAACCACCTTTACATGCCCTTATGGTACTTTCTCTTACCGACGTATGCCCTTTGGCTTATGCAATGCTCCTGCTACCTTCCAAAGGTGTATGGTAGCTATTTTTCATGATATGATCGAAGACTTTATGGAAGTATTCATGGATGACTTTTCAGTCTTTGGTGATTCTTTTGACTCATGTCTTAATAATCTTGAGCGTATGTTGATTAGGTGTGAAGAATCTAATCTTGTGCTTAACTGGGAAAAATGCCATTTTATGATAAGAGAGAGCATTGTTTTAGGTCATAAAATTTCCTCTACAGGACTGGAGGTGGACAGAGCTAAAGTGGAAGTTATAGCTAAATTATCACCACCGTCAAATGTGAAAGGTGTAAGAAGTTTTCTGGGGCACGCCGGTTTTTACCGGCGGTTCATTAAAGATTTTTCCAAAATTGCAACCCCGATGAACAAACTTCTTGAGAAAGACGCTCCATTTGTCTTTACAGACGAGTGTCTTAACGCCTTTAACCTCCTTAAAGCAAAACTCACGCAATCACCCATTCTCATATCTTCGAATTGGTCAATTCCATTCGAACTTATGTGTGACGCTAGTGACTTTGCTATTGGTGCAGTCTTGGGGCAAAGAATTGAAAAACATTTCAAGCCCATTTATTATGCTAGTAAGACATTGCAAGGAGTCCAACTTAATTACACTACCACCGAGAAGGAACTCCTGGCAATCGTCTTTTCATTTGATAAATTCCGATCCTATTTGGCATTAGCAAAGACGGTTGTCTATACAGACCATTCGGTATTAAAGTACTTGTTTGCTAAGCAAGATGCTAAACCCCGGTTAATACGTTGGGTCTTGCTTTTGCAAGAATTCGACATTGATATTAAAGACAAAAAAGGGGCCGAAAACCTAGCAGCCGATCACCTTTCTCGACTTGAGAACCCGAATCTTGAGGTTCTCCATGAGACCGTTATTCAAGATAATTTTTCTGATGAAAATCTCATGAAAATTGAGAAAATTGATGATCCCTGGTTTGTAGACATAGCCAACTATCTTGAGGGTGGATTCCTAGAAACCGGTATGTCACATCAAAAATGAAAGAAATTTTTCAGTGACATAAAATACTATTTTTGGGAAAACCCGTATCTCTTTAAACGGTGTCCCGATGGGATAATCCGTCGTTGTGTCTCCGGGGAAGAATGCAATCAAATTCTTCTCCAATGTCATCTTGGTCCCACTGGTGGACATTTCGGACCCCAAATCACGGGGAGAAAAGTCTATGAGGCCGGTTTTTATTGGCCTACCATCTTCAAGGATGCCCACCAAATTTGTAAATCATGCGATTCTTGTCAAAGGGCAGGAAAAATTAGTCAAAGAGACGAAATGCCTCAAAACATAATCCAAGTTTGTGAGGTTTTCGATATTTGGGGCATTGATTTCATGGGACCATTCCCAAAATCTAATTCCAACCAATACATACTCGTTGCAGTTGACTACGTGTCAAAATGGGCTGAAGCAAAGGCTCTCCCCACAAACGATGCACGAGTTGTTGTAATTTTTCTTAAAGAGCTCTTTGCCTGATTTGGTACCCCGAAAGCATTAATTAGTGACCGTGGTACCCATTTTTGCAACACCCAATTAGAAAAGGTGTTGAAACGATATGGGGTAACCCATAAAATTTCTACATCTTATCACCCACAAACAAGTGGGCAAGTTGAAAATACAAATCGGGCACTAAAAAGGATCCTTGAGAAAACGGTTGGATCAAATCCTAAGGTGTGGTCAACGAAGCTTGACGATGCTTTGTGGGCGTTTAGAACCACCCACAAAACTCCTATTGGAACCACACCTTACCGCCTAGTCTATGGGAAGGCATGTCATCTCCCTTTGGAGATAGAGCACAAACCACATTGGGCTCTTAAGACATGTAATCTCGATCTTGAAAAAGCGGGAAACCTTCGTTTAAATCAACTTAATGAGTTGGATGAGTTGAGACAAAATGCCTATGAAAACTCGCTCATATACAAGGAAAAGACAAAAGTTTGGCACGACAACCGTCTTAGGAATCTGAAAGATTTTAAAGAGGGTGATCGTGTTTTGCTATTTAACTCACGATTTAAACTTTTCCCTGGAAAACTCAAGTCCCGATGGATGGGACCATTTGTTGTTAACAAGGCTTTTCCATATGGAACGGTGGAGTTAACGAATGCAAAAGGTGAAACGTTTAAGGTAAATGGCCACCGGGTCAAGCATTATATTGATGGTCCCCTAGAAATCGAAGATGAGGTTAGCCTCAACTTCGAGAACAAAGCGTAAATCAAAATGGAGACGAGTTGGGTGAACGACTCGTTAAAAATTGGTTCAAATATGTAAATATTTTGAATTGTGTGTACGATAATTTTTAGTGTTGTGCAAAATGATTTACGTTTGGACTTAAAACTGGCGAGTGTCGAAAATTGAGGTCAGTAAGTTTTAGTTCATTGGGACGCCGTCCCAAATCCCTGGACGCCGTCCCCCTTTTAAATCCTGGACGCCGTCCCAAAATGCAGACGCCGTCCCACTTCATAAACTTGGGCGCCGTCCCATATCCTGGACGCCGTACAAAGTACCTGACTCAGAAAAAAATATATGCGTTTTATACCCTATCCACCCCATTTCTCAACCACAAAACACATTTTTTATCAAGTTCTCTCTGCCAAACACGAACCCACTTCCAAAAACCCTAATTTCCTACCTCAAATTCGCATTTTCTTCTACCAAATCCAAGCTCCAATCATGTTTTCTAGGGTATGGTTACTTCATTTTCACATTTTTCTTTCTCAATTACTTGAATTGTATGTTTATATGTATAAATTGGTGAAGGATAAGTGTGGGGTGTTTGATTTTCATGATTCATGTTTAGATTAACATGCCTTACTTGTTTAATTACCCATATTGTGTTGATTTTGCAAAGATTACATGTTTTTAAGGGTATGCTCATGATTCTAGGGTTTGTGATAATTGAATCCGAATTTAGGGTGATTAATTCATGATATTGAGTTTGTGTATTGTAGCGACCCGACCAAATCATGTTTGACGGCGCCGTCTACTTAGGTCCCGTTACGTGGTCATAAGTCTTTAAGACAAAGTTTGACCAAAATATGTCGCCTTCATTTCATAATAAAGATTGTTCCCAAAGTTTACAAGAATTGTTCAACCAATAGTTAAGTTACAACGTTATAATACGAATGAAATCTAGGCGACATGGTTTGGTCAAACTTTGTCTTAAAGACTTATGACCACGTAACGGGACCTAAGTAGACGGCGCCGTCAAACATGATTTGGTCGGGTCGCTACAGATGGTATCAGAGCGTTGGTTGTAGGGATTTAGAGTTCATTGGTGTCAACCCCGAGTCATAGGGTACATTAGTGAGTCTAGACTACAACCGGCATATAGACTTGAAGTAGGAATTACTTGACTACTTGTGCATTTATACTCGAACGCTTCTACTCATACCTACTCTTAGTTCATCTTAATCTCACGTTGTTTAATTTGATCGACGCGCCACCTTGACTATATGAAATGATGTCGAATGCACATATGAATCAGGGTAATATAATTTCCGGGATTATATTACGGTGACTCATATGAACGTTCCGACATTATAACATAAAGAATTTAAGGCGAGTCGAGGAAAAACTTCTCTTTATCTTTATTCTATATCACGGTTAGTATTATTGAGAATACTAATCAATGATATTCTTGTGTCTTGAAGGAACAATGGCTCCTCGTCGTGTACGCCGCAATGAAACTCCTGAACAAGCTCTCGAACGGATGATAGCAACCGCCGTAGATGCGGCCATGGCCGGTCACTCATCTAACAACAATAATAATAACAACCACAATAACAACAACAACAACAACAATGGAGCCGGAAACTCAAACGAGGGATGCTCCTATAAAGCTTTCATGGGATGCAAACCTCACACTTTTGATGGAACCGGGGGACCGGTCGTGCTCACCCGATGGTTTGAGCAAACGGAAGCCGTCTTTAGCATAAGCGGTTGTCGGGACCAAGACAAGGTCAAATACTCCACTCACACTTTCTCCGGAATTGCTCTAACATGGTGGAACACCTATGTTCAATCGGTGGGTACCGATGAAGCTCATGCCCTCTCTTGGGCCGATCTAAAGGAAAAGATGATTGTTGAATATTTTCCGCGCGAAGAAACCCGAAAACTTGAGGAAGAACTAAGAGCTTTGAAAGCGGTCGGAAACGATCTTAAAGCTTATAATCAACGCTTCGCCGAACTATCCTTGATGTGTCCTAATCTTGTTAACCCCGAATCTCAAAGGATTGAGCTCTACATGCTCGGTCTTCCAAAAAGCATCAAACAAGGGGTGATGTCATCCAAACCCACTACTCATCAAGCCGCTATGAACATGGCTCGCCAACTAATTGAAACGGTTGACGAAATCGTAGTTCCGGCACCTAAGGCCGAGGATAAATCGGGCGGCAACAAAAGAAAGTGGGAACCCTCCCAATCAAACAACAACAACTTTGCCAAGAAATCCTTCACTTTCGACGGCAAGAAGGGTTATGCCGGGAACCTACCTCTTTGCAACAAATGCAACAAACATCACTTTGGTGAGTGTGGCAAGTTAATTTGCCACCGGTGCCAAGGAGTTGGTCATAAGGCCAACGATTGTAAAAGTGCCACTCCCGTTGCTCGAAAGTGGCCCAATGCACCAAAGACGGGCACTTGTTACGAATGTGGTCAAACGGGTCATTATAGAAATGCATGCCCGAAAAGGAAAGCTAACACCAATACGCGCGGCCGAGCTTTCAACATCAACACCGAGGAAGCCCGGGATGACACTGAACTAGTCACGGGTACGTTTCTTCTCAACAATTCTTATGTCTCTTGCTTATTCGATTCGGGTGCCGATAAATGCTTTGTATCCGAGACTTTGACTCATTCTTTTAGCACTCCACCTCTTCCATTAGATACCGCTTATACCATTGAAGTGGCTAACGGGAAACTATTAAGTGCCAACACATATTACCGAGGGTGTACGATAAACATTTTGGGTAAGGAATTTGAAATTGACTTGATACCCATGGAACTAGGAAGCTTTGATGTAATAATCGGTATGAATTGGTTAGCCAAAACGAAATCTCACATCCTTTGTGATCTTAACGCAATCCGAATTCCTATCGAGAATGGTGAACCTTTGATTGTTTATGGCGATAAGAGTTGCACCAGACTCAACCTCGTTTCGTGCCTTAAAGTTAGAAAACTGCTCCGTAAGGGTTGTTTTGCGATCCTTGCCCACGTTAAGAAAGTCGAGTCCGATGATAAGCATATCGATGATGTGCCAATTGTTAGTGACTATTCCGATGTATTTCCCGACGAATTGCCGGGTCTTCCGCCTCATCGACCGGTTGAATTCCAAATCGATCTTATTCCGGGGGCCGCACCCGTAGCACGTGCACCATATAGACTCGCCCCATCCGAAATGCAAGAATTGCAAAGTCAAATCCAAGAACTACTTGATCGTGGTTTTATCCAACCTAGCCATTCGCCTTGGGGCGCTCCTATTTTGTTTGTTAAAAAGAAAGACGGATCCCTACGAATGTGCATTGATTATCGTGAACTAAATAAATTGACGGTTAAGAACCGATATCCTCTTCCTCGCATCGATGACCTCTTTGATCAACTACAAGGGTCTTGTATATATTCGAAAATCGATCTCCGCTCGGGTTATCATCAATTGAGGGTTAAGGGGGAAGATGTCTCCAAAACCGCTTTCCGAACTCGTTATGGTAGTTATGAATTCCTTGTCATGCCATTTGGTCTCACTAACGCACCGGCGGTGTTCATGGATCTTATGAACCGCGTGTGCAAACCGTATCTTGACAAATTCGTTATCGTGTTCATCGATGATATTTTAGTCTATTCAAAAAGCGAAGAAGAACACGAGGAACACCTCCGACTTGTGCTTGAACTTTTAAGACAAGAACAACTCTATGCCAAATTCTCCAAGTGTGAATTTTGGTTAAAGGAAGTTCAATTTCTTGGTCATGTTGTAAGTGATCAAGGTATTAAAGTCGATCCCACGAAAATCGAAGCCATTAGTAAATGGGAGACTCCTACTACTCCTACTCACATTCGTCAATTTTTGGGTCTCGCCGGGTACTATCGTAGATTCATCGAAAATTTCTCTTTGGTTGCACGTCCTCTAACCGCATTGACTCACAAGGGAAAGAAATTCATTTGGGCGACCGAACATGAATCCGCATTCCAAATCTTGAAAACGAAGCTAACCACCGCTCCTATCTTGTCACTTCCCGAAGGCAATGATGACTTTGTTGTATATTGCGATGCCTCAAAACATGGTTTTGGGTGTGTATTGATGCAACGAACGAAAGTCATTGCTTATGCTTCTCGACAACTCAAAATTCATGAACGAAACTACACGACGCATGATCTCGAACTCGGAGCCGTTGTCTTTGCACTTAAAATGTGGAGACACTATCTTTATGGAACCAAGAGTACTATCTTTACCGACCACAAAAGTCTCCAACACATTTTCGATCAAAAGCAACTAAACATGAGACAGCGAAGGTGGATTGAAACCTTAAACGATTACGATTGCGAGCTTCGTTACCATCCTGGGAAGGCAAATGTAGTAGCCGATGCCTTAAGTCGAAAAGAAAGAGCGGTGCCTCTCCGTGTCCGAGCTTTAAACATCACCATTCACACCAACCTTAATAGCCAAATTCAGGTAGCCCAAGATGAGGCTCTCAAGGATGAAAACATCTCTCTCGAACACTTGAACGTCCTCACCTCTCGATTCGAAGTTAAAGAAACCGGACTCCGATATTTCGCCGGAAGAATTTGGGTGCCTAGTTATGGGGATCTACGAAGCCTTATTTTAGATGAAGCCCATAAGTCACGATACTCGATTCACCCCGGTGCCAATAAGATGTACCACGACCTTAAACAACTATATTGGTGGCCGAACATCAAAAGGGACGTAGCTACTTATGTTTCCAAGTGTTTGACATGTTCCAAAGTCAAGGCCGAACACCAAAGACCGTCCGGATTACTTCAACAACCCGAGATCCCGCAATGGAAGTGGGAAGGGATAACGATGGATTTTATCACCAAGCTACCAAAAACGACGGGCGGTTATGATACCATTTGGGTTATTGTTGACCGTCTCACCAAATCCGCACACTTCCTTGCCATGAAAGAAACGGACAAAATGGAGAAACTTGCACAACTTTACATTAAGGAGATCGTAGCCCGACACGGTGTACCTTTATCGATTATCTCCGACCGAGATGGTCGTTTCGTTTCTAGATTTTGGCGTACATTGCAAGAAGCGTTGGGAACGCGTTTAGACATGAGCACCGCATATCATCCTCAAACCGATGGACAAAGCGAACGTACAATTCAAACCTTAGAGGACATGTTACGAGCTTGCGTGGTTGATTTCGGAAAAGCTTGGGACAAGCACTTACCTCTCGCCGAGTTCTCTTACAACAATAGTTATCACGCGAGTATTAAAGCCGCACCTTTTGAAGCGCTATATGGCCGCAAATGTCGTTCACCTCTTTGTTGGGCCGAGGTAGGCGACGTGCAAATCACCGGACCCGAACTCATTCACGAAACCACCGAGAAAATCGTTCAAATCCGAGATAGGCTTAGGACGGCCCGAAGTCGTCAAAAGAGCTATACCGACAAACGACGCAACGATCTTGAATTTCAAGTCGGTGACCGAGTAATGTTAAAAGTCGCACCTTGGAAGGGTGTAATCCGTTTTGGGAAACGCGGGAAGCTAAATCCGCGGTATATTGGTCCTTTCGAAATCTTGGAGCGTATTGGAACCGTTGCTTATCGTTTAGATCTTCCGCCTCAATTGAACTCCGTTCATCCTACCTTCCATGTATCTAACTTGAAAAAGTGTCTTGCCGAACCCGATATCGTCATCCCTCTCGAAGAACTTACTATTGATGACAAACTTCATTTTGTGGAGGAACCGGTTGAAATTGTGGACACCTCCGTCAAGACATTGAAACAAAGCCGAATCCCGATTGTCAAGGTTCGTTGGAATGCCAAAAGAGGACCCGAGTTTACTTGGGAAAGACAAGATCAAATGCAAAGGAAGTATCCTCATCTATTCGTGAATTCGGAAACGCAAGATCTCGAGGAAGAAACAACGACTACTACGCCTACTTAAATTTCGGGACGAAATTTCTTTTAAGGTGTAGGTAATGTAACATCCCGCCTTTTTCCATTTACTTTTCCGTTTAACTATTTAAGTTCCGTTATATGTTTATAACACATCTCGTTAATACGCGTTTGAATTATCTCGTTTAGGTAATTCCCGTACCCGTTTCCTAAGTTGAGGGACTAAAGTTGCCAAATGGAGAAAGAGATGACTAGGTCAACTAGTCAACTCTTTCCTCTCCATTCATTTTATCACCTCCCAAATAATACTTCACCCTTTTTCTCTCAAAACCCTCAAACCTTCAATCATCATCCAAATTCGTTCAAGAAGGATTCGATCAAAACAAATTGCATATTTGAACTCCTCGTGATCTCCTCTTCGTTTCCATACCGATTTCATCAATTTTGGGTAACTTTCTAAAATCACTAATTCTTGTGTTCTTGAGATTTTTAAGTTATAAGGTTGTTAATTAGTGTCTATGGCTCGAGTCTAGTTTGTTTATGTGATTTATATGCTCGATCTCGTTGTTTTAGTGTAACTAGCATGAACTTGAATTTTGGTGTGTTGATCTTGAAATTTGAGTGTTCATATGTTGTTTGATGCTAAGAGATCATGTTTTAATTGTGTTTCTAGTGTTACTAGCTTCATTATGATGTATAGTTTGATTAATGAAACCTCCTAAACTTGATTATGAAATTTGGTGAATTTAGATTAAGGTTTCATGAACTTAAAATGGACTTTTAATGATTTGAATGACATGGAATGTTAGTTGTAAGTGTTAGGTTGTGTTGTATGCTTAATTACCTTCAAAACGGCATATCATATGTATAAATTGGATTCCCGAAACTTAAATTAAAATTGATAAACTTGAAACTTGAAAATAAACCTCTATTGATCGCTTGACGGGATTTCGGTTATAGTATATGATGTTTTTGCTTGATGAAAAGTGCTTAGTTGCGTTCCTTGTCGAAAGAGCTTTCCGATGATATAAAATACATGTTCTAATTGTTCGCGGTTTGTAAAATGTGTTGGTTTGTGTTTTGGTTCGTGCAATTGAGAAATTCAGCAAACAGGGCCTGTAAGGCATTTGGGACGCCGTCCAGATACTTGGGACGCCGTCCCACCATTTGAACCTAGACGCCGTCTAGGATGGCAGGACGCCGTCCCACCCTTCATTGTGGGACGCCGTCTAGCTCTTTGGGACGCCGTCCCATTGTGCTAAAACTGACTGTTCGCCTTGGTCATTTGACATGAAAATGTTTGCTATGCTACGGACCTCCGATTAACATGAAACTTGGCCAACATGCTCATATATGATTATATAACTTAGAAAAATTGTCGGATATCCAACCCGACCCCGTTGACTTTTCTGTTGACTTTGACCCGACCAAGTTGACTTTTAATCAAACTTAACCAAATACTTGTGCAATCGTTCTAACATGTTTTTATACTTGTACCTTGCATGAAACATGACAACTTGACTCACATGCTACATTATTGAGTCGTAACGAGCCATAGGACTAATTGAACATCTTTGACCTATCGTGTTTACCGTTATTGATACGACCTATTGTTTAGGTCAAGACTAGCATTGTTCTTTGCACACATTTACTTGTCGAAGTACTTTACTACTCGTACACTCAAGGTGAGATCATAGTCCCACTTTTACTCTTTTTGAACTTACATTTGGGATGAGAAAACATAAACATTTCTTTACTAAGTGAACACAAGTACAGGAAAACAAACATTCTACATACGAGTTTAGAACAAAATCCTCAATTCGATTATCATTAGTTACACTTGCCGGGTGCAAGCGAGAACTTATGTTGTATGGATCCATATGGGTTTGACAAACCCTCATTCAAACGGTTCGCTACCGTTTACGAATGAAATATATTTTCGAGAAACAGTGTATGTTCTAGCACTAAGTGATGGGGTTCAATGGAAGGAAATGTTAAGCATTGATAATTGGGTGCTCGTGAAACAAACTTTTGGAATGTATTACTATTATTTCATTGATGCAAATCTTGTGGTTCACTTGTACTTACTTACTTAAACCTATGATTTCACCAACGTTTTCGTTGACAGATTTCTATGTTTTTCTCAGGTCCTTGAACGATACATGATACATGCTTCCGCTCATTATTTGATACTTGCATTGGATGTCGAGTATATGTGCATTTCATGGAGCGTCTTTTGACTTTACTTTAAACCATGTCGCCTAGATTTCATTCGTATTATAACGTTGTAACTTAACTATTGGTTGAACAATTCTTGTAAACTTTGGGAACAATCTTTATTATGAAATGAAGGCGACATATTTTGGTCAAACTTTGTCTTAAAGACTTATGACCACGTAACGGGACCTAAGTAGACGGCGCCGTCAAACATGATTTGGTCGGGTCGCTACATGTATGATGTTAATGAAGCTTGTGAAGTGTTTAATTGTGTTGGTGATATAGATGTCAATTTGGCCGGGTCATAATTTGAATGTTCTTGAATTTTTAGCATATTTTTGAATTGAAATGAACTTATGAAACATGTATGCTTGATTTTCATTTGTGTGAGCCTGTTGAAGTAGATTGATGGTATGGGTTGCTATAATGTATGACGTATAATGGTCCTTTTGAGCTAAAATTGTGAAAATTTGTGTTATGATTTGTAATGAATATCATTAGAATGCAAGTTTAAATGTTATGACCTATGAACGCAACATGCTTGAATCCTAAGTTGATGCTAAATTGTGAAGTTGTGATTTTCATTTTTGAAAGTGTATTAGCGGGTTTATGTTAACTTTGGTTGACTTTGGTTAAAAATGGTGAACATACGCTTTTGTTTAAATGAATCATAATACTTATGAATTTTGTATGGAATGATTAGGTTCTCTTCCTACTCGGTTATGTTTTTAGCTAACATTAACACAACGTTTTCCATGTTCTTTTGGTTTGGTGTTATTATGTTTTGCAGGGACAATCTAGCAGAAGAGGACAACCAAAAAGAGGGAGGACTTCAGGTTTGGTTCCACCACCACTAACACCGCAACAACATTCATCTTCATCATCTGGTGACGAAGAAGAGGAGGATCTAAATGATCCTCGAGTTTGGTTGACACAGGTTCAAAACGACAACTATTACGCAGAAACATTTGAGAGGATAAACAGTAGGCCCATAAATGCAACGTGGTACTATATTTGGGGCCCAATGGATGAGGTAAATATGCACCAACATATTTCCCGTTTGCTAGCCATTCCCTACGATAGGATCGTTACCTACGCATGGGAGCACGTTTTTAGCATCCGCGAACCAATTTTTTCGGTGTTGTTAAAATAATTTTACTCAACTGTACGGTTTAATAATGTTCGGGATTATTTGTCGAATGATTTTCTTCGGTTTCGATTAGGGGGCGAAAATAGAGGGATAAGCAATGAGTTGTGCAGAGTGTTGGGGATTTTTGAGGAACTTACCGACAACCAATTGGGTGATTACTTGCGGGGTTCGGATTACGTTGGTCGAGAGCCCTTTAATGAGATTGCTTATTGGCGAAGAATTTGTGGGCCGAATGCATCTACACCGTTCAGATCAAGCAGACACAGGTATAATGAGATTGCATCCCGGGATGATAGACTTCTTCATCGACTCATCGCATGCACTTTCAATGCGAGAGTGGAAGGCAACGAAAAGGTTAAAACATTGGATCTATGGATAATGGATCAAATAAAACGAGGTTGCTATACTGATATTCCTGGGTTGATAGGAAACTATTTTCTGGCCATCGCTACCGAGACACGGAGAGAAAATCCACTTCTTGGAGGCCACTATATCACGAGGATTGCTCGTTGCTTCGACATAGATTTCAGCCGATTGATGGAGTGTACTAACGTCATGAAACCATTAAAGAAAATTTCTTATATCAACGCTGATATTCTCATGAAGGATGCAAATGGGCATTTGGTACCTTTTGTGGCAGGTGGCGCGAGTGGTAGTGGCGTGCAGCAAGAACAGCAGGTAGAGGAGGAAGCAGAAATGGAGGCGCAAACGAGCGTTGGTGATCAGGGTCCTTGGCATCCGTCCCAATCTAGTTGGGATAATTTGATTAGTAGTGTTAATAATATGAGGTTGAGTCCGAGTGAGCAAAGGACACACAACGACCGAATGTGGGATAGTCAGCAGCGAATAGAGCAACGACAGATTGCTCAAGTGCACGATCAGGGATGGATGAGTTATGGTATTGATTGGAATAACCATAACTCAGAGTTGTTTTATTCCAACCCCGAGCAGTACTATGGGAAGACACGACTGACACCTCAATATTACATGGATCCTCAACACCCACCTCCTCCTCACCAGATTTATGATAATAACGCTGTGATGCAGGATGCTAGGAACCAATTTGATGAGGAATTCCCGCAAGGACGCCCGTACAGAGATGGTTCGGGAAACTACTTTTGGCCATATGGTAACTAATCCAGTTAAGGCCTGCGTGCCTTTGATCATTTTGTACACTGTTTTCAGACTATTTAATTTGTGTGGTGTGTTTTTAGACAATATTTGGTTTGTAATAATTGACTAATTGTGTGGATTGATAATGGGTGTGGTTGACAAAACACCATTATTTTTAGAATTATTTGTGTGGTTTATTTTTTTTGTGCAGCGTGATTTAACTTCAAAGACTGGCATTAAGTTCAGCAACATTTGATATTGTGATGTGTGTATGATGATAATCACGGAATGGACGATGCTCTTATGCTGGCAGTAAGTTCAGCGGCATCCGTCTACATGTTCCACGACTTGCAGGTTAAAAAAAAAAAATTTTGAAAATTTCTACAATCACCCTATCACTTTGCCCTCTAAAATTAATCCTTTTTCTGATTTCATGCAATGAGGGCCTTGCATGATCTCAAGTGTGGGGTGGGGAATAGAAATTTATCGGGAACTCGTTTTACTAAAATTAAGGCATTTATTTAAAAATTTTAAAATTTTCAAGTAGCCTTAAATGTCCAAAAACCATGTTACACACATTGTGGTCTTAAAATCTAGAAAATAAATGTTGATTTATGTTTTAAATTATGAATAGTTTTTGAAGTTGCACTATCATTCAATTATTTGGATGAAAATCCTACTAGTTTAGTAAAGCTAACTTGTAGGTCACTTGTACCAAAACGAGTGTAAACCGTGAGAGAGCGGTGATTGTATAGCGTGGTCGGAAATCGGATCTCGCGCCAGATCGAAAACCCTAAGGGCGATCCTCATTGTTTCTCCTAACAAGGACAATGTTGCGTCCGACCACTTGATATGACCAATAGGATGTATCTATTCCATCCTCAAGGAAGTAAAGTCTTCCGAATGACACACTTACTGATTCAATTCAGAAGATGTAGTCCAGACTAGGTGTAGGGTGATGAAAAATCTTGAAAAGTCATTACTAACATCGACTGGAAATCTACCAGGCCTCAACGTCAAACAGGGAAACTGGTAGTCAAAGTTTGTCTCAATGAGGGAGATTTACTACTAAAACGGGAGGAACCATGCATACACAAAATGTTAGTGATTTATCAGATTCCCGGAAGGATAACCTCCAGAAAGGTAAGATATCAGCTTTTAAGACTGATGAACCTCAATCTTCATGATTGATTTAACGGATTAGATGATTACCTCATAATTGTCAATGATATCCAGACGTAATGTGTATCCTCCTAAGCACATTATTTTCTTACCAGCATCTTGTGATGTTAGGTACCGTGGGAGGGATTGGCTTGACCAAAGCGGGAAACCCGCACTCATTTTTTCAAAATTTAGAAAATCCGAAAAAATCGGAAAACGTGCCTAGTATTAAAACTAGCATAATATTTTCAAAAACATAAAACGTTTTCATAAGGTCCTGATTTCCGTAGGATCAAATTTTTCGGATACTTGGCTCTAATCTCCCAAAAATGTGTGTGTGTGTTTCCATTGTGTAGATAGCGTGAGTGTGATTACAATAAAGGTGTGTTATACTTAAAGCATGTGTTTCATACAGCGTGAGTTGCGTTTCATATCAACGTGTGTGTATCGTGTGCTTCGAGTGATTTATGTAATGTTTGTAATCTATATTGTGTGATTGTGTTTGATATTGTTCTACTTTGTAAAGAAAGAATTGCTTGAGGACAAGCAAGGTTTAAGTGTGGGGTGTTTTGATATTGCTCAGTAACATCATATATATATCTATCGCAATATCGTGTAAAAATGCTCTAGAATCAAGGATAATGAAGGTGTTTTCTACAAGTGATAGGCCAAGATATGCAAATTTGTATCGGAGAGTGATTTATAAAGAGTTTTGATGATTTATGACCTTGGTTGATCCCGATACGAGTTAAGGTCTATTTAGTGCTCTAAAATGGTAAAACAAAGCTTCAAATGTGTTAGGCTTCGTCCAAATGAAAGAAGACTGAAAACAAAATGAAACAGTAGCTTTCTTTACACTTGGACGCCGTTCGGGGCTTTGGGACGCCGTCCAGCGCTTTATTCTTGGATGCCGTCTTGCTCTTCACAACGTGACGCCGTCCAGCCTTTGGGACGCCGTCTAGCTCTTTACAACGGGACGCCGTCCAGCCTGTAGGACGCCGTCCAGAAGTAGGTTTCAGCCACTTTTGACTTTCTGACCTACTTTCTCCACTTTAAAAGCTACTGATTGAGGAACTGTTTTATCACATATGAAACCAGAGGTTACAGAGACGATTTTGGGAGCAAATTTGGTGAACTCCAAGCTCTTGGAAGAGGCTCAACATCAAGTCTTCAAAGATCAAAACCTTCTCCATCCAAGATTCATTCTCTAGTAGGTTGTTTTCTTGTTCTCCAACAATGAATTCTACTTATCAGTTGATTGTTATTTTGTTTGTAATTATGATTGTTGGCTAAACTCTATAATGTTTGTCTAGATAAATAACCGAGATGTTGAATGTTTACTTTTGATTGATTGTTATTATGCACGATAGTTTAATGTTTGAATACAAGAACCATTCTTGTTAAAGTTTAATCCTTTCGATTTAACTAATTGATATGTTCATTTGATTAAGAAACATCATCTTGTTAAATTAATGTATTGATTTACACCTAGTGACATGTGTTTATCCATCTTTTACCAAAAGGGATAAGTTGAGTTCAAATGGTCAGCTTACATAGGAATGTAAGAACGACTCTTGTAGACACTTTCGGGTAGCCTAATTGATATGTGTAGTTATATAGGTGAACGATCAATTCCCTAGATTATGTTATACATATTTTCATTACTCGATTCCATATAACTAATAGGTGTTAGTAATTTGCCTTATCTAGTGACGTTTATAGGGATCTTATTACCACCCTAAATTGATTACTTGGGTTGGGTGAATTGAGCATTTAACCGGACCAAGGGAATGAACTAGGCTAAATCATAAGTTGACATAGGAGTGGATCATGATCAACACACCATTGACTTGATCATTCTTCAAGTCTTTAGACTAGTTGAATTAGTTGAATACAAATAGGAGGTCTTAGATGACAAGAACATCACTTGCGTCATGTAATCCCGTTTGAGTGTTTACTCAAGACTACTCTTGGTAAACCGATCAATTAGTTTTCGTGCATAACCAATCAATCCAGTCTTAATCCTAAATAACATTCAACATCGAGGGTAAAAAGTCTAGATGAGCATTTTTCCTTAAATTGATATCAAAACTATCTTTCTTGCTTTCTTTGCACTTATTTTCATCTTATAAACTTAAAAGACCAAAAATATTGTTTTTACATTTAACCTTATCTGATTTGGCTAAATCGTTAAATAGCCACCAAAACATAAAACTTGTACCTTTAAGCTTCATTTACTTAGTTAATCATAATATAGTTTATAATTCTAGTTTGACTAATACAACTGTCCTTGGAACGATACACGGAACTAAACCAGTTACTATACTGCTACACGATCGGGTACACTGCCCGTTAGTGTGTAGCAATCTCTAATCGGTATTTTTCCATATTATTTTATACAACAATTCATATACCACTTTCCGCACATCACATACCACCCAATGGAATCTCAACTAAATTAGATCTGTCTATAAAGTCGTTGAACATTTTGGCCCTACTTTCAACAAAAACACAATTCTGACGCTCAGATTCTTTTCTTACTTCATTAAAATCACCACAAATAATCCAATCATCAATATCAACCTGCATAATACTTTCAAGACTATCCCAAAACTTTTGCTTTAGGTTATCAGTATGGAGCCCATTGTAACGACCCTGGATTTTCCAACGTTTATTTATTAATAATTATTATTATTAATACGTGTGATTAAACAAATGTATGTTATTACATTTACATGTTGCCATGACTAAACGTACTTGACTTTAATTGCCCGAAACGTCTTTGTGACACCCGAGACATACACGAATAATATTTTCAGATATTATTTACATTCATGATTAAGATTTATTAATCATTTTAATTAACTAAGGCTATTAGTTAATTACATGGGCTTTTATTGGATTACTTGTTAATTACTTACAAACTTGGGCTTTATTTTTGTACATGGACTTAAAGAGCCCACCCTACTTCTTTCATGGACTCTTAAGCCCATACTCACATGTAAGTATCATTTAGGTTGCAACTAGTTAGTTTATTTCATTAAGAATCTTGTTACTAGCTAGTTACTTGTTATCCCCATGCATACAACCATCTATTAACCAACTTTAAGGACTTTTACATGCAATAACCTTGTAGACAATTCTCTTCCCTTTTTTTTTGCTGCAGAACCGTGGGCTTCCTAGGGGGAGAGGGAGTTCAATTTTTTTTTTTTGTATTACTTCTTACTTGTAAACCTTATTCATCTCACACACTTCAAACTTGCATTTCATTTTTCTCTTACTTTTCTCTCATTTTCTCTCAAAGTCCTGTAAGTAATATGTGCACTTTTCCTCTCTTTTCTTCATCTTAAAACCAAATTACATATACACATTCATCATCATTTGTTAGTTGATACTTGTTCATGTTTGTTAATTAATTACTTGTTGTTGTTGCTTTGTTACATGCAATTGTTAGTTGTTCTTTACTAGTTACAAGAATCAACTCTCTAGTTTATTCTTCATTTTTATCTTGTATTTACAAGAACAAACAAAAACTAACTTACTAGTTATGTTCTACATATACTTTCTTAAAAGATTGCAAGTTCATGTGTTGATTAAAATCATACTTGTGATTCATGAAGTAAACTTCAAGTTTACTTTCTTAAAGATCAAACTTTGGTTTGAATCTTTAAAGTATGAACAACCATGAACCTTTTACTTGTTTACTTAGTTATTTCTTTGTATTATGTACTTTAATTTCATGTTTGTTGGTTGTTATTGGTCAAATGTTAATAGTTAACTTTGATCTCATTAATCTTGAACTAAAGTTAACTTTAAAGTTCAAGAACATGTAAGTAAACTTTCTATTATTATAACTTGGTACACTTATGTTAGATCTAGACTTTTGAGTCTTGGATCTTCAAGATCAAACTAAGAACTATGTTCTACAACTTAAGATCTTGATTTCATGAGTTTACTTTCAAGTTTGTAACTAATTATTAGTTTTAAAGTTCATGTATGTGTTAGATCTAAGACTTTGATGTAACTTTGGTTCATCAAAACACTTGCAACACTTAAGTGAGTTGTGCTTCATGTCTTAGACTTGCACTTGGGTTATGATGGTCAAACCTTGGTGAAAATGATGCAAACACATCAACGAGTTGTACACTTGAAGCTACATGCATCAAGGATGAGAACCGTGATAAGCATCGAACACCAAGAACCACCGGAACTTACTGACCTGTATGTTTTCTGTATTCTGGGTCAGATCCGTAAGACCTGGGCTGTTGTGATTATGATTTTCAAATAGCTCTGTTCGAGTATATAACTTTTCATATAGGACTCGTCTTAATCCGAGTTACGGTTTAGGATTTATGGCCCTCCGATCGTCACTATGTCCTTTTAACGTTATGCAGAAATTTCTGACCTACTCGCACTTAGACCGTCGCCACGGTCAAACGAAGACGATTTTGCTTCTGTAAATTTTACCAAAACTAAAAGACTCATAGACGGAGCCATGGCCACTGGTCTCACCTTAATTCAGTTAGGGTAGAGGCCGTGGTGACTGACTGAAGTCAGCCTTTGTTTTAAACTACTTTCATAAACGAAACTTACTTTACGCCTTTTGTTTGATGATGAATGATGATGACCTTTAAGACCTTATTTTCATACTTTTAAACCTTTTCGGATGATTTACTAACTTAGTACTATTTGACTTAGGTTGAGGACCCGTTTGGACAACCTTCATTACTTGCTTACTTTCCGAGTCATACTTTACCGCTACTTTATCATTGTGAGTTATAGCATTCCCTTTTTACTTTAACTTATTTTGGAAACTGAGAATACATGCGGATTTTATGTTTTACATACTAGGCACGAGTACTTAAACTTATATATGTGTGGGTTATACCACGGCATAAACATTCCCTTTAGCTCGGTAACGTTTAATCATTGGTTTTTGAACCATGAACGCGAATCTTAGATATGGATCCATAGGGTTTGACATCCCCACTCGGGCTAGTAGCGCTAGCATTTAACGAGTGTTTAATACTTCGTAAACATACGCACTTGCCAAGTGTACTTTCAGGGGGTATAAACGTTAAGTTAGTTACCAAGTGCCCACGGTTAACATATACTTTATCATACTGTTTTGAAACGCTCTTTGTAGCACTGAAATCTCGTGGCCTACCTTACATACTGTTATACATAAACTATAGCTCACCAACCTTTGTGTTGACGTTTTTAAGCATGTTTTTCTCAGGTGCTTAAGGTTATTTGCTTCCGCTGTCGTGCTAGTCTTGCCGTAGACACCCGCTGCTCTAGTGTTATCACCGCATGAACTGTTTATCTTGCATTCAGACTTTAATACATTTGAAACTATGTTTTGTAATGACCTAAGGGTCACATACATTTATTCATGCTTGCTATTCGTAGAAGCATACTGTTGGTGTAAAACATTTGATGTCGGTTATGACGTCACCTTTTTATCGTGAATGCAACTTCTTTTATTACAGCATATACTACTTAACCTTGTAATGATCCTGTTGTTGATGATTCGTACACGATGGTTTTGTACGGGGCATCACATTTGGTATCAGAGCATTGGTTGTAGGGAATTAGGTTGCATTAGTGAGTCTAAGACCGACCCGAGTAGGATTCACTAATAGGACTAATCTACAACTTGCTAGTTTACTTGTTTCCGCTGAACTTACTGCATGCTGCTGCTTACTTTTACTGCTATATGCCGTATGATATTACATGATTTCACTACTGTATTAAATTACTTGCTTTCGATTGCATGCTACTTCTGTATGATTCGTTATTATTGCCATGCTACTTATTGTTATACATGATTTAAACTGTTGGCCTAATACGTGCTTGCTTTATGACTTACAGACATGGAAAATTTATTTTTCCTTGTTCAGATGTCGGATGTTCCACCTGCTATCATTTTGGGCAGTTTAGACTCGTCAGCCACCCCACCTGCTGCTGCTGCCGACACACCGATCCCGCTACCCACGAGTGACCCCGGCGCTTCATCTTCCGGG
The DNA here is from genome assembly GCF_046630445.1 of Rutidosis leptorrhynchoides. Lineage (NCBI taxonomy): Eukaryota > Viridiplantae > Streptophyta > Magnoliopsida > Asterales > Asteraceae > Rutidosis > Rutidosis leptorrhynchoides. The sequence goes on from NC_092334.1 coordinate 549,069,962, forward strand.
ACTAGCAGCCAGGCGCCTGCACCAGTGGCTACTATTGACGGACACGTGGACCCTACGGAGATTCCAGCTCCGTCTACTCCCAGATTCTCGGAGCCACAGCCTCGCATCGGTGGTGTTGTGATTCCCGCGGAGTTCGGGGAAGGGCCATTCCGTAACCATATGCGCATACCGTGCCGACGCGCTCCTAATGGACGTTTAGTGCCGATTCCGCCATTCTGATACAGACAGATGATGGCCGCCCACGGACGGCCAGTTCAGCCACCCGTACAGCCACCACATGATTCGGATGACTCATCATCCGCTGATTCTTCATCAGATGACTCTTCCTCAGACGACTCCAGTGATGATGAGGACCCTGCCGATGTACCTATTCAGCCACCCTCCACCCCGCCGAAGAAGCGGTATTGCTTCGACAGTACCATCGTTCCGGGGATCAACGGAGGACGAGCCTTCACTGACGCGTTTGGTCGGCCTCGTAGGGTTACTGCTCGTAAACGGCTTGTGTCGTACCCTGCCGACCCACAAGTGCGTAAGACACCCCGTTACGTGCTGACTATTTCTGGAGCCGGAACGTCTGCAACTCGTTTCGTGAGGTCTGCACCACCCGCACCACCGGCACCACCTGCACCACCGGCACCGCCTGCCCCACCATCTCCCACTGTCGAGGAATTAACAAGGGAGGTGGGAATCCTCCGAGCTCGGGTTACTGAGCTCGAGGAGCAGTTGGCTCAGGTTTTAGACATCCTACACCCACCTTCAGCGTAGGACCTTTTGTATTAGATTTCATGATGTAATCTAGTTGTAGTTTCATATTTCACTTATGTATTGTACGAATCTATCATGATGTATGAAACTTATTATTAATGAATGGAAACTTTGTGATGTTACTTTTTGCACAAGTGTTCTATTTACGTTACTGTATGGTGTTTTGCGGTACTTGTATCAACTTGCGTTACTTAACATGTGTTGTGCTGTTTACATGTTGGTTGTTATATACTATATTATTATATATTGAATGCTGGATTTTGACTTGAGTCAAAATATTTGTATAGAACACCATGGCTAACGGTCGATCCACACCTACTGCTGCTCAAATTGAAGAGATGATCCAAGAACGTGTAGCCGCAGCCATTGCAGAAATGCAACCCCAAGCTCCACCGCCACCGCCACCACCACCGGTTATTCAACCCGTTCGAAATGGGTGTACTTACAAGGAATTCCAGAGCTGTAAACCACATAACTTCAGCGGCACTGAGGGACCGGTTGGTCTCACCAGATGGTTCGAGAAACTTGAATCAGTATTTCGAGTTAGCAACTGTTCGGAGGATAACAAAACCAAATTTTCTTCTTGCACGCTGTCTGACGGCGCGCTCACGTGGTGGAACACAATGGCACAGGCACAAGGCATTGATGAGACGTATGCTACGCCATGGGAAGAATTTAAATGTGCCATGATTGAGGAGTATTGTCCGAGAACCGAAATCCAAAAGATGGAAATGGAATTCATGTAGTTAAAGGCCGTTGGGAACGACCTTGATGGTTACAACAGGATATTTTTGGAACTAGCCCTGATGTGTCCGACAATGGTCACCTCAGAATTCAAGCGAATGGAGAGATACTTCTGGGGACTCCCTAAGAGCATTAAGGGAAACGTCACCTCCTCCAAGCCACCGAATGTTCCCGAAGCGTTGCGCATGGCGCATACTTTAATGAATCAGATAACCATCGATGAACCGGAGAAAACTAAGTCTGAAGCAGGTACTAGTGAGAAGCGCAAATGGGATAACCACAACAACAACAACAACAACAAGGGAAGAAACTATGAACAGAACCCGGCGAAACGACATGAGGGTTTCAGAAGAAACAACAACGGTGGAAACCCCAACAACAACACCAACTCCAACCCGAACTATAAGGGAACCCTACCTCAATGCAAGAGGTGTTACAAACACCACACTGGGTATTGCAATGTTGTCTGCGAAAAGTGCCAACGGTCTAGGCATGTTGGAAAAGACTGCAAGGTCATCACTTTGAATGGGAAGCCGAACACCAACGGGCCGAAGAAGTGTTACGAATGCGGACAGACGGGCCATTTCAGGAATGCGTGCCCAAATAAGTGAAAATATGGCGGACCACCGCGCGCTAGAGCTTTCAATGTTAATGCAAGGGACGCACGCGAAAACCCCGACTTGGTGACAGGTATATTCAAAATCAACAATCTTTTAGCTTCTGTCTTGTTTGATACTGGTGCGGATAGAAGTTATGTATGTAGACATTTTTGCGATAAGATTAATTGGTCGTTAGTCCCGTTAAAAGAAAGTATGCTTGTCGAGGTCGCCAATGGAAAACTTGAAAAGGTTGACCATATTAGTCGCGGAGCTATTATCAACATAGCTGGTGCAGATTTCGAAATTGATTTGATACCTATCAAACTGGGAAGTTTTGACGTGATCGTTGGTATGGATTGGTTGAGCAAGATAAGGGCTGATATTATCTGTGGAGATAAAGCTCTTCGTATACCACAAGGAGACGGTGAGCCTCTGATCATCTACGGAGAGAGATGTACCTCGAAGTTGAACCTCATTAGTTGCGTGAAAGCGCAAAAGATTATGAAGAAGGGACGTTTTGCTATCCTAGCACATGTGAAAGCGGTAGAAACTGAGGTGAAAAGCGTGAATGACGTTCGAATTGTGAACGAATTTTCCGATGTCTTCCCAGAGGAATTGCCTGGATTACCACCGCCGAGAGCCGTAGAGTTTCAGATTGACTTAGTGCCAGGAGCTGCACCTGTAGCTCACGCACCTTATAGACTCGCAACTTCCGAGATGCAAGAATTACAAAGCCAACTACAAGAACTACTTGATCGAGGATTTATCCAACCAAGCTTCTCGCCTTGGGGTGCACCTGTGTTGTTTGTGAAGAAGAAGGATGGATCCTTCCGTATGTGTATCGACTACCGTGAACTCAATATATTGACAATCAAGAATCGGTATCCTCTTCCTCGAATTGACGATCTTTTTGATCAACTACAAGGATCGAGTGTCTACTCAAAGATCGATTTACGATCCGGTTATCACCAGTTGAGGGTGAAGGAAAGTGACGTGATGAAAACTGCATTTAGAACTCGTTATGGTCATTATGAGTTCCTCATGATGCCATTCGGATTAACCAATGCACCTGCCGTGTTCATGGATCTTATGAATCGTGTCTGCAAGCCTTACTTGGACAAGTTTGTTATCGTCTTCATAGATGATATCCTCATCTACTCTAAGAGCGAAGAAGAGCATGAGCAACACCTTCGACTAGTACTTGAACTCCTGAGACAAGAGCAACTCTACGCCAAATTCTCCAAGTGTGAATTTTGGTTGAAGGAAGTACAATTTCTGGTTCATGTTGTGAGTGACCAGGGTATCAAAGTTGATCCCACCAAGATTGAAGCTATCAGCAAGTGGGAGACCCCCACTACTCCGACGCATATTCGCCAATTCCTAGGTCTCGCCGGTTACTACCGAAGGTTCATTGAAGGATTTTCTCTGATTGCGCATCCTTTGACCGCGCTGACTCACAAGGGCAAGAAGTTCCTTTGGGAACCCGCACACGAATCAGCATTTCAAACTTTGAAGAAGAAGTTAACCACCGCACCTATCCTATCACTTCCTGAGGGCAGTGACGACTTTGTTGTTTATTGTGATGCATCGAAGAGTGGTTTTGGTTGTGTACTGATGCAACGATCAAAGGTTATTGCCTATGCCTCCCGCCAATTGAAGATTCACGAGCGGAACTACACTACGCATGATCTTGAACTTGGAGCCGTTGTCTTTGCACTCAAATTGTGGAGACACTATTTGTATGGAACTAAGAGCACTATCTTCACCGATCACAAGAGTCTCCAGCACATCTTCGATCAGAAGCAACTAAATATGAGACAACGTCGATGGATCGAGACACTCAACGACTACGATTGTGAACTCTGTTATCATCCTGGCAAGGCCAATGTTGTAGCTGACGCTTTAAGCCGAAAGGAGAGGACGGCACCTCTTCGTGTTAGGGCTCTGAACATCACCATCCATTCGAACCTCAACAGCCAGATCAGAGTAGCCCAAGATGAGGCTCTCAAGAAGGAGAATATATCCCATGAACATTTGAACATACTTGTTTCTCGATTCGAGGTTAGGGAGTCTGGACTCCGATGTTATGCCGGAAGAATTTGAGTACCTCTTTATGGAGATTTACGGAATCTTATACTTGATGAAGCACACAAATCGAGATATTCGATTCACCCTGGAGCGGGCAAAATGTACCACGACCTTAAAGAACAGTATTGGTGGCCGAATCTTAAGAAGGACGTTACGACCTATGTTGGTAAATGTTTAACCTGCTCGAAAGTTAAAGCCGAGCATCAGAGACCTTCTGGTTTACTTCAACAGCCGGAGATCCCATAATGGAAGTGGGAAAGGATCACAATGGATTTTATCACCAAGCTGCCAAAGACGGTGGGCGGATACGATACCATTTGGGTTATTGTTGACCGCCTCACCAAATCTGCACACTTTCTAGCGATGAAGGAAACTGATACAATGGAAAGACTTGCTCAACTATACATCAAGGAGGTTGTATCTCGTCATGGTGTACCGTTATCGATCATCTCCGATCGTGATCCCCGTTTTGCTTCCAGATTTTGACGTTCTTTGCAAGAAGCCATGGGAACCCGTCTAGACATGAGTACTACTTATCACCCTCAGACTGACGGGCAAAGTGAACGAACAATTCAGACCTTGGAGGACATGTTGCGTGCATGTGTCATTGATTTTGGAAAGGCCTGGGAAAGACATTTGCCATTAGCCGAATTCTCGTACAACAACAGTTATCACTCGAGCATTAATGCCGCACCTTTTGAAGCATTGTATGGCCGCAAGTGCCGATCTCCTATTTGTTGGGCCGAAGTAGGCGAAAAGCAAATCACCGGACCCGAGGTAGTCCATGAAACGACGGAGAAGATTGCTCAGATTCAAGCTAGACTTAAGACTGCCCGTGATCGCCAAAAGAGTTATGCCGATCTTAAACGTAAAGACTTTGAATTCAACGTTGGTGATCGTGTAATGTTGAAGGTTGCACCTTGGAAAGGTGTGATCCGTTTTGGAAAACGTGGAAAGTTAAACCCACGATACATTGGTCCTTTTGAAATCTTGGAACGTGTTGGACCCGTTGCTTACCGTTTGGATCTACCAGCACAATTGAGCTCAGTTCATCCTACCTTCCACGTGTCAAACTTGAAGAAGTGTCTTGCTGCACCCGAACTTATCATACCACTTGAGGAACTTACGATTGACGACAAACTCCACTTTGTGGAAGAACCTGTTGAAATTATGGATCGAGAGGTCAAAACTTTGAAATGCAACAAGATTCCGATTGTACGAGTACGATGGAATGCCAAACGAGGACCTGAGTTTACTTGGGAGCTAGAGGATCAAATGATGCGGAAGTATCCTCACCTTTTCCCGACTCCTCCATCTACCTCAGCTTAAATTTCGGGACGAAATTTTCTTTAACAGGTTGGTAATGTAACGACCCTGGATTTTCCAACGTTTATTTATTAATAATTATTATTATTAATACGTGTGATTAAACAAATGTATGTTATTACATTTACATATTGCCATGACTAAACGTACTTGACTTTAATTGCCCGAAACGTCTTTGTGACACCCGAGACATACACGAATAATATTTTCAGATATTATTTACATTCATGATTAAGATTTATTAATCATTTCAATTAACTAAGGCTATTAGTTAATTACATGGGCTTTTATTGGATTACTTGTTAATTACTTACAAAATTGGGCTTTATTTTTGTACATGGACTTAAAGAGCCCACCCTACTTCTTTCATGGACTCTTAAGCTCATACTCACATGTAAGTATCATTTAGGTTGCAACTAGTTAGTTTATTTCATTAAGAATCTTATTACTAGCTAGTTACTTGTTATCCCCATGCATACAACCATCTATTAACCAACTTTAAGGACTTTTACATGCAATAACCTTGTAGACAACTCTCTTTCCTTTTTTTTGCTGCAGAACTGTGGGCTTCCTAGGGGGAGAGGGAGTTCAATTTTTTTTTTTTTTTTGTATTACTTCTTACTTGTAAACCTCATTCATCTCACACACTTCAAACTTGCATTTCATTTTTCTCTTACTTTTCTCTCATTTTCTCTCAAAGTCTTGTAAGTAATATGAACACTTTTCCTCTCTTTTCTTCATCTTAAAACCAAATTACATATACACATTCATCATCATTTGTTAGTTGATACTTGTTCATGTTTGTTAATTAATTACTTGTTGTTGTTGCTTTGTTACATGTAATTGTTAGTTGTTCTTTACTAGTTACAAGAATCAACTCTCTAGTTTATTCTTCATTTTTATCTTGTATTTACAAGAACAAACAAGAGCTAACTTACTACTTATGTTCTACATATACTTTCTTAAAAGATTGCAAGTTCATGTGTTGATTAAAATCATACTTGTGATTCATGAAGTAAACTTCAAGTTTACTTTCTTAAAGATCAAACTTTGGTTTGAATCTTTAAAGTATGAACAACCATGAACCTTTTACTTGTTTACTTAGTTATTTCTTTGTATTATGTACTTTAATTTCATGTTTGTTGGTTGTTATTGGTCAAATGTTACTAGTTAACTTTGATCTCATTAATCTTGAACTAAAGTTAACTTTAAAAGTTCAAGAACATGTAAGTAAACTTTCTATTATTATAACTTGGTACACTTATGTTAGATCTAGACTTTTGAGTCTTGGATCTTCAAGATCAAACTAAGAACTATGTTCTACAACTTAAGATCTTGATTTCATGAATTTACTTTCAAGTTTGTAACTTATTATTAGTTTTAAAGTTCATGTATGTGTTAGATCTAAGACTTTGATGTAACTTTGGTTCATCAAAACACTTGCAACACTTAAGTGAGTTGTGCTTCATGTCTTAGACTTGCACTTAGGTTATGATGGTCAAACCTTGGTGAAAATGATGCAAACACATCAACGAGTTGTACATTTGAAGCTACATGCATCAAGGATGAGAACCGTGATAAGCATCGAACACCAAGAACCACCGGAACTTACTGACCTGTCTGTTTTCTGTATTCTGGATCAGATCAGTAACACCTGGGCTGTTGTGATTATGATTTTCAAATAGCTCTGTTCGTGTATATAACTTTTCATATAGGACTCGTCTTAATCCGAGTTACGGTTTAGGATTTATGGCCCTCCGATCGTCACTATGTCCTTTTAACGTTGTGCAGAAATTTCTGACCTACTCGCACTTAGACCATCGCCACGGTCAAACGAAGACGAGTTTGCTTCTGTAAATTTTACCAAAACTAAAGGACTCATAGATGGAGCCATGGCCACTGGTCTCACCTTAATTCAGTTAGGGTAGAGGCCGTGGTGACTGACTGAAGTCAGCCTTTGTTTTAAACTACTTTCATAAACGAAACTTACTTTACGCCTTTTGTTTGATGATGAATGATGATGACCTTTAAGACCTTATTTACATACTTTTAAACCTTTTCGGACGATTTACTAACTTAGTACTATTTGACTTAGGTTGAGGACCCGTTTGGACAACCTTCATTACTTGCTTACTTTCCGAGTCATACTTTACCGCTACTTTATCATTGTGAGTTATAGCATTCCCTTTTTACTTTAACTTATTTTGGAAACTGAGAATACATGCGGATTTTATGTTTTACATACTAGGCACGAGTACTTAAACTTATATATGTGTGGGTTATACAACGGCATAAACATTCCCTTTAGCTCGGTAACGTTTAATCATTGGTTTTTGAACCATGAACGCGAATCTTAGATATGGATCCATAGGGTTTGACATCCCCACTCGGGCTAGTAGCGCTAGTATTTAACGAGTGTTTAATACTTCGTAAACATACGCACTTGCCAAGTGTACTTTCAGGGGGTATAAACGTTAAGTTAGTTACCAAGTGCCCACAGTTAACATATACTTTATCATACTGTTTTGAAACGCTCTTTGTAGCATTGAAATCTCGTGGCCTACCTTACATACTGTTATACTTAAACTATAGCTCACCAACCTTTGTGTTGACGTTTTTAAGCATGTTTTTCTCAGGTGCTTAAGGTTATTTGCTTCCGCTGTCGTGCTAGTCTTGCCGTAGACACCCGCTGCTCTAGTGTTATCACCGCATGAACTGTTTATCTTGCATTCAGACTTTAATACATTTGAAACTATGTTTTGTAACGACCTAAGGGTCACATACATTTATTCATGCTTGATATTCGTAGAAGCATACTGTTGGTGTAAAACATTTGATGTCGGTTATGACATCACCTTTTTATCGTGAATGCAACTTCTTTTATTACAGCATATAGTACTTAACCTTGTAATGATTCTGTTGTTGATGATTCGTACACGATGGATTTGTACGGGGCATCACACCCATAAACATTTACGATTATTGAATCCAAAGTTTTACCCACCCACCTCCCTTTAATGACTAAGAAAAAGCCTTGTTCAACTACACGAGAGACACTAAACTTTAAAGGATTCCAAATAAGAATGGTACCACCCGAGAGACCTACCGACGGTTTGTAAACATACTCGAAATTTTTATTGCCCCAAATAATTTCAATGAGCCCATCATTTACATTTTTACGTGTGGATTCTTGAATTGCAAAGATGTCCAGATTATAAGAAAATATAATGTTTTTTTACCTAATTTATAGTTTCCTCCCCAATCTTCCCGAGTCCACGAATATTTATCGAAACTATCTTCATTTTAAATAAAATTAGTGATAAAAAAGAAAAAAAAACGACTTACAATGGGAGATTAGATCTCCGAAGGGGGCCCAATCCAATCAAGTCCAATTTCATTACTGAAATCTTGTAAACCAAGGCTACCATTTGATATCGAATTATCACTATTCGACGGCTTTGTATTAAGGTTAGGGTTAACCGTTGTTTCTTTAACTATGTTTCTTGTCTTTATATCTTTTCCACGTTTTTCAACAAGCGTCGGATTTTGAAGTGTAAAATTATCGTTATTAATATGAGATTCCTCATCTTTTGAAGCTCGATCTTCACCCTCCTGTTCGACATGATCGTCCGGACCTACTGTTTCTGCATTCTGAATATTCGAAAAAATTGTGGCCGAGGGAATTTTACACCCTGTTTCTACGATTTTAATATTTGATGGGACATACTCAGTACCAGGTATATAATTTGGGATACATGGAGGTCCATTATCATCGTTAGCCTGGTTAGTTTTAGAAGCAGGTTCAGACCCATGTACATGCCCCATGTTATCATTCACTTCTTCTAAGATATGCATATGGGCCGAACCATTTGTAACATTTTGCACTTCATTCGTATCATTCAAATTATTACCACCATTAGGCACCTCGCCTTTAGAGTCATGTATCGACACATTATTAGCTTCCGATTTTTTTTCGTGAAAGCTACTTTCCGAAACACGACATTTAGAGTGTACATCATCTATGTCCTCACCTCGTTCTTTTCGGTAGCTAGACATCATTTATTCAAAGAAATTCGGGACCGATTCATTATCCTCATTATCAATTTATATCGATTTATGGTCCGACTCCGAAATGCCATCACTACCATCACCTTCATCTTGATCATATTTAGTAGCAATTCCATATATTCCATTGACTTCTTCCGAAATGTAAGCGAAAAAAACCGAACTATTTGAAGTTACTCGAACAATATCATGTACTAAGTGGGCATCTGATAGTTTGACCAAGACTTTTGCAACAACCAAGTTTTTATTACCATTAAGAGAGCAATTAACATAATCAAGTGGTTGTCCCCACCACCCGACAATAGATTTAAACGTTTTTTCATTCCAAAATTGTACCGGGATACCTGTAATATTAAGCCACGTGATTCGACCTTGGAACCTATGATTTGTATCCCACTTACGGATGTTAGACATCCACTTGTGTATACAATGACTATGCACTTATAATTAAATTAGGTTGCTCGACCGATTCAAATATGATCATAAATTCCATTCCACCAAGATATTTAACCTCAACATTATGTAAATTTTCCATATCACATAGGAACATAATATGCTCAAGGTATTCAAATTTGGATATGGTACCAATTACAGCTTTGTTTAAGAGATCAACATTGATATCTTTTTCATCAACAGAAACAACCCTAAACTTACCATTACAATCCCACCTGTTAAACCAACCCATATCATATAAATCTTGTTGTACATACGATAATTTACCTTTGTTGCGCACCACATCATTAAAAGCTCTCCCATCTGTTTTATTATCGAGGTTAATAGTCGCCTTGTTTTTGTTCAGGGTTGCATCAGCAGTGTTTTTTACAGGTTCAGGCATAATTTTTGGACCAGTATTGTTCCGATCGTGAGCTTTGTAGGCACGAAACCAGCCATTACCGAGGTTAATTGAGCAAAGTCTTTTTAACAAGGAATCAACATTAGTCACATCTTCAAATCGTGCAAAGCCGAATCTGCTACCGTTTCGTAATCTCTTGAAATTGGGGTTGAAGATGTCACTTAGCTTGCCATATCTGCTTAAGAACAGACGCAAGTCCAGTTTCTCCCAATGATCAGGAAAGCCAAAAACCATTAACGATGTTACATTAGTTTTGGAGTGAGGAGACGAATTGACCTGACCTGACTCAAATCGATTTTGTTTCACATGTATGTTGTTAGGGTAAGTTGCATAATTTGGTTGTTTGGAGTTCAGAACATCACTCGATTTAGATCTAGGTACCCATTGATGATGTGTACCTGAACGATTGTTACTCCAGCTGCCGTATTGATGAATAAGGTTCTTTGCTCTAGCGATTGGTGATGGCATCGATTGTTTGAAATTACGTTTTCTTTGGACTGTTTTCCACCCTTCATCTTCAACATTAGGTTTAGGGTTGTTAATCACGTGATGAAGAACAGTGTTGTTTGTTTGATTGTAGTTAAGATTGGCTTGAAAACGACCTTTGTTGTTGCAGTGATGTGGTTGCCGGAGCCGATTTGGGTTTACCGGCGTAAAAGGAGACGTTGGGATGGGAGGGTTTGGGGAGAGAAAACGAGACATCTTTTTTGTACGTGTAGTTAGATGAACTATAAAGATGAAGCCGCGATTTTAGCCATTGGTGCAGCAGCTCTCTGTCAAACATGTCCTTCGTTACAATTGAATTATACCCCATTAACAAATTTAAAATCATTGATTCATTAAAAATATGTGAACGCTTTTAAATCACATAATCACTACACCTAGCGTCACAGGCGAAACCTGAATATAAATTTAGGATGGAGAACTCGAATATAAATTTTAGGGTGGCGAAATTTTATATGTACAAATTTTTAATGAAAATAACGGTTTTGATAGTGGACCGTTTAAGTTAATTTCTTCAATTCACGACACTTGGTTACAAAATCTAAATAAGTTCTTGATAAATTTCAAATTTGCGAACTTTCTCTATTTTGATCATATCTCCATCATACATACTCCGATATAATTGATTGAAAAGTTTAAATGTTTGTAACTACGCAGGCTTGCTTGAGTGACCACCGAGTTGCTCGATGAAGCACACTACCCGGGTTCAATATCTGGCTATGCCAAATTGTTTGAAAAGGGAGTGTGACTAGAGGGTGCGCATAATACGCAATTCACCCGGTACTATGTCTCGCTCTCGGGTGGCTTGATTACCCGAGATTTTACCTTCTATGGGAGAACAAATGTGCTCGTTTATAGAAGAGTTTTCTTACTTACCAAAAAAAAAAAAAAAAAAAAATTTATGTGGAGGCGGTTACCCCTGCATAGCATAACACTTTTTATGAATGATTGTGGTGTATATATATTTATCTTCTATACATTTTATTATTATTATTATTATTATTATTATTATTATTATTATTATTATTATTATTATTATTATTATTATTATTATTATTATTATTCCCTCCGTCCCAAATGTATTATCCCCAAACAAAAAGCACACAATTTAATAAAAAGTACCTGACACATGTACTTTTCTGTTCACTTTTTAGTTCTACCTCTTACTTTTTACCAATCTTTTTGTTTTACATGTATGGAGTAGGGGCACAAAAGAAATTTAACACATTATTATTTTTCATTTATGAAAATGAACAATTAATTTAGGACATCTAAAAAGAATAACAGACAATAGATATGCAATAGAGAGAGTAAATGTTGTTGTTATTATTATTATTATTATTATTATTATTATTATTATTATTATTACTATTTATATTTATTATTATTATTATTATTACTACTACTACTACTACTACTACTAGTATAAGACCCGCGAATTCGCGGGGCTATGTAAATTTTTTTATCTTAATTGACTTATATGTTTATAGCTTTATATATACTTTTATTATATTACATGTATATAAAAACAGAATTGGAATCTTCATACATAGTTATTATAGTTTTTCAGTGTATGCTTGTGATTTTTCGCGTTTATGGCTTCATATATCCACTTGCCAGAAGTTGCACATGAATTACATAAAATCATTTTGAATCTTTTAACTCACGTTTTAGTCATGATGGATAATGTCTATTTTAGAAAATTACTAAGAATCTAATAACTAAAGTAAAAATACGCTACATGCTTAAAACCTTTACTAACTTAGCTTAGTAAAAAGTTTTGAATTACATTTTTAAATCTTTTTCAACTCACAGTTATATACCTGAATAGGTTTGACATGTAACAAAGCCATTAAGTACATAAAATAATGAATTGAATACTTTTCAATCTATATAATAACCCAAATATAAAACTTAAATCACTAATGAATCATAATCAATACGATAACCCACATATAAAACTCAAATTACTAATGAATCATATAGGACCATATGAGCCTTAATAAGTAGTTATATAAATCGCCTCGGTTGTAATGTGAAACACCTACATAATTACAATGAACTATAAAGAGTTAAAACATAAATGAACATAAACAGAGGGGAGACTATCAGACAATGATTAGCCAATATAGATTTATGAATTATAATAGATTCTTCATTGGTTGAACGGAAAGAACTGGAGGAAGAGGAACCCATAGGGAATGAATGGGAAGATCGAAAAATTGGAAGAAGAAAAGATTGTTTGCTTCAGAAAGACTAAAGACCTAAATAAGCACGACGGTAAAATTCAAAGCATATAGCAACTACAATGTAACGAATAAGTAGAAGAAAGCATCACATATTTAAGTAATGATTCTACTATACTAACTATAAAAATTCATCCAACATCGACATATCATTAGCAGCTTGCACAAAACCTATTAAATTTATGTACACATATGATTGATTACGTGAAGGTGGGTAGATAATGAACTACTAACTGCAGCAATGCAGATTCTGTTGGAGGGAAAGCCACATTACATTACAGCCTACATTAAAAAAATATAATATAGCAATGAAAAATGAAAGCAAAACAAAAGAATATAAAAAGGTAGCTTTCAAAATTCCATTACTATTGTGCAGCCGGTAAGCATTTATAGCAGCTGAATTTGAGGAATCTGAAACGACACAATAAAATCATAATGTTGTGTAATAGTAAGACTAATGTGAGAAATACACATTATTTGATGATTACAAATATATTGATAGTGTACACTAATCACATGTAATCGCATATGATTCCAATGATACAACTACATATATATACATATTTGCTAAGTTATATACATGAGTGAATATGCACACAAAAATAATACAGTCAACAATATATATACCAAAAATCATTTTAACACCGTATGTAGTGACCCGAACTTTTTCATGTTTATATATATTAAATGAAATTATTATTTACATGATTAAGTGTTTCCAACATGTTAAGCAATCAAACTTGTTAAGACTTGATTAATTGAAATAGGTTTCATATAGACAATTGACCACCCAAGTTGACCGGTGATTCACGAACGTTAAAACTTGTAAAAACTATATGATGACATATATATGGTTATATGTATAGTTAACATGATATTATGATAAGTAAACATATCATTAAGTATATTAATAATGAACTAAATATGTAAAAACAAGACTACTAACTTAACGATTTTGAAACGAGACATATATGTAACGATTATCGTTGTAACGACATTTAATGTATATATATCATATTAAGAGATATTCGTACATCATAATATAATGATAATATAATAATTTAAAATCTCTTTTGATATTATAAACATTGGGTTAACAACATTTAACAAGATCGTTAACCTAAAGGTTTCAAAACAACACTTACATGTAACGACTAACGATGACTTAACGACTCAGTTAAAATGTATATACATGTAGTGTTTTAATATGTATTCATACACTTTTGAAAGACTTCAAGACACTTATCAAAATACTTCTACTTAACAAAAATGCTTACAATTACATCCTCGTTCAGTTTCATCAACAATTCTACTCGTATGCACCCGTATTCGTACTCGTACAATACATAGCTTTTAGATGTATGTACTATTGGTATATACACTCCAATGATCAGATCTTATCAGCCCATGTGAGTCACCTAACACATGTGGGAACCATTATTTGGCAACTAGCATGAAATATCTCATAAAATTACAAAAATATGAGTAATCATTCATTACTTATTTACATGAAAACAAAATTACATATCCTTTATATCTAATTCATACACCAACGACCAAAAACACCTACAAACACTTTCATTCTTCAATTTTCTTCATCTAATTGATCTCTCTCAAGTTCTATCTTCAAGTTCTAAGTGTTCTTCATAAATTCCAAAAGTTCTAGTTTCATAAAATCAAGAATACTTCCAAGATTGCAAGTTACTTCCAAGTTTTCTAAATCCATTCCAAGTAATCATCCAAGATCAAGAAACCTTTGTTACTTACAGTAGGTTATCTTTCTAATACAATGTAATAATCATATTCAAACTTTAATTCAATTTCTATAACTATAACAATCTTATTTCGAGTGGAAATCTTACTTGAAATTGTTTTCGTGTCATGATTCTGCTTCAAGAACTTTCAAGCCATCCAAGGATCCTTTGAAGCTAGATCCATTTTTCTCATTTTCAGTAGTTTTATCCAAGGAACTTGAGGTAGTAATGATGTTCATAACATCATTCGATTCATACATAAAAAGCTGTCTTATTCAACGTTATAAACTTGTAATCACTAGAACATAGTTTAGTTAATTCTAAACTTGTTCGCAAATAAAGTTAATCCTTCTAACTAGACTTTTAAAATCAACTAAACACATGTTCTATATCTATATGATATGCTAACTTAATGATTTAAAACCCGAAAACACGATAAACACCATAAAACTGGATATACGCCGTCGTAGTAAAACCGGGGGCTGTTTTGGTTGGGATAATTAAAAGCTAAGAAGAACTTTGATTTAAAAGCTATACTTCTGGAAAAATGATTTTTCTTATGAACATGAAACTATATCCAAAAATCATGGTTAAACTCAAAGTGAAAGTATGTTTTTCAAAATGGTCATCAAGATGTCGTTCTTTCGACGGAAATGACTACCTCTTTCAAAAACGACTTGTAACTTGTATTTCTGACTATAAACTTATACTTTTTCTGTTTAGATTCATAAAGTTAAGTTCAATACGAAACCGTGGCCACTGGAATCACTCAAAACGGATTAGAAACGAAGAAATGGCTAGTAAAACAAGATTGATAAAAACTACTCATTTTACCTACGTGAAAGTTAGTAATAAATCTATTCCAACCATAACCTAATCAACTTATATTGTATATTATGTAATCTTGAGATACCATAGACAAGTATACAATGTTTCGACCTATCATGTCGACCCATCTATATATATATTGCGGAACAACCATAGACACTCTATATGTGAATGTTGGAGTTAGCTATACAGGGTTGAGGTTGATTCCAAAATATATATGTAGTTTGAGTTTTGATCAATACTGAGATACGTATACACTGGGTCGTGGATTGATTCAAGATAATATTTATCGATTTATTTCTGTACATCTAACTGTGGACAACTAGTTGTAGTTTACTAACGAGGACAACTGACTTAATAAACTTAAAACATCAAAATGTATTAAAAGTTTTGTAAATATATTTTGAACATACTTTGATATATATGTATATATTGTTATAGGTTTGTGAATCAACCAGTGGCCAAGTCTTACTTCCCGACGAAGTAAAAATCTGTGAAAGTGAGTTATAGTCCCACTTTTAAAATCTAATATTTTTGGGATGAGAATACATGCAGGTTTTATAAATGATTTACAAAATAGACACAAGTACGTGAAACTACATTCTATGGTTGAATTATCGAAATCGAATATGCCCCTTTTTATTAAGTCTGGAAATCTAAGAATTAGGGAACAGACACCCTAATTGACGCGAATCCTAAAGATAAATCTATTGGGCCTAACAAACCCCATCTAAAGTACCGGATGCTTTAGTACTTCGAAATTTATATCATATCCGAAGGGTGTCCCGGAATGATGGGGATATTCTTATATATGCATCTTGTTAATGTCGGTTACCAGGTGTTCACCATATGAATGATTTTTATCTCTATGTATGGGATGTGTATTGAAATATGAAATCTTGTGGTCTATTGTTACGATTTGATATATATAGGTTAAACCTATAACTCACCAACATTTTTGTTGATGTTTAAAGCATGTTTATTCTCGGGTGAATACTAATTGCTTCCGCTGTTGCATACTAAAATAAGGACAAGATTTGGAGTCCATGTTTGTATGATATTGTGTAAAAACTGCATTCAAGAAACTGATTTCGATGTAACATATTTGTATTGTAAACCATTATGTAATGGTCGTGTGTAAACAGGATATGGTTATGGTTTGTTTTAAAAATGAATGCAGTCTTTGAAAAACGTCTCATATAGAGGTCAAAACCTCGCAACGAAATCAATTAATATGGAACGTTTTTAATCAATAAGAACGGGACATTTCAGTTGGTATCAGAGCGTTGGTCTTAGAGAACCTGAATTTTGCATTAGTGTATCTTATCGAGTTTGTTAGGATGCATTAGTGAGTCTGGACTTCGATCGTGTTTACTTGAAAAAAAAAAGATTGCTTAACAAATTTTGTTGGAAACTATATATTTTTAACATGTGAATATTATGTGATATATTAATCTCTTAACGTGTTTGATATTATGTGATAGATGTCTACCTCTAGAACTAGTCTCATTGACTCACCTAATAATAATGAAGAGTCAAATGTAAATTAGAATGATTCGTGGACTGATTCACAAGTTCCCGAAGAGGAACCTGAAGAAGAGTCGGAACCGGAAGAAGAATCGGAACCGGAAGAAGAATCAGAACCGGAAGAAGAACCAGTGGGGGAAATAATAAAACGATTAAGTAGAAGAAAATCCTCAACCAACCGACCAAAGTTAATTATGGTCAACGGTGTTTCCGCCAAGGAAGCAAAATATTGGGAGGATTACCAATTCTCCGATGAATCGGATCACGACGAGGATTCCGATGATGTTATAGAAATTACCCCAACTGAATTTAAAAAGGCAAAAGAGAACAATAAGGGAAAGGGCATAAAAATAGAGAAATCTGATTCTCACCCTGATGAACTTTATATGTATCGTCAACACCCGTATTTCTTAAGTTGTAACAATAACCCGGGAACCTCTAAACCACCAGGTTTTTCTAGACCAATGTGGAAAACGACGGCTCGTATTAGGGGAACATCATATATCCCTAAAAACTTAGCAAAACGAACCAAGTTCGAAAAAGAAGAAACGCGTGAGTCGGAATAAGATAGTTGTATTTGTGCGGTGTAATATATGTAATATAGTGTGCTTATGCTTTACGATATATGTAAAAATTGCTTGTATTAATAAGTATCTTTTATGAATCTAACTCTTGTCTATTTTACAGTATAAAAACACAAAATAGATAGACAACCCAATATTTTTGAAGACTTACCCGGAGACATGATTGATGAAATTTTGTCTATAGTCGGTCAGAATTCCTCGGCACAACTATTTATGGCAAAATCAGTTTGTAAGACATTCGAAGAACGTTCCAAGAATGTCTTGGTTTATAAAAGGCTTTCGTTTGAAAGATGGGGGATATCACATTGGGAAACCCATAAATTACGATGTGTTTACTTTGACGCATATATTGCGGGGAACCCAAATGCTATTTTACGCAACGGGTTAAGAAATTATTTTGACTCAATGTATCCGAATATAGGACTTCATGATTTAGAAAAAGCGGCTAACATGCAACATAAAGAAGCATGTTATGCTTATGGGTTAGTAATGTTCGCTTCTCACCAAAGTGAGAAAAAGAACATCGGGCTACAACTATTAAACAAAACGTTCCCACAAGTGACGGAGTCGGTAATTGGGGTAAGAAATGAGGTTTTTAGGTTATTACGAGACTGTTGGTCATTACGTAACCTTAGCCCTTTTGACGACGTTACAACACGTTGTCATACTATCGGTCACAACGGTTACGTTCCGCAAGACCAAGGATGGGAAGTGGTATTAGTAAAACCAGAATGCATGACTTGTTTCTGGACGTATGAATTACGTGTCTTTGTTGCCTTTGCTGAACGCCTTATTTATTAACTAGAATTATCTTCGCAACTACTTTGTATAAAAGTTTTATGTGCTATATTTCATGCTATATGTAAATAGCAGTATTGTAAGTTTGCAAGTTATTGTATAAAGGTTTGAATATGATATATATATATATATATACATATATATATATATATATATATATATATATATATATATATATATATATATATATATATATATATATATATATATATATATATATATATATATATATATTTTCTTTTTTTTTGGGATTAGTTTTTCATATAGAATTGTAGTAGTTGAAATGATATGTTAGCTACTAAGTATGAACTTAACGGGTAGGTACTACCCGAATTAAAGAGTATAAAACGCTAATATGAAGAAAGAGCTTTTATAAATAAGTTCATATTACGCTACGAAATACTATTGACTACTCTTGATATTCTATATGATTAACTCGTTTCATTTGACTATTTTGAAGGAAATGGCACCGACTACTCGACACACCTTGAATATGAGTGAAGAGGAATTTCGTGCCTTTCTTGCTTCAAACATAGCCGCAGTACAGGCTGCGCTACATACCAACAATAACCTTGGATCTAGCAGTACAGAAAATCGTGTAGGATGCACCTACAAAGAATTCACTGCCTGCAAACCTTTGGAATTTGATGGAACCGAAGGACCGATCGGATTGAAACGGTGGAAAGAGAAGGTCGAATCGGTGTTTGCCATAAGTAAGTGTACTGAAGAGGATAAAGTGAAGTACGCTACGCATACCTTTACAGGTTCTGCGTTAACATGGTGGAATACCTATCTAGAGCAAGTGGGACAAGATGATGCTTACGCACTACCATGGTCAGAATTCAAGCACTTGATGAACGAGAAGTACCGTCCCAGAACCGAGGTCAATAAGCTCAAGACAGAACTTAGAGGGTTACGAACCCAAGGATTTGATATTACCACGTACGAAAGACGATTCACAGAATTGTGCTTATTGTGTCCGGGAGCGTTCGAAGATGAGGAAGAGAAGATCGACGCGTTTGTGAAAGGATTACCGGAAAGAATCCAAGAAGATATAAGTTCACACGAGCCCGCCTCCATACAACAGGCATGTAGAATGGCTCACAAACTAGTGAACCAGATTGAAGAAAGAATTAAAGAACAGACTGCTGAAGAGGCCAATGTGAAGCAAGTCAAAAGAAAGTGGGAGGAAAACGGTGATAAGAATCACCAATACAATAACAACAGCAATTACAACAATAATCGCAACAACTATCCCAACAATCGCAACATCAATCGCAACTACAACAAACGGCCCAACAACAACAACAACAACAACAACAACAACAACAACAACAACAACAACAACAACAATAATAACAGCAACTACAACAATCATCCCAACAACAATAATAACCGCAACAACAACAACAATCAGAAGCAGCTATGCCAAAGGTGTGAAAAGTATCACTCGGGGTTCTGCACCAAATTTTGCAACAAGTGTAAAAGAAATGGTCATAGCGCGGCGAAGTGTGAGGTCTACGGACCAGGGGTTAACAGAACGAAAGGAACAAATGGTGTCGGAATGAGTAATGGCGGAGCAAGTAGTGTCGGAGCAAGTTATGCCAATGTAGTTTGTTATAAATGTGGAAAACCGGGCCACATTATTAGAAATTGCCCGAACCAGGAGAACACGAATGGACAAGTCCGCGGAAGAGTTTTCAATATTAATGCGGCAGAGGCACAGGAAGACCCGGAGCTTGTTACGGGTACGTTTCTTATTGACAATAAATCTGCTTATGTTTTATTTGATTCGGGTGCGGATAGAAGCTATATGAGTAGAGATTTTTGTGCTAAATTAAGTTGCCCATTGACGCCTTTGGATAGTAAATTTTTACTCGAATTAGCAAATGGTAAATTAATTTCAGCAGATAATATATGTCGGAATCGAGAAATTAAACTGGTTAGCGAAACATTTAAGATTGACTTGATACCAGTAGAGTTAGGGAGTTTTGATGTGATAATCGGTATGGACTGGTTGAAAGAAGTGAAAGCAGAGATTGTTTGTTACAAAAATTCAATTCGCATTATACGAGAAAAAGGAAAACCCTTAATGGTGTACGGAGAAAAGGGCAACACGAAGCTACATCTTATTAGTAATTTGAAGGCACAAAAACTAATAAGAAAAGGTTGCTATGCTGTTCTAGCACACATCGAGAAAGTACAAACTGAAAAAAAGAGCATCAATGATGTTCCCGTCGCAAAAGAATTTCCCGATGTATTTCCGAAAGAATTACCGGGATTACCCCCACATCGATCCGTTGAATTTCAAATAGATCTTGTACCAGGAGCTGCACCAATAGCTCGTGCTCCTTACAGACTCGCACCCAGTGAGATGAAAGAACTGCAAAGTCAATTACAAGAACTTTTAGAATGTGGTTTCATTCGACCAAGCACATCACCGTGGGGAGCTCCTGTTTTGTTTGTCATGAAGAAAGATGGTACATTCAGGTTGTGTATCGACTACCGAGAGTTGAACAAACTTACCATCAAGAACCGCTACCCACTACCGAGAATCGACGACTTATTTGATCAACTACAAGGCTCGTCTGTTTATTCAAAGATTGACTTACGTTCCGGGTATCATCAAATGCAGGTGAAAGAAGATGATATTCCAAAGACTGCTTTTAGGACGCGTTATGGTCATTACGAGTTTATGGTTATGCCGTTCGGATTGACTAACGCTCCAGCTGTGTTCATGGACCTTATGAACCGAGTGTGTGGACCATACCTTGACAAGTTTGTCATTGTTTTCATTGATGACATACTTATTTACTCAAAGAATGACCAAGAACACGGTGAACATTTGAGAAAGGTGTTAGAAGTATTGAGGAAGGAAGAATTGTACGCTAAGTTTTCAAAGTGTGCATTTTGGTTGGAAGAAGTTCAATTCCTCGGTCACATAGTGAACAAAGAAGGTATTAAGGTGGATCCGGCAAAGATAGAAACTGTTGAAAAGTGGGAAACCCCGAAAACTCTGAAACACATACGCCAGTTTTTAGGACTAGCTGGTTACTACAAAAGGTTCATCCAAGACTTTTCCAGAATAGCAAAACCCTTGACTGCATTAACGCATAAAGGGAAGAAATTTGAATGGAAGGATGAACAAGAGAAAGCGTTCCAGTTATTGAAGAAAAAGCTAACTACGGCACCTATATTGTCATTGCCTGAAGGGAATGATGATTTTGTGATTTATTGTGACGCATCAAAGCAAGGTCTCGGTTGTGTATTAATGCAACGAACAAAGGTGATTGCTTATGCGTCTAGACAATTGAAGATTCACGAACAAAATTATACGACGCATGATTTGGAATTAGGCGCGGTTGTTTTTGCATTAAAGACTTGGAGGAACTACTTATATGGGGTCAAAAGTATTATATATACCGACCACAAAAGTCTTCAACACATATTTAATCAGAAACAACTGAATATGAGGCATCGTAGGTGGATTAAATTGTTGAATGATTACGACTTTGAGATTCGTTACCACCCGGGGAAGGCAAATGTGGTAGCCGACGCCTTGAGCAGGAAGGACAGAGAACCCATTCGAGTAAAATCTATGAATATAATGATTCACAATAACCTTACTACTCAAATAAAGGAGGCGCAACAAGGAGTTTTAAAAGAGGGAAATTTAAAGGATGAAATACCTAAAAGATCGGAGAAGCATCTTAATATTCGGGAAGACGGAACCCGGTACAGGGCTGAAAGGATTTGGGTACCAAAATTTGGAGATATGAGAGAAATGGTACTTAGAGAAGTTCATAAAACCAGATACTCAATACATCCTGGAACGGGGAAGATGTATAAGGATCTCAAGAAACATTTTTGGTGGCCGGGTATGAAAGCCGATGTTGCTAAATACGTAGGAGAATGTTTGACGTGTTCTAAGGTCAAAGCTGAGCATCAGAAACCATCAGGTCTACTTCAACAACCCGAAATCCCGGAATGGAAATGGGAAAACATTACCCTGGATTTCATCACTAAATTGCCAAGGACTGCAAGTGGTTTTGATACTATTTGGGTAATAGTTGATCGTCTCACCAAATCAGCATACTTCCTGCCAATAAGAGAAGATGACAAGATGGAGAAGTTAGCACGACTGTATTTGAAGAAAGTCGTCTCCAGACATGGAATACCAATCTCTATTATCTCTGATAGGGATGGCAGATTTATTTCAAGATTCTGGCAGACATTACAGCAAGCATTAGGAACTCGTCTAGACATGAGTACTGCCTATCATCCACAAACTGATGGGCAGAGCGAAAGGACGATACAAACGCTTGAAGACATGCTACGAGCATGTGTTATTAATTTCGGAAATAGTTGGGATCGACATCTACCGTTAGCAGAATTTTCCTACAACAACAGCTACCATTCAAGCATTGAGATGGCACCGTTTGAAGCACTTTATGGTAGAAAGTGCAGGTCTCCGATTTGTTGGAGTGAAGTGGGGGATAGACAGATTACGGGTCCGGAGATAATACAAGAAACTACCGAGAAGATCATCCAAATTCAACAACGGTTGAAAACCGCCCAAAGTCGACAAAAGAGCTACGCTGACATTAAAAGAAAATATATAGAATTTGAAATTTGAGAGATGGTCATGCTTAAAGTTGCACCTTGGAAAGGCGTTGTTCGATTTGGTAAACGAGGGAAATTAAATCCAAGGTATATTGGACCATTCAAGATTATTGATCGTGTCGGACCAGTAGCTTACCGACTTGAGTTACCTCAACAACTCGTGGCTGTACATAACACTTTCCACATCTCGAATTTGAAGAAATGTTTTGCTAAAGAAGATCTCACTATTCCGTTAGATGAAATCCAAATCAACGAAAAACTTCAATTTATCGAAGAACCCGTCGAAATAATGGATCGTGAGGTTAAAAGACTTAAGCAAAACAATATAC
Organism: Rutidosis leptorrhynchoides; assembly: GCF_046630445.1. NCBI lineage: Eukaryota > Viridiplantae > Streptophyta > Magnoliopsida > Asterales > Asteraceae > Rutidosis > Rutidosis leptorrhynchoides. The sequence continues at coordinate 549,093,595 of NC_092334.1, forward strand.
CAATTGTTAAGGTTCGATGGAATGCTCGTAGAGGACCCGAGTTCACCTGGGAATGAGAAGATCAGATAAAGAAGAAATACCCGCACTTATTTCCAGAAGATACGTCAACACCTCCAACTGCTTAAAATTTCGGGACGAAATTTATTTAACGGGTAGGTACTGTAGTGACCCGAACTTTTCCATGTTTATATATATTAAATGAAATTATTATTTACATGATTAAGTGTTTCCAACATGTTAAGCAATCAAACTTGTTAAGACTTGATTAATTAAAATAGGTTTCATATAGACAATTGACCACCCAAGTTGACCGGTGATTCACGAATGTTAAAACTTGTAAAAACTATATGATGACATATATATATATATATATGGTTATATATATAGTTAACATGATATTATGATAAGTAAACATATCATTAAGTATATTAATAATGAACTAAATATGTAAAAACAAGACTACTAACTTAATGATTTTGAAACGAGACATATATGTAACGATTATCGTTGTAACGACATTTAATGTATATATATCATATTAAGAGATATTCGTACATCATAATATCATGATAATATAATAATTTAAAATCTCTATTTATATTATAAACATTGGATTAACAACATTTAACAAGATCGTTAACCTAAAGGTTTCAAAACAACACTTACATGTAACGACTAACGATGACTTAACGACTCAGTTAAAATGTATATACATGTAGTGTTTTAATATGTATTCATACACTTTTGAAAGTCTTCAAGACACTTATCAAAATACTTCTACTTAACAAAAATGCTTACAATTACATCCTCGTTCAGTTTCATCAACAATTCTACTCGTATGCACCCGTATTCGTACTCGTACAATACACAGCTTTTAGATGTATGTACTATTGGTATATACACTCCAATGATCAGCTCTTAGAAGCCCATGTGAGTCACCTAACACATGTGGGAACCATCATTTGGCAACTAGCATGAAATATCTCATAAAATTACAAAAATATGAGTAATCATTCATTACTTATTTACATGAAAACAAAATTACATATCCTTTATATCTAATCCATACACCAATGACCAAAAACACCTACAAACACTTTCATTCTTCAATTTTATTCATCTAATTGATCTCTCTCAAGTTCTATCTTCAAGTTCTAAGTGTTCTTCATAAATTCTAATAGTTCTAGTTTCATAAAATCAAGAATACTTCCAAGATTGCAAGTTTACTTCCAAGTTTTCTAAATCCATTCCAAGTAATCATCCAAGATCAAGAAACCTTTGTTACTTACAGTAGGTTATCTTTCTAATACAAGGTAATAATCATATTCAAACTTTAATTCAATTTCTATAACTATAACAATCTTATTTCGAGTGGAAATCTTACTTGAAATTGTTTTCGTGTCATGATTCTGCTTCAAGAACTTTCAAGCCATCCAAGGATCCTTTGAAGCTAGATCCATTTTTCTCATTTCCAGTAGGTTTATCTAAGGAACTTGAGGTAGTAATGATGTTCATAACATCATTCGATTCATACATAAAAAGCTGTCTTATTCAACGTTATAAACTTGTAATCACTAGAACATAGTTTAGTTAATTCTAAACTTGTTCGCAAATGAAGTTAATCCTTCTAACTAGACTTTTAAAATCAACTAAACACATGTTCTATATCTATATGATATGCTAACTTAATGATTTAAAACCCGAAAACACGATAAACACCATAAAACTGGATATACGCCGTCGTAGTAAAACCGGGGGCTGTTTTGGTTGGGATAATTAAAAGCTAAGAAGAACTTTGATTTAAAAGCTATACTTCTGGAAAAATGATTTTTCTTATGAACATGAAACTATATCCAAAAATCATGGTTAAACTCAAAGTGAAAGTATGTTTTTCAAAATGGTCATCAAGATGTCGTTCTTTCGACGGAAATGACTACCTCTTTCAAAAACGACTTGTAGCTTGTATTTCTGACTATAAACTTATACTTTTTCTGTTTACATTCATAAAGTTAAGTTCAATACGAAACCGTGGCCACTGGAATCACTCAAAACGGATTAGAAACGAAGAAATGGCGAGTAAAACAAGATTGATAAAAACTACTCATTTTACCTACGTGAAAGTTAGTAATAAATCTATTCCAACCATAACCTAATCAACTTATATTGTATATTATGTAATCTTGAGATACCATAGACACGTATACAATGTTTCGACCTATCATGTCGACCCATCTATATATATATTCCGGAACAACCATAGACACTCTATATGTGAATGTTGGAGTTAGCTATACAGGGTTGAGGTTGATTCCAAAATATATATATAGTTTGAGTTGTGATCAATACTGAGATACGTATACACTGGGTCGTGGATTGATTCAAGATAATATTTATCGATTTATTACTGTACATCTAACTGTGGACAACTAGTTGTAGGTTACTAACGAGGACAGCTGACTTAATAAAATTAAAATATCAAAATGTATTAAAAGTTTTGTAAATATATTTTGAACATACTTTGATATATATGTATATATTGTTATAGGTTTGTGAATCAACCAGTGGCCAAGTCTTACTTCCCGACGAAGTAAAAATCTGTGAAAGTGAGTTATAGTCCCACTTTTAAAATCTAATATTTTTGGGATGAGAATACATGCAGGTTTTATAAATGATTTACAAAATAGACACAAGTACGTGAAACTACATTCTATGGTTGAATTATCGAAATCGAATATGCCCCTTTTTATTAAGTCTGGTAATCTAAGAATTAGGGAAAATACACCCTAATTGACGCGAATCCTAAAGATAGATCTATTGGGCCTAACAAACCCCATCCAAAGTACCGGATGCTTTAGTACTTCGAAATTTATATCATATCCGAAGGGTGTCCCGGAATGATGGGGATATTCTTATATATGCATCTTGTTAATGTCGGTTACCAGGTGTTCACCATATGAATGATTTTTATCTCTATGTATGGGATGTGTATTGAAATATGAAATCTTGTGGTCTATTGTTACGATTTGATATATATAGGTTAAACCTATAACTCACCAACATTTTTGTTGACGTTTAAAGCATGTTTATTCTCAGGTGAATACTAATAGCTTCCTCTGTTGCATACTAAAATAAGGACAAGATTTGGAGTCCATGTTTGTATGATATTGTGTAAAAACTGCATTCAAGAAACTGATTTCGATGTAACATATTTGTATTGTAAACCATTATGTAATGGTCGTGTCTAAACAGGATATTTTAGATTATCATTATTTGATAATCTACGTAAAGCTTTTTAAACCTTTATTTATGAAATAAAGGTTATGGTTTGTTTTAAAAATGAATGCAGCCTTTGAAAAACGTCTCATATAGAGGTCAAAACCTCAACGAAATCAATTAATATGGAACGTTTTTAATCAATAAGAACGGGACATTTCACCGTATACACTTTTGTAACCATTTTAATATTAAGTATTATATTAATATCTAAGTATACTAACCAAAAATAGCACCCAGTGGAAATTTCCATCCCAAGACATCAACAACGTTAACCAAACAATACAGATCACTTTCAATCTCGAAAGATTCGCATTATTGGACCTTACTTGTCCTATATATGATGACTTAAAGTCGTGTTCTATCAACGGAATCTCATAAATGGACCTTAGTGAATCTAAATAAAGACATTCAATATGTCAAAATCAAAGCCGATATCTAGATGGTACTGTATTCAATTCCTAAAATTCAATGTATATAATGAAACTAAATGAAATGAACACATCCTTATCTTTAGTAATGGTCTTATACACATATATAAACTAATCCATTATATGGGTCATTAGTCAAAACAAAAACTGGTTTGTAGGGTATATTGAAATAATCTAATGAAAGTGTTATGTGTTAACTTTAACCCTTTAATATTACCATTATGTATACGTTGCTCATTGACTTTATACCTAATTTTACTTTGTACTTGGAAAACCAAAAACATATGAAAAGATTCATCACCAACACCCACGCTCTTGTTTCATACTTGATGAGGTGAACATCATTGTCTATTGTTTATCAAACATAAAACAACAACCATAAAGAAACGTCAACTCTTAATTATAAATGAAAAGTGGATGTGGGAACTCAAACCATCTACTTATATATTCGATAAGGGTCAAATGGACCAAACAAAATGTTTAGAAAAAGATCATGTTAAATGGGTTTAAAGTTGCCGAACACGTCCACGTGTATCTCTAATACATACATCCTCCTAAGTAGCTTAATGCCATAAAAATATATTGGCATTGCAGTAAGATAGCATTCAATATTATTTTAACACGTTTATTGTTAGCATAAATTCATTGAGACGGACATGAAGCATTATAGATCAGCTCAACCCGACAAAGACCAGTTTCGACATGTATTAAAATTGCCACGTGACCCATTACCAAACCTAACCGTTTCCACATCAATTCAAAAAATATAAACACGGAAAAAAATTACCTGCTTTTTATTGGAAAGGATGGTGGTATTAGCAAGATCCTCATTAGGTGACACAGCTATTGGTGGTCCAGGCATGCACGAACGCATCTCATGCTATGCGAAATAAAATAAAGGTCGCATAGGTTAGTAGCAACAACATCAATGCATACATAAGCAAAAGAAGTTATAAATATCTCACGTACTCATTTAAGATAAAAATATATGGGTATTGAACTTGGGTCTCCATTAGAAATTCTCTAGCCTACCTCTTTCGGGTTGGCGATACGGTAAGATGCAACTGCACTGAAGCTTTTTAATTAAAATAGTATGAACAGTAAGATGATGTGCACATGAAAAGTAAACACCTTACACTTTTTTTGCATGGATTCTAAATAAATTTATAGCATACAAGCCTAATACAAATAGAAATGAAATCAAAAGGATTATAACTTATGTAATGAATATGCAAATATCAACACCAACAATAACCAGTCTACACCTCTAGACACAACAAAAATAAAATCAAATATGATGCATGTACGTACAACAAATTCAAATTTTGATATAAACCACTGCCTAGTGTGATTGTTGATAAACGTTACAAACATATCACGCACATCACCTCTTATAAAAAGTTAAAAACTCCTTATAGTTGACTATAGCCATAATTAATAACTTTTTAAGGTGCAACACCTCAAAGGTTGAATCTTCGATATGATTTGACTCCCTTGATTATCAATTCTTCGTTTATATACAGCTTAGCCCAGAGATAGTACTTGTGGGTTGTGGCATACCTTGATTTAACAATTTAATAGTATGCACCATGTTAATTTGCTTTCACACTTATCATTTACGATTACCTAACAATCCTCAAACTAACTTTACCATCATGATCTTTACTTCCTAATCATGAAGTAATAATAATACTATAAACCCTGTATAGATACATTACCAAATAGATATGTGGGATACCAAGTTCAGCACTCATATAAACAATTGACTGTCAAAATTCAAGGAACTAAAGGTTACATATGAAGAGTCCGATTTGATTAACTTCTTAAATTCATATGTCTTCACACAGTATGCAAATCTCTTGTGGTCAGAGATATCAGTAGCGTCATCAAGTGTAACATCATGTTGGCACTTAAGAACACCATCTTTGCTAGCTAAAATTTTCGTCTCAATGGAGTCTGCATGTTCTTAATTCCTCTGAGTAAAATTAAAAAATAGTCAAAACAACATAAAGATGTGAACAATTACACAGTGCTAAAGGCTTACTTAGATCATAAAAAAAAAACTTCTGAATTTTATAGAATCAATATATATAATTGCCTAATATGACATATATATGAAATAGTATCAATCGATAGAACCAAAGAGAAATTTTCTAAAAATTGGAATCCTTTTAGGCAAAAAAATATTAGAGGTCAACCAATCTTAACCAATCCACACTCAAAACTACCTATTTTGAATCCCCACTATCCAACCCGACTAAGAATTAAAAAGTGACTATAATTTGAGAAATAGTTGTCCTCCTCTCACGTACCACAAACGTGGATAGTTGACCTATTTAAGGATGATTCCATTCACATTGAGCTAAATTAATGCAACTGTGACACCGATTCTCAAACCTTTGACCATGATTTCATACTAATTTTTATTGTCATAAGGCAATGCCGTTGTGTTTGTTGTTTCGCTGCCCATTTTGTGCACCCCATAGTGATGTGTTCTAGTCCCTTAAACAACTTCACGGTACATGAGAATCCATTCAATACAGACACATTGTGAATCAGAGATAATTGATCTCAAGGTTCATTTGAAGAAAATGATGCAAAAATTAGTAGCTGGTCATCAAGAGAAGGGCAAAGATGAATCGAAATAGCGATTTAAAAGGCTAAAAATGAAAAGTACCATGCAATGTACAATGATAATAAGCTTTATGACTTCGACATTCTCAACATTTCCAAGGTCTTATAATGATCGAGCAAGCCATCAAAATCACGGGCTAGAACCGGTACCGTATAGCTAATGTACTGTTTTTGCCCTGCGTAGAAGGAAAAAATTGGTTACGTTTAATTGCAGAATTTACATAATGCTTCAGTTCGATTTTTCTAAACAAATTAGATGTGTCCTCTAAATTGTAACACCCCGTTTTTCTAAACATGACGCTTGGGGAGTCATACGGAGTCAAAGGATAGGTGTTGAATCTTTAAAACGCATCTACATAGTTACATATGACTTAAAATGGTTTAAGATTTGAGTTTGGGGTGCAAACTGGCAAATCATCGCGTTCTGGTATAGTGTATCGCGTCTGGGTTCGTCGCGGAATGCGACATGGTTGATTGAAACGCGACGGCTCGAAAGTCCCTCCTCCTGACCACTTTATCGCATTTTGGTAAGGTTTGTCGCGTCCTGGTTATCGCAAAACGCGATAGGCTGTCGCGAAACGCGACAAAGTCGCTGATCTAACCAAATTGACCCGTTTTTAAGGGTATCTTTTGGGGTGTTTTAGTCTTTTCACTTGTTGGACGGTTTGAGGCCACAAAACCTGATCCAATCTCATTTGGATCTCATTCCTCACCCACTCAAACACTCCCATCCACTTTTAGAGAGAGAGTAAATGGTTTAGAGAGAGAAAGCTCGAATCGTGGAAGAAGAAGTGTGTTTCGGGTGAAAGCTCAACTGTTAACGTTGTTCATCTCGTTCTTGGCTATGTTGTGGTTGTATTGATAAGTTCTAACTCTGAGTTTTATTGTTTGATTTGAGATTCAATGTTAGGGTTTGAACTTAAATTGTCAAGAAACCCACTTAAACTTAAGAAGTAAGTTTATTGATGTTAGTGTTTGAGTTTAAAGTTGATGTTGGTGGATTTTGGGTTGGTTGATGATTTAACCATGTTTAAGGCTTGTAAATGGTGAATAATCACTAGTGTTAGTGATTATGGAAGTATTGAAAACCATTTTGGGTATTTTGGTTGACTAATTTTGAAATGGGTCAAAATTTGGGTTTAGGTGTCATTTTGGGCAAGATAAGTGTTTAACACTTATGAATGGGTTTAATTGGTGTATTAGGGCCATTCTCACTTGTGTAAGTGATTATTGGTTAGTTCGGCGCGGTTTGTGCTTGGAAGTGCATTTGGGTCGAAATTGCACTAAGGGTTGATTTGGGTTGGTTTGTAAATCCACCCTAATTGTGTTATTTGCTATGTGATAAATGGAATAGGTACATTCCATTGGCAATTGTGGATTTTAGTTTTGCATCCATCAAGATTTCAAGGTGAGTGTAAATATACTATGTGCATATGTATGTATAGCATGGGTGCAGGTTGGGTGAAGTGATCCTCGGCTATAGAGCTCACTTCACATATAGGTGGACTTGATGGAATTGTGTAATAGGTCCAATTGGCACGGTTGTGCATTTTGGTTGACCACCCTAGGCGAGGTGCACACTTCGTGTGTACATTATCACATGGGCTTGTGATGTGGATTATATAACCCCGATGGTGAAGGGTTGGTATTGAGTTGTAATTTATATAACCCTGATGGCGAAGGGTTGGTCTTGAGTTGTAATTTATATAACCCCGATGGCGAAGGGTTGGTATTGTGTTGCGGTTGAGTAACCCCGATGATGTGGGTTTTGATTTGGGAGGTGAATCTCAGGTAGTGAAGATTCATGATGACTCGGATAGTTCGATCATCTTAGTGATGAGGTGGTGAATCTCGGGTGGTGCGGATTCACTATGGCACGGGTAGTTCGGCCAACCTCGGTTGTCGAAGCGGTGAAGAAAGTGAATCTCGGGTAGTGCGAATTCACTAAGGCTCGGGTAGTTCAACCAACCTTCATATGTATGAGGTTAAGGGGTTAACCTTGGTGTCTTGGTTATATTTTGTATATGCACGTATATACTCATTGTATGTTGTAGCTAATCTTGCGGATTTTGGCTTGGTGGTACGTTAGGTATAGCTTGCTAGTTATACTTGGAATGCGGTATGTGTTTACTTTATGTGTTGGTTGTACGTGTTCATTTTATGCATATGTATGTATATATTATGTTTATACTCACTAAGCTTTCATAGCTTACCCTCTCGTTGTTTACATTTTTATAGGTTCGCATGGTGGCGGCTTGGGTAAGCATGGGGACTAGTGCTTTGCGGGTTGCTTCAGAAGATTTGTACTTTAGACTTTTGATTAGGATTGGGTAGCGTTCCCAATCACCATGCTCGCTTTTGTTGGAAATTAAACTAGTCGGGTTGAAACTATCTTTTGACGATGTAAACGAGTTTTGGTAAACTATGATGTGTACGCCCGTTTGGATATTTAAGCTTATGTATTAAATGTTTTAAAGTTGTCCAAACTTACTATTGTAATGGAAGCGTTTTGGAAATATAAATGAGACCTAAATGTTAATAATATTAATGTATTATAAAGAGAGAGAAAAAATATGGGCCGGAATACGAATAGGTTGGTTCGTTTTAAGTGGTATCAGAGCATGGTTTAAGGGATTTAGGTGACTTGAGATATGTGCCTATACTTAGACTTTTGTGTGTGGTTGTTTGTTGCGGGACTTGTAGGAGTACGGGTCAGAACGGGTTGTTGATAGTGCCTTAGTTTGTAGATGGACTAACGTATATATTAATATGTGGATATTATCAATATATTATTGTGTTTGTTGGTTTATATCATCGAGCGAGGCGGTCGTTGTACTAACAAGTCGATACGGCGTGTGCGCGTAATAATGACTAGCTACCATTGTTACGGGTGCAAATTGTGTTTATCAAGTGAAGTACAACGAGTTGTTGATCAAGATGGGGCGGTGTTGTGCATGTGGGTTTATACGTTCGTGGACTAATCGTTTTGCATTCTGTAGAATGACGACGAGAAATGGGATCGAGGCGAGCAACGATGAGTTTAATACTATAGTTGCGGCCGCCGTGGCGGAGCAAATGGGTGCGTTACGAGAAGAAATGGATAGGAAGTATTCCAAATTTCAAAGTAGTGGTGAAATGGAGCGTTGTCTTAAGAGCTTCATAAGGACTAAACCCCCGATGTATGACGGGAAACCGAATCCTTTGATAAGTACAACATGGATCTCGGATGTCGAAGGTAGTTTTTGCACTATTGAATGCCCTCCTGAGAAGATGACAAAACTCGCTACTAGCTTGTTGCGGGGTAGGGCGAAGGATTGGTTGGATGATAAAATTGATATTGTTGGTGGGGAGTCGTTTATGGGGTTATCGTGGGACGATTTTAAGAAGGAATTCTTCGAGGAGTTTCCTGACGCCAGCCGATTTGTTGGATTTGCGTGATGAGTTGCGAAATTTGCGACAAGGATCTATGGACTTAAATACTCTCAAGACGACCTTTATGACAAAGGCTCGTTTTTGCCCGGAGTATATTGGGAATGATCATGCATTGATGGGGGATTTCTATCGAACTTGGAATGATGACTTGCGGAGAAAAATTAGCAGGGGTCAAGTAAAGTCATTTGCGAAGTTATTCGCGGTGGCTAGGGGTTTCGAATCGCGTTCACGATCGATGATTATTGAACCTTCAAGCAAGAGAAGGGTTTATTCGTATGGTGCCCCAAGTAAGAAAACTAAGGGTGCAAGTGCGAGTACGGGTAATGTAGGGAATGGAACGATGGGTTCTCGTGCACCTAGATGTTTCTATTGTGGTGTTAGGGGCCACAAGTTATAGGAGTGCACAATGCCGAGAAGTGATGACGGAATGTGCTACTATTGTCATAAAGAGGGACATCACAAGCCGAATTGTCTCGAGTTGGAGGCGGCGAATGCCGCGAGGAGACATTAAGGTACTTTTCGTTTTAATAAATATGTCCTTAATTATCTATTGTATACCGAAGAGTTAGGGTTTATTAAATGCATTGTGTTGTGCATATTATTGTTATGAGTGACATCCCTAATGGGATTACCCTACGGTGGTGTTTGGATTGACAGACGAATGGCGTAAGACTTGGTGCAACCAAGCATTCCTTAGTGGTTAGGAAATGTTTCTACCAACCCTTAGGAATGGGCTTTGGTGTTCGGTTGTTAAGCGCGTGTTCGCTTTTGTGTTGAGGATGGTGGAACCATGAGGTTCATCGGGTGGTTGGAACCCGAGAGATCGAGTGTTTGATCTCGATGTATGTGGGTAATGGAGTCTACGGGACGCAATGTTAGGTGCCTCTTTCATACCTACCAGCATGGTATTCAACTCCGATGGTGTTGTGGTTACATTGAACTTAGGGTTTCGGTGAGAAACCCTTAGGTGCTTGAGTGACGGTGTGAAAGTTACAAGTGATAGCAACCTGATGATTGCTAGAGTGATACTTGTACGGTTTGGTAAGTACTTCTGTTGAAGTAGTGAAGGATAATCCGAAATCCTTCGTGTGCTCAAGGATAGAGCAAAGTGTTGTGATGTATATATCATGGGATACAAGACGGATGGATCTTGTCTTTCTTTAGCATGTTGGTTGTATGAGTCTCGGTGAGAAGGAGACGGGCTCGGCGGTTGACTAAGTCAACAATGAGTGGATAAGTGGTTCCGCGGGATACTTTTATCTCGATGATGTGGTTACGGAACGGAGTTCTAAGTGGGGGAGTTTGCACTCTCGCACGAAGAGGTTCTAGTGAGTTGTTATTGGATGATGCTCGTATAGATTTGGGGTTAGTGTTGATATCTACGTTAGTCGATTGTGGTAAAAGTACGGTTTGGAATAAATTGTACTTATGGTTTTGGATTTAAATTATCACCGAGGTGGTAATGTGCTAAATCTCATTGGCAGATAAATAGATGTATTTGACGGGCAAGGTGAGATCCCTCAGTTAAGGGATGTGCGTGCCGAATTCTCTTCTAGAGAATTATTGTTGTGCATATGTGTGCGATATAGGTGGTTTTTGGCTCGATTGTGATAGCGATGTTCGCACGTGCGTATAATTCGTGTACGGAAATTCCAGGCGGTGTGGAATGATTCTAAGTATGCGTATATACTTTTGTTTGTGGTGTCTGGTTAGTGTATTCCGTCAGGATTCACTATGGTGCGTGGAGTGCGCGATGCTACACTACTCGTTGATTGAGGCGCAAAGAGCGTTTGTGATTGGTGGGTTATGGTCGTTGACTCGGTCCTCCAACTTCACCTTAGGAGTAGTGTTATATCGGCATGGTATAACAATATCGGAATGGGAGTACCATTCCTTTATGATTTGGGACGTGAATATCGGGTTGTTCGTATTCACAATATTTCAGGTAGTACGATTGTCCCTGTTGGTCGGACTCATAGTTTGAGGTAGTGAATGTTGGGTGGTTCGGATTAACTAAGGCTCGGTTTGCACGGCCATTCTCGGTTATACTATGTGGTGAAGGTAGTGAATATCGGTTTGCGCGTATTCACAATGACTCGGGTTGTGCGGTCATTTTGTTGTAGGAAATATGGATTGGGTTTGTGAATTTCGGGTTGTTGCGAATTCACTAAGGTTCAAGTTGTTTCGACCATCCTTCATATATGTTTAGGCTCGGGTTGTTTCAGCCATTTTGGTGTGAATTGTGATGCACTAGCCATGTTTTGCTCAGGTATTTGCGGTAGTTGCGTATTAGCCGTATTTGCGCACTACAAGGGTTGTTGAGTGGTAAGTGTTATCCATTAGGATTCGCTTTCATTTTGGTCTTCATCGGTTTGGTTGTTGACCTTATTTTGGTATGTGGTTGTTATTAGCATTGTACTTGGTATGAGTACGCTAAGGAGTTGATATCTCGGTTCGAGATTTGGTTGCGTTTTCCCGATGTGAGGGATTGAGCAGGTTTTAGTGCTCGGATTCGCGAACTTGATAAATCGCGGGTGACGATTTAGTTGTTGAAGGTGACTCATTGAGAAGAATTACCTAGGGGAGTTAGAAGAATACAAGGTGATTCCGCGTATTCTAAGTGATCGTTATAAACTTCGGATGTTGTGTGCATTGCATGCCTCAGAATGCGTACAAGTGTGTATTCGGTAAATGGATTTATCTTCGGGTTAATGAGAAATGTGGTGGAAGTCGGATTGGAACGATTGTTTGAAGACCTTAGAGTGTGGTTCCGGGCGGTTAAGTGACTAGGATCACGGGGACGTGATCGAATCTAAGTGGGGGAGAGTTGTAACACCCTGTTTTTCTAAACATGACACTTGGGGAGTCATACGGAGTCAAAAGATAGGTATTTAATCTTTAAAACACATCTACATAGTTACGTATGACTTAAAATTGTTTAAGATTTGAGTTTGGGGTGCAAACTGGCAAATCATCGTGTTCTGGTATAGTGTATCGCGTCTGGGTTCGTCGCGGAACGCGACACTGTTGATTGAAACGCGACGGCTCGAAAGTCCCTCCTCCTGACCACTTTATCGCTTTTTGGTAAGGTTTGTCGCGTCCTGGTTGTCGCGAAACGCGACAAAGTCGCTAATCTGACCAAATTGACCCGTTTTAAGGGTATCTTATGGGGTGTTTTGGTCTTTTCACTTGTTGGACGGTTTGAGGCCACAAAACCTGATCCAATCTCATTTGGATCTCATTCTTCACCCACTCAAACACTCACATCCACTTTTAGAGAGAGAGTAAAAGGTTTCGAGAGAGAAAGCTCGAATCGAGGAAGAAGAAGAGTGTTTCAGGTGAAAGCTCAACTGTTAAAGTTGTTCATCTCGTTCTTGGCTACGTTGTGGTTGTATTGGTAAGTTCTAACTCCGAGTTTCATTGTTTGATTTGAGATTCAATGTTAGGGTTTGAACTTAAATTGTCAAGAAACCCACTTAAACTTAAGAAGTAAGTTTATTGATGTTATTGTTTGAGTTTAAAGTTGATGTTGGCGTGTTTTGTAGAGACCCGTCCTAATCCATCTGGACGAATACATTACATTTGGTTACATCGCGAGGTACTTGACCTCTATATGATACATTTTACAAACATTGCATTCGTTTTTAAAAGACAAACTTTCATTTCATCGAAAGTTGACGGCATGCATACCATTTCATAATATATCCCACTATAATTAACTTAATAATGATCTTGATGAACTCAACGAATCGAATGCAACGTCTTTTGAAATATGTCATGAATGACTTCAAGTAATATCTCTAAAATGAGTAAATGCACAGCGGAAGATTTCTTTCATAACTGAGAATAAACATGCTTTAATGTGTCAACCAAAAGGTTGGTGAGTTCTTTAGTTTATCATAAATAATCATTTCATAATTTTAATAGACCACAAGATTTTCATTTCATTTCTCATAAACATCATCTCATATCAGGCATTTCGCAAATGGCATAGAGATAAAAAAAAATTATTCATATGGTGAACGCTTGATAACCCAACTAACAGGATGCATATAGAATATCCCCATCATTCCGGGACTCTCATCGGACATGATAATCGAAGTACTAAAGCATTCGTAACCCGAATGGGATGTGTCAAGGTCCATAGATCTATCTTTAGGATTCGCGTCAATTAGGGGCCATTTCCATAATTCTTAGGCTACCAAGCTAAAAAGAGCATATTCGATTCAATAATCCAACCATAGAATGTAGTTTTGATTACTTGTGTCTATTTCGTAAAACATTTATAAAGCAGCGCATGTATTCTCAGTCCCAAAAATATATATTGCAAAAGCGTTTAAAAAGGGAGCAAATGAAACTCACTCTACAATATTTTGTAGTAAAAATATTCATACGACGATACTGAACAATGCAGGGTTGGCCTCGGATTCACGAACATATATATATATATATATATATATATATATATATATATATATATATATATATATATATATATATATTTATACATATATATATATATATGTATATATGTATATATATATATGTATATATATATATGTATATATATATATATATGTATATATATATATGTATATATATATATTGTATATATATATATATATATATATATATATATATATATATTAACACATATAATTGTAATCGAACGAATTTATATATTATTAGTGATTTAGTTGTTATTTTAAATCATGTGTTTCATTAATAACTTAATTAATTATATTCACTTTATTTATCTTAAATAAATAATTACTATTTAATATAAAAATATTACTATAATTGTATTAAATATAATTTTATATAATTAATAGTTATATGATAAAATAAAAGTTGTTTCATTTTATAATAATAATAATAATAATAATAATAATATTAATAATAATAATAATAATAATAATAATAATAATAATAATAATAATAATAATAATAATAATAATAATAATAATAATTTTGATAAAAACGATAATTTTTTTAATACTGATATTAATGATAGAAATGATAACAATAATAAATATGATAATTGTAATATTTTTTATAATAAAAATAAAAATAATAATTGTATTAATAATAATAACTATAATAACTATATTAATAATAATTTTACTAATAATGATAATAATAATGATATTAATACTGATAATACTTATTTTAATAATGATACTACTAATAATGTTCTCAATGGTAATACTAATACTAATGTTAATAATAATAATAATAATCTTAAAATCATGTTATTACTAATAATAATAATAATAACTATAATAATAATAATAATACTTAAATGATAATACTAATAATGAAAATATTATTAATTATACTAATAATCATGTTACTAATTTTAGTGATACTAATTATTAACTTAATAACAACAACAATTAATAATAATAATAATAATAATAATAATAATAATAATAATAATAATAATAATAATAATAATAATAATAATAATAATAATAATAATAATAATAATAATAATAATAATAATAATAATAATAATAAGTAAATAAATAAATAACTACCTCAAGGAAGTAGCCCTAAAAAATGCCCAAGTCCGGATTTGAACTAGCGACGTCCCGCTAACCCGATAACAACCTAAACGTCTTCGGTTCATCAACATAAATCATAACCTCACGATCATCAATAATGATCATCAATATCTTAACCGATCGTCATCATCATTAACTTATTATTTCGAGTATCATTATTCATTATCATATATCATATATATTATATATCATATATATTATATATCATATATCATCATGTGTAACATCACCACGACATCATCATGCTTATCATAACATAACCCGTTCATCATCTCGATCATCATGAATCATAACCAACATCAATATCATAATTAAACATTGAAGTCATCTGTTTCATTTACCTTATCATCATCATCACTTAATCAATAACATAATCATAATCATACTAATATCATTCGCTGATTATCATCTTAAATCTAACCTCATCATCTATCATTATTAACCTAAGCTCATATCATCATCATCTATATCATCATCTAACATAATCGTATTCATCACCATGTACCATCATTCATCTTGATCATCATGATCACGAATTGTCAGTATCATTATCATGTCGTTTGGCCCAAGAGAAAAACAGAAACATGGCAGCCCAATATAATCTAGTACACGGCCCAACTATAAAAGGAACTCATCCCAATTGCACTAACCCCACGGTCCAACGGCAATCAAAATTAAATTGCTGAATCGGTTTCTTGTTTCTAATCGAGAGAAAAAAATAAATAAAAATAAAACGGAAACAGGTAGTATAACAGAATGAAAAATATTCGATGTAAAATAGTAACAAGTGGGTTTCTTGTTTGGGTTCGTTTGGTTTGCAGTGACCAGAGCAGTTTCAATGAATGATCAGGTGTGACGACCCGGAAATTTCCGACCAAATTTAAACTTAATCTTTATATAATTCTGACTTGATAAGCAATGAATTTTAATAAATCTTGAACCTCCGAAAAGAGTTTTACACAAGCTTTTGGTCACCCTTTTATTCCGACGATTCACGAACGTCATAACTTTATTTAATTTTTTAATTGTTTATTTATTGTGTATATATATGGATTTATATATATTTAACTTGAAAATATGATAATTAAATATCTCATTAAGTATATTAACAAAGTATTATATATATATTTTCATACTACTAATTTAAAGAGTTTTCAAACAATATATATATTACTATTTAAACGACGTAATTAACTTATGTTAAAATGTATTTACATATAATGTATTACGAGTGTAAATACATCCTTACAAGTATTGAATACACTTTATAATATACCAATACATATAAAGGATAGATATACTCGTATTTTCGTTCAATTTCCTCAAAGAATTCTACTCGCATTCATACGGTATTTTTACCCGTATTATACACAGCTTCTAGAAGTATTTACTATTGGTATATACCAATAGAAATCTGCAATTATTTGTGTAATATGTTATCCATGACCTAATCAATTTAATATGTCATGCATGACTTAATACAATTTAACTTATCTTAGATATTTTCACTAAAAGCCAAAATTATAAGCTTATAAATAAGGACCATTTTAACTCATTTTTACTCCATATTTTCTTAAACTAAAAATACACACTTGAATGCTCTCATATCATACTTTAATCTTAGCAACTTTCCTCTTCATAATCAAGGTAAAATACTTCTCAAAATCCTTGTTCAATTCCTTGTATAGTTGCTATCTTATTATACTTATAAAACTTGTAAAAACTAGAACTTGTTTTGGTGAACACCAAGCTTGTTTGAAAAACTAATCTAATATTTCTAACTTAACTCTAATAACACTTATTTATATGTATTATGATGTTATATTAAGTTAATATAAGAACTTATAACTTCTACATATGAAGAACACCATGAAACTTAACATATATCCTTTAATCTCCATTCAGTAAAAAGCGGGCTATTTTGGGTTGGGAATGAAAAACCTATCTTAGACTTTGAGTTCGAGGCTAAGACTTTGGAAATATGTTAATATAGGTAAATAAGACTTCCGGGATTTTTCCAAATCTGTCCACCGACACAAAAAGAGGGTAAAGCTCTAAAAATTACTACTTGAGATGAACTTTTCGAATTGGTTTTGTAAAATTTACTTCTTAATGAATCCATAGCAATTTTATTCACTTTAAACGGAGTTGTAATGAATATTTGGCGAGAAAAACAAAATCTGCTAAAATTAACGTTGTATGGACGAAATTTATATTATAAAAACTATATTAACCATATCCTTGTTAACTTTTCCTATATCCTATATATATTTGGACATGTTATCAGTAGTATAACAAAATATTATAATCTTGGTTAATTCTGTGATTATATATATGTATAATAATATTCATGGTACGTCCTAACACAATAAGTATACAATACGTTTTGATAAATCCTAAGACAATACGTACACAATACGTCTTAGTTAATTTTAAGACAATACGTATACAATACATCTCTGGGTTGATGTAAAGACAATACGCATACAATACGTCGTGGGGGTAATTCTAAGATTATATATATATATATATATATATATATATATATATACCGATTATTGGACTGTTGGACTTTTCGGACTATTTTGGACTACTAACAAAGGACTACTAACAATGGACTACTTACATAAAATGTAAAAAATTATTATATAAGTATTCTATGAACTTGCTTTATTTTATTCATATGTCGTATTATTATCTGAATCGTTATTATTGTTATAGGTTCGTGAATCCAAGGACGACGGTCATATTTTTAATAAGTTGAAAACTTATTATTAATATACCTTTACTACTGTGAGTATATAGTCCCATTTTTAAACTCTACAAATATTTTGGGATGAGAATACATGCATTTTATGTTTTACGCCATACACACAAGTACTTAAAATATATTCTACGTTGAGTTGTACCACTTTGCATATCTTCCCTAATAGCTTGGTAACTAATATTTACATATTGTAAGAACATGTATACGCGAATCCTATTGATAGATCTATCGGGTTTGACAACCCCAACCGGGCTAGTCACTCTAGTATCGTAAACAGTTGCATAGTACTTCATTTTAACTACACTTGGTACAGTGTAGGGAGATTTCATAATAAAGGGAATATGCCACATTAATTGTTAAGTATGGTTACCGAAGCGCTCAACAACTTATAGAATACTTTTATACACTTGCGAGTGTACATATATTTATAACTATGAAATCTTGTGGTCTATATTTATATCGATGATAAACCTATATATCTCACCAACCTTTGTATTGACTGTTTACGCATGTTTATTCTCAGGTCCTTAAGAAAGTCTTCCGCTGTTGCATTATCTGAGCAAGCTGTACATGGAGTCTCATACTTATATTTAAATAAAGTGTTGCATTCAATAAAACCTTTGTCATGTATTATATTCGACTGTTACGTCACATGTGTTGTATTTGGAAATCGATGTATTTTGGGGATTATTTCTTAAATAATCGCCCACTTGTTTAAAACATGCATTATGTATAATAATGATGTGCTTTTTATGAAATGAATGCAATATTTTCTAAAACGTATCATATAGAAGTCAAATACCTCGCTATGGGACTAATGAGAACGTACTACGTTTATAGTAATATGGACGGGTCGTTTCAGCTGGCATCAGAGTGATGGTCTTAGAGAACCAGGTCTTGCATTAGTGTGTCTAACTGATAGTTGTTAGGATGCATTAGTGAGTCTGGACTTCGACCTTATCTGCATATTAAAAGTTTTGCTTATCATTCTTGTCGGAAATTACCTGTTTATCATCTTAAGTCTAGACGCATCTTATTGCAATTATTGCATAGATAGTGTATAGACAAATATTCATATCTTATCATATCTATCACAGTAGACTTTGCCTGACATATTCCGCAAATTCCTCCGTAATCTACGAAATCTTTTGTTCTATATATATAGATATTCTATGTAATTAGAATATCATCCGAAATCAAAAATCATTTCATATTGAAAAATCCTTTATTCAATCATACGAAATAGAACTCGCCACTAGTTCAAGTTCCTCGGATTCCGATATGGAGTTTCACTCGAGCTCCAAAAGCAGTGTGACTGGAATGGATCAACCAATTAGCCATCATATACTCTGGATGAATTGGGGATGGGTTCGTAGTCTACTCAATCATTGGAGACAAGAAGAAGGTGATCCCTTCCATCCACCACATTTCCCTCTTGGCGAAGAACCTGAAGCACTTACCGGCGAACCTGTTCGTAATACCATTTTCTCTCTCATTTCCAGAGTATCTCATCATGACTATATACTATCTCGTATTCTAGATCTTATTTATCCACTCGTCTGAACCAACAATCATCCCAGTGTAATAGAAGAAGTCAACGAGCTTCGCGCTCGAGTAGTGGCTTTGGAGAATTTGGTGCAAAGATTACAAGCACCAGCAGCAGCACCGACAGCAACAATACCACTATCAGCAACACCAACAGTATCATTACCACCACCAACAACCACATCTGCACCCCACATCTCAACGTCACAATTTGTATCTCGAGCATCAACATCATACGCACTGTAGATACCAAGGAGTACCAACAAAAACAAACGATGAAGTATTGATTCATAACTTCATTGGAGAAATATTTTACGGTGATTATGTAATCTCTAAAGTCTTAGAGATTATTTATTCTAATCATAACCGTAAATCAAGATGAATGGATGAATAGAGATGATACAGGGAAGAATAGAAACCCTGACAGGAATGGTGCATACGTTACAAAATAAACTTGTTATACAAACAGCACCAACAGTATCGTCAGCATCACCAGCACTGTCAGTACTATCAACATCATCAGCACTAGCAGCACCTATAACATTACAAGCTCTGCCAGTTCAAGAATCACCGTGGACATCATTACGAATCAACAACGAGTATATTGTATCAATGAGTTATGAAGTATTAACTCAATTCCTCTGAAGAATTTATATGTATATCTTATATATATAAATTTTGAAACCATCATAAATCTTTTCGTACTAAGCTATTATGTATGAATTGAAAAAGGGTAGATACTACTCAGTTAAATTCATATTACTAATATGCTATAATCCTTCGATTAACGACTTAACCATCGTATCTGTTTCAACTCAATGAATACAGTTTCATAATAAATCAAGTGTATTATTCAAATATATGTTTGATATTACACTTTCATCAACGATGTACTCGAAACTTTTTTTAGATAACATCATTCGCACTTTGCGAAATTCACAAGAATTCCACGAGCATCAACATCCTTCACCAAAGAATATCAATAAGAATAAATAATGAAGTATTTATACTCTGCGAAGATTATGTAATCTCTAATGTTTTAGAGATTATTCATTTCTAGTTCCAACCGTAAACCAAATGAGATTAATATAATATTAACTCATTAGATCCATATTACATCTGAAGAAAATATACATACATATATTTTCATAAAGACTGTAATAAAAATTCTTTTGTACAAAATATTACTTGTGAAATTTTATTTTAACGGGTAGGTAATACCCGAGAAATACTTAAGTTCACATTAATATGTTACACTGTACATTTTCAATGATGTTTCGACAATCGTTAATTATACTCTCTCCTTTCATAGCAATATACATCATTTCACAAAATTCAAGACAACCGTTTTCCATACCAATTCAATTACATATTCTGATTTTGATAGATCAAAATCCAAGTCAAGATTTAAGAAGTGCCATCAATCTTAAATTCCTACATCCTTCAAAATCATACTTTAAATTCAAACTATACTAGAACATTACTTTCATTCATAGAACTCATAAAGATATTCGTATCATTCAAGATTCACGACGAATTCATTATACGGGTATTGACGATGACAACCTACGTCTAAACCCTTTCAAATTCTTAAAAAACATCTCAACTAAGGAACAATTGAGAGAATGAACCAATCACACGATACATACGAAGAATATATGCATATAGATATGCATTAGGAGGACACTTGAACCTAAGCAAAGGTTCAACACGTATCCGTGTCAGATCCTTTAGCATTATTATTACCCAAAATAACTTTACAATCCCTTTTCAAAATAGCGAATTTTATCACAGCTCCAAAAAGACAACTTCGAATTTTCATCCGGAGTAGCCTTATTATAACCTTGATATATACGTTGTCTTTTTGCCATCGTTACTGGGGGAACCTTTTATATTCCACCACATTAGTAGTAAGCTTACCAGCAAATTTATTGCTCTTTGACTTAAATCTCTCTGAAAGATCACTATAAAACCTTGTCACGTACCCATCTACAACTTGTAACAATAATTGTCATACCAACAACTTGGAATTAGCAATCAGTATTTTGAATTTTGCAGCAATTTTATGCCAACAGTTATATATATACATATAACGTCTACCTCCAAGACTTACAGACTTCGAATGTGAAGTTTCTGAAAAACACCCTAAACTGCGAATTAGTTCTCCGAATTTTAGAAAAATGCTGATGAAGCAGCAAAAACTGTAAACGACCATAATGGTCAAAAGTTCGATGATAAAGAATAGTATGTTGGAAAGGCTCAAAAGAAAAGTTTGGAACTGGAAAACGGATTGAGCAAACCATGAAGGAGACTGTGGACAAATCACAAAGACTAAACCTGCCTTCAAAGAATCTAAATGATTCAATATCTACTGAAGTCATTAACGAATACCTTGCTCCTGACTCTACACTTTTACAGACAAATCTTCATCATCATCCATCGATATTAGAAATTCTAAGATATCATCGTATCTTTCATTATAAATATCCTCGATATTTCTGAAGATATTTTCATAACTATTCTTATCTGAAATCATTTATCTCTTCTCAATATCAATTTTACATCAGAAAGGAAACTATTTTAGTTTCTAAATTCTGAAAAATTCAAATTTAAAATTTGAATGTTTTTGAAGTAATGTTGGGAACTGAAGCATGAGTTAGTATAATATAATGACACTTGATCAACGTGATTATATTACAGTAAGTCATGCTGAGTTTCTAATGGAACGTGACGATTCACAGACCATAACGTCATCATGTGCCATGTTACACGACTCTTACATTCTACCTAATCTCCAAACATATCAAGAACATATCTTCTTGATAGTTCTATCTTTTCTCTTGAATTCTGGTAATTTAACCAATAAAGATCGTGCTATTACAATCTCTCTCTTAGAACATTAGTCATGTTCATTCAAAACTTCATACCAACGAATTATGGACCATTATTCGCTTGACTTAAAGTCGGGAAGAGAAAACAAAAGTATTGAATTCCAAAATATAAAGGAAAATATAAAGCCTGACAACAATTACAAACCGTGTATATCAATACGTATTGCAACATAAAGACACGGGAGAATTAAAAATACTATAACCCCAAGGTAATAATAGAAGAAAATAAATTCCTCCGGTGGAAGATGAAAAAGAAGAAGGACAGATACAAAGGTCAGGAATATATCCAGAATTAGAATCGGATGGAGCATATTGACGAATGTTTTAGAAATATGAATTGGGAAAGAAAGTATAGAAGATGGGAGTGTAGAAACAAGGAAATGAAGAGGGTGGATTTATAGTGAAATATTCGACAGAGCAATCAAAATAGATCATCGCATCTAACCAAAGAGGATTCTAATTTCCTTAATTACCGAAGAATCAAATCTTATTACGAAGATCTTCACTAAATCCCTTGAACTCCGGAAATCAACCCTATCTACGTCAAAAGATATGACGAAACTTTACTTTACTCATTTCACTCTTTTGTGATAACTTCACTCGTACTTTTCACAAGAATCCAATTGTTTTATCCATATTACTCACTGATGATAAAACCTTAATTTCCAACTCATGTGAGTCATGAAAACATAATTATTGTCATCCATGACGATCCCGTTCAAATTTCGGGACGAAATTTCTTTAACTGGTAGGTACTGTGACGACCCGGAAATTTCCGACAAAATTTAAACTTAATCTTTATATAATTCCGACTTGATAAGCAATGAATTTTAATAAATCTTGAACCTCTGAAAAGAGTTTTACACAAGCTTTTAGTCACCCTTATATATATTTTCATACTACTAATTTAAAGAGTTTTCAAACAATGTATATATATTACTATTTAAACGACGTAATTAACTTATGTTAAAATGTATTTACATATAATGTATTACGAGTGTAAATACATCCTTACAATTATTGAATACACTTTATAATATACCAATACATATAAAGGATATATATACTCATATTTTCGTTCAATTTCCTCAAAGAATTATACTCGCATTCATACGGTATTTTTACCCGTATTATACACAGCTTCTAGAAGTATTTACTATTGGTATATACCAATAGAAATCTGCAATTATTTGTGTAATATGTCATCCATGACCTAATCAATTTAATATGTCATGCATGACTTAATACAATTTAACTTATCTTAGATATTTTCACTAAAAGCCAAAATTATAAGCTTATAAATAAGGACCATTTTAACTCATTTTTACTCCACATTTTCTTAAACTAAAAACACACACTTGAATGCTCTCATATCATACTTTAATCTCAGCAACTTTCCTCTTTATAATCAAGGTAAAATACTTCTCAAAATCCTTGTTCAATTCCTTGTATAGTTGCTATCTTATTATACTTATAAAACTTGTAAAAACTAGAACTTGTTTTGGTGAACAGCAAGCTTGTTTGAAAAACTAATCTAATCTTTCTAACCTAACTCTAATAACACTTATTTATATGTATTATGATGTTATATTAAGTTAGTATAAGAACTTATAACTTGTACATATGAAGAACACCATGAAACTTAACATATATCCTTTAATCTCCATTCGGTAAAAAGCGGGCTGTTTTGGGTTGGGAATTAAAAACCTATCTTAGACTTTCAGTTCGAGGCTAAGACTTTGGAAATATGTTAATATATGTAAATAAGACTTCCAGTATTTTTTTCATGATTTTAGACAAAGTGGAAGTATTTTATCAAAAATCATATATTCGGTGGATGCCGGGATTTTTCCAAATCTGTCCACCGACACAAAAAAAGGGTAAAGCTCTAAAAATTACTACTTGGGATGAACTTTTAGAATTGGTTTTGTAAAATTTACTTCTTAATGAATCCATAGCAATTTGATTCACTTTAAACGGAGTTGTAATGAATATTTGGCGAGCAAAACAAAATCTGCTAAAATTAACGTTGTATGGACGAAATTTATATTATAAAAACTATATTAACCATATCCTTGTTAACTTTTCCTATATCCTATATATATTTGGACATGTTATCAGTAGTATAACAAAATATTATAATCTTGGTTAATTCTGTGATGGTATATATGTATAATAATATTTTTGGTACGTCCTAACACAATAAGTATACAATACGTTTTGATAAATCCTAAGACAATACGTACACAATACGTCTTAGTTAATTCTAAGACAATATGTATACAATACGTCTCTGGATTGATGCAAAGACAATACGTATACAATACGTCGTGGGGTAATTCTAAGATTATATATATATATATATATATATATATATGTATATATATATATATATATATATATATATATATATATATATATATATATATATATATATATATATATATATATATATATATATATATATCGATTATTGGACTGTTGGACTTTTCGGACTATTTTGGACTACTAACAAAGGATTACTAACAATGGACTACTAACATAAAATGTTAAAAATTATTATATAAGTATTCTATGAACTTGCTTTATTTTATTCATATGTCGTATTATTATCTGAATCGTTATTATTGTTATAGGTTCATGAATCCAAGGACGACGGTCATATTTTTAATAAGTTGAAAACTTATTATTAATATACTTTTACTACTGTGAGTATATAGTCCCATTTTTAAACTCTACAAATATTTTGGGATGAGAATACATGTATTTTATGTTTTACGCCATAGACACAAGTACTTAAAATATATTCTACGTTGAGTTGTACCACTTTGCATATCTTCCCTAATAGCTTGGTAACTAATATTTACATGTTGTAAGAACATGTACACGCGAATCCTATTGATAGATCTATCGGGTTTGACAACCCCAACCGGGCTAGTCGCTCTAGTATCGTAAACGGTTGCATAGTACTTCGTTTTAACTACACTTGGTACAGTGTAGGGAGATTTCATAATAAAAGGAATATGCCACATTAATTGTTAAGTATGGTTATCGAAGCGCTCAACAACTTATAGAATACTTTTATACACTTGCGAGTGTACATATATTTATAACTATGAAATCTTGTGGTCTATATTTATATCGATGATAAACCTATATATCTCACCAACCTTTGTATTGACTATTTACGCATGTTTATTCTCAGGTCCTTAAGAAAGTCTTCCGCTGTTGCATTATCTGAGCAAGCTGTGCATGGAGCCTCATACTTTTATTTAAATAAAGTGTTGCATTCAATAAAACCTTTGTCATGTATTATATTCGACTGTTACGTCACGTGTGTAGTATTTAGAAATGAATGTATTTTGGGGATTATTTCTTAAATAATCGCCCACTTGTTTAAAACATGCATTATGTATAATAATGATGTGCTTTTTATGAAACGAATGCAATATGTTCCAAAACGTATCATATAGAGGTCAAATACCTCGCTATGGGACCAATGAGAACGTACTGTGCTTATAGTAATATGGACGGGTCGTTTCATCAGGACAGTTACAACATGGCAGTAACAACACCAGGTCACGAGTAAGAACATGAATTAATAGCAGCAGTGTAGCAGTCTTACATGGGTGTTTTTGGTGATCGTTTGAAACCAGCAACAAAATAGCAGAAGCATATAACAATTAAGGGTCACAAGTGGTGGTTTGCAATATATAACATTTATGAAGATTTCATTTCCAAAACAACAAACAAATTATCAAAATCAACGAAGAACCTTCAAACCGCCATTGATGACCTTGAAAATTGAGAATCCATTATAGACGTTGTTAGATCACGATCTCAACATGAAATATGCTTAGACTATCACCAGTAACACTCGACAATCATCCTTCAATCCTGAAACACCTTTAATCATTCGATTTTGATCTATCTTCATACGGTTGACTCTTTAATTTCGATCTTTAGCTTCAAAATTCGTAATCGATTGGAGGAATTAGAAACTGAAATCGTGCAGATAGTTTGAATAGATGACTCCTAACACATCTGTGTTTTTAGATTCTTACAATTGACTTGAAATTGAGCTATTGATCTAAACGATTCATGAAAGGAAAATTGGGTTTGTTTCTTTAATTTATGTTGTATTTCACGAATAGCAGTGGAGGACATATAACGTGTGAGTGATTGAACTTATGTAGTACAATGATTGATCGAAGATTGGATTGTAGTGATCATGGTCGACAGGGAGGTACGGTTAGGAGATGAAATGAACAAGAAAGAATGAAAGAAAAAAAATAAAGCAGATATAGTAGATAGAGATATATAACGGGTTTAGTTTAATTATTTATTTTTATATATTACATTATATTTAATATTAATACTAAATAAATATAATAATAATAATATTATTAATATTAATAATAATAATAATAATAATAATAATAATGATAATAAAATAAAATTATAAGAATATAATAATACTAATTTAATCATTAAACAACTATAATTAATTTCTCCGTATAAACTTAACTAACTTTAAATAAAATAAATACTTTCTAACAGTTGTAGTGACCCGAACTTTTCCATGTTTGTATATATTAATTGAGAGTGATATTTACATGATTAAATGTTTCCAACATGTTAAGCAATCAGACTTGTTAAGACTTGATTAATTGAAATAGGTTTCATATAGACAATTGACCACCCAAGTTGACCGGTGATTCACGAACGTTAAAACTTGTAAAAACTATATGATGACATATATATGGTTATATATATAGTTAACATTATATTATGATAATTAAACATATCATTAAGTATATTAACAATGAACTACATATGTAAAAACAAGACTACTAACTTAATGATTTTGAAACGAGACATATATGTAACGATTATCGTTGTAACGACATTTAATGTATATATATCATATTAAGAGATATTCGTACATCATAATATCATGATAATATAATAATTTAAAATCTCTTTTGATATTATAAACATTGGGTTAACAACATTTAACAAGATCGTTAACCTAAAGGTTTCAAAACAACATTTACATGTAACGACTAACGATGACTTAACGACTCAGTTAAAATGTATATACATGTAGTGTTTTAATATGTATTTATACACTTTTGAAAGACTTCAATACACTTATCAAAATACTTCTACTTAACAAAAATGCTTACAATTACATCCTCGTTCAGTTTCATCAACAATTCTACTCGTATGCACCCGTATTCGTACTCGTACAATACACAGCTTTTAGATGTATGTACTATTGGTATATACACTCCAATGATCAGCTCTTAGCAGCCCATGTGAGTCACCTAACACATGTGGGAACCATCATTTGGCAACTAGCATGAAATATCTCATAAAATTACAAAAATATGAGTAATCATTCATGACTTATTTACATGAAAACAAAATTACATATCCTTTATATCTAATCCATACACCAACGACCAAAAACACCTACAAACACTTTCATTCTTCAATTTTCTTCATCTAATTGATCTCTCTCAAGTTCTATCTTCAAGTGCTAAGTGTTCTTCATAAATTCCAAAAGTTCTAGTTTCATAAAATCAAGAATACTTTCAAGTTTGCTAGCTCACTTCCAATCTTGTAAGGTGATCATCCAACCTCAAGAAATCTTTGTTTCTTACAGTAGGTTATCATTCTAATACAAGGTAATAATCATATTCAAACTTTGGTTCAATTTCTATAACTATAACAATCTTATTTCAAGTGATGATCTTACTTGAACTTGTTTTCGTGTCATGATTCTGCTTCAAGAACTTCGAGCCATCCAAGGATCCATTGAAGCTAGATCCATTTTTCTATTTTCCAGTAGGTTTATCCAAGGAACTTAAGGTAGTAATGATGTTCATAACATCATTCGATTCATACATATAAAGCTATCTTATTCAAAGGTTTAAACTTGTAATCACTAGAACATAGTTTAGTTAATTCTAAACTTGTTCGCAAAAAAAAGTTAATCCTTCTAACTTGACTTTTAAAATCAACTAAACACATGTTCTATATCTATATGATATGCTAACTTAATGATTTAAAACCTGGAAACACGAAAAACACCGTAAAACCGGATTTACGCCGTTGTAGTAACACCGCGGGCTGTTTTGGGTTAGTTAATTAAAAACTATGATAAACTTTGATTTTAAAGTTGTTATTCTGAGAAAATGATTTTTATTATGAACATGAAACTATATCCAAAAATTATGATTAAACTCAAAGTGGAAGTATGTTTTCTAAAATGGTCATCTAGACGTCGTTCTTTCGACTGAAATGACTACCTTTACAAAAACGACTTGTAACTTATTTTTCCGACTATAAACCTATAATTTTCTGTTTAGATTCAAAAAATAGAGTTCAATATGAAACCATAGCAATTTGATTCACTCAAAACGGATTTAAAATGAAGAAGTTATGGGTAAAACAAGATTGGATAATTTTTCTCATTTTAGCTACGTGAAAATTGGTAACAAATCTATTCCAACCATAACTTAATCAACTTGAATTGTATATTATGTAATCTTGAGATACCATAGACACGTATACAATGTTTCGACCTATCATGTCGACACATCTATATATATTTCGGAACAACCATAGACACTCTATATGTGAATGTTGGAGTTAGCTATACAGGGTTGAGGTTGATTCCAAAATATATATAGTTTGAGTTGTGATCAATACTGAGATACGTATACACTGGGTCGTGGATTGATTCAAGATAATATTTATCGATTTATTTCTGTACATCTAACTGTGGACAACTAGTTGTAGGTTACTAACGAGGACAGCTGACTTAATAAACTTAAAACATCAAAATATATTAAAAGTGTTGTAAATATATTTTGAACATACTTTGATATATATGTATATATTGTTATAGGTTCGTGAATCAACCAGTGGCCAAGTCTTACTTCCCGACGAAGTAAAAATCTGTAAAAGTGAGTTATAGTCCCACTTTTAAAATCTAATATTTTTGGGATGAGAATACATGCAGGTTTTATAAATGATTTACAAAATAGACACAAGTACGTGAAACTACATTCTATGGTTGAATTATCAAAATCGAATATGCCCCTTTTTATTAAGTCTGGTAATCTAAGAATTAGGGAACAGACACCCTAATTGACGCGAATCCTAAAGATAGATCTATCGGGCCCAACGAGCCCCATCCAAAGTACCGGATGCTTTAGTACTTCGAAATTTATATCATATCCGAAGGGTGTCCCGGAATGATGGGGATATTCTTAAATATGCATCTTGTTAATGTCGGTTACCAGGTGTTCACCATATGAATGATTTTTATCTCTATGTATGGGATGTGTATTGAAATATGAAATCTTGTGGTCTATTATTATGATTTGATATATATAGGTTAAACCTATAACTCACCAACATTTTTGTTGACGTTTTAAGCATGTTTATTCTCAGGTGATTATTAAGAGCTTCCGCTGTCGCATACTTAAATAAGGACGAGATTTGGAGTCCATGCTTGTATGATATTGTGTAAAAACTGCATTCAAGAAACTTATTTTGTTGTAACATATTTGTATTGTAAACCATTATGTAATGGTCGTGTGTAAACAGGATATTTTAGATTATCATTATTTGATAATCTACGTAAAGCTTTTTAAAACCTTTATCTATGAAATAAAGGTTATGGCTTGTTTTAAAAATGAATGCAGTCTTTGAAAAACGTCTCATATAGAGGTCAAAACCTCGCAACGAAATCAATTAATATGGAACGTTTTTAATCAATAAGAACGGGACATTTCAGTTGGTATCAGAGCGTTGGTCTTAGAGAACCAGAAAATTTGCATTAGTGTGTCTTATCGAGTTTGTTAGGATGCATTAGTGAGTCTGGACTTCGACCGTGTTTTCTTTAAAAATGATTGCTTAACATTTTTGTTGGAAACTATATATTTTTAACATATGAATATTATGTGATATATTAATCTCTTAACGTGTTTGATATTATGTGATAGATGTCTACCTCTAGAACAAGTCCCATTGACTCACCTAATAATAATGAAGAGTCAAATGTAAATTGGAATGATTCGTGGACTGATTCACAAGTTCCCGAAGAGGAACCGGAAGAAGAGTCGGAACCGGAAGAAGAATCGGAACCGGAAGAAGAATCGGAACCGGATGAAGAAATAGAACCGGTGGGGGAAATAATAAAACGGTTAAGTAAAAGAAAATCCTCAACCAACCGACCAAGGTTAATTATGGTCAATGGTGTTTCCGCCAAGGAAGCAAAATATTGGGAGGATTACCAATTCTCCGATGAATCGGATTCCGACGAGAATTCCGATGATGTTATAGAAATTACCCCAACTGAATTTAAAAAGGCAAAAGAAAATAATAAGGGAAAGGGCATAAAAATAGAGAAATCTAATTCCAACCCCGATGAACTTTATATGTATCGTCAACGCCCGAAGTCCTTAAGTTGTAACAATGACCCGGGAACCTCTAAACCACCAGGTTTTTCTAAACCAATGTGGACAACGACGGTTCGTATTAGGGGAACATCATATATCCCTAGAAACTTGGCAAAACGAACCAAAACTGAAGAAGAAGAAACGAGCGAGTCGGAATAAGATAGTTGTATTCGTGTGGTGTAATATATGTAATATAGTGTTCTTATGCTTTATGATATATGTAAAAATTGCTTGTATTAATAAGTATTTTTTTTATGAATCTAACTCTTGTCTATTTTACAGTTTAAAAACACAAAATGGATAGACAACCCAATATTTTAAGAGACCTACCCGGAGACATGATTGATGAAATCTTGTCTAGAGTCGGCCAGAATTCCTCGGCACAACTATTTAAGGCGAGATCAGTTTGTAAGACATTCGAAGAACGTTCCAAGAATGTCTTGGTTTATAAGAGACTTTCGTTTGAAAGATGGGGGATATCACATTGGGAAACCCATAAGTTACGATGTGTTTACTTTGACGCATATATTGCGGGGAACCCAAATGCTATTTTACGCAACGGGTTAAGAAATTATTTTGACTCAATATATCCGAATATTGGACTTCGTGATTTAGAAAAAGCGGCTAACATGCAACATAAAGAAGCATGTTATGCTTACGGATTAGTAATGTTCACTTCTCACCAAAGTGAGAACAAGAACATCGGGCTACAACTATTAAACAAAACGTTTCCACAAGTGACGGAGTCTATAATTGGGGTAAGAAATGAGGTTTTTAGATTATTACGGGACTGTTGGACATTACGTAACCCTCGTCCCTTTGACGACGTTACAACACGCTGTCTTATCAACGGCCATAACGGTTATGTTGCACAATACCAAGGATGGGAAGTAGTCCTAGTAAAACCAGAATGCATGACTTGTTTCTGGACGTATGAATTACGTGTCTTTATTGCCTTTGCTGAACGACTTGTTTACTAGCTAGAATTATCTTCACAACTATCTTGTATCAAAGTTATTGTGTGCTATATTTCATGCTTTATGTAAAATAAGCGGTATTGTAAGTTTGTAAAATATTGTATAAAAGTTTGAACGCGAAATATTATTATAATCAGTTTTTCATATAGAATTGTAGTAGTTGAATTGTATATTAGCTACTAAGTATGAACTTAACGGGTAGGTACTACCCGAATTTAAACTTATAAAACGCTAATATGAAGAAAAAGCTTTTATAAATGAGTTCATATTATGCTACGAAATACTATTAACTACTCTTAATATTCTGTATGATTAACTTGTTCCATTTGACTATTTTGAAGGAAATGGCACCGACTACTCGACACACCGTGAATATGAATGAAGAGGAATTCCGTACTTTTCTAGCTTCAAACATAGCCGCAGTATAGGCTGCGCTACATACCAACAATAACCTTGGATCTAGCAGTACAGGAAATCGTGTAGGATGCACCTACAAAGAATTCACTGCCTGCAAACCTTTGGAATTTGATGGAACCGAAGGACCGATCGGATTGAAACGGTGGACCGAGAAGGTCGAATCGGTGTTTGCCATAAGTAAGTGTACTGAAGAGGACAAAGTGAAGTACGCTACGCATACCTTCACAGGTTCTGCGTTAACATGGTGGAATACCTATCTAGAGCAAGTGGGACAAGACGATGCGTACGCACTACCGTGGTCAGCATTCAAGCACTTGATGAACGAGAAGTACCGTCCCAGAACCGAGGTCAATAAGCTCAAGACAGAACTTAGAGGGTTACGAACCCAAGGATTTGATATTACCACGTACGAAAGACGATTCACAGAATTGTGCCTATTGTGTCCGGGAGCATTCGAAGATGAGGAAGAGAAGATCGACGCGTTTGTGAAAGGATTACCGGAAAGAATCCAAGAAGATATAAGTTCACACGAGCCCGCCTCCATACAACAGGCATGTAGAATGGCTCACAAACTCGTGAACCAAATTGAAGAAAGAATTAAAGAACAGACTGCTGAAGAGGCCTATGTGAAGCAAGTCAAAAGAAAGTGGGAGGAAAACGGTGATAAGAATCACCAATACAACAACAACAGCAATTACAACAATAATCGCAACAATTATCCCAACAATCGCAACATCAATCGCAACTACAACAAACGGCCCAACAACAACAACAACAACAAGAACAACAGCAACTACAACAATCATCCCAACAACAATAATAACCGCAACAACAACAACAATCAGAAGCAGCTATGCCAAAGGTGTGAAAAGAATCACTCGGGGTTCTGCACCAAATTTTGCAACAAGTGTAAAAGAAATGGTCATAGCGTGGCGAAGTGTGAGGTCTACGGACCAGGGGTTAATAGAACGAAAGGAAAAAATGGTGTCGGAACGAGTAATGGCGGAGCAAGTAGTGTCGGAGCAAGTTATGCCAATGTAGTTTGTTATAAATGTGGAAAACCGGGCCACATTATTAGAAATTGCCCGAACCAGGAGAACACGAATGGACAAGGCCGTGGAAGAGTTTTCAATATTAATGCGGCAGAGGCACAGGAAGACCCGGAGCTTGTTACGGGTACGTTTCTTATTGACAATAAATCTGCTTACGTTTTATTTGATTCGGGTGCGGATAGAAGCTATATGAGTAGAGATTTTTGTGCTAAATTAAGTTGTCCATTGACGCCTTTGGATAGTAAATTTTTACTCGAATTAGCAAATGGTAAATTAATTTCAGCAGATAATATATGTCGGAATCGAGAAATTAAACTGGTTAGCGAAACATTTAAGATTGATTTGATACCAGTAGAGTTAGGGAGTTTTGATGTGATAATCGGTATGGACTGGTTGAAAGAAGTGAAAGCGGAGATCGTTTGTTACAAAAATGCAATTCGCATTATACGAGAAAAAGGAAAACCCTTAATGGTGTACGGAGAAAAGGGCAACACGAAGCTACATCTTATTAGTAATTTGAAGGCACAAAAACTAATAAGAAAAGGTTGCTATGCTGTTCTAGCACACGTCGAGAAAGTACAAACTGAAGAAAAGAGCATCAATGATGTTCCCGTCGCAAAAGAATTTCCTGATGTATTTCCGAAAGAATTACCGGGATTACCCCCACATCGATCCGTTGAATTTCAAATAGATCTTGTACCAGGAGCTGCACCAATAGCTCGTGCTCCTTACAGACTCGCACCCAGCGAGATGAAAGAACTACAAAGCCAATTACAAGAACTTTTAGAGCGTGGTTTCATTCGACCAAGCACATCACCGTGGGGAGCTCCTGTTTTGTTTGTCAAGAAGAAAGATGGTACATTCAGGTTGTGTATCGACTACCGAGAGTTGAACAAACTTACCATCAAGAACCGCTACCCACTACCGAGAATCGATGACTTATTTGATCAACTACAAGGCTCGTCTGTTTATTCAAAGATTGACTTACGTTCCGGGTATCATCAAATGCGGGTGAAAGAAGATGATATTCCAAAGACTGCTTTCAGAACACGTTACGGTCATTACGAGTTTATGGTCATGCCGTTTGGTTTAACTAATGCACCAGCTGTGTTCATGGACCTTATGAACCGAGTGTGTGGACCATACCTTGACAAGTTTGTCATTGTTTTCATTGATGACATACTTATTTACTCAAAGAATGACCAAGAACACGGTGAACATTTGAGAAAGGTGTTAGAAGTATTGAGGAAGGAAGAATTGTACGCTAAGTTTTCAAAGTGTGCATTTTGGTTGGAAGAAGTTCAATTCCTCGGTCACATAGTGAACAAAGAAGGTATTAAGGTGGATCCGGCAAAGATAGAAACTGTTGAAAAGTGGGAAACCCCGAAAACTCCGAAACACATACGCCAGTTTTTAGGACTAGCTGGTTACTACAGAAGGTTCATCCAAGACTTTTCCAGAATAGCAAAACCCTTGACTGCATTAACGCATAAAGGGAAGAAATTTGAATGGAATGATGAACAAGAGAAAGCGTTTCAGTTATTGAAGAAAAAGCTAACTACGGCACCTATATTGTCATTGCCTGAAGGGAATGATGATTTTGTGATTTATTGTGACGCATCAAAGCAAGGTCTCGGTTGTGTATTAATGCAACGAACGAAGGTGATTGCTTATGCGTCTAGACAATTGAAGATTCACGAACAAAATTATACGACGCATGATTTGGAATTAGGCGCGGTTGTTTTTGCATTAAAGACTTGGAGGCACTACTTATATGGGGTCAAAAGTATTATATATACCGACCACAAAAGTCTTCAACACATATTTAATCAGAAACAACTGAATATGAGGCAGCGTAGGTGGATTGAATTATTGAATGATTACGACTTTGAGATTCGTTACCACCCGGGGAAGACAAATGTGGTAGCCGATGCCTTGAGCAGGAAGGACAGAGAACCCATTCGAGTAAAATCTATGAATATAATGATTCATAATAACATTACTACTCAAATAAAGGAGGCGCAACAAGGAGTTTTAAAAGAGGGAAATTTAAAGGATGAAATACCCAAAGGATCGGAGAAGCATCTTAATATTCGGGAAGACGGAACCCGGTATAGGGCTGAAAGGATTTGGGTACCAAAATTTGGAGATATGAGAGAAATGGTACTTAGAGAAGCTCATAAAACCAGATACTCAATACATCCTGGAACGGGGAAGATGTACAAGGATCTCAAGAAACATTTTTGGTGGCCGGGTATGAAAGCCGATGTTGCTAAATACGTAGGAGAATGTTTGACGTGTTCTAAGGTCAAAGCTGAGCATCAGAAACCATCAGGTCTACTTCAACAACCCGAAATCCCGGAATGGAAATGGGAAAACATTACCATGGATTTCATCACTAAATTGCCAAGGACTGCAAGTGGTTTTGATACTATTTGGGTAATAGTTGATCGTCTCCAGACATGGAATACCAATCTCTATTATCTCTGATATGGATGGCAGATTTATTTCAAGATTCTGGCAGACATTACAGCAAGCATTAGGAACTCGTCTAGACATGAGTACTGCCTATCATCCACAAACTGATGGGCAGAGCGAAAGGACGATACCTACTCTTGAAGACATGCTACGAGCATGTGTTATTGATTTCGGAAACAGTTGGGATCGACATCTACCCTTAGCAGAATTTTCCTACAACAACAGCTACCATTCAAGCATTGAGATGGCGCCGTTTGAAGCACTTTATGGTAGAAAGTGCAGGTCTCTGATTTGTTGGAGTGAAGTGGGGGATAGACAGATTACGGGTCCGGAGATAATACAAGAAACTACCGAGAAGATCATCCAAATTCAACAACGGTTGAAAACCGCCCAAAGTCGACAAAAGAGCTACGCTGACATTAAAAGAAAAGATATAGAATTTGAAATTGTAGAGATGGTCATGCTTAAAGTTGCACCTTGGAAAGGCGTTGTTCGATTTGGTAAACGAGGGAAATTAAATCCAAGGTATATTGGACCATTCAAGATTATTGATCGTGTCGGACCAGTAGCTTACCGACTTGAGTTACCTCAACAACTCGCGGCTGTACATAACACTTTCCACGTCTCGAATTTGAAGAAATGTTTTGCTAAAGAAGATCTCACTATTCCGTTAGATGAAATCCAAATCAACGAAAAACTTCAATTCATCGAAGAACCCGTCGAAATAATGGATCGTGAGGTTAAAAGACTTAAGCAAAACAAGATACCAATTGTTAAGGTTCGATGGAATGCTCGTAGAGGACCCGAGTTCACCTGGGAGCGTGAAGATCAGATGAAGAAGAAATATCCGCATCTATTTCCAGAAGATTCGTCAACACCTTCAACAGCTTAAAATTTCGGGACGAAATTTATTTAACGGGTAGGTACTGTAGTGACCCGAACTTTTCCATGTTTGTATATATTAATTGAGAGTGATATTTACATGATTAAATGTTTCCAACATGTTAAGCAATCAGACTTGTTAAGACTTGATTAATTGAAATAGGTTTCATATAGACAATTGACCACCCAAGTTGACCGGTGATTCACGAACGTTAAAACTTGTAAAAACTATATGATGACATATATATGGTTATATATATAGTTAACATTATATTATGATAATTAAACATATCATTAAGTATATTAACAATGAACTACATATGTAAAAACAAGACTACTAACTTAATGATTTTGAAACGAGACATATATGTAATGATTATCGTTGTAACGACATTTAATGTATATATATCATATTAAGAGATATTCGTACATCATAATATCATGATAATATAATAATTTAAAATCTCTTTTGATATTATAAACATTGGGTTAACAACATTTAACAAGATCGTTAACCTAAAGGTTTCAAAACAACATTTACATGTAACGACTAACGATGACTTAACGACTCAGTTAAAATGTATATACATGTAGTGTTTTAATATGTATTTATACACTTTTGAAAGACTTCAATACACTTATCAAAATACTTCTACTTAACAAAAATGCTTACAATTACATCCTCGTTCAGTTTCATCAACAATTCTACTCGTATGCACCCGTATTCGTACTCGTACAATACACAGCTTTTAGATGTATGTACTATTGGTATATACACTCCAATGATCAGCTCTTAGCAGCCCATTTGAGTCACCTAACACATGTGGGAACCATCATTTGGCAACTAGCATGAAATATCTCATAAAATTACAAAAATATGAGTAATCATTCATGACTTATTTACATGAAAACAAAATTACATATCCTTTATATCTAATCCATACACCAACGACCAAAAACACCTACAAACACTTTCATTCTTCAATTTTCTTCATCTAATTGATCTCTCTCAAGTTCTATCTTCAAGTTCTAAGTGTTCTTCATAAATTCCAAAAGTTCTAGTTTCATAAAATCAAGAATACTTTCAAGTTTGCTAGCTCACTTCCAATCTTGTAAGGTGATCATCCAACCTCAAGAAATCTTTGTTTCTTACAGTAGGTTATCATTCTAATACAAGGTAATAATCATATTCAAACTTTGGTTCAATTTCTATAACTATAACAATCTTATTTCAAGTGATGATCTTACTTGAACTTGTTTTCGTGTCATGATTCTGCTTCAAGAACTTCGAGCCATCCAAGGATCCATTGAAGCTAGATCCATTTTTCTCTTTTCCAGTAGGTTTATCCAAGGAACTTAAGGTAGTAATGATGTTCATAACATCATTCGATTCATACATATAAAGCTATCTTATTCGAAGGTTTAAACTTGTAATCACTAGAACATAGTTTAGTTAATTCTAAACTTGTTCGCAAACAAAAGTTAATCCTTCTAACTTGACTTTTAAAATCAACTAAACACATTTTCTATATCTATATGATATGCTAACTTAATGATTTAAAACCTGGAAACACGAAAAACACCGTAAAACCGGATTTACGCCGTCGTAGTAACACCGCGGGCTGTTTTGGGTTAGTTAATTAAAAACTATGATAAACTTTGATTTTAAAGTTGTTATTCTGAGAAAATGATTTTTATTATGAACATGAAACTATATCCAAAAATTATGATTAAACTCAAAGTGGAAGTATGTTTTCTAAAATGGTCATCTAGACGTCGTTCTTTCGACTGAAATGACTACCTTTACAAAAACGACTTGTAACTTATTTTTCCGACTATAAACCTATAATTTTCTGTTTAGATTCAAAAAATAGAGTTCAATATGAAACCATAGCAATTTGATTCACTCAAAACGGATTTAAAATGAAGAAGTTATGGGTAAAACAAGATTGGATAATTTTTCTCATTTTAGCTACGTGAAAATTGGTAACAAATCTATTCCAACCATAACTTAATCAACTTGTATTGTATATTATGTAATCTTGAGATACCATAGACACGTATACAATGTTTCGACCTATCATGTCGACACATCTATATATATTTCGGAACAACCATAGACACTCTATATGTGAATGTTGGAGTTAGCTATACAGGGTTGAGGTTGATTCCAAAATATATATAGTTTGAGTTGTGATCAATACTGAGATACGTATACACTGGGTCGTGGATTGATTCAAGATAATATTTATCGATTTATTTCTGTACATCTAACTGTGGACAACTAGTTGTAGGTTACTAACGAGGACAGCTGACTTAATAAACTTAAAACATCAAAATATATTAAAAGTGTTGTAAATATATTTTGAACATACTTTGATATATATGTATATATTGTTATAGGTTCGTGAATCAACCAGTAGCCAAGTCTTACTTCCCGACGAAGTAAAAATCTGTAAAAGTGAGTTATAGTCCCACTTTTAAAATCTAATATTTTTGGGATGAGAATACATGCAGGTTTTATAAATGATTTACAAAATAGACACAAGTACGTGAAACTACATTCTATGGTTGAATTATCGAAATCGAATATGCCCCTTTTTATTAAGTCTGGTAATCTAAGAATTAGGGAACAGACACCCTAATTGACGCGAATCCTAAAGATAGATCTATCGGGCCCAACGAGCCCCATCCAAAGTACCGGATGCTTTAGTACTTCGAAATTTATATCATATCCGAAGGGTGTCCCGGAATGATGGGGATATTCTTAAATATGCATCTTGTTAATGTCGGTTACCAGGTGTTCACCATATGAATGATTTTTATCTCTATGTATGGGATGTGTATTGAAATATGAAATCTTGTGGTCTATTATTATGATTTGATATATATATAGGTTAAACCTATAACTCACCAACATTTTTGTTGACGTTTTAAGCATGTTTATTCTCAGGTGATTATTAAGAGCTTCCGCTGTCGCATACTTAAATAAGGACGAGATTTGGAGTCCGTGCTTGTATGATATTGTGTAAAAACTGCATTCAAGAAACTTATTTTGTTGTAACATATTTGTATTGTAAACCATTATGTAATGGTCGTGTGTAAACAGGATATTTTAGATTATCATTATTTGATAATCTACGTAAAGCTTTTTAAAACCTTTATCTATGAAATAAAGGTTATGGTTTGTTTTAAAAATGAATGCAGTCTTTGAAAAACGTCTCATATAGAGGTCAAAACCTCGCAACGAAATCAATTAATATGGAACGTTTTTAATCAATAAGAACGGGACATTTCAACAGTTAACAATAATTATTAATTCAAACATAGCATAACTAATTAAAGTCCACAACAATTACATCAATTAAGACATAGCTTTATTGTATGCACCAAATCTTACGTTTAAAACACAATTACTCTGTTTCATTTAGGATTTTCTATTCATGATCTTTTACATAATTGATGGATAGTTAAAAGGTTTCATTCATCATGGATATTAAACTGTTAGTACTACCGACACTATTAACAGGTGTATTAGATCTTAGTTTCTATATACCCAAAAGTTGATGGGTTTTATCTTATAGCAAAACATTTGGTGTAAAGTTTGCGAACAGTAGTCGAGTTAATTATCTTAGAACTGATTGACAAAAGTATCGTGCATGTATGTATATATAATATATTTATATGTTAAGTTGTGAAACAAATAAGAATATCCACAGTGACACAATCAATATTCAATATATTTATTCAATCACTGCTATTCTTATCAATCAATAATAGTTATAATATAATATAAATATATAAACGTGTGATAATATTAGTCGTCGCTTTTCACGGACTGGATTTCATGTAATTATTTATTTTATTTTTAATATTAATAATAAATACATATAGATATATTAATGATAATAATACTCTCAATATTAATAATGGTAATAATAATAAGTTGTATTTATAATAAATTTAATGATTTTTAGTAATCATGATGATACTAATAATATTAATATTTATATTATTAATAATATTAATAAGAATGATAATAATAATAATATTAATGTAATAAACTAATATTAATACATACATATTTACATATACATATCTATTATTCGTGAATCGTCGGAAATGGTCGAAGTTTAATTAAATACATGAACACAGTTCAAAATTTTCGAGACTTCAATATTACTAACTTTGCTTATCGTGCCGGAAACATATAAAGATTAAGTTTAAATTTGGTCAGAAATTTTCGGGTCGTCACAGGTTTTGAGTTGGTTGATGATTTAACCATGTTTAAGGCTTGTAAACGGTGAATAATCACTAGTGTTAGTGATTATGGAAGTATTGGAAACCTTTTTGGGTGTTTTATTTGACTAATTTTGAAATGGGTCAAAATTTGGGTTTAGGTGTCATTTTGGGCAAGATAGGTGTTTAACACTTATAATTGGGTTTAATTGGTGTATTAGGCCATTCTCACTTGTGTAAGTAATTATTAGTTAGTTTGGGTGCAGTTTGTGCTTGAAAGTGCATTTGGGTCGAAATTGCACTAAGGGTAGATTTGGGTTGTTTTGTGAATCCACCCTAATTGTGTTGTTTGCTATGTGATAAATGGAATAGGTACATTCCATTGGCGATTGTGAATTTTAGTTTTGCATCCATCAAGATTTTGAGGTGAGTGTAAATATACTATGTTCATATGTATGTATAGGATGGGTGCGGGTTGGGTGAAGTGATCCTCAGCTATAGAGCTCACTTCACATATAGGTGGACTTGATGGACTTGTGTAATAGGTCCAATTGGCACGGTTGTGCGTTTTAATTGACCACCCTTGGCGAGGTGCACACTTCATGTGTACATTATCACATGAGCTTGTGATGTAGATTATATAACCCCGATGGCGAAGGATTGTGTGATGACCCGTCCAAATCCATTTGGACGAATACATCATTCATCGATTTCACAGTGAGGTACTGACCTCTACATGATACGTTTTATAAACATTGCATTCTTTTGAAAAGGCACACCATAATTGGATATCAAATTCCAAGGTTTTTGACGTTTGATGATTTCTACATATAGACAATCACCGTAAATAATAGTTTACAATACTACATCCGTTGATAATGCAGTCAAAATAAGATACATGGTGATAATTTTGTGAATGCAACATTTTCTCGAATAAAGCATGCATGACTCCATGCACATAGCTTGTATCACATATAAGCAAATAGCGGAAGACTTCTAGGAACCTGAGAATAAACATGCTTAAAAGTGTCAACACAAAGGTTGGTGAG
Source organism: Rutidosis leptorrhynchoides (assembly GCF_046630445.1). NCBI lineage: Eukaryota > Viridiplantae > Streptophyta > Magnoliopsida > Asterales > Asteraceae > Rutidosis > Rutidosis leptorrhynchoides. The sequence goes on from NC_092334.1 coordinate 549,135,706, forward strand.
TTCATAGTTTAATGTTGCGCATAATCTGTATGTAAAGATGGATCACAAGATTTCAGTTGTTTCATCCAGAAACGTTTATCAAAATATTCGACAAGATTGAGCACCCTGGTAACTAAACTTTAACGTTATAATAAGTACCCCTGTTTTAACATACATGCAATCAACATGTACAATACACGCAATCCAACATGTACTAAACACAAATAGCATATGTCTGTTTTATAGTTCAGGCTGGGGTTTCTATACCTGGAACAGACGAGGATGTCAAGCCCTATGGATCCATATACAACTATTCATGCCCACCAGTTCTTATAACCGGCAGCTACTAGTTACCAAAGCTAAGGGATTTTCGGTTCAAACTCAGTGTAGAATTAAGTATGTACTTGTGTCCATTGCATTTAAAATAAAGTGCATGTATTCTCAGCCCAAAAATATAGATTGCAAAAGCAATTAAAAAGGGATCTATAAACTCACCTTAGCAGCACATAAATTCATTCACCGAAATGTGACCGAAACTCGGAATGCAAAATAACCGTAGATTTCAACCTAAAGAACATATGTTGGTCAATACATGTCTAATAAGCTAGGTCAGGTCATAGTGTATTGATAATGCTAAAAACGAACATATATTTCATAGCATTATCCCTCAAGAAAGACAAGCTTTTAGTTGCAATTGTTCTATTTACAAGTGATATTCGTTTAAATAATAAAAGGTGAAGAAAAAAGACAGATTCGACGAATTGAAGACGTAAACAACTAAAAAGCTCAAAAGTACAAATTACAATCAAAGTAGTTCAAATTATTGGTGAGAAACGTCTCAAAATTACAAGAGTACAAGACGCGAAACGCAAAATACAAGATATTAAATTGTACGCAAGGACGTTCGAAAATTCGGAACCGGGACCAAAGACAACTCTCAACCCTCGACGCAACGGACTAAAAATTACAAGTCAGCTATGCACATAAATATAATATAATATTTAAATAATTCTTAAAATTATTTATATATTATATTATTTATTAAAAGTGTCGGCAAGCAAAGAAACAAACTCACCTGAGCTGGAAATAGAGGCCATGCGATCGCATGGCCTGGAGGTGAAAAACCCATGCGATCGCATGGTGAATAGTACCAGGCCACATTCCTATAAAAGCACGCTCTGGTCGACTGAATATGGATACCATCTATCTATCTCTCACTCGTAATATATATATATATATATATATATATATATATATATATATATATATATATATATATATATATATATATATATATATATATATATGTATGTATGTATGTATGTATGTATGTATGTATGTATGAATGTATGTATGTATGTATGTATGTATATATATATAATTTTAATTTTAATTTTAAATTCTAATAATAAGGATATGTTAGCGAATGTTGTAAGGGTGTAAGTTGAAATTCTGTCCGTGTAATGCTACGCTATTTTTAATCATTGTAAGTTATGTTCAACCTTTTTAATTTAATGTCTCGTAGCTAAATTATTATTATGCTTATTTAAGATGAAGTAATCATGATGTTGGGCTAAAATATTAAAGATTGGGTAATTGGACTTTGTACCATAATTGGGGTTTGGACAAAAAAATGACACTTGTGGAAATTAGACTATGGGCTATTAATGGGCTTTATATTTGTTTAACTAAATGATAGTTTGTTAATTTTAATATAAAGATTTACAATTAGACGTACCTATAAATAACCATATACACTCGATCGGACACGATGGGTGGGATATTTATAAATACTAATAATTGTTCATTTAACTGGATACGAGAATGGATTAATAGTTAATAGACTTATTAAAACAAGGGTAGATTATGTACAAGGACACTTGGCGTAATTGTTAACAAAGTATTAAAACCTTGGGTTACACGCAGTCGATATCCTGGTGTAATTATTAAACAAAGTATTAAGACCTTGTTACAGTTTAAGTCCCCAATTAGTTGGAATATTTAACTTCGGATATAAGGATAATTTGACGATGATACTCGCGCTTTATATTTATGACTGATGGACTGTTATGGACAAAAACTAGACGGACATATTAAATAATCCAGGACAAAGGACAATTAACCCATGGGAATAAACTAAAATCAACACGTCAAACATCATGATTACGGAAGTTTAAATAAGCATAATTCCTTTATTTTCATATTTAATTGCACTTTTAATTATCGCACTTTTATTTACTGTCATTTTATTTAATTGCACTTTTAATTATCGTACTTTTTAATTATCGCAATCTTATTTTATCGCACTTTTATTTATCGCAATTTCATTATCGTCATTTACTTTACGCTTTAAAATTTAGTTTTATTTATTTTTAATATTTTACATTAGGTTTTAACTGCGACTAAAGTTTTAAAATCAAAAAACCGGTCATTAAACGGTAAAATCCCCCTTTTATAATAATAATATTACTTATATATATATTTGTATTTTTACAATTATAAGTTAAAACTAATATAGCGTTAAACTTGGCTAAGATCCCTGTGGAACGAACTGGACTTACTAAAAACTACACTACTGTACGATTAGGTACACTTCCTATAAGTGTTGTAGCAAGGTTTAGGTATATCCACTCTATAAATAAATAAATAACTTGTGTAAAATTGTATCGTATTTAATAGTATTTCCTAATAAAATATAAACTATTTCATAGTACGCCTCGCACACATCAAGTATTTTTGGCGCCGCTGCCGGGGACACTAAAACGCCGAAAGCGAAACGCTATATAAAACAAAAAAAAAGATTTTTTTATTAAGTTCTTTGTATAAAAAAAATATACGTTTTAAATATTAATAATACAAAAATATAAAAAGAAAATATAAAAAAAATCTATATATTTGTTTTTAAGAGTTGTTAAAAATATATAAAGTTAAAAAGTATTTTTATTTTAGTTTTTAAAAATTAAAATTTTATTTTAGTCATATTTATATTTTATATAAATAGAAAACAGAGAAAATATATATATATATATATATATATATATATATATATATATATATATATATATAAGAGGCCCGGTACTGTAGCAGCCCAGTTATGGCCCGAAACCCTAGCCCATGCGATCGCATGAACCCAAAGGCAAAATTTCATGCGACCGCATGAGGCTGTCTGACACGCCAGGTTTGACCATCCAACAGCATTAATTACGAAGTATAAATTAATTATTATTAATTAAAACCCTAATTAGGGTTGTTTATTTAATTAATTAGTTTAGTTTTTATTATTAATTTGTATTTTTAGTTTAATTAGTTTTAATAAATATATAAAATTAATACTTTTATAAAATTAATAATATAAAATAATATTTTTATAAAAATTGTACTTTTTACAACTTTAAGTTTATTTTTATATTTTGTATCTTTTTATTCGTTTTAGCGTAATATTTATATTTTTCGCTCGTACTTAGTTTTAAACTTAGTATTTTGCCATAGTTATTTTTATTTTTAGATTTTTAGGCTTTGCTGTAAAATCCCTTAAGTGCTTTTTCTTTAGACTAAGATTTAAGTGCTTTAGAATTTTGCGACGCCGTTTTAAGTTTTTAGTACATTTTTAAGTTATTGCCATTTGAGATATAGTTTTTATTTTAAGCTTTAATACCTTTAGACGTAACTTTTAATTTTTAGTTTTCAGTTCCTTTTTAAGTTTCGACGCGCTACTTTCTTATTTTTATTTTTCGACGCCTATTATTTTTCAGCCTTTTATTTTTTTCGATGTTTTTCGACGCGCTATTTTTCTTTCTTATTTCTCGACGCTCTAGTTTTTAGGACATAGAATTTTCTATTTCTTCTCTAAAATTTCTTTAAATTTCAACGAAAAATTATTTTAAGCGGTTAAATTGATAGACATCCAAAATTTTCTGGTTCGTTGTAATAGTTGGATTTGTTAGTGGCTGAGTTGTGAGCTTCCGATTTAAAGGGTTCTGGCTCCCTGCTGCATCTATTGGCTATTCGAAACGTGGGCAAAATCAGAAAAGTCTATTAATTTGATAACTTATATAATTTTTATTTTTATAACTAATAGGATATTCAGTGAATGCACCGAGCAAAACGTTCACCACCTTTTGTACGTTCACCACCTGTAACTCGATCAAGACATCTAGCAAATATTATCGCCGTTGATTTTTCTTTAGAATCGTCATCTAGTCGACCAAGTACTCCAATTCAAATTTCCGATAATCCATTTTTTGAACCCGACCTCACAATTGAGAATTCGGAGGATATTCAGGGACAATTCAGAGATCCTGAACCACTAATCTTTCATCTGAAACCACCAATCATTCAAACAGAGATTGTCGAGGAACAACCCATTAAATCAGAATCCTATAGTGATTCAGATTCAACAAATTCAATCATGGAAAATCTGGAACCTCTAAGTATGGAAGACCGAATGAGAGCTAAACGCACTGGCCAAGGTCACGCAATTATTCAACCAGACATTAATGCACCAGATTATGAAATCAAAGGACAAATCCTACACATGGTGACTAATCAATGTCAATTTAGTGGTGCACCGAAGGAAGATCCAAATGAACATCTTCGTACTTTCAATAGGATCTGTACTTTATTCAAAATAAGAGAAGTGGAGGATGAACAGATATATCTCATATTATTTCCCTGGACTTTAAAGGGAGAAGCCAAAGATCGGTTAGAATCGTTACCTGAAGGGGCGATTGATACATGGGACGATTTAGTTGAAAAATTTCTTAAACAATTCTTTCCGACATCTAAAGCCGTAAGACTTCAAGGAGAAATTGTTACGTTCACACAAAAGCCAAATGAAACTCTATATGAAGCGTGGACAAAGTTATTAAGAGGATGTCCGCAACATGGTTTAGACACTTGTCAAATAGTACAAATATTCTACCAAAGATGCGACATCACTACAAGAAAAGACATAGATATAGCAGCTGGTGGTTCCATTATGAAGAAAACCGCAACTGACGCTTATAAAATTATTGATAACACTGCTTCCCACTCACATGAGTGGCACCAAGAAAAAGATATCGTTAGATCATCTAAAGCAGCTAGAGCTGATTCTAGCCATGACTTAGATTCCATTTCTGCAAAGATAGATGCTGTCGAGAGACGAATGGAAAAGATGACTAAAGATATCCACTCAATACGAATTAGTTGTGAGCAGTGTGGAGGACCACATTTAAGAAAAGATTGTCTCAGTATTGAACTAACAATGGAACAAAGAGAGAATGTTTCATACATGAACCAAAGGCCTGGAAATAATTATCAGAATAATTATCAACCGCCAAGACCAATCTACAATCAAAACCAGAACTATAATCGAAATGTTCCATACAACAACCAACAAGGTCCTAGTAATCAACAAGTATCCAATAATACTTACAACCAGCAAAGACCTATTTTTCAAAATAAACCACCACAAATCGATGATAAAAAGCCAAATTTAGAAGATATGATGTCGAAGCTAGTTGAATCTCAAACGCAGTTTTTCACATCTCAGAAACAAACCAATGAACAAAATGCTCAAGCATTTAGAAATCAACAAGCTTCTATTCAAAATTTGGAACAAGAAGTAAGCAACCTAGCAAGGTTGATAGGTGAAAGAAAACCGGGAAGTCTACCTAGTGATACAAATGCTAACCTCCGGAATGAAATAGCTAAAGCCATTACCACAAGAAGTGGTATTACACTTAAACCACCTGAAATGCCTGTAATTTCTGATGACTCTATTCCTACTCCACAAGAACCACAATCTGAGCAAGATAAGGAAACAGAACCAGTAGTTGAAAAGGTTAATGAAGATAACACAGTTAAGGCAAAACCTTATGTTAAACCATACCAACCACCACTTCCTTACCCAAGTAAAATGAGAAAAGAGAGACTTGAAGCCGAGCAATCCAATTTCTTGGATATGTTTAAACAGATAAATGTTAATCTTCCTTTCATTGATGTGATTTCAGGAATGCCTAGATATGCTAAATTTCTGAAAGATCTAATCACTAATAGAAAAAAAATGGAAGAACTCTCGGCTTATTCTATGAATGCTAATTGTTCTGCAGTGCTGTTGAATAAGATACCAGAAAAATTATCAGATCCAGGAAGTTTCACAATTCCATGTTTTCTGGGTAGTCTTAGTTCAATAGAAGCATTGGCAGATTTAGGTGCTAGTATAAATTTAATGCCATATTCACTATACGCTAAACTAGACCTTGGAGAATTGAAATTAACACGAATAAGCATACAACTAGTAGATCGATCAGTAAAATATCCTAGAGGGATAATGGAGAACATGCTAGTTAAAGTTGATACTTTAGTATTTCCAGTAGATTTTGTTATTCTGGATATGGAAGAAGATTCTCGAGTTCCTCTCATATTAGGAAGACCATTCTTAAACACGGCTAAAGCAATAATAGACGTGTTTGGTAAGAAACTGACCCTAAGTATAGAGGATGAGAGTGTTACCTTTTCTGTTGATAGAGCCATGCAACAACCGCAATCTGCAGATGATACATGTTATTATATTCAAACTATAGATTCACATGCAGAATTGTTAGAAGAATTTCCAGAATTACAAGGAACAGGAGAATGTTTTTTAGGAGAAGAAACTGAACCAATTGATGAAACTAAAATGTTAGCTACACTTATGACTAATGGATATGAACCAACAACAGAAGAAATTTAAATGCTAAAAGAAGAAGACAGATATCGATATAAATCATCGATAGAAGAACCACCGACATTAGAATTAAAGTCACTTCCAAACCATTTGGAATATGCTTATTTACATGGTGAATCTGAATTACCTATAATAATATCGTCTTCTCTTATTGAAAATGAAAAATCTCAACTCATTACTGTGCTAAAAGCTCATAAACCAGCTATTGCATGGAAAATTCATGACATTAAAGGAATAAGTCCTTCGTATTGTGTGAGGACCCGTCCTAATCCATCCGGACGAAGTCCATATCGATTATAAACGATTCACAACAGTTGATTTCATCGCGAGGTACTTGACCTCTATATGATACATTTTACAAACATTGCATTCGTTTTTGAAAAGACAAACTTTCATTACATCGAAAGTTGACAGGCATGCATACCATTTCATAATATATCCAACTATAATTGACTTGATAATAATCTTAATGAACTCGACGACTCGAATGCAACGTCTTTTGAAATATGCCATGAATGACTCCAAGTAATATCTATAAAATGAGCAAATACACAGCGGAAGATTTCTTTCGTACCTGAGAATAAACATGCTTTAAAGTGTCAACCAAAAGGTTGGTGAGTTCATTAGTTTAACTTAAACAATCATTTCCATCATTTTAATAGACCCCAAGATTTCAGATTTCCATTTCTCATAAACATACGTCCCATGCATAGAGACAAAAATATCATTCATATGGATTGAACACCTGGTAACCGACATTAACAATATGCATATAAGAATATCCCCATCATTCCGGGATCCTCCTTCGGACATGATATAAATTTCGAAGTACTAAAGCATCCGGTACTTTGGATGGGGCTTATTGGGCCCGATAGATCTATCTTTAGGATTCGCATCAATTAGGGTGTCTGTTCCCTAATTCTTAGATTACCAGACTTTAATAAAAAGGGGCATATTCGATTTCGATAATTCAACCATATAATGTAGTTTCGATTTCTTGTGTCTATTCCGTAAAACATTTATAAAAGCAGCGCATGTATTCTCAGTCCCAAAAATATATATTGCAAAAGCATTTAAAAAGGGAGCAAATGAAACTCACGCATATAAATATTGTAAAATAGTTAATAAAGCATTTGCATGTATTCTCAGTCCCAAAAATGTAAAGAGTAAAAGGGAGCAAATGAACTCACGCATATAAATATTGTAAAACAGTTAATAAAGCATTTGCATGTATTCTCAGTCCCAAAAATGTAAAGAGTAAAATGGAGCAAATGAACTCACACATATAAATATTGTAAAACAGTTAATAAAGCATTTGCATGTATTCTCAGTCCCAAAAATGTAAAGAGTAAAAGGGAGCAAATGAACTCACCTAATGTATTTTGTAGTAAAAATACATAGAACGACATTGAACAAGTATAGGTTTGGCCTCAGATTCATGAACCTATATCAGTTGCATATATATTAACACATATCCTAATTAATCAACTAAGTTTACTTATATTTTATAATTTATTAAATTTAGTATCTTTAAATATAATCATACTTATAATAAATATATGATTTATAATTTAATTAAAGTTTTATCAATATAAATGGTAATATATTAGTGTGTAATATTAGTTGACTTGTAATGTAATTTTATATAGATAACATTTGTTTGAAAAAAAAATATAATTATAATAATACTAAAAATAATAATAGTAATGATAATAATAAAGATGATAATACTTTTAATAATAATATATAATACTAATAATAAAATGACAAAAATGTTATATGAAAATAATAATGATGAAAATGGTAAAAATAGTAGTAATAATAATAATGATGTTAGTAATGATAATAAAAATAATAATACTTATAATGATAATGAAAATGATAATTTTAATAAAAAAATACTTTTGTTAATAATATTAATTTCAAAAATGATAATTTTAAGGATATTACTAATAATAATATTAATGATAATAATAATAGTTTGTGTTATTTTCGTAATAATAATAATAACAATAATCATAATAATAATAAATATATGATAAACAATAATAAATGTGTATACCCTCAAAAGCTTTTAGTAAAAAGAACTGCTCCAGACAGGACTCGAACTCGAGACCTCTCACTTAACAACAACAACTCAAACCATCTAATCTGTTCTTCCTTTTTCTGATATAGTTAGAATTCTATTTTATTTAACTAATATTTCTTTCTGTTTTCTTTTTCCTTAACAAGTCATCATCAATCTAAGCATCCTCAATCATTATCATCCAAATCCTTTATCATCATCCTCTTGTTATCATCATCATCATTATCTTCATAATATAACCAAATAAAATACGAAAACGATGATAGTTATTCAACTTATCCCAAACAAGCTACAAGTCCACGTGCAATAGAGTATACCGGCCCATCACGATATATAAGCCTACGGCCCATAACTAAATTACGTCCAGCTTTGTTTCCAACCGATTATATATCTCGTGAATAAACAGCTGGAAGTTTAGTGGGATTCGATTATTATCATGAACAGAAAAGACAACAACATCTTTATTATTCTTTATACTAATCTTTATCTTAATCACCAAGTGGGAGTTGGTTTGGCACTTGTGATTAAAAAGAAAAAGTATCAGCACCTTTATTTGTACGTCCATGTTACACGGCTCAAATAACTCCAAAGTTTTTGATGGATTAGAATAATCAAAAGTATTGAAAGTGGGTTCGATATATAATATATAAAAAAAGGCAAGTGGTATATATTAAGCTTATCATCATCATCTTAATTCGCCATTATCATCATTCATAAACATCACCATTTTCGTTTACTTCGTTCGCAAATTCAGAAACAGAAACAAAGTAATTGCAGTAGGGGTTGAAGGTGGTTCCATGATGGTGAAGTGGTGATTTATGGTTTAAATAGACACGAACGGTACAGATGGTTTACGAGAAAACATAAAACTTAATGAAGAAAGGTGGTGGCTTCTTGGGTGGTTCGTGATTATAGAGGTCGATGGTGTTGAAAGGTGATTAATCGATGGCGTTTTATTATATTAGAGTAAGAAAATGGTGGTTATGTTATATTAGAATGAACGAGAACAAAAACAAAAAAAAATAGAATGTAAACAGTTAGTTTAAATGGGTTTCAATTTGGGTTTGTTCTTTGATGATGGTCGTGTATGTGGTGGTGAGGAAAAATGGTACGGTGGTGATGGTTTAAGTGTAGGTGACGATGGAAGTTGGAGAGGAGGGTGGCGGTTGTTGTTTGAGTGATGAGGTGGTGATGATTTTCTTACATCAACGAAGAGAGAGAGAGAGAGAGAGAGAGAGAGAGAGAGAGAGGTATATGAGAGTGGTGGGTTTTTGAAGCATTCGAACAAGAACAGAAACATAAAATCACAAGTGGTGTTAATGGTGATCTTCGGCTGCAACTAGTTGACGACAGCAAACAATTTAAGATGGTGTCCTTGTATCTCCGATCAATAGTAGCAACATCATAGCAGTAGTAGTAATAATATTTTTATAGTTGAAGAAGGGTGGTGGTTTAGTTGTACAAGAAAAAAGTGAGGGTAAGAGTGCATGTGGGAAATCTTATTAAAGAAAAAAATTCGATTATCAGTATATAACTAATTGGTATATGACAAAAAAGGAAAATGGTTATATTGTGTTAGTGGTGTCTAAGTTGGTTAAGACAATTCTTTATATCCATGTTATGTCGATACATTGTATGTAGTAATTAAAAAGTTAAAAGAGACAAAAATACTAATTGAAATAAAGGAATCCAGCTGCCATGTTTTAAATGTTTCTTACCGACAGTTTATATGGGGTATAATATCGTGTTCCGTTGTAAATTAGTGGCGTATAAAAGTTCTCCAAAAAATCCCAAAATTTTACATAAATTATAAATATTTATTCCAGTCATTATGCTATAAAATTCGATCATAAATTATTTAAACAAAAATTTACTCACTGCTCACTCCCGATTCTGGGTAAAATATAAAAAGTGTTAAAATTTATTATTTAGCTTCTATATATATTATTAATAGGCCTATGATTCATATACTTCATTTTCGGATCACCGTTTATTTTAAAATTATATAAGTTTGAATTTAACTTGTTTAATATTCATCGAATGGCAATTGAGTGTTACCATTGTTTGCTAAGTAGATTCGAAATCACAAAATATATATTTGATACACTTAATTTATATATATAGATATGTTTTAAGTAATAATTATCATAATATTATATTTTTATTTTATTTTACATAATTAATTTTAATATAACAACATATAATATTTAAAGTTAATTTCCAAATTATTATATTTATATTTACATATATATATTTCAATACACACAAATCTATTTACAATTATCTGTTCGTGAATCGTCAAAATCGGTCGAAGGTCAATTGAATATATGAAACGGCTCAAAAATTTTGAGACTCAACATTATAGACTTTGCTTATCGTGTCAGAAACATATAAAGATCAAATTTAAATTTGATCGGAAATTTCCGGGTCGTCACAGTACCTACCCGTTAAAGAAATTTCGTCCCGAAATTTGAGTGAGGTGGTCATGGCTAACAATAAAAATGTTTTTATGACGAATATGAGTTGATAAAATAAAATTTTATCATCGTTGAGTAATATGGATAAAATAATTTGATTATTCGAAGCGTTTGAGTGAAGTTATCACAAACGAGTGAAATGAGTAATTGCAGTTTTATCTTAACCGGTGACGTAGTCACGGTTGAATTCCGGAATTCAAGGAATATAAGGAAAATCTTTGAAATCTAAAAGATTTGACTCTTTGGCGAGTAAGGAAATTAAGATCTCTATAATTAAATACGGTGATCTGCATCGATTACTCTGTCTGATATTTCCATTATAAATTAAACTTTTTCCGTTCCATTATTTTCACCATTTTTATACTTTCCTTCTTGTTTCATACATCCAAAAGATTCTGAAAATGCTTAATCCAGTTCTGATCCTTGTCCTCATCTTTACTATCGCAACAATCATTCTCCTTTTCCAACTTCCACCAGAGGAATCTGCTTTCTTCTACTTCGCCCTTGGGATTATAATGTTTTTAATTCTCCCGTGTCTTTATGTTGCGATAAACATTGATATACACGGTTTGTAATTTATGTGTTGTTATCGGGCCTTATATTCTCCCTTATATTTCAAAGATCTATGCTTTTGTTTTCTCTTCCCGACTTCAAGTCAAGCGAATAATGGTCCAGAATTTGTAGATATAGAGTTTCGAATGATTATAATGTTCTAAGTAGGAAGGAACGTGTCAGCACAATTTGATTTTCAAATTTATCAACATCACGGAAGATAGAACCATCAAGAATACATTTTCTTGATTTGTTCAGGAGTTAAGTAGAATGAAAGAGTTATGTAACATGACACATGATGACGTTATAATCTGTGAATCATCATGTTCCATTTAGAAACTCAGCATGACTTACTGTAATATAATCACGTTGATCAAGTGTCATTATATTATACTAACTCAGGCATCAGTTCCCAACATTACTTCAATAACATTCATATTTTAAGCTTGAAAGTTTACAGAATATAGAAACTAACAGTTTCTATATGATGTAACACTGATAGTAAGAGATTAATGATTTCGGATAAGAATAGTTATGAAGATATCTTCAGAAATATGGAGGATATTTATAATGAAAGATACGATGATATCTTGGAATTTCTAATATCGAAGGATGGTGAAGAAAATTTGTCCGCAAGAGTTTGGAGTCAGAAGCAAGATATTCACTAAAGATTTCAACGGATCCAGAATTACCTGGATTCTTTGAATATAGGGTGTGGTTCTTGTATTTGTCGTTAGTTCTCCTTAGTGGTTAGCTCAATCCGTTTTCCAGTCCCAATTTTTCTGAGCTTTTTCCAACATACTATTCCTTATCATCAAGCTTCTGATGATTAAGGTCATTTTCAGTTGTCTACGGTTTCTGCTACTTCATTCAGCTTTTTCAACATTCAGAGTATTGATTTGTAGACTGAGTGCTTTTCATAATTTCAGAATGAAAGATCATAATTCTTAAGAGATAAATGTGATACATTTAAATGTTGATGTAGATATGCTGTGAGTCTTCAAAGTACTGATTGTTGATTCCCGGTAATTGGTATGGCAGTTCTTGTTACAAGATGCGGATGAGTATATGATAGGGTTTCATTGAATAAATATAATGATTTATCGGAGAAATTTAAACCAATAAACAACGAGGTTGTCGGTATGTCTGCTGGTAATATGTTAGAATATGAAAGGTTCCCCGGTAACAATAAAAGAGCACACATATATATCAAAGTGTTAATAAGGTTGTTTAGAACGAAAAGTCGAAGTTGACTTGTTGGAGCTGTGACAAAATTTGCTACTTTGAAGGGAATTACCAAGTTATTTTTGGGTAATAATAACACTAAAGTAATTAGCACAGATACGTGTTAACCGTTTACTCAGGTTCTGAGTGTTTTCAGGTGCATAACTATATGCATCAATCTTTTCTTCCATAGATGAAGTGCGGTTGGTTCATTCTCTCGATTGAGGTGTTTTCAAGAGTCATGAAAGGTTTGAACGCGGATTGTAATTGTCAAGATACAAATGAGGTTTAAGATGAAATCAAGTGGCAGACTTGAAGAATTGTTTAGTTTCATATGTTATAATCAATATTTTAATTCATTTTAATTGTCCAATGTTATTAGTCCACAGTCGATAGTCCACAGTTGACAGTGCAATCATTCATATATAGTTTAATATATAATATTTGAATTAATTAATACGTATCGTGACCCGTGTACATGTCTCAGACTCGATCACAACTCAAAGTATATATATTATTATAGAATCAACCTCAACCCTGTATAGAGAACTCGATCATTACTGCATATAGAGTGTCTATGGTGATTCCAAATAATATATATAGATGTGTCGATATGATATGTCAAAACCTTGTATACGTGTCCCGATATTTAAAGTGCGTAAAATAAATAACAGAAATTAAATGACGATAAATAAAGTGCGTAAAGTAAATAACAGAAATTAAATGACAATAAATAAAATTGCGAGAATATAAATTGCGATAAAATAAATTGCGATAAATAAATTGCGATAAATAAAATGTAATACGGAATTAACAGTTAGCTAGGAACAGTTAGCTAGGATTTTGTTAGCGTGGTTTCTTAATAAAATTTAATATTGTTAATTAGTCTGTTTCTAATCAATTTTTATTGTGTCCATTATTTCTTCATTATGCCACTTGTTGGATTCTGATAGGTCAAAATCCAAATATGAAATTGAATTTGAATGAAAATAGTTATTCTTTGGTGAACGGATAAGTATCCCGGTGGTTGTAAATAGGATAGTGAATAACTGTTGAATCAGATTCGAAGAATATACAGTGTAACTTATTAATGTGAAATTTAAATATTCCTCGGGTATTACCTACCCGTTAAAATATTTTTATTATTAACAGTTTGTACAAAAGAATTTTTAATTACAATCTTTATGAAAACATATATACATATATATTTTCTTCAGATGTAATCATGAATTTAATGAGTTAACATAATATTAAACTCATTTGCTTTTCGGTTGGAACTAGAATAAATAATCTTTAAACTTTAGAGATTACATATTCGACATGACGAACGAAGATCATACTCAAAGTACAGATGATGATATTGAAGCATGGATTGTTGATGGTACTGGTGCTGTTATTGATTGTACTGTTGGTGCCGGTGATGTTGCTGAAGCTGGTACATTTTGCACCATATTCTCCGAATTGATTATTCGAGCGCGAAGTTCGTTGACTTATTACTCCAGGATGATTGTCGGTCGGAACGAGCGGATGAATAGGGTTCAGAATTGTGGATAGAATATAATATTGTCGAGTTACCCTGGAAATGAGACTGAAAATGGTGTCTCGAACAGGTTCGCCGGTAAACGCTTCAGGTTCATTGTCAAGAGGTGAATTCGGTTGATGGGAGGGATTGCCTTTTACGCGTTTCCATTAATTAAGTCAACTACAAACCCATCAGATGAATTGATAATGGCTGATTGGTTGATTCATGCCGATGACGCTGTTTTCAGAGCTTAGGTGAACATCTATGTCGGAATAGCTGTCGGAATAACTATCGGAATAGTTATCGGAATCTGAGGGACTCGAACTGGTTGCAGGATTCATCTCGTACGATCAGATGAAGGACTTTTCGATAAGAAATGGATTATAGAATGTAGATTAATACCCTGCAATACATAATTTACATATGCATATATAATACTAAAATCCCATAAGTTACGGAGGAATCTACGAAAGTTGTCAGGCAAAGTCTACAATAATAGATATGCTAAGATATGAATTAACAGATACACTAAGATACGAATTTTGTCTATACACTATTTATGCAATCATTGCAGTAATATGTGTCTAGACTAAGAATGATAAGAAGGTAATTTCCTAAGGATGATAAGCAGATGAATTCCGACTAGAATGGATAAGCAAAACTTTTGACATGCAGACACGGTCGAAGTCCAAACTTACTAATGCATCCTAACGGCTTATCAGTTAGACACACTAATGCAGACCTGGTTCGCTAAGACCTCTGCTCTGATACCAACTGTGAGGACCCGTCCTAATCCATCCGGACGAAGTCCATATCGATTATAAACGATTCACAACAGTTGATTTCATCGCGAGGTACTTGACCTCTATATGATACATTTTACAAACATTGCATTCGTTTTTGAAAAGACAAACTTTCATTACATCGAAAGTTGACAGGCATGCATACCATTTCATAATATATCCAACTATAATTGACTTGATAATAATCTTGATGAACTCGACGACTCGAATGCAACGTCTTTTGAAATATGCCATGAATGACTCCAAGTAATATCTATAAAATGAGCAAATACACAGCGGAAGATTTCTTACCTGAGAATAAACATGCTTTAAAGTGTCAACCAAAAGGTTGGTGAGTTCATTAGTTTAACTTAAACAATCATTTCCATCATTTTAATAGACCACAAGATTTCAGATTTCCATTTCTCATAAACATACGTCCCATGCATAGAGACAAAAATATCATTCATATGGATTGAACACCTGGTAATCGACATTAACAATATGCATATAAGAATATCCCCATCATTCCGGGATCCTCCTTCGGACATGATATAAATTTCGAAGTACTAAAGCATCCGGTACTTTGGATGGGGCTTGTTGGGCCCGATAGATCTATCTTTAGGATTCGCGTCAATTAGGGTGTATGTTCCCTAATTCTTAGATTACCAGACTTTAATAAAAAGGGGCATATTCGATTTCGATAATTCAACCATATAATGTAGTTTCGATTACTTGTGTCTATTCCGTAAAACATTTATAAAAGCAGCGCATGTATTCTCAGTCCCAAAAATATATATTGCAAAAGCATTTAAAAAGGGAGCAAATGAAACTCACGCATATAAATATTGTAAAACAGTTAATAAAGCATTTGCATGTATTCTCAGTCCCAAAAATGTAAAGAGTAAAAGGGAGCAAATGAACTCACGCATATAAATATTGTAAAACAGTTAATAAAGCATTTGCATGTATTCTCAGTCCCAAAAATGTAAAGAGTAAAAGGGAGCAAATGAACTCACACATATAAATATTGTAAAACAGTTAATAAAGCATTTGCATGTATTCTCAGTCCCAAAAATGTAAAGAGTAAAAGGGAGCAAATGAACTCACCTAATGTCTTTTGTAGTAAAAATACATAGAACGACATTGAACAAGTATAGGTTTGGCCTCAGATTCATGAACCTATATCAGTTGCATATATATTAACACATATCCTAATTAATCAACTAAGTTTACTTATATTTTATAATTTATTAAATTTAGTATCTTTAAATATAATCATACTTATAATAAATATATGATTTATAATTTAATTAAAGTTTTATCAATATAAATGGTAATATATTAATTAAAAATATATTAGTGTGTAATATTAGTTGACTTGTAATGTAATTTTATATAGATAACATTTGTTTGAAAAAAAAAATAATTATAATAATACTAAAAATAATGATAGTAATGATAATAATAAAGATGATAATACTTTTAATAATAATATATAATACTAATAATAAAATGACAAAAATGTTATATGAAAATAATAATGATGAAAATGGTAAAAATAGTAGTAATAATAATAATGATGTTAGTAATGATAATAAAAATAATAATACTTATAATGATAATGAAAATGATGATGATAATTTTAATAAAAAAATACTTTTGTTAATAATATTAATTTCAAAAATGATAATTTTAAGGATATTACTAATAATAATATTAATGATAATAATAATAGTTTGTGTTATTTTCGTAATAATAATAATAACAATAATCATAATAATAATAAATATATGATAAACAATAATAAATGTGTATACCCTCAAAAGCTTTTAGTAAAAAGAACTGCTCCAGACAGGACTCGAACTCGAGACCTCTCGCTTAACAACAACAACTCAAACCATCTAATCTGTTCTTCCTTTTTCTGATATAGTTAGAATTCTATTTTATTTAACTAATATTTCTTTCTGTTTTCTTTTTCCTTAACAAGTCATCATCAATCTAAGCATCCTCAATCATTATCATCCAAATCCTTTATCGTCATCCTCTTGTTATCATCATCATCATTATCTTCATGATATAACCAAATAAAATACGAAAACGATGATAGTTATTCAACTTATCCCAAACAAGCTACAAGTCCACGTGCAATAGAGTATACTGGCCCATCACGATATATAAGCCTACGGCCCATAACTAAATTACGTCCAGCTTTGTTTCCAACCGATTATATATCTCGTGAATAAACAGCTGGAAGTTTAGTGGGATTCGATTATTATCATGAACAGAAAAGACAACAACATCTTTATTATTCTTTATACTAATGTTTATCTTAATCACCAAGTGGGAGTTGGTTTGGCACTTGTGATTAAAAAGAAAAAGTATCAGCACCTTTATTTGTACGTCCATGTTACACGGCTCAAACAACTCCAAGGTTTTCGATGGATTAGAATAATCAAAAGTATTGAAAGTGGGTTCGATATATAATATATAAAAAAAAGGCAAGTGGTATATATTAAGCTTATCATCATCATCTTAATTCGCCATTATCATCATTCATAAACATCACCATTTTCGTTTACTTCGTTCGCAAATTCAGAAACCGAAACAAAGTAATTGCAGTAGGGGTTGAAGGTGGTTCCATGATGGTGAAGTGGTGATTTACGGTTTAAATAGACACGAACGGTACAGATGGTTTGCGAGAAAACATAAAACTTAATGAAGAAAGGTGGTGGCTTCTTGGGTGGTTCGTGATTATAGAGGTCGATGGTGTTGAAAGGTGATTAATCGATGGTGTTTTATTATATTAGAGTAAGAAAATGGTGGTTATGTTATATTAGAATGAACGAGAACAAAAACAAAAAAAATAGAATGTAAACAGTTAGTTTAAATGGGTTTCAATTTGGGTTTGTTCTTTGATGATGGTCGTGTATGTGGTGGTGAGGAAAAATGGTACGGTGGTGATGGTTTAAGTGTAGGTGACGATGGAAGTTGGAGAGGAGGGTGGCGATTGTTGTTTGAGTAATGAGGTGGTGATGATTTTCTTACATCAACGAAGAGAGAGAGAGAGAGAGAGAGAGAGAGAGAGGTATATGAGAGTGGTGGGTGTTTGAAGCATTCGAACAAGAACAGAAACATAAAATCACAAGTGGTGTTAATGGTGATCTTCGGCTGCAACTAGTTGACGACAGCAAACAATTTAAGATGGTGTCCTTGTATCTCCGATCAATAGTAGCAACATCATAGCAGTAGTAGTAAAAATATTTTTATAGTTGAAGAAGGGTGGTGGTTTAGTTGTACAAGAAAAAGTGAGGGTAAGAGTGCATGTGGGAAATCTTATTAAAGAAAAAAATTCGATTATCAGTATATAACTAATTGGTATATGACAAAAAAGGAAAATGGATATATTGTGTTAGTGGTGTCTAAGTTGGTTAAGACAATTCTTTATATCCATGTTATGTCGATACATTGTATGTAGTAATTAAAAAGTTAAAAGAGACAAAAATACTAATTGAAATAAAGGAATCCAGCTGCCATGTTTTAAATGTTTCTTACCGAGAGTTTATATGGGGTATAATATCGTGTTCCATTGTAAATTAGTGGCGTATAAAAGTTCTCCAAAAAATCCCAAAATTTTACATAAATTATAAATATTTATTCCAGTCATTATGCTATAAAATTCGATCATAAATTATTTAAACAAAAATTTACTCACTGCTCACTCCCGATTCTGGGTAAAATATAAAAAGTGTTAAAATTTATTATTTAGCTTCTATATATATTATTAATAGGCCTATGATTCATATACTTCATTTTCGGATCACCGTTTATTTTAAAATTATATAAGTTTGAATTTAACTTGTTTAATATTCATCGAATGGCAATTGAGTGTTACCATTGTTTGCTAAGTAGATTCGAAATCACAAAATATATATTTGATACACTTAATTTATATATATAGATATGTTTTAAGTAATAATTATCATAATATTATATTTTTATTTTATTTTACATAATTAATTTTAATATAACAACATATAATATTTAAAGTTAATTTCCAAATTATTATATTTATATATACATATATATATTTCAATACACACAAATCTATTTACAATTATCTATTCGTGAATCGTCGAAATCGGTCGAAGGTCAATTGAATATATGAAACGGTTCAAAAATTTTGAGACTCGACATTATAGACTTTGCTTATCGTGTCAGAAACATATAAAGATCAAATTTAAATTTGATCAGAAATTTCTGGGTCGTCACATATTGCACACATAAAATCTTTATGGAAGAAGGTCATAAAACGTATGTGCAACGCCAACGAAGACTAAATCCTAATATGCAAGATGTTGTTAAAAAAGAAATTATTAAACTGCTAGATGCAGGTTTAATTTATCCAATCTCTGATAGTCCATGGGTAAGCCCAGTTCAATGCGTACCTAAGAAGGGTGGCATGTCTGTCATCACAAATGAGAAAAATGAGCTTATTCCTACTAGGACTGTAACATGATGGCGTGTTTGTATTGATTATAGAAAATTAAATGACGCCACCAGAAAAGATCACTTTCCCTTACCTTTCATTGATCAAATGTTGGAAATATTAGCCGGAAATAGTTACTATTGTTTTCTTGATCGTTTTTCCGGATATTTTCAAATTCCAATAGCACCCGAGGACCAAGAGAAAACCACGTTCACGTGCCCTTATGGTACTTTTGCTTACAAAAGCATGCCATTTGGACTTTGCAACGCTCCTGCAACCTTTCAAAGGTGCATGATGGCGATTTTTCACGACATGATAGAAGAATGCATGGAAGTTTTCATGGATGACTTTTCAGTCTTCGGTGATACATTTGAATCATGTCGAGTTAATCTTGAACGAATGCTTATTAGATGCGAACAATCAAATCTAGTTCTTAATTGGGAGAAATGCCATTTCATGGTTAAAGAAGGCATCGTTCTTGGTCATAAAATTTCAAAGGAAGGAATTGAAGTGGATAGAGCTAAAGTAGATGTAATTGCTAAACTTCCACATCCCACTAATGTTAGAGGAGTTAGGAGTTTTCTAGGGCATGCCGGTTTTTACCGACGTTTCATAAAAGATTTTTCTAAAATTGCCACTCCTATGAATAAACTCCTAGAAAAGGATGCTCCATTCATCTTTTTAGATGAATGTATCAAATCTTTTAATATTCTTAAAGAAAAACTCACTAATGCGCCGATCATGATAACTCCAAATTGGAATCTACCATTTGAACTAATGTGCGATGCAAGTGATTTTGCAATGGGAGTCGTTTTAGGACAAAGGATTGAAAAACGATTTCAACCTATTTATTACGCTAGTAAAACGTTACAAGGAGCACAAATGAATTACACAACTACTAAAAAAGAACTCCTTGCTATTGTCTTTTCTTTTGACAAATTTCGTTCATATCTCGTTCTAGCTAAAACGGTGGTCTATACCGACCATTATGCTCTTAGATACCTATTTTCGAAACAAGATGCCAAACCAAGATTAATCCGTTGCATTTTACTCTTACAAGAGTTCGATATTGAAATCCGAGATAAAAAGGGAGTAGAAAATCTCGCCGCTGATCATCTTTCTCGTCTTGAAAATCCTGAATTAGAAGTTCTAAATGAATCGGCCATACAAGACAACTTTCCTGATGAATATCTATTGAAGATAGATTATAATGATATTCTATGGTTTGCAGAATATGCAAACTACTTAGTATGTGGATTCCTTGAAAAAGGATTATCGTACCAAAAACGAAAGTAATTTTTTAGTGATATAAAACACTATTTCTGGAAAGATCCACATTTGTTTAAAAGTTGTCCCGATGGAATAATACGCCGATGTGTATTCGGAGATGAAGCCAGTCAAATCTTAAACCATTGTCACACAGGACCAACAAGAGGGCATTATGGGCCTCAACTCACAGCAAGAAAAGTTTACGATGCTGGATTCTATTGGCCTACAATTTTCAAAGAGGCACACCTTCTTTGCAAATCCTGTGATGCTTGTCAAAGGGCCGGAAAAATAAGTCAACGTGATGAAATGCCATAAAATGTCATTCAAGTATGTGAAGTATTTGACATTTGGGGTATTGACTTTATGGGTCCATTTTCAAAATCTCATAATAATCTCTACATTCTCGTTGCCATTGATTATGTATCTAAATGGGCGGAAGCACAAGCTCTCCCAACTAATGATGCACGAGTTGTAGTCAATTTTTTAAAACGTCTTTTTGCAAGGTTTGGAACACCGAAAGCTTTAATAAGTGATCGGGGAACTCATTTTTGTAATAATCAACTTGAGAAAGTTCTCAAAAGATATGGAGTAACTCATAAAATCTCCACTGCCTATCATCCACAAACAAGTGGACAAGTTGAAAATACCAACCGAGCTTTAAAGCGTATTCTAGAGGAAACCGTAGGATCAAATCCGAAGGAATGGTCAATGAAATTGGAGGATGCACTCTGGGCTTTTAGAACAGCCTATAAAACTCCAATTGGAACCACACCTTTTAAACTTGTTTATGGAAATGCATGTCATCTTCCAGTAGAAATTGAACACAAAGCATTTTGGGCTTTGAAGACATGTATTCTTTATTTACAAGAAGCTGGACATCTACAGTTAAGTCAATTAAACGAATTAGAAGAATTAAGACATGAAGCATATGAAAATTCGTTAATCTATAAAGAAAGAACGAAGAAATGGCATGATAAAAGAATCAGAAGTTCAAAAGAATTTAAAGAAGGAGACAGAGTTCTTCTTTTCAATTCAAGATTCAAGCTATTTCCTGAAAAATTGAAATCAAGATGGTCTGGTCCATTCATAGTCAAAAGAGTTTTCCCATACGAAACAATAGAGTTAATAAATTCAAATGGAATTGAATTTAAGGTTAATGGTCACAGAGTTAAACATTACATAGATAGTCCGATGGAAGTTGACAATGAAGTTAATCACAATTTCGACACCACAGCTAACTAAGTGTGGGGAGAATCTTTTTAGAGTAATATATATTTATGTTAGAGTTAGATATTCCCGTTTTTGTGAAGTTCTCGAGAATGGAATCCGTATGGTCTTTCCCTAGCAGACCCTAAAGAACTAGTCTTCTCCCCCCATTCTGAATTTTTATTTTTTTAGGTGTTACGAGATGAAGAATTCCTTTGATCTGAACCATGGTCTAATGCTACACGCTTTGGTCACTAAACGTAATAATGACACACTCCCAAGTGACCTGGTATCAGTAATAAGAGCCAAATTGGACGAAGTAATAAAAGAACTCAGAAACGATCATAATAAGTTACATTTTGGTAAAGGAAAATCAAAATTCGCAGCGAAAAGAAGAGCATGACACCTTGAAAGATGTCACAAATGCGGAAAATGGTCACACGAAGGAAAATGCTCGACGAATCAGACATATTCCAATACCGAGTTCGTTACTTTATGTAGAGAAGGACCGTTCATACGTTTCGAAGAAAAATCGTTGAATGCTCGAGGTTATGCCTATGTAGCTATGGAAAACCAATTAGTCCGACTATCTTATGAGTGGGCTAAAGCAGGTCACTGAGAATTCTAACTCACAGGTAAGTATGTACAATTTTTATTTTTATTTTATTACTTTTAACCTTTTGATAATAAACGCTAAATTGTTCCTATAAAGTATTAAATTGATACTCAATAAAATTAGGTTTCGCGACCGAAATTATTGATATCATACAAAAATTTATTACATCACTGCGAAATTTACCGTTTATTCTTAAGGTATAAATATCTTTAATCAATCAACCCAAAATATTTCAGAAATTCGTCAGGAGTAAAACTAGGTAATATAACCGAAATTACTTTACCGAAAAGAGGGGCGTATATTTTTGATAATATTTGATTGATTAAAGTGGGAATAAAAGACCAAAAAGATTTTTAATTTTTATTTTTTATTTTTACTTTGTTTTTTTAAATTAATATTAAATTATTAATGTAAATCTTTAAATTAATATATTTAAGTTTGTACATATTTGAAAAGAAAAAAAAATTTGTATAAAAACAAAATTATAATATAAATTTGGTGTGAATTTTTAAAATTTTAATAAAATGAATTTTTAATTTTATGCATTTAAGTTTGGTAAAAACAAAAATTTACTTTGTTTCGTTAAGTTAAAAATATGATTTTTAAAATTCGTCGTGAGTTGAAAACTAGGTCGTTGAACCGAAATTGCTCTACCCAAGGGAGGGACGAGAACTTTTATTATCATTATTTTTAATCTTATTGAATTAAAGTAAGCCAAAAACATTAAAAAAAAACCCAAAAATCTTTGCTTTTAAAACAACCGCGTTTAAAAATGACAAAATTTTAAAAGTTTGTTGAGGGACGGACTAGGACAACGATCCGAAACGTCCTCCTCCTAAAAATAAACAAAATTTTAATTTTTTAATTAATTATATGTTTTATTAGTATAAGGTTTTTATATTTAAAAAAAAAAGGAAAAAGGTACTGTACCCGAACCCCATGCGATCGCATGGGATTTGGCCTTCAGAGCCATGCGATCGCATGGAGCTGGAAATCAGGCCAGAAACAAATAGCATCGAGCAGTCTGTTCTTCACACCACCACACACACATATCACGAAAATACCCCAAAATCCTCTCTAAAATTCGCAAATTTTCACCGTAATTCGTCAAATTTCTTGCTCTAATCATGCCTAGGTTCGGATTCTTCAATAAAAAGGTAAAAATTACACCCCTAAACTCTTAAATTTCCTATTTTTTGTGATAATTACCAATATTTTACCTAATTTAATTTTGTTAATTTCTAGTGTAATTAGTGTTAAATTGTTAGTATATTATGCATGTATAACCTAAATTGATACTATTTAACATGATTTGAAGCCAAAAACTTCAAAATTCTTAGGAATCTAGGGTTTGTGTTCTTGAATTATTTGGGACTTTTTGATATAAACAGGTTATGGCCGATTTTTGTCATGAATTATTGCTAAATTAAGTAATGTAACATGTTTAGGTAGCTAAAAGATCCAAACTTTGATCCTAAACATGATTTTTAAGAATTAAAGTGGACTTTTTAGGTATAAAATTCATGAACTTGATTAAATTGATGTAAATGCCATTTGAAACTTATTTAATTGCTAGTAAAGGTTGTTTTAACATGATATTTGAATTGAATGCTTATGAACTTTGTAAACATTTTCATATATGCTTATTTGAAAAAGTGTAGAATTGTTAAAATTGTGAAAATGTGTATAAGTTTAATTTTGATTAAACATGTCATTATAATTGTTTTAAGTTGTTATTTTGCTAACACTAATGCATATTTGGGTGCACAAATTTTGTATTTAATGTGTTTTACAGAAATGTACTGAAACTGGAGGTGCTTCATCATCATCCAGGCAACCTGCTCCAGAACCTGAACCAGAATATGAGCCGCAATACGAGCAAAAACCCGAACAAGAGCAACAACAGGAACCACAACAACAACCTGATGAACATGTTCCTTATTATGATCCGCTACAATTTGTTGATGCCTTTATAGTATTTTCGATGCATCCGCCAGTAGAATACCCAACGATCCCTGAACACACGTTGCATCCTAATCTGAGATTCGATAGAAGCTGGAGAGATTACCCAACATATCAAAGTAACAAATTCAAACTGATACCGAAAAATGTAGAAGTGCCAAGGGTAATCGATTGGGATCCTTTGGAAAGGATCCAACTAGCTAACTCAGTTAGGGAGCATCTGATCCAAAGGTATGACAGATCTTCTTTTACCGATTAGGAACGTCTATTCACCATTCGTAGGCCTGTATATAAGGAATGGTGAGTTGAGCTCATGAGTACTATAGCGTTAAATGTAGATGTAGATAGATTAGATGATAGAAGTTTTCTTAGATTTATACTTGGCCGTAGGATTTATAGGATGTCCATGCTGGACATGGCCAGGGCTTTACAGATATATACTCCTGGTGAATTTCTACTACCCGATTGTATGAATTTGATTTATCGTGGTGAAAGGGTAGATAGGAATTTTGACGCGAACGCCGTCTGGAGGCGTATGTCAAACTATAATGTTTTTACGCTAGGAGGAAAATACTCCTACTTACATATTAACAAAGCCGAGCTTCGTATAATTCATAGATTTTTGGCTAACTCGATTACACAGAGAGGTCACAACAAGGAGAAAATGACCTTAATGATTTATTTTACCTAAAGTGTATTCGAGATCCAAGAAGCTTTGTTAATATCTCCTACTGTGTTGGTTTTTATTTGTCTAATATGGTGGAAGGAATACAGGAAGGGGGGATAATAGGAGGAGGTATTTTTGTTACTCTCATTGGAGAGTATTTGGGTGTAGATAGGGACCAAGGGGGTCCACTTTTGGAATGTAGGGAACAGGTTGAGTGTAACGACCCGCACTTTTTCGATCATTCTATACTTATAAGATTAATATTTACATAAATTAAACCTTGCCAACATGATAAGCAATCCAAATTGTCGAGACTTATATTTCCGAAAAGAGTTTTACACAACGTTTGACCGTCTAGTTTGACCGATGATATCACGAACTATACAATATATGATAATTATACGTTTGTGTATATATATGTATATATACATATTTAACATGATTAAAGAATGTTTTAATACCTCATTTTATATTAATAACAACAAGTTATATGTGTATTTTGAAACTACTAACTTAAGTTTTCAAAACGATAACTATACGTAACGTTATTTGACATAAATACTTAAGACATATAATGTTTATACATATATTGTATAAGTAATGTATTTAATCACTTTTAAAGACTTAAATACATAAAACCATATAAGTGTATTCACAAAAGATAGCTATATTTGAATTCTCATTTCATTTTTCACAAAATTTCTATACGTATACCTAGAGTATTTATACTCGTATCATACCTAGCTTCTATACGTATTTACTAATAGTAAATACACATCAAATCACCACCAAACCTACTCTTGTTACTGCCCTTAGAGCTAGGTAATTGAACTTGGACACAAATAAGGCTAGATACATGAAATCATAACTTGAAATTTTTGTCCTTGTCCCCCCATTCCCACGTTTTTAAGGAGTATGAGTACTCCATCATTTTGATTCATTTTATCTCAAATTCTCTAGCAAAACACACACATACTTTGAAGCCTTAAAACCCTTAATCAATTCAGCAAAGTTTCCAAGAAGATCTAGCTTCAAAAACCATACTAAAACACCATAAGAAAACCATACAAAAACACTTCAAGAAAACCCTCCAAGAACACCAACTTACTTCCAAACTTTCATCCACTTCTATCACCCTTTTGATTCTAGCTTCTTACTCCTCTTTTACAGCAAACTTATCCAAGGAACTTGAGGTAGAATCTATGTTCATAACCTTATTCGATTCATATATATATAGCTATCTTATTTTGTGGTACAAAAGTTTAACAACAAGAACATAGTTTGAATGTTTTCAAACTTGTTTGCAAACTAAATAGATCCTTCTAACTTAACTTTTAAAATACTTCAAGACATGTAACATAACTTATTTATATGTTAATTTAACAAGGTAAAACTTGGTTTTTCAAATTATAAGTATTTTTGGAAAAATGGTCATTAAATGATTTTGTTGTAACAAAATGTTTAACTTCATATGTTTCACTAATGTTTCACCTATGCCGTATGATTTTGAATACAAACCAAGGTATTTACAGTTCATAGTCTTAAAGAAGAACTCAATCCAAGAAGATGGCAATTTGAATCAACGAAAACGGACTTGTAACGAAGAAACTATGACCGAAACAAAATTGGCTATCCTAGACATTTTCAACTTCGGGATTCATTGGAAAAATTTACATAAAATCACATACTTCTAAGATAACATGATATTTTATATATATGTACTCATAATTCAATTTCATATGGTTCAGGATCACCCGTAAACAATACGAGAAGATTAATCATAAGATCCCATGATTGTACGCAACACGTCATTTGACAACACCGGTACTTTATGTACGCAACACGTCATTTGACAACACCGGTACCATGGGTCAAGATTAATCTCGACCAATACATATACGATGGGGTTTTATTTATTTCGTTGGGGGTTTTATTTATTTCATTGCGGGTATATTAAACATCTAAAAATGAACCATTAAAATTGAATTACTAACATCGGACTGCTAACTACGGACTAAGAAATTATTAAAACTATTAAAAGTATATATATGTGACGATTGTTTAAAATAGAAATATATTGATAAACTATATATGGATAGGTTCGTGATATCAATCGGAGACCAAGTCGAATTTACATATCTTCAAGACGAAAGTGAGTATATAGTCCCACTTTTAAACTCTAAATATTTCGGGATGAGAATACATGTATTTTATGTTTTACGATATGCACACAAGTAACTGAAAAATATGTTCTACGTTGAGTTGTACCACTGGCATACTTCCCTGTAGCTTGGTAACTAATATTTACAGCGGTATTGTAAACGCGAATCCTGTTGATAGATCTATCGGGCCTGACAACCCCAACCGGACTGGACGACCAGTATTCAACGGTTGCACAGTACTTCGTTTTGTGACTACACTTGGTACGGTGTAGTAAGATTTCATATTAAAGGGAATATGCGACGTGAAAATGTTAAGTATGGTTACCAAGTGCTCAACCACTTAGAATATTTTTATTAAACCGTTTATATACGAAATCTTGTGGTCTATATATATATATATTGCTGCCGGCATTAAACCTATATCTCACCAACTTTATGTTGACCTTTTTAAAACATGTCTATTCTCAGGTGATTTCTAAAGCTTCCGCTGCATCATGTTGGATCTAACCAGGATCTTGCGTACGCATGTTTGTGTCAAAAATAAAACTGCATATCCGAGATGTTGTATTGTAAAATATGCTAGAAACCGTGTTGTTGTCATCATTTGTAAAGTTTGTAAGTCGAAGATTATCGCTAAACGTTAATCTTCTTTTTATTGTCTTAAGCTTGTAACAAAAATAATGGTTATGGTTTGTAATGTATAATATATGCAGTTTTCTTTCAAAAATGTCTCATATAGAGGTCAATACCTCGCAATGAAATCATACGTTATCTAACGCGTTCTTATGGTTAAGGACGGGTTATGACATGTGGTATCAGAGCGGTGGTCTTAGCGAACCAGGTTTGCATTAGTGTGTCTAACCGATAAGTCGTTAGGATACATTAGTAAGTCTGGACTTTGACCGGGTCTGATTTAAAAACCATTGCTTATCATTGTTGGTTAAAATTTATATGTAAATATTATGTAGTACTAATGGGTTAGTTGTTGTATGATAGATGTCGGGCTCAAAACTTGTTATCACATTCAGCGACTCCGAACCAGAATCTTCAGATGGTGTTCCAGTCATTAACCTATCCGATGACGAAAATAATATCTTTGGGGAAGACTCACAAATTCCGGATGAACCGACTATAGAGAACCCGGAAAGTGAACCCGAGGAGGAAAGTGAACCCGAGGAGGAAAGTGAACCCGAGGAGGAAAGTGAACCCGAGGAGGAAAGTGAACCCGAGGAAGAAATACAGGAAATTACAAAAGAAGAGTTCGAACTAGGAAAGAAACGAAAGGCTAATGAATTAGAAAATTCAAATCCTGAGTTCAATGAGAATGATGTGGCACCAATTCCACTCAACACTACCACCCCTATCCCCGCTATTCCTATTAGTGCTATCCCCGCATCTAGTTCTTCGGCACCTCAGCCAAAACGTAGGGAGACAGCTAGGATTCGCGTTGGGGGATTCCCTGGACATAAATGTTTTGGGAAATAGACCAAATGATGCGCTACCGTATTAAACCATGGAATCACATAATGTTTTGTATAATATTATTAGTGTGGTTTTTTTAAAGTTTGATGTAAGCATATGTAAAATAGCGAAGTATGAAATGCAATAATTTTCCATGGTTAAGTATTATTTAGATTGTAGTAATTGATTCTGTACTAAGCTATTAAGTATGAACATTAACGGGTAGGTACTACCCAAGATATAATTATAAAACGCTAATAAGAAGAAAAGGCTTTTATAATAATACCTGGTTCATATTATTAACAAGCTATAAATGTACTATAAATACACACTACATCTATAATATTCCATGTGAATAATTATTTTCTTTCATTAGGAAATGGCGCGATTGAATCGAATGACGGAACAAGAACTCGAGGAACTCATCAACCAGCGAGTGAACGACAGAATGTTATGGGTTGAGGCTGCAAGAGCTGCTGCAGTTAATCCAAATCCTCGTGTAGGATGCTCCTACAAGACGTTCCAAGCTTGCAAGCCATCATCATTCAGTGGAACGGAAGGACCGATCGGTTTAACCCGATGGATAGAAAAGATGGAGACGGTGTTTAAAATCAGTGGTTGTGATGAAAAAGACATGACCAAGTTTGCATCGTGCACTTTACAAGATAGTGCACTCACATGGTGGAAGAATTATGTGAAGGCGGTAGGAGGAGATGTAGCTTATGATACTCCATGGGAAGAATTCAAAGCAATGATAATCACCGAGTATTGTCCAAGGAATGAGGTTATTAAGTTAGAAGATGAGTTACGAAGTTTGAAGGTGGTTGGTACTGAAATCACCAACTACAATCAGCGATTCATGGAATTGGTTTTACTATGTCCTGAATTGGTTCCAACCGAAGCACGGAAGATTGAAATGTACAAAGGTGGTTTGCCCAAAAAGGTCAAGGCAAATGTTACAGCATCGAAACCTAAGACAATACATGAAGCTATAACCATGGCAAACGAGTTAATGGATCAGGTCATTCTGGATAAGAAAGCATTCACTACTGAGGTGAAGGTATCGAGTAACAAAAGGAAGTGGAACGGAAATTATGATCGAGGTTACCAACATCAATCTTTTAAGAAACCAGAAACCCCGAAAGGTGCGGGTAGCGGTTCAGGCTTTGGTTACAAAGGACAAAGTCCTTTATGCAACCGTTGTCACAAACATCATTTTGGTTACTGTAGTGTGTTGTGCACTAAATGCAATAGACAGGGACATCTTGCTGAAGATTGTAAGGCTCTCGTTACAAATGCAAACGGTAACAAGACTCCTGCCACCAACGCAAATAGAACTGCATTGGCTAACATTACTTGTTTTGGGTGTGGAAAACAAGGTCACTATAAGAGCCAGTGTCCGAATCAGAATGGCGGACCTGCACGTGGAAGAGCGTTTGTTATTAATGCTAGAGAGGCACGAGAAGACCCGGAGCTTGTTACGGGTACGTTTACCATTAATAACTTATCAGCATCTATTTTATTTGATACTGGCGCCGATAGAAGTTACGTGTGTATAAATTTTTACACTAAATTGAATTGTTCATCATTACCTCTAGATGCTAAGTACTTGATTGAGTTAGCTAATGGTAAACTAATTAAAGCCGATAAAATTTGTCGTGATTGTGAAATAAATCTAGCCGGAGAAACGTTTAAAATCGACTTAATACCCGTAGAATTAGGAGGTTTTGATGTAATAGTCGGCATGGACTGGATGTCCAAAATAGGAGCGGAAGTTGTTTGTGCCAAGAAGGCAATTCGTATTCCTGGTAAGGATAAAATACCGGTGATGATTTATGGAGAGAAGGGTAATTCAAAGCTAAAACTCATTAGCTGTTTGAAAGCCAAGAGGTGTTTAGAAAAGGGATGTTACGCTATTTTAGCACATGTTAATAAAGTCGAAAAGAAAGAAAAGTGCATCAACGACGTGCCTGTGGCAAGAGATTTTCCTGAAGTTTTTCCGGAAGAATTGCCGGGATTACCTCCATTTAGATCGGTAGAATTTCAAATAGATTTAGTACCAGGAGCTGAACCAGTGGCTCGTGCTCCATATAGACTTGCACCGTCCGAGTTAAAAGAACTTCAAAGTCAGTTAAAAGAATTATTGGACCGTGGATTCATACGACCGAGTACTTCACCGTGGGGAGCTCCAATTTTGTTTGTTAAGAAGAAAGATGGATCTTTTAGGATGTGTATAGACTATCGTGAATTAAATAAGTTAACTATCAAGAATCGGTATCCACTACCAAGAATTGACGACTTATTTGATCAACTCCAGGGATCATGTGTTTATTCGAAAATCGACTTAAGATCGGGCTATCATCAACTACGCGTCAAAGAAGAGGACATTCCGAAAACTGCTTTTCGGACACGTTATGGTCATTACGAATTTTTGGTTATGCCGTTTGGATTGACGAATGCGCCAGCTGTATTCATGGACCTCATGAATCGAGTTTGTAGTCCGTATTTAGATAAGTTTGTTATCGTTTTCATTGATGATATTCTTATCTATTCCAAGAGTGAGCAAGAGCATGAAGAGCATTTAAGGTTGATACTGGAGTTGTTGAGAAAAGAACAACTTTATGCTAAATTTTCTAAGTGTGCTTTCTGGTTGAAAGAAGTGCAATTTCTTGGTCACGTTGTTAATAGCGAAGGAATTCAGGTTGATCCAGCAAAAACTGAAGCTATTGAAAAATGGGAGACTCCTAAGACACCAACACAGATACGCCAATTTTTGGGTTTAGCCGGTTATTATAGAAGGTTTATTCAAGATTTTTCCCGAATAGCTAAGCCGTTGACAGCGTTAACGCAAAAAGGGAAGAAATATGAATGGACCTCGGAGCAGGAGAACGCATTTCAAATACTGAAGAAAAAGTTAACTACGGCGCCTATATTATCGTTACCAGAAGGGAACGATGATTTCGAAATATATTGTGACGCTTCGCGACAAGGTTTTGGTTGTGTTCTTATGCAACGGAAGAAAGTGATTGCATTTGCATCCCGACAATTGAAGATTCACGAGCGAAATTATACGACGCATGATCTAGAATTGGGAGCAGTCGTGTTTGCATTGAAGATGTGGAGACACTACTTGTATGGGGTTAAATTCACTGTGTTTACTGATCATAAAAGCCTTCAACATATTTTTGATCAGAAACAGCTGAACATGAGGCAACGTAGGTGGGTCGAGTTAATAAACGACTATGATTGTGAAATTCGTTATCATCCCGGGAAGGCGAACGTGGTGGCTGATGCTTTAAGCAGAAAAGAACGAGAACCAATTCGAGTTCGAGCAATGAACATAAAAATTCGTATGAATCTCAACTCACAAATCAAAGAAGTTCAACGAGAAGCACTTACTAAAGAAAATATAGGAAATGAAATAATGAAGAAGTATGAGAAGCAACTCGTTATGCGGGAAGATGGAATTCGATATTTTGCAAATCGTATTTGGGTACCGAAGTTGGGTGGATTAAGGAAGTTGATATTAAATGAGGCACATAAGACAAGATACTCGATACATCCTGGAGTTGGAAAGATGTACCAAGATCTTAAGACACATTATTGGTGGCCTAATTTAAAGACAGACGTTGCAACATATGTTGGGGAGTGTTTAACTTGTTCTAAGGTCAAAGCAGAACACCAAAAGCCGTCAGGGTTACTTCAACAACCAGAAATCCCAGAATGGAAATGGGATGGTATTACCATGGATTTCATCACGAAGTTACCAAAGACTGCCTGGGGATACGACTCCATTTGGGTGATTGTTGATCGTCTCACCAAGTCTGCACATTTCTTGCCTATAAAGGAAACGGATAGAATGGAGAAACTATTACGATTGTATATAAAGGAAGTTGTTTCAAGGCATGGAATACCTATTTCCATTATATCCGATCGTGATAGTAGATTTACCTCAAAATTCTAGCAATCACTACAGGAGGCACTAGGAACTCGGTTGGATATGAGTACCGCATATCATCCACAAACCGATGGACAGAGTGAGAGAACGATTCAGACTCTCGAAGACATGCTCAGGGCATGTGTGATCGATTTTGGAAACGGATGGGATAAATATCTACCGTTAGCAGAATTCTCGTATAATAATAGTTATCATGCGAGCATTGGAGCTGCGCCATTCGAAGCATTGTACGGAAGGAAGTGTAGATCTCCTATCTGTTGGAATGAAGTAGGAGATCGACATTTAACTGGTCCCGAGATCATACATGAAACGACTGAGAAGATAGTGCAAATCAAGGAGAGATTAAAAACAGCCCGCAGTCGCCAAAAGAGCTACGCCGATGTCCGAAGGAAACCATTAGAGTTTCAGGTCGGGGACATGGTTATGCTAAAGGTGTCACCTTGGAAAGGTGTGATACGTTTTGGAAAAAGGGGTAAACTGAACCCAAGGTACGTAGGCCCGTTTAAGATCATCGAACGCATTGGACCGGTAGCTTATCGGCTCGAGTTACCGCAACAACTCGCTGGAGTACATAATACCTTTCACGTCTCAAACCTGAAGAAGTGTCTTGCAAAGGAAGACCTCACCATTCCTCTTGAAGAAATCCATGTCGACGAGAAACTACAATTCGTCGAAGAACCAATCGAAATCATGGACCGTGAAGTTAAACAGCTCAAACAGAGCAATATACCGATTGTTAAGGTTCGTTGGAATGCTAGAAGAGGTCCCGAGTTTACGTGGGAACGAGAGGATCAGATGAAACGAAAGTATCCGCATTTGTTTCTCGATGACGCAAAATAGGTACAATTTTAAAATTTCGGGACGAAATTTATTTAACGGGGAGGTAATGTAACGACCCGCACTTTTTCGATCATTCTATACTTATAAGATTAATATTTACATAAATTAAACCTTGCCAACATGATAAGCAATCCAAATTGTCGAGACTTATATTTCCGAAAAGAGTTTTACACAACGTTTGACCGTCTAGTTTGACCGATGATATCACGAACTATACAATATATGATAATTATACGTTTGTGTATATATATGTATATATACATATTTAACATGATTAAAGAATGTTTTAATACCTCATTTTATATTAATAACAACAAGTTATATGTGTATTTTGAAACTACTAACTTAAGTTTTCAAAACGATAACTATACGTAACGTTATTTGACATAAATACTTAAGACATATAATGTTTATACATATATTGTATAAGTAATGTATTTAATCACTTTTAAAGACTTAAATACATAAAACCATATAAGTGTATTCACAAAAGATAGCTATATTTGAATTCTCATTTCATTTTTCACAAAATTTCTATACGTATACCTAGAGTATTTATACTCGTATCATACCTAGCTTCTATACGTATTTACTAATAGTAAATACACATCAAATCACCACCAAACCTACTCTTGTTACTGCCCTTAGAGCTAGGTAATTGAACTTGGACACAAATAAGGCTAGATACATGAAATCATAACTTGAAATTTTTGTCCTTGTCCCCCCATTCCCACGTTTTTAAGGAGTATGAGTACTCCATCATTTTGATTCATTTTATCTCAAATTCTCTAGCAAAACACACACATACTTTGAAGCCTTAAAACCCTTAATCAATTCAGCAAAGTTTCCAAGAAGATCTAGTTTCAAAAACCATACTAAAACACCATAAGAAAACCATACAAAAACACTTCAAGAAAACCCTCCAAGAACACCAACTTACTTCCAAACTTTCATCCACTTCTATCACCCTTTTGATTCTAGCTTCTTACTCCTCTTTTACAGCAAACTTATCCAAGGAACTTGAGGTAGAATCTATGTTCATAACCTTATTCGATTCATATATATATAGCTATCTTATTTTGTGGTACAAAAGTTTAACAACAAGAACATAGTTTGAATGTTTTCAAACTTGTTTGCAAACTAAATAGATCCTTCTAACTTAACTTTTAAAATACTTCAAGACATGTAACATAACTTATTTATATGTTAATTTAACAAGGTAAAACTTGGTTTTTCAAATTATAAGTATTTTTGGAAAAATGGTCATTAAATGATTTTGTTGTAACAAAATGTTTAACTTCATATGTTTCACTAATGTTTCACCTATGCCGTATGATTTTGAATACAAACCAAGGTATTTACAGTTCATAGTCTTAAAGAAGAACTCAATCCAAGAAGATGGCAATTTGAATCAACGAAAACGGACTTGTAACGAAGAAACTATGACCGAAACAAAATTGGCTATCCTAGACATTTTCAACTTCGGGATTCATTGGAAAAATTTACATAAAATCACATACTTCTAAGATAACATGATATTTTATATATATGTACTCATAATTCAATTTCATATGGTTCAGGATCACCCGTAAACAATACGAGAAGATTAATCATAAGATCCCATGATTGTACGCAACACGTCATTTGACAACACCGGTACTTTATGTACGCAACACGTCATTTGACAACACCGGTACCATGGGTCAAGATTAATCTCGACCAATACATATACGATGGGGTTTTATTTATTTCGTTGGGGGTTTTATTTATTTCATTGCGGGTATATTAAACATCTAAAAATGAACCATTAAAATTGAATTACTAACATCGGACTGCTAACTACGGACTAAGAAATTATTAAAACTATTAAAAGTATAAAAAGTATATATATGTGACGATTGTTTAAAATAGAAATATATTGATAAACTATATATGGATAGGTTCGTGATATCAATCGGAGACCAAGTCGAATTTACATATCTTCAAGACGAAAGTGAGTATATAGTCCCACTTTTAAACTCTAAATATTTCGGGATGAGAATACATGTATTTTATGTTTTACGATATGGACACAAGTAACTGAAAAATATGTTCTACGTTGAGTTGTACCACTGGCATACTTCCCTGTAGCTTGGTAACTAATATTTACAGCGGTATTGTAAACGCGAATCCTGTTGATAGATCTATCGGGCCTGACAACCCCAACCGGACTGGACGACCAGTATTCAACGGTTGCACAGTACTTCGTTTTGTGACTACACTTGGTACGATGTAGTAAGATTTCATATTAAAGGGAATATGCGACGTGAAAATGTTAAGTATGGTTACCAAGTGCTCAACCACTTAGAATATTTTTATTAAACCGTTTATATACGAAATCTTGTGGTCTATATATATATATATTGCTGCCGGCATTAAACCTATATCTCACCAACTTTATGTTGACCTTTTTAAAACATGTCTATTCTCAGGTGATTTCTAAAGCTTCCGCTGCATCATGTTGGATCTAACCAGGATCTTGCGTACGCATGTTTGTGTCAAAAATAAAACTGCATATCCGAGATGTTGTATTGTAAAATATGCTAGAAACCGTGTTGTTGTCATCATTTGTAAAGTTTGTAAGTCGAAGATTATCGCTAAACGTTAATCTTCTTTTTATTGTCTTAAGCTTGTAACAAAAATAATGGTTATGGTTTGTAATGTATAATATATGCAGTTTTCTTTCAAAAATGTCTCATATAGAGGTCAATACCTCGCAATGAAATCATACGTTATCTAACGCGTTCTTATGGTTAAGGACGGGTTATGACATTGAGCCTTTAGGATTGAAGGTCTATCAGGGTGCTAAGGTATTAAAGAGCAGACGTAACCAGGCAGTACCCTATGAAGGTAGTCATCCTCAGGTAGAGAGAGGTTCAGATGAGAAAATGGAGGAAGCGGATGACATTAGGGATGTCATTAGGGAGGCTATGACTGACGTCTACCAGCGTGTAGATGAGGTAGATATGATAAACGGGGAGAGATTTAGTCGGATGGAGCAGTGGTAAGCCCGGAATGATTACGAGCATTCCAGGCAACGACAGCATGATACATGGGACTATCATCAGCGTCAGATCATGAGCCGGCTGTCACCTCAGGAGTACTACGTCCCGACCCGACCTGCTTACTATCCTCCACACCAGCCCGAGATGAGACCACCATTTACTCTCTACGACCCTAACCAGGCCTACCAGTACACCTATCACCAACCATGGAACCCGAACGACGACGTGAACTGGAACCCCTATCCAGATTGATATAGTTCCAGTTGGTGATTTCTATGATTTTTATTATTTATTATTTTTATTTATTTATGTTTAACCATATGATATTGTGATACATTAATGTAGTATTTAATATTTTTATTATTTGGTACTAATATTTCATATTCGATTTGAAAGTGGGATTTAAAGTCCCATTTCAAATTACCATGCATGTTTATATTTGTATGTATGTATATTGTCAATTGTACACAACAGGGTAAAACAACGCATTTTCAAATACTAGCATTAAGTTCAGCAAAAGCTACTGATTTTGACGACAAAACGAAAAATAAATGTGATGTAACAACAAGACGGAATGAACAAATGATGTGCACCATTTATTATTCAACAAACAAACGCCAATATGTTTGGAAACTTTGGTAAAATTTAATCATTTTTCTACGCTAATCACCCTCAATAATTTAAATTGTTACTGATTTCTTGCAAATGAGGGCATTGCAAGATCTTAAGTGTGGGAAGGGGTTAAATTCTTTCGAATTTTTAAAATTTTAACTTATACACTTGTTTACCATTAAAAATACTAGTAACGCAGTAGTTGTATTAGAATCTAGTGCTCTCTGATAATAAAAAATAGCCCTAGTCTTATATACTGACTACCCAATTCTAGTAAAATTTTCAAAATTTTCAATTAAATGAATTCAAAATCATGTTTATACATATTTATGAATGATAAAACTAGGTGTTAATACTGAAATTATTGTTACCTCGGAAAGGACATAAATTGAGAAACAAACCAAAATGTTAGAATTCATTTAAAATGGAATAGAGGACAATAAAAAGGCAAAGAAAGGAAAATAAAAGCCAAGTGTGGGAAAAATTTACCAAGTTATTTTGAATATATATCACATATTTTTGTACAAATAACTGAAGATACTTTTGTTTTGGACAATTTTATCAGTTTTACTCAATTTCTTGTAATATATTTGAAAGAAAGATGGAGCTACACGATTAACCAATTCCATCATTAAAAGGAAGTAAAGTCTTCCGAAAAAGAAACGCGCTTCTTGATTTAGGTCAGGAAGTTATCGTCCAGACCAGTTGTAGAGTTTACGAAAAACCTTGAAAAGTTTTCTCGAAAATCAGCTGGAAATCCACGGACCTCAGCATCAAACAGGGTCGCCAAGTGGTCAGACTTATCCTAACCATGAGAGGATCTGTCTCGTAAAATGGGGAGGGCGCCATGCAAATTAGCTTGATAAGACTAATGAATCAGACTCCCAGAATGGATAATCTCCTTTAAAGATCAAAAATCAGCTTTTAAGACTGATATTACTCAATCCTAGAGATTGACTTTTAAAGATTGAGAATTACAAACTCATGGAATTCGATGATATCTAAACTCGAGCTTGAACGAGAAAATATTTTGATCAAATTAAAACCGATTTGTTTTCTGAAAACCCATTTTCAATGCGTTCATTATGAAATGTCCCGTTCATATTGATTATAAACGTTCCATATTAATTGATTTCGTTGCGAGGTTTTGACCTCTATATGAGACATTTTTCAAAGACTGCATTCATTTTTAAAACAACCATAACCTTTATTTTATCAATAAAGGTTTTAAAAACATTACGTAGATTATCAAATAATGATAATCTAAAATATACTATTTATACACGACCATTACATAATGATTTACAATAGAAATATATTACATCGACATATGTTTCTTGAATGCAGTTTTTACACAATATCATACAAACATGGACTCCAAATCTTGTCCTTATTTTAGTATGCAACAGCGGAAGCTCTTAGTATTCACCTGAGAAAAACATGCTTTAAACGTCAACAAAAATGTTGGTGAGTTATAGGTTTAACCTATATATATCAAATCGTAACAATAGACCACAAGATTTCATATTTCAATACACATCCCATACATAGAGATAAAAATCATTCATAAGGTGAACACCTGGTAACCGACATTAACAAGATGCATATATAAGAATATCCCCATCATTCTGGGACACCCTTCGGATATGATATAAATTTCGAAGTACTAAAGCATCCGGTACTTTGGATGGGGTTTGTTAGGCCCAATAGATCTATCTTTAGGATTCGCGTCAATTAGGGTGTCTGTTCCCTAATTCTTAGATTACCAGACTTAATAAAAAGGGGCATATTCGATTTCGATAATTCAACCATAGAATGTAGTTTCACGTACTTGTGTCTATTTTGTAAATCATTTATAAAACCTGCATGTATTCTCATCCCAAAAATATTAGATTTTAAAAGTGGGACTATAACTCACTTTCACAGATATTTCCTTCCTCGGAAATAAGACTTGGCCACGGATCGATTC
Source organism: Rutidosis leptorrhynchoides (assembly GCF_046630445.1). NCBI lineage: Eukaryota > Viridiplantae > Streptophyta > Magnoliopsida > Asterales > Asteraceae > Rutidosis > Rutidosis leptorrhynchoides. The sequence goes on from NC_092334.1 coordinate 549,175,292, forward strand.
ATGAACCTATACAAATATGTACATATATATCAAAGTATGATCAAAATATAATTACAACCATTTTTATTATGTTTTAAAGATTTGAGTGTATTAAGTCAGCTGTCCTCGTTAGTAACCTACAACTAGTTGTCCACAGTTGGATGTACAGAAATAAAGCGATATATATTATTTTGAATCAATCCACGACCCAGTGTATACACGTCTCAGGCTAGATCACAACTCAAAGTATATATATTTTTGGAATCAACCTCAACCCTGTATAGTTACTCCAACATTACTGCATATAGAGTGTCTATGGTTGTTCCAAATAATATATATACATGGGTCGATATGATATGTCAAAACATTTACATATGTGTCTATGGTATCCCAAGATTACATAATATATTAGAATACATGTATAATACAATATAAGTTAGCTAGGATATGATTTGTATAGATTTGTTAAACATTTCCCGTAGCTAAATCCGTAACTTCTTCATTTTAAATCCGTCTTGAGTGAATCAAATTGCTATGGTTTCATATTGAACTCTATTTTATGAATCTAAACAGAAAAAGTATAGGTTTATAGTCAAAAATATAAGTTACAAGTCGTTTTTGTAAAGGTAGTCATTTCAGTCGAAAGAACGACGTCTAGATGACCATTTTAGAAAACATACTTCCACTTTGAGTTTAACCTTGTTTTTTGGATATAGTTTCATGTTCATATGAAAAATCATTTTCCCAGAAGAAAAACTTTTAAATCAAAGTTTATCATAGTTTTTAATTATCCAAACCAAAACAGCCCCCGGTTTCACTACGACGGCGTATATCCGATTTTATGGTGTTCATCGTGTTTCCAGGTTTTAAATCATTAAGTTAGCATATCATATAGATATAGAACATGTGTTTAGTTGATTTTAAAAGTCAAGTTATAAGGATTAACTTTTGTTTGCGAACAAGTTTAGAATTAACTAAACTATGTTCTTGTGATTACAAGTTTAAACCTTCGAATAAGATAGCTTTATATGTATGAATTGAATGATGTTATGAACATCATTACTACCTCAAGTTTTCTGGATAAAACTACTGGAAATGAGAAAAAAGGATCTAGCTTCAAAGGATCCTTGGATGGCTTGAAAGTTCTTGAAACAGAATCATGACACGAAAACAGTTCAAGTAAGATTTTCACTCGAAATAAGATTGTTATAGTTGTAGAAATTGAATCAAAGTTTGAATATGAATATTACCTTGAATTAGAAAGATAACCTACTGTAAATAACAAAGGTTCCTTGATCTTAGATGATTACTTGGAATGGATTAGAAAGCTTGAAAGTAGATTTGCAAACTTGGAAGTATTCTTGATTTTTATGAAACTATACTTATGGAATTTATGAAGAACACTTAGAACTTGAAGATAGAACTTGAGAGAGATCACTTAGATAAAGAAAATTGAAGAATGAAAGTGTTTTTAGGTGTTTTTGGTCGTTGGTATATGGATTAGATATAAAGGATATGTAATTTTGTTTTCATGTAAATAAGTCATGAATGATTACTCATATTTTTGTAATTTTATGAGATATTTCATGCTAGTTGTCAAATGATGGTTCCCACATATGTTAGGTGACTCACATGGGCTGCTAAGAGCTGATTATTGGAGTGTATATACTAATAGTACATACATCTAAAAGCTGTGTATTGTACGAGTACGAATACGGGTGCATAAGAGTAGAATTGTTGATGAAACTGAACGAGGATGTAATTGTAAGCATTTTTGTTAAGTAGAAGTACTTTGATATGTGTCTTGAAGTCTTTCAAAAGTGTAAGAATACATATCAAAACACAACATGTATATACATTTTAACTGAGTCGTTAAGTCATCGTTAGTCGTTACATGTAAATGTTGTTTTGAAACCTTTAGGTTAACGATCTTGTTAAATGTTGTTAACCCAATGTTTATTATATCTAATGAGATGTTAACTTATTATATTATCATGATATTATGATATATTAATATATCTTAAAATGATATATATACATTTAAATGTCATTACAACGATAATCGTTACATATATGTCTCGTTTCGAAATCCTTAAGTTAGTAGTCTTGTTTTCACATATGTAGTTCATTGTTAATACACTTAATGATATATTTACTTATAATTTAACAAAATTAACCAAGTTTATCAATATCTTAATATGATTCATATGTACCTAGTAAGACGTTGTTATAACGTTAATCGTTATATATATCGTTTTCGAGTTTCTTAATTTAATAGTCTCATTTTTATGTATAAAACTCATTGTTAAAATACCTAATGAGATACTTACTTATAATAAAATCATGTTAACTATATATATAACCATATATATGTCATCGTATAGTTTTTACAAGTTTTAACGTTCGTGAATCACCGGTCAACTTGGGTGGTCAATTGTCTATATGAAACCTATTTCAATTAATCAAGTCTTAACAAGTTTGATTGCTTAACACGTTGGAAACATTTAGTCATGTAAATATCAATCTCAATTAATATATATAAACATGGAAAAGTTTGGGTCACTACAGTACCTACCCGTTAAATAAATTTCGTCCCGAAATTTTAAGCTGTTGAAGGTGTTGACGAATCTTCTGGAAATAGATGAGGGTATTTTTTCTTCATCTGATCTTCATGCTCCCAGGTGAACTCGGGTCCTCTACGAGCATTCCATCGAACCTTAACAATCGGTATCTTGTTTTGCTTAAGTCTCTTAACCTCACGATCTATTATTTCGACGGGTTCTTCAATGAACTGAAGTTTTTCATTGATTTGGATTTTGTCCAACGGAATAGTGAGATCTTCTTTAGCAAAACATTTCTTCAAATTCGAGACGTGGAAAGTGTTATGTACAGCCGTGAGTTATTGAGGTAGCTCCAGTTGGTAAGCTACTGGTCCGACACGATCTATAATCTTGAATGGTCCAATGTACCTTGGATTTAGTTTCCCCCGTTTACCAAATCGAACAATGCCTTTCCAAGGTGAAACCTTAAGCATGACCATTTCTCCAATTTCAAACTCTATATCTTTTCTTTTACTGTCCGCGTAGCTCTTTTGTCGACTCTGGGCGGTTTTCAATCGTTGTTGAATTTGGATGATTTTCTCGGTAGTTTCTTGTATTATCTCCGGACCCGTAATCTGTCTATCCCCCACTTCATTTCAACATATCGGAGACCTGCACTTTCTACCATAAAGTGCCTCAAACAGCGCCATCTCAATAATAGAATGATAACTGTTGTTGTAGGAAAATTCTGCTAACGGTAGGTGTCGATCCCAACTGTTTCGGAAATCAATAACACATGCTCGTAGCATGTCTTCAAGCGTTTGTATCATCCTTTCGCTCTGTCCATCAGTTTGTAGATGATAGGCAGTACTCATGTCTAGACGAGTCCCCAATGCTTGTTGCAACGTCTGCCAGAACCTTGAAACAAATCTACCATCCCTATCAGAGATAATAGAGACGGGTATTCCATGTCTGGAGACAACCTCCTTCAAATACAATCGCGCCAACTTCTCCATTTTGTCATCTTCTCTCATTGGCAGGAAGTGTGCTGACTTGGTGAGACGATCAACTATTACCCAAATAGTATCATAACCACTTGCAGTCCTTGGCAATTTAGTAATGAAATCCATGGTAATGTTTTCCCATTTCCATTCCGGGATTTCAGGTTATTGAGGTAGACCTGATGGTTTCTGATGTTCAGCTTTGACCTTAGAACACATCAAACATTCTCCTACATATTTAGCAATATCGGCTTTCATACCCGGCCACCAAAAGTGTTTCTTGAGATCTTTATACATCTTCCCCGCTCCGGGATGTATTGAATATCTGGTTTTATGTGCTTCTTTAAGTACCATTTCTCTCACATCTCCAAACCTTGGTACCCAAATTCTATCAGCCCTATATCGGGTTCCATCTTCCCGAATATTAATATGTTTCTCTGATTCTTTGGGTATCTCATTCTTCAACTTTCCTTCTTTTACAACCCCCTGTTGCACCTCCTTTATTTGAGTAGTAAGGTTAGTACGAATAATTATATTCATAGCTTTTACCCGTATAGGTTCTCTGTCCTTTCTACTCAAAGCGTCGGCTACCACATTCGCCTTCCTCGGGTGGTATCGAATCTCAAAATCATAATCATTCAACAGTTCAATCCACCTGCGTTGTCTCATATTTAGTTGCTTCTGATTAAATATATGTTGGAGACTTTTGTGGTCGGTATATATAATACTTTTGACTCCATATAAATAATGCCTCCAAGTCTTTAATGCAAAAACAACAGCACCCAATTCCAAATCGTGAGTTATATAATTTTGCTCGTGAATCTTCAATTGTCTAGACGCATAAGCAATCACCTTCGTTCGTTGCATTAATACACAACCGAGACCTTGCTTTGATGCGTCACAATAAATCACAAAATCATCATTCTCTTCAGGCAATAACAATATAGGTGCCGTAGTTAGCTTTTTCTTCAATAACTGAAACGCCTTCTCTTGTTCATCCTTCCATTCAAATTTCTTCCCTTTATGCGTTAATGCAGTCAAGGGTTTTGCTATTTTGGAGAAATCTTGGATGAATCTTCTGTAGTAACCAGCCAATCCTAAAAATTGACGTATATACTTCGGAGTTTTTGGGGTTTCCCACTTTTCAACGGTTTTGATCTTTGCCGGGTCCACCTGGATACCTTCTTTGTTCACTATGTGACCGAGGAATTGAACTTCTTCCAACCAAAATGCACACTTTGAAAACTTAGCGTACAGTTTTTCTTTCCTCAATACTTCTAGCACTTTTCTCAAATGTTCTTCGTGCTCTTGATCATTCTTTGAGTAAATAAGTATGTCATCGATAAAAACAATGACAAACTTGTCAAGATATGGCCCACACACTCTGTTCATAAGGTCCATGAACACAGCTGGTGCGTTAGTCAATCCAAACGGCATAACCATAAACTCGTAATGACCATAATGCGTCCTAAAAGCAGTTTTTGGAATATCATCCTCCTTTACTCGCATTTGATGATATCCAGAACGTAAATCGATTTTCGAATAAACCGATGAGCCTTGTAGTTGATCAAATAAGTCGTCAATTCTCGGCAGTGGATAACGGTTTTTGATGGTAAGTTTATTCAACTCTCTGTAGTCAATACACAACCTAAATGTACCATCCTTCTTCTTGACAAACAAAATAGGAGCTCCTCATGGTGATGTGCTTGGTCGAATGAAACCACGTTCTAATAGTTCTTGCAGTTAGCTTTGCATTTCTTTCATCTCACTGGGTACGAGTCTGTAAGGAGCACGAGCTATTGGTGCAGCTCCTGGTACAAGATCTATTTGAAATTCAACAGATCGATGTGGAGGTAGTCCCAGTAATTCTTTCGGAAATACATCAGGAAATTCTTTTGTGACAGGAACATCATTGATGCTCTTTTCTTCAGTTTATACTTTCTCGACGTGTGCTAGAACAGCATAGCAACCTTTTCTTATTAGTTTTTATGCCTTCAAATTACTAATAAGATGTAGCTTCGTGTTGCCCTTTTCTCCATACACCATTAAGGGTTCTCCTTCTTCTCGTACAATGCGAATTGCATTTTTGTAACATACGATCTCTGCTTTCATCTCCTTCAGCCAGTCCATGCCAACTATTACATCAAAACTCCCTAACTCTACTGGTATCAAATCAATCTTAAATATTTCGCTACCTAGTTTAATTTCTCGATTCCGGCATATATAATCTGCTGAAATTAATTTACCGTTTGCTAATTCGAGTAAAAATTTACTATCCAACGGCGTCAATGGACAACTTAATTTAGCACAAAAATCTCTACTCATATAACTTCTATCCGCACCCGAATCAAATAAAACGTAAGCAGATTTATTGTCAATAAGAAACGTACCCGTAACAAGCTCCGGGACTTCCTGTGCCTCTGCCGCATTAATATTGAAAACTCTTCCGCGGCCTTGTCCATTCGTGTTCTCCTGGTTCGGGCAATTTCTAATAATGTGGCCCAGTTTTCCACATTTATAACAAACTACATTGGCCTAACTTGCTCCGACACTACTTGCTCCGCCATTACTCGTTCCGACACCATTTGTTCCTTTCGTTCTATTAACCCCTGGTCCGTAGACCTCATACTTCGTCGCGCTATGAACATTTCTTTTACACTTGTTGCAAAATTTGGTGCAGAACCCCGAGTGATACTTTTCACACCTTTGGCATAGCTGCTTCTGATTGTTGTTGTTGTTGTTGTTGTTACGGTTGTTATTGTTGTCGGGATGATTGTTGTAGTTATTGTTGTTGTGCCGTTTGTTGTTGTTGCGATTGATGTTGCGATTGTTGGGATATTTGTTGTTGTATTGGTGACTCTTATCACCATTTTCCTCCCACTTTCTTTTGACTAGCTTCACGTTGGCCTCTTCGGCCGCCTGTTCTTTAATTCTTCCCTCAATCTGGTTCACTAGTTTGTGAGCCATTCTACATGCCTTTTGTATGGAGGCAGGCTCGTGTGAACTTATATCTTCTTGGATTCTCTCCGGTAACCCTTTCACAAACGCGTCGATCTTCTCTTCCTCATCTTCGAACGCTCTCGGACACAATAGGCACAATTCTGTGAATCGTCTTTCGTACGAAGTAATATCGAATCCCTGTGTTCGTAACCCTCTAAGTTCTGACTTGAGCTTATTGACCTCGGTTCTGGGACGGTACTTCTCGTTCATCAAGTGCTTGAATGCTGACCACGGTAGCACGTAAACAACATCTTGTCACACTTGCTCTAGATAGGTATTCCACCATGTTAACGCAATACCTGTGAAGGTATGCGTAGTGTACTTCACTTTGTCTCCTTCAGCACACTTACATATGGCAAACACCGATTCAACTTTCTCGGTCCACCGTTTCAATCCGATTGGTCCTTCGGTCCCATCAAATTATGAAGGTTTGCAGGCAGTGAATTCCTTGTAGGAGCATCCTACACGATTTCTTGCACCGTTAGCTGTATTGCTAGATTCAGAGTTATTGTTGGTATGTAGCGCGGCCTATACTGCGGCTATGTTTGAAGCAAGAAAGGCACGAAATTCCTCTTCGCTCATATTCAAGGTGTGTCGAGTAGTCGGTGCCATTTCCTTCAAAATAGTCAAATGAAACAATTTAATCATACAAAATATTAAGAGTAGTCAATAGTATCTCGTAGCATAATATGAACTCATTTATAAAAGCTTTTTCTTCATATTAGCGTTTTATAAGTTTAAATTCGGGTACTACCTACCCGTTAAGTTCATACTTAGTAGCTAATATACAATTCAACTACTACAATTCCATATGAAAAACTGATTATAATAATATATCACATACAAATATTCTTCAAACTTACAACTTCGCTATATTACATATAACATGAAATATAGTACACTATGATACAGGACAGTTTTGAAGATAAATCTAGTTAATACGCAAGTTGTTCAGCAAAGGAAATAATGACACGTAATTCATAAGTCCAGAAACAAGTCATGCATTCTGGTTTTACTAAGACGACTTCCCATCCTTGGTCTTGTGGAAAATAACCGTTATGACCATTAGCTAGGCAGGATGTTGTAATGTCGTCAAAAGGACGAGGATTTCGTAATGTCCAACAGCCCCGTAATAATCTAAAAACCTTGTTTCTCACCCCAACTACTGAATCCGTCACTTGTGGGAAAGTTTTATTTAAAAGATGCAATCCGATGTTCTTTTTCTCACTTTGGTAAGAAGCGAACATCACTAACCCGTAAGCATAACATGCTTCTTTATGTTGCATGTTAGAAGCTCTTTCTAATTCACGAAATCCTATGTTAGGATATGTTGAGTTAAAATAGGTTCTTAACCCGTAGCGTAAAATTGCATTTGGGTTCCCCGCATTTAATGCTTTAAAGAAAACACGGCGTAACTTAAAGTCTCCCCAATGTGATATACCCCACCTATCAAAGGAAAGCCTTTTATAAACTAAGGCATTTTTGGAAAGTCTTTCAAATGTTTGACAAGTTAATTTCACCATAACTAAATGTGCTGATGAATTTTGACCGACTCTATACAAGATTTCCTCAATCATATCCTCTGGTAGGTCTTCTAAAATATTCGGTTGTCTACCCTTAACGTCCATTTTGTTTTTATACTGTAAAATAGACAAGGATTAGATTCTTAAAAACAAACAATACAAGCAATTTTTACATAGAACATAAAAGTACAAGCACACTACAATACATTTATTACACAACATGCTCACACCCCTCTAATCTGAATCACTGGTTTCTTCTTCTTCAGACTTGGTTCTTTTTCCTAATCTTCTAGGGATATATGATGTTCCTCTAATACGAGTCGTCATTTTCCACATTGGTTTAGAAAAACCTGGTGGTTTAGAGGTTCCCGGGTTATTTTCACAATATTGAAAATACGGGTGTTGACGGTACATATAAAGTTCATCGGGGTCGGAATCAGATTTCTCTTTTTTGATGCCTTTTCCCTTATTATTTTATTTTGCCTTATTAAATTGGGTCGGGGTAATTTCTATAACATCATCGGAATCCTCATCAGGATCCGATTCATCAGAAAATTGGTAATTTTCCCAATATTTTGCTTCCTTAGCGGAAACACCATTGACCATTATTAACTTTGGTCCATTGGTTGAGGATTTTCTTTTATTTGACCGGTTTTCTGTGGTTCCTACTATTTCCCCCTCCGGAACCTCTTCTTCTTCCGGTTCCTCTTCTTCTGGTTCCTCTTCTTCTGGTTCCTCTTCTTCCGGTTCCGTTTTCTCTTCTTCCGGTTCTTCGAGAACTTGTGAATCTTGCCAATATATATTCGACTCTTCGTTATTAATAGGTGAGTCAATGGGATTTGTGCTAGAGGTAGACATCTTTCACACAATATCAAACATGTTAAGAGATTAATATATCACATAATATTTACATGTTAACAATATATAGTTTCCAACAAAAATGTTAAGCAATCATTTTTAAAGAAAACACGGTCGAAGTCCAGACTCACTAATGCATCCTAACAAACTCAATAAGACACACTAATGCAAATTTTCTGATTCTCTAAGATCAACGCTCGGATACCAACTGAAATGTCCCGTTCATATTGATTATAAAAGTTCCATATTAATTGATTTTGTTGCGAGGTTTTGACCTCTATATGAGACGTTTTTCAAAGACTGCATTCATTTTTAAAACAACCATAACCTTTATTTTATCAATAAAGGTTTTAAAAACATTACGTAGATTATCAAATAATGATAATCTAAAATATACTGTTTACACACGACCATTACATAATCGTTTACAATAGAAATATATTACATCTACATATGTTTCTTGAATGCAGTTTTTACACAATATCGTACAAACATGGACTCTAAATCTTGTCCTTATTTTAGTATGCAACAGCGGAAGCTCTTAGTATTCACCTGAGAATAAACATGCTTTAAACGTCAACAAAAATGTTGGTGAGTTATAGGTTTAACCTATATATATCAAATCGTAACAAAAGACCACAAGATTTCATATTTCAATACACATCCCATACATAGAGATAAAAATCATTCATATGGTGAACACCTGGTAACCGACATTAACAAGATGCATATATAAGAATATCCCCATCATTCCGGGACACCCTTCGGATATGATATAAATTTCGAAGTACTAAAGCATCCGGTACTTTGGATGGGGTTTGTTAGGCCCAATAGATCTATCTTTAGGATTCGCGTCAATTAGGGTGTCTGTTCCCTAATTCTTAGATTACCAGACTTAATAAAAAGGGGCATATTCGATTTCGATAATTCAACCATAGAATGTAGTTTCACGTACTTGTGTCTATTTTGTAAATCATTTATAAAACCTGCATGTATTCTCTTCCCAAAAATATTAGATTTTAAAAGTGGGACTATAACTCACTTTCACAGATATTTCCTTCCTCGGAAATAAGACTTGGCCACGGATCGATTCACGAACCTATACAAATATGTACATATATATCAAAGTATGATCAAAATATAATTACAACCATTTTTATTATGTTTTAAAGATTTGAGTGTATTAAGTCAGCTGTCCTCGTTAGTAACTTACAACTAGTTGTCCACAGTTGGATAAACAGAAATAAAGCGATATATATTATCTTGAATCAATCCACGACCCAGTGTATACACGTCTCAGGCTAGATCATAACTCAAAGTATATATATTTTTGGAATCAACCTCAACCATGTATAGCTAACTCCAACATTACTGCATATAGAGTGTCTATGGTTGTTCCAAATAATATATATACATGGGTCGATATGATATGTCAAAACATTTGCATATGTGTCTATGGTATCCCAAGATTACATAATATATTAGAATACATGTATAATACAATATAAGTTAGCTAGGATATGATTTGTATAGATTTGTTAAACATTTCCCGTAGCTAAAAACATCAAAAATATCCAATCTTGTTTTACCCTTAACTTCTTCATTTTAAATCTGTCTTGAGTGAATTGGTTTCATATTGAACTCTATTTTATGAATCTAAACAGAAAAAGTATAGTTTTATAGTCGGAAATATAAGTTACAAGTCATTTTTGTAAAGGTAGTCATTTCAGTCGAAAGAACGACGTCTAGATGACCATTTTAGAAAACATACTTCCACTTTGAGTTTAACCTTGATTTTTGGATATAGTTTCATGTTCATATGAAAAATCATTTTCCCAGAAGAACAACTTTTAAATCAAAGTTTTATCATATTTTTTAATTATCCAAACCAAAACAGCCCCCGGTTTCACTACGACGACGTATATCCGATTTTATGGTGTTCATCGTGTTTTCAGGTTTTAAATCATTAAGTTAGCATATCATATAGATATAGAACATGTGTTTAGTTGATTTTAAAAGTCAAGTTATAAGGATTAACTTTTGTTTGCGAACAAGTTTAGAATTAACTAAACTATGTTCTGGTGATTACAAGTTTAAACCTTCGAATAAGATAGCATTATATGTATGAATCGAATGATGTTATGAACATCATTACTACCTCAAGTTTTCTGGATAAAACTACTGGAAATGAGAAAAATAGATTTAGCTTCAAAGGATCCTTGGATGGCTTGAAAGTTCTTGAAACAGAATCATGACACGAAAACAGTTCAAGTAAGATTTTCACTCGAAATAAGATTGTTATAGTTGTAGAAATTGAATCAAAGTTTGAATATGAATATTACCTTGAATTAGAAAGATAACCTATTGCAAATAACAAAGGTTCCTTGATCTTAGATGATTACTTGGAATGGATTAGAAAGCTTGGAAGTAGATTTGCAAACTTGGAAGTATTCTTGATTTTTATGAAACTATACTTATGGAATTTATGAAGAACACTTAGAACTTGAAGATAGAACTTTAGAGAGATCACTTAGATAAAGAAAATTGAAGAATGAAAGTGTTTGTAGGTGTTTTTGGTCATTGGTATATGGATTAGATATAAAGGATATGTAATTTTGTTTTCATGTAAATAAGTCATGAATGATTACTCATATTTTTGTAATTTTATGAGATATTTCATGCTAGTTGCCAAATGATGGTTCCCACATATGTTAGGTGACTCACATGGGCTGCTAAGAGCTGATTATTAGAGTGTATATACCAATAGTACATACATCTAAAAGCTGTGTATTGTACGAGTACGAATACGGGTGCATACGAGTAGAATTGTTGATGAAACTGAACGAGGATGTAATTGTAAGCATTTTTGTTAAGTAGAAGTACTTTGATATGTGTCTTGAAGTCTTTTAAAAGTGTAAGAATACATATCAAAACACAACATGTATATACATTTTAACTGAGTCGTTAAGTCATCGTTAGTCGTTACATGTAAATGTTGTTTTGAAACCTTTAGGTTAACGATCTTGTTAAATGTTGTTAACCCAATGTTTATTATATCTAATGAGATGTTAAATTATTATATTATCATGATATTATGATATATTAATATATCTTAATATGATATATATAAATTTAAATGTCGTTACAACGATAATCGTTACATATATGTCTCGTTTCGAAATCCTTAAGTTAGTAGTCTTGTTTTTACATATGTAGTTCATTGTTAATACACTTAATGATATATTTACTTATCATTTAACATAATTAACCAAGTGTATCAATATCTTAATATGATTCATATGTACCTAGTAAGACGTTGTTATAACGATAATCGTTATATATATCGTTTTCGAGTTTCTTAATTTAATAGTCTCATTTTTATGTATAAAACTCATTGTTAAAATACCTAATGAGATACTTACTTATAATAAAATCATGTTAACTATATATATAACCATATATATGTCATCGTATAGTTTTTACAAGTTTTAACGTTCGTGAATCACCGGTCAACTTGGGTGGTCAATTGTCTATATGAAACCTATTACAATTAATCAAGTCTTAACAAGTTTGATTGCTTAACACGTTGGAAACATTTAGTCATGTAAATATCAATCTCAATTAATATATATAAACATGGAAAAGTTCGGGTCACTACACATTACCATTGAACGTAAAATCCTAGGAATTCACCTGGAATTCATTAGGTCACCTGAACCAAATCGGGTGTCAACCGTAAGAACGGTGGTTGCATAGCATGGTCAAAGACAGGACCTTGTGCCAGATCGAAAAATTATAGGGTGAGCTTTACTATTGCTCCTACAAAGGATAGTAATTGCATCCGACACGATATAGACCATAATTAAAAGCATGTCAGGGGACATTGCCTTAACAGTTGCTTGTTCAACGCTTTCCTTTACAACCGAACGGTAGTTTACCGAAAGATAATATACGGAGCAAGTATACTGGACATGTTGCTTTCCTAATACAAGGTTAGCAAGTGGGTGACACAAAACCGCAAGTTTTGAGCTAAAATTTTCAAATCTGAAACCCACCAAACCCACAAAAACAATTTTTGCAAACACCGGTGAAGGGTTATTCCGGAAAATTTATCTAGGGTAAAAGCTAGATTGAATTTTCAAAAGATTAAATGTTTTCATAAAGATCCAATTTCCTTAAGGATCTAAATTTTCATAGTCATATGGGACTGTAAACCACATCGTTACTACCATTGTTCATACCGCCGTATAAAAATCACTGATGTACAAAGTGTGAAGAATAAAGAAGTGATTCTAGTATTTTTATTTCAAGACTATATTGCTTGAGGACAAGCAATGCTCAAGTGTGGGAATATTTGATAATGCTAAAAACGAACATATATTTCATAGCATTATCCCTCAAGAAAGACAAGCTTTTAGTTGCAATTGTTCTATTTACAAGTGATATTCGTTTAAATAATAAAAGGTGAAGACAAAAGAAAGATTTGACGAATTGAAGATGCAAACGACCAAAAACCTCAAAAGTATAAATTACAATCAAAGTGGTTCAAATTATTGGTGAGAAACGTCTCAAAATTACAAGAGTACAAGACGCGAAATGCAAAATACAAGATATTAAATTGTACGCAAGGACGTTCGAAAATCCAGAATCGGGACCAAAGACAATTCTCAATGCTCGACGCAACGGACTAAAAATTACAAGTCAACTATGCACATAAATATAATATCACATTTAAATAATTCTTAAAATTATTTATATATTATATTATTTATTAAAAGTGTCGGCAAGCAAAGAAACAAACTCACCTGAGCTGGAAATAGAGGCCATGCGATCGCATGGCCTGGAGGTGAAAAACCCATGCGATCGCATGGTGAATAGTACCAGGCCACATTCCTATAAAAGCACGATCTGGTCGACTGAATATGGATACCATCTATCTATCTCTCACTCGTAATATATATATATATATATATATATATATATATATATATATATATATATATATATATATATATATATATATATATATATATATATATATATATATATATATATATATATATATATATATATATATATATATTATAATTTTAATTTTAATTTTAATTTTAAATTCTAATAATAAGGGTATGTTAGCGAATGTTGTAAGGGTGTAAGTTGAAATTCTGTCCGTGTAACGCTACGCTATTTTTAATCATTGTAAGTTATGTTCAACCTTTTTAATTTAATGTCTCGTAGCTAAATTATTATTATGCTTATTTAAGACGAAGTAATCATGATGTTGGGCTAAAATATTAAAGATTGGGTAATTGGACTTTGTACCATAATTGGGGTTTAGACAAAAGAACGACACTTGTGAAAATTAGACTATGGGCTATTAATGGGCTTTATATTTGTTTAACTAAATGATAGTTTGTTAATTTTAATATAAAGATTTACAATTTGACGTACCTATAAATAACCATATACACTTGATCGGACACGATGGGCGGGATATTTATAAATACTAATAATTGTTCATTTAACCGGACACGGGAATGGATTAATAGTTAATAGACTTATTAAAACAGGGGTGGATTATGTACAAGGACACTTGGCGTAATTGTTAACAAAGTATTAAAACCTTGGGTTACACGCAGTCGATAACCTGGTGTAATTATTAAACAAAGTATTAAGACCTTGTTACAGTTTAAGTCCCCAATTAGTTAGAATATTTGACTTCAGATATAAGGATAATTTGACGAGGACACTCGCGCATTATATTTATGACTGATGGACTGTTATGGATAAAACCAGATGGACATATTAAATAATCCAGGACAAAGGACAATTAACCCATGTGAATAAACTAAAATCAACACGTCAATTATCATGATTACGGAAGTTTAAATAAGCATAATTTCTTTATTTTCATATTTAATTGCACTTTTAATTATCGCACTTTTATTTACTGTCATTTTATTTAATTGCACTTTTAATTATCGTACTTTTTAATTATCGCAATCTTATTTTATCGCACTTTTATTTATCGCAATTTCATTATCGTCATTTACTTTACGCTTTAAAATTTAGTTATAATTATTTTTAATATTTTACATTAGGTTTTAACTGCGACTAAAGTTTTAAAATCGACAAACCAGTCATTAAACGGTAAAATCCCCCTTTTATAATAATAATATTACTTGTATATATATTTATTTTTATTTTTATAATTATAAGTTAAAACTAATATAGCGTTAAACTTGGCTAAGATCCCTGTGGAACGAACCGGACTTACTAAAAACTACACTACTGTACGATTAGGTACACTGCCTATAAGCGTTGTAGCAAGGTTTAGGTATATTCACTCTATAAATAAATAAATAACTTGTGTAAAATTGTTTCGTATTTAATAGTATTTCCTAATAAAATATAAACTATTTCCTAGTACGCCTCGCACACATCATGTATCATCATCCTAATGCTCGAGACCGACATGCAAAAGTTAACAAAAGTCATCTCAAAAGTCAACCTGACCCAATATGATCTTTAAATCTATACATGTTTATTAACATAATATAAGTCTTGATAATTGAACGAATTTATAGATTATCAAACTCAAAATATTATTTATTTCAGGAGCTATATTATATTTGAATTATCATGGCAATCGAACATATTTTATTATTTCACATAGTTTTTCAATACTTGTAAAATCAGATTATAGTGTTTATAAAGCTTTAAAACATGATAAGACAGTCAACTTTGACAATTGATCCACAAAACAAAACGTGCCTTATATAGAAATTCATTTACTCGATTAGTAATATCTAAAAATCCAATTTATCAATCTCATAGACAAGTTGTTTAAATATTAATTTACAGTTTCAAACACAATTTCAATTAACGTTATCCATAATTCATTTGACCATATCTTTTAATCAGTTCATCGAAATCACGCGATTTCTAAATGAAAAGTTATTAATTTTTCGATAGCTTTCCAACGACATGCATATCATATACTTTATATCAGTAGCATATGTATCAAATTCGTGATTCATCATAAACTATCTAACGACACAATTAAAGCATACAAGCATGCATAAACATATATACTCGAGCACTAGACATGGATACATTATTAATATATAAAAGATAAGATTCGAATGCTCACGTATCAATATTGTGATTCAATATTGCATGAAAGTACGTAGATGCAACGAAAATGATAAACACTAGTTTGATCTCACGAGCAATACCCCCGAATAATACCCATCACCTCCTTTGCTATAACTCATAATTTCCTTAGCTCTTTCCCGCTCGAAAATTCATTTTGAAATCATTTGGACGTAACTTCGTCGTAGTATTTTATGTATAATACTAATAATTATTATACTACTGATAATAATAATAAGATTAATAATAATATTAATCTTAATAATAATAATAATAATAATAATAATAATAATAATAATAATAATAATAATAATAATAATAATAATAATATAAATAATAATATAAATATATATGTAATTATATCTAAGTTAACGTTATATTTTATAACATTTGTAAAATATACATACATTTTCATTTTGAAATAGTATTTTACTGTAGCAAAATGATTTTTACTGTAGCAAATAGTGGTTTTCGAAAACACTGTAGCTTTTTGGGTACTGTAGCAATTCGAAAATACTGTAGCAAATTAGTGTTTTACTTGTTCATCTTAAACATTTTAGTTAACTTATCTAAATATCAATCGAATTAATAAACGGATGTTACTATCGTTTACTAAATAACTTGAAATTATATATATGTATATATCTTTATTTAATATACATAAATTAGTTTTTAAATACACATTGCAAGTTATTTATAATTAATTTTAATAATTAATATTCCAACTTTTTGTATATATATATATATATATATATATATATATATATATATATATATATATATATATATATATATATATATATATATATTAGAAATAGATGTTCGTGAATCGTCGGTCAATAGTCAAAGGTTAACTGAATATATTACATTAGTTCAAAAAATTTGAGAATCAATATTACAGACTTTGCTTATCTTGTCGAAATCATATAAAGATTAAGTTTTAAATTTGGTCGGAAATTTCCAGGTCGTCACAGTACCTACCCGTTAAAGAAATTTCGTCCCGAAATTTGATAGAGATTGTCATGGCTAACAATAAAAATGTTTTCTTGACGAATACGAGTTGATGAATAGATTTTCATCATTATTGACTAATATAGATAAAACGATTCGATTATGTGAAGCGTACGAGTGAAGCTGTCACAAAAGATTGAGATAAAGATTTAACTTTTGACGTAGTCACGGTGGATTTCGGATTTCAAGGAATCTAAAGATAATCCTTGAAATCTATAAAATATTTGATTCTCCGGTAATCAAGAAAATTATGATCCTCTTTGATTAATTGCGGTAATCTGCCTCGATTGCTATGTATGATATTTTGCTATAAATCAACCTCTTCCGTTCCATTATTTTCATTACTCCTACATCTTCTTCCTCATTTCATACCTCCCAATAAGTTGTGAAAATGTTAAATAAAGTCCTGATTCTTGATATTTTCCTGGCTATCGTATCCTTCATTCTTCTTTTTCATCTGCCACCAGAGGAAGTTATTTTCTTCTACTATTACCTTGGGGTTATAATGTTTTTAATTCTCCTGTGTCTTTACATTGCAATACGTATTGATATACACGGTTTGTAATTTATGTGTTGTTGTTAGGCTTTATATTTTCCCTTATAATTAGGAGTTCCATGCTTTTGTTTTTCCTTCCCGAATTCAAGTCAAGCGAATAATGGTCCAGAATTCGTAGGTATGGAGTTTCGAATGATTATAATATACAAAGTAGAAAGGAAAGGTAATAGCACGATTTGATTTATCAAATTACCAGAATATCCGGAAAAGAACGAATCATCAAGAAAAATATTTTCTTGATAGTTTAGAGGTTAAATAGAATGAAAGAGTTATGTAACATGGTTCATAATGAGGGTATGATCTGTGAACCTTTATCACGTTCCATTAGAAACTCAGCATGACTTGCTGTAATATAATCACGTTGATCAAGTGTCATTATATTATACAAACTCATGCTTCAATTCCCAACATTACTTCAAAAACATTCAAATTTTAATTCGAATTTTTCAGAATCTAGAAACTAAAACAGTTTCCATTATGATGTAACACGGATAGCGCGAGGAGATAAATGATTTCAGATAAGGATAGTTATGAAAATATCTTCAGAAATATCGAGGATATTTATAATGAAAGATACGATGATATCTTAGAATTTCTAATATCGAAGGATGATGAAGAAGATTTGTGCGTAAAAGTTTAGAGTCAGGAGCAAGGTATTTGTTAATGACTTCAGCAGATACTGAATCATTTAGATTCTTTGAAGGCAGGTTTAGTCTTTGTTATTTGTCCACAGCCTCCTTCATGGTTTTCTCAATCCGTTTTCCAGTTCCAAACCTTCTATTTTTCTGAGCTTTGCCAACACACTATTCTTTATCATCAAACTTTTGGCTGTTAAGGTCATTTACAGTTTTTGCTGCTTCATCAGCATTTTTTAAAATTTCGAGAACTGATTCGTAGGCTGGGCGCTTTTTCAGAATTTCATAATGGAAGATCATAATTCTAAGAGATAATTGTTATATGTATGCATATAACTGTTGATGTAGAAACACTGCGAGATTCAAAATACTGATTGCTAATTCTCTGTAGTTGGTATGGCAATTATTGTTACAAGATGTGGATGAGTACATGATAGAGTTTCAATGAGTATAATGATTTTTCGGAAGGTCAAAGATCAATGAAGTTGTTGGTAAGTTTTCTGCTAATGTGGCGAGATATAAAAGGTTCCCAGTAACAATGATGAAGGGGTAATAAGGCTTATTCGAATGAAAAATTGAAGTTAATTTACTGAATCAGAAAAGAATGTAACATATTAATTGTGAATTTATACATCTTTCGGGTATTACCTACCCGTTAAAAGTTTTACAAGTAATATATTGTATCAAAGAATTTTGTTACAGTCTTTATGAAAATATATGTATGTATATTTTCTTCAGATATAATACAGATTTAATGAGTTAATATCATATTAAGCTCATTTGATTTTTGGCTGGATTAGAAATGAATAATCTCTAAAACATTAAAGATTTCATAATCTTTGCCGAGTATTTCACTAATGTAATCAATACTTCATTATTTAATTTTATTGATATTTCCTCAGTGAATCATGTTGGTGCTCATGGAACTCTTGCTAACTTTGCAAGGTATGAATGATGTTTTCTAGAAAGTTTCGAGTACATCGAAAATGAAAGTGTAAAATCAAACGCGTAATTGAATAATACACTCAGTTTATTATGAAAAGGAATTCATTGAATTTGAAACAGAGATTGTAGTTAACGATGGTTATGTCATTAATGAAGGATGTACATCATTACATATTAGTAATATGAACTAACCGAGTAGTACCTACCAGTTAAGATTCACACGTAATAGCTTAGTACGAAAAGATTTATTTTGATCTCAAAATTCATATATATATAAAATATACATATAATTTCTTCAGAGGGAATGAGTTAATATTTCATAACTCATTGATACGATATACGCGTTGTTGATTAGTGATGATGTTTGCGGTGATTATGGATATGGCGGAGCTTGTGATGTTGTATATGCTGCTGATGTTGACGGTACTGACGGTGCTGGTGATGCTGACGGTACTGTTGATGCTGCTGGTAAAACAGATCTAGCTTGTAAATCGTGCACCATTCCAATCAGGGTTTTATTTCATCATTTCTATTCGCTCACTCATCTGGTTTACAATTAGAACTAGAATAAGTAATCTCTAAAACTTTTAGAAACTACATATTCTCTGCAGAATATTTCTTTGATGAATTTATGAATCAATACTTCATCGTTTGTTGTTGTTGGTATTCCTTGGTATCTATGGTGCGTATAACGTTGATGTTCGAGGTACAGATTGTGATGTTGAGGTGTGGGATGCAGATGTTGTTGGTGGTGGTGGTAATGATACTGTTGGTGTTGATGACGGTGGTACTGTTGATGTCGGTGATGTTGCTGGTGCTTGTAACCTTTGCACCATTTTCTCTAAAGTCACTACCCGAGCGCGAAGCTCGTTGACTTCTTCTATTACACCGGGGTGATTTTCGGTTCGGACGAGTGGACGAATAAGATCTAGAATTTGAGATAGTATATAATTGTGACGAGATACTCTGGAAATGAGAGAGAAAATGGTATTACGAATAGGTTCACGGGTAAGTGCTTCAGGTTCTTCGCCAATAGGGCAATGTGGTGGATGGAAGGGATCACCTTCTTCTTGTCTCCAATGATTAAGTAAGCTACAAACCCGTCCCCAATTCATCCAGAATAGATGATGACTAATTGGTTGATCCATTCCGGTTACGCCGCTTTCGGAGCTTAGGTCGAATTCCATATCGGAATAGCTGTCGGAATCTGAGGAATTCGAACTTGATGTGGGATCCATCTTGTATAATTAGGGAGATGATTTTTGATATGAAATAGATAATAGAATTTAGATTGGTACTCTTCAATACATAATTTACATATGTATATATAATACCAAAATTCCATAAATCACGGAGGAATTTTCGGAAGATATCAGGTAAAGTTTACAGTAACAGATATGCCAAGATATGAATTTGTCTGTACACTATCTATGCAATAAATGCAAGAAAACGCGTCTAGACTTAGGAATGATAAGCAAGTAATTTATGACAAGAAATGATAAGCAAAACTCGGTAAAAACATATACGGTCATAGTCCAGACTCACTAATACATCCTAACAATTACCAGTTAAACACACTAATGCAAATTCTGGTTCCCTATGACTTCAAGCTCTGATACCAACTGTGATGACCCGTCCAAATCTATTTGGACGAATACATCATTCATCGATTTCACAGTGGGGTACTGACCTCTACATGATACGTTTTATAAACATTGCATTCTTTTGAAAAGGCACACCATAATTGAATATCAAATTCCAAGGTTTTTGACGTTTGATGATTTCTACATATAGACAATCATCGTAAATAATAGTTTACAATACTACATCTGTTGATAATGCAGTAAAAATAAGATACATGGTGATAATTTTGTGAATGCAACGTTTTCTCGAATAAAGCATGTATGACTCCATGCACATAGCTTGTATCACATATAAGCAAACAGCGAAAGACTTCTAGGAACTTCAGAATAAACATGCTTAAAAGTGTCAACATAAAGGTTGGTGAGTTCATAGTTTTAATATTGCGCATAATCTGTATGTAAAGGTGGATCACAAGATTTCAGTTGTTTCATCCAGAAACGTTTATCAAAATATTCTACAAGATTAAGCACCCTGGTAACTAAACTTTAACGTTATAATAATTACCCCTGTTTTAACATACATGCAATCAACATGTACAATACACGCAATCCAATGTGTACTAAACTCAAATAGCATACGTCTGTTTTATAGTTCAGGCTAGGGTTTCTATACCTAGAACAGACGGGGATGTCAAGCCCTATGGATCCATATACAACTATTCGCGCCCACCCGTTCTTATAACCGGCAGCTACTAGTTACCAAATCTAAGGGATTTTCGGTTCAAACTCAGTGTAGAATTAAGTATGTACTTGTGTCCATTGCATTTAAAATAAAGTGCATGTATTCTCAGCCCAAAAATATAGATTGCAAAAGCAATTAAAAAGGGATCTATAAACTCACCTTAGCAGCACATAAATTCATTCACCGAAATGTGACCGAAACTCGGAATGCAAAATAACCGTATATTTCAAACTAAAGAACATATGTTGGTCAATACATGTCTAATAAGCTAGGTCGGGTCATAGTATATCACCATCCTAATGCTCGAGACCGACATGCAAAAGTTAACAAAAGTCATCTCAAACTTCAACCTGACCCAATATGATCTTTAAATCTATACACGTTTATTAACATAATATAAGTCTTGATAATTGAACGAATTTATAGTTTATAAAACTCAAAATATTATTTATTTCAGGAGCTATATTATATTTGAATTATCATGGCAATCGAACATATTTTATTATTTCACATAGTTTTTCAATACTTGTAAAATCAGATTATAGTGTTTATAAAGCTTTAAAACATGATAAGACAATCAACTTTGACAATTGATCCACAAAACAAAACGTGCCTTATATAGAAATTCATTTACTCGATTAGTAATATCTAAAAATCCAATTTATCAATCTCATAGACAAGTTGTTTAAATATTAATTTACAGTTTCAAACACAATTTCAATTAACGTTAACCATAATTCATTTGACCATATCTTTTAATCCGTTCATCAAAATCACGCGATTTCTAAATGAAAAGTTATTAATTTTTCGATCGCTTTCCAACGACATGCATATCATATACTTTATATCAGTAGCATATGTATCAAATTCGTGATTCATCATAAACTATCTAACGACAAAATTAAAGCATACAAGCATGCATAAACATATATACTCGAGCACTAGACATGGATACACTATTAATATATAAAAGATAAGATACGAATGCTCACGTATCAATATTGTGATTCAATGTTGCAGGAAAGTATGTAGATGCAACGGAAATGATAAACACTAGTTTGATCTCACGAGCAATACCCCCGAATAATACCCATCACCTCCTTAGCTATAACTCATAATTTCTTTAGCTCTTTCCCGCTCGAAAAATCATTTTGAAATCATTTGGACATAACTTCGTCGTAGTATTTTATGTATAATACTAATAATTATTATACTAATAATAATAATAATAATAAGATTAATAATAATAATATTAATCTTAATAATAATAATAATAATAATAATAATAATAATAATAATAATAATAATAATAATAATAATAATAATAATAATGATAATGATAATAATAATAATAATAATAATAATAATAATAATAATAATATTAATAAAAATAATATTAATAATAATAAAAATAGTAATATAAATATATATGTAATTATATCTAAGTTAATATTATATTTTATAACATTTGTAAAATATACATACATTTTCATTTTGAAATAGTATTTTACTGTAGCAAAATGATTTTTACTGTAGTAAATAGTGGTTTTCGAAAACACTGTAGCTTTTCGGGTATTGTAGCAATTCAAAAATACTGTAGCAAATTAGTGTTTTACTTGTTCATCTTAAACGTTTTAGTTAACTTATCTAAATATCAATCGAATCAATAAACGGATGTTAATATCGTTTACTAAATAACTTGAAATTATATATATGTATATATCTTTATTTAATATACATAAATCAACTTTTAAATACACATTGCAAGTTATTTATAATTAATTTTAATAATTAATATTCCAACTTATTGTATATATATATGTATATGTATATATATATATATATATATATATATATATATATATATATATATATATATATATATATATATATATATATATATATATATATATATATATATATATATATATATATATATATATATATATATATTTACAAATAGATGTTCGTGAATCGTCGGTCAATAGTCAAAGGTTAGCTGAATATATAAGATTAGTTCAAAAATTTTGAGAATCAATATTACAGACTTTGCTTATCTTGTCGAAATCATATAAAGATTAAGTTTTAAATTTGGTAGAAAATTTCCCGGTCGTCACAGGTTGGTATTGAGTTGTAATTTATATAACCCCGATGACGAAGGGTTGGTATTGAGTTGTAATTTATGTAACCTTGATGGCGAAGGGTTGGTCTTGAGTTGTAATTTATATAACCCCGATGGCGAAGGGTTGGTATTGTGTTGCGGTTGAGTAACCCCGATGATGTGGGTTTTGATTTGGAAGGTGAATCTCGGGTAGTGCGGATTCATGATGAATAGGGTAGTTAGGTCATCTTAGTGATGAGGTGGTGAATCTCGGGTGGTGCGAATTCACTATGGCACGGGTAGTTCGGCCAACCTCGGTTGTCGAAGCGGTGAAGGAAGTGAATCTCGGGTAGTGCGAATTCACTAAGGCTCGGGTAGTTCGGCCAACCTTCATATGTATGAGGTTAAGGGATTAACCTTGGTGTCTTGGTTATATTTTGTATATGCGCGTATATATGATATCGACTAAAAAGTCATGTTTTTACCCCTGATATTGAGTCCCAAAAGCATAAAGTTCAAAACTTTATCGGAAAAATAATTGCTTTTTCGGTTAAATTTGTAGGTAAAGTAATTATAAAGACGATGCAAGAAGAATCGAGAAAATCGGAGCTAAAACGAAGATTCTAGAGCGAAAATGGTGAAAGACAAGAAATCAAGTTACGATCCAGGAAAATCAGCTAACCAGGCAAGCCAAACGGCCGGCCAAATGGCGTGCCAAACGGCTTGCCTAACTCATAAACAGCCTGCCAAACGGCCAGGGCAAACGGCCCTTGCAAACGGGCTGGTCTGGCAAACGGGCCCTGCAAACGGCCTGCCAAACGGCCTACCAAATGGCCTGCCAGCCGTTTGCAGGGAAAATTCAAGTCTATTTAAGGGCTTTTGTCATCCAATTAAACACACTTCTCTTCACTCTCTCACTACAATACACTTTCTCTCACTAGAGCTTTCAAGGCCTTCTCACCTCCGAACGGGAAATTAAGTACCCGGAGGCGAACAGTCTAGAAGATGTCAGCACTTGTAATGGTCCAGATCTTGTCTGTAATTGGTGAACGCTTTCCTTAATTTAATAAAGTTATCTTGTTATCTTAAGTTGCTTTGATCTTGCATGCCTATCTATCCATTGCAATTGTTTATTATATGTTGAATACTTTATCTGAAACTTATGCTATTGTTATGCTGAAACCTTGACGGTTTAGAAGTTTAATTTACGGATCACCCTTTCCGCTTATTCACGTGGCTATAACCTAGTATTAGGACTTGATCAACCCTAGAATACGGGTAAGTAGTTATGTGTGCTTAACGTCACAATAGGGATATAGTACCTACGTACGAATAACCATTTATTCATCAAAGAAGAGCTGCCCATTTAGGTTGTGATTAGAGTAGGCAACATAGAGTTCAATGAACACTAGTTTGCTCAAAAGCATGATTCGCGTCAGAAGCAACATTCTTGAGATGTTGTAAGATGATCCGGGGTTTAATAAGTGATCGCAAAGGAGATACCTCTAATCCAATTAGCAGTACCTTAGAATATCTAAGATTGTACGTCTGTTAATGTTAAGGCATAGCGTAGTGTTAAGCGGTGGAATATTGCTTTAGTTAGACCAACTAGGATTAAGAAAAGCTGAGACTTTCCTTTATGGGTATACCACTTTTTTCATGTACCTAGGATTCTATCCATAAGGTCGTTTAAACCGTTTTAGGTTAATGTTGGGAGTAGGGATATACGTCTTAGCCAGAATCTTCAAAGCCTAAACTCTTAGTGACAAATCAGTTAGGTTCATAGCCTAGTTGATTGAGGTTTAGTGTTTATTCTAGGAAGTTGAACTCTTGTGATAATTCACCATCAGAATTATATTCTCCGTACCTATCTATCTTTATCTTTCCAGTTAAATTACCGTATTATTAGTTAACCTTAATATATCGCCTCTTGTCACTAGGGTTAGCTATATAGGCACTTTCGTCCCACGTTACTGAGCAAACATACAAAAATACGAACCTGAGTTATGTTTGTCACTTACTAGTTAAAAGGAATACAAGTAGGTGAGTTATAGCTAGGAAACCCCAGCTAAATATAAATAATAAAACCCTTACTCTCTTTTGGTAGCCGATTCTGACGTGTTGCGACCTAATGACACCGCACAAATAAAACTATCCGTTTTAGCCATATCAATATACTTATTGTATGTTGTAGCTAATCTTGCGGATTTTGGCTTGGTGGTACTTTAGGTATAGCTTGCTAGTTATACTTGGAATGCGGTATGTGTTTACTTTATGTGTTGGTTGTACGTGTTCATTTTATGCATATGTATGTATATAGTATGTTTATACTCATTAAGCTTTCATAGCTTACCCTCTCGTTGTTTACATTTTTATAGGTTCGCATGGTGGCGGCTTGGGTAAGCATGGGGACTAGTGCTTTGCGGGTTGCTTTAGAAGATTTGTGCTTTAGACTTTTGATTAGGATTGGGTAGCGTTCCCAATCACCATGCTCGGTTTTATTGAAAATTAAACTAGTCGGGTCGAAACTATCTTTTGACGATGTAAACGAGTTTTGGTAAACTATGATGTGTACGCCCGTTTGGATATTTAAACTTATGTATTAAATGTTTTAAAGTTGTCCAAACTTACTATTGTAATGGAAGCGTTTTGGAAATATAAATGGGACCTAAATGTTAATAATATTAATGTATTATAAAGAGAGAAAAAATATGGGCCGGAATACGACGTGTTGGGTCGTTTTATAAATCTATTGAGTCAATAACAGAAAACATGCTCAAATATATAATTGTTAAGTTTAGAAACACGAGTCATATTTTAGCTATAATTTGAAAAACTACAAAATCAAATTTTGAGAGGTACAGTTTGTTGATGCACTAAAACAGTTCTCTCCCACCTCAAAATAATCTTATTGTAAATTCCACAACACAAGTGTTATATATAGACAGTTAGCATAGTTATACTTACTGTTCGTGATATCACTAAAGCTTGTAGGCTCTAACACGGAAAACACCTATATTCATTGAATGTTGGAACTGTGGCGACAATTTACTCATTAATAACATGATAAGAAGCACAATACTTCAACAAATTTTTTGTGATTCCTGTCACATTTTATATATAGATTGACAACAGAATATTATAAATATGCTTACAATTTAAATACATATCAAATCCAAATTCACATATAAAAACAACAATTTTCATCAATTACAACAAAACGTATCTCAATTCATGGTGCATTCAATACATACATACACAAATCATTCAAACTCTAACAGAAAGTCAAAAACCCTAAAAACCCAAATAAGGTCAATGTCTAATAATCACAAAAAAACTAACCTTTTCAACAGCAACCTTTGTTCTTGCTGAAGCAATGATGGAATTGGTAGCAGCCATGCTCACGAATTGACCCTTAAACCCCAAATCTAAATACTAATCGTCGTGGCATTCTGTTGTTGGCTGGTCTTCGTTAACAGACTCAATATTGTTATTCACAGACCACTTCACATCGTGGATCCCTGAATTGTTCTTCCTTTTTCGTTGTGAGGATAGTTCAGGTGACGATTTTTCATCTTCAACGTTGCGTCAGCATCAATTTCAGATTTATACGACAACAATGGAGATACGTCGAGTAATTTGGGGCTGAACATGCGCCGTTTTGCGGTAAGAGTTAGGGTTTTTGTAACTGATAAATGCGTGAAGTGTAGTTGAAGATGTGAAACCCCTCTTTTGATTTAGCTCTTGCGTGTATTTTAGTCTCCTTTCTTCAAATCGTAGGTTTATGATGTCATAAAGATGAGGTGGCTATTTTAATGGCTATGATGTAGTGAAGATTATTGAATGGATGGCTTAGATTAAATTTCTTTTTTTAAGATGACATATTTTTGTGTTTCTTTTTATATATAGTAGAGAAGTAGAGATAGAGATTATTACATGACTAGCACCTTCTGGTAGTAAAGTTAAAAACTAACGTGACACTCTTTCAAAAGGTGTTGATCTATATATCATCAATTTCAAATTGTATATAGTTTAGACTGTCCGAAATATTAAGGGAAAATGGTCCAAGTTCTTCATCCACTATCGGAAGAAAAATTTGGCAAGCGATTGAATGGGTATGTACATACCTAATTTGAAAAAATAGAAACGAGATGGTTTTTCGGGGTAAAAGTTGGAGTCCGCCGGTGGCCTTGAATGAGATACAAGTCAAGTCTTTCGAGTGGATTTCAAAAAGATTGAAGAAAAAGAAAATTAATTGGCTCTCGTTTGCAAACCAAAATATTCACAATGTTGCAAGCTTTAGTCTTGCCCAAACTTGTGATAATGGAAATACAATACTTGCTTTAAAAAAAAAAAAAAAAAAAAAAATGTAGCATAGAGTGTTGTATAATATAATTTTTTAAAACAATTTAGTGATTTAAAAATAAAAAATTCATATATACAAATCATCGTTAGCAAAATTTTCGTCATCAAAGATGTGCAACATTATGCTCTACGATCTTTTACATAAAAAGAACGAACTATAAGACTACAAGTACAAAATCTTATCTATTTGCAAAAAAAAAAAATATATCTAAAGGATCCTCTTGATCACTTTCTCATGTGATAACAACTACCACAAACCAGTGTACTCGTTTAATCGACTCATCATTTTCTCCATTGAGCAAGAGTTCCACTGTGTCGGTATCAAATTAACGAATGATTTATTAAGACTATATTAATGTATTTATTACATGATTCATGTTCAAGTATTCAATAACATCTCCGGCAGCTTGTAACACATCGTTCTTAGATCTATTTTTTATTTCTGCTTTACTTTCTTTTGTTTTATCTCACCATCTTGTTCGTCTATTACCATGTTTCATATACCTGTTTCCCCATTCACTCCCAAAAATCAAAACTCACATTCACAACAAAAACCTACAATCTCCATCGATAATCACAACATCTCCTACAAGCCGATCAACGAAGGCATCTGGGTTAAGGTGGACCGACATAAACAACATTCATCCCCCAAAAACCCTAACCCTAATTCCCATAACCAGATGCCTAACCTGAACCGACACATCCACAACCCTAAACCCAATATCTCAAGATTAAACGCATCTTCCCATCAGATCTATAACTACTTCAAACATAGTGAATCATCCATTAATCTTATCAAATGTTTTGGAAACCCTAATCAAGATTCGGCAAATCCTAGCTCCAAACATACTCCTAAACCGATCAATAAGGACAGAATAACATCGTATCTCTTTCACAATTTTCCCGTGAGTGGCGTTCCATAGATTTTTTGGATATTTTTAAAAAATATGGAAACATTCATGAGGTATATATCCCAAAGAAAACTTTAAAAAGTGGAAGGAAATTTGGCTTTGTTAGATTCCTTGATGTACCCGAATACCACAAAGATTCACTAGCAAGAAGGCTTAACCTCATCGTGGTTGGTGACTATATACTCAAGGTTTATAACGCTCGTGATTCTGTTGACAAGAAACCAGTCGTGCACCAAAAATCTACTAGGGCAGCCCTTGTAACAATGCATCTGCTGCTTTCTCTTCACAGGTTGATGATAGGAACTTTATAGATGTGATTCTTAATAGGCAGGCCACGAAAAACAACATTCCATCGATCAAGGTAAATTCTAACGCCGAACTTATTCAAATCCTTGGTCAAGTCGTCATTGCCAAAGTAAAAGACCTCGAGTATTTAGAATATTTTAATGAAATCTGTGAAAGCGAAAATTTTAGTGGTTTTACAATCAAATACTTAGGTGGCCATGATATTATGCTCATATTTGATGAATCTGAACCGGCCCTTGATTTGATTAATAACTCGGAACACCCTCTTTGGAAATGGCTTGAGGATATTAACCCATGGGATCCCGAAACCTTTCACATGGTTCGATTATCGTCAAAACAAACGATTTCTCCCCGATAAACGGTCAAGCTATTATCAACCCCGGGGACACCAACCAAACTACAGTTTATATCAATGAAGTACAAAACTTTTCTATGTTTAATTTTTATGGAGATATAGACGATTCATCAAATTGGGATGATGATAGCCTCTCGGATGACCAAATTTCGGACGAAGAATCTCATCTTGATTGCGATAACTTTGTTGAAGGAAAGGATAAAATGAATAATCATACAATCTACCACAACCCCGATCAATCACAGAATGTCACTTCACCCAAAAAACACACTTCATCCAATTCATCCAAACGAATGGATACTATACCACTTCAACAAAAAGTCGATACTCTATCAAAACAATCACCCAACCTTTCGGCATCCATCAACAATGAAAACACTCAAAACCCCTCTACCCCTACCTGTACTCCAAAAACTGGCAGTTCTGACCACGATGCAATGAACAACATTCCTAGCCCAACAAGTGCTGAACCTGTCTGTTCTGGTTCAGTGGACACCCCACAGCCTATCATCGAGACAACTGACATTAACCATGGTCCATCAATTAATGAACATATCAATCTTGGGCCGATGGACTCTCCACAGCCCAATGTTGATGAGCCCAATACTCCCATCCACGCTCCTTGTATCAGCGAAAATGTGGAACCTCATCTTATAGGTTCTGGTCAGTTTAGAACAAATTGTTGTGATACACAAATTTCACATCGTTCCCTAAAACATGACACTAAGGATCCCATGGCTACTGATCACGACTCTAATAACCCCAATGACACAAATGTTGAACCTCCTAAACCTCTCTCAACCCTCCAACCAAACTCTCCGATAAATTTTATGCCCGCTCCAAATGACACACAACAAACAAATTCCGATCCATTCGAGCTTGACACACTACTTTTTACCGGTAAGGTTATAGCTAAAAAGTAAAAAAAGCATCAACATCGGTACCAATCCCACCAATATTTCAAAACACACGTCCAACACCTTTAAAAGGGTTAGCAGAGATGATACTTCTAAAATCCCCCACGACACCTCCCTTGGCACAGAAAAAATTAGGCCAAGATCTAATATGCTCTACATTAAACATCTTGCGAGAAGCGGACAAAAACTAAGAATCTCACACTTGGCTAAACATTGTAAATCTTCATCTATTGTTGGTGGTAACGCATCACATTCTACTAGAGGGACCTCCAATAAACTGATACGTGTCAAAAGCAACAATAAAACAGGTTCTTCCACTAGTAGCAGCTTGAATACGAACGAATTCGGAAAATGTATCGGGATCCGACGTAACATCCATTGATTCCACCATCTGTTGCATCGTTTTTTGTAAGTTTTTCTATCATGTGTACGATATCTTTAAATATTCGGGGGATTGGGCAAACAGGGTAAAATAAGTTGGCTCAAACGAATTTGTAATAACGAAAAACCAACGATTTTAGGGCTCCAAGAAACCAAATGCGGACAATCAAATGAAAACATCATTGAAGCTTTCTGGGGTAATTCTGACTTTAAATTCGCCCAAAGGATTCGGTTGGTGCATCCGGTGGTATCCTAACTATTTGGGACACCAATATCTTCTCGTTTAAATATGCCATCGAGGGCGAATTTTTCTTAGCAATTGGTGGATCATGGGCGGGATATGATTCAGATATTGCTCTCATTAATGTATATGGCCCTCACTCCAGCTCAAAAAACGCAGATTCTGGATCGAACTTACATCTCTCATCAATTCCCTCACCATTCCTCATATTATTTTTGGTGACTTTAACGAAGTCCGAAATAAAACAGAACGTATGAACTCAGAATATAACCAACATTGGGAAGATAACTTTAATAATTTCATTAATAACGCGGGCTTAATTGATCTTCCTCTAGGTGGTAAAAGATTTACAAGGATATGTGAGAAAACAATGAAATTTAGTAAATTAGATCGTTTTCTAGTCTCCGATAGCATATTTACACTTTGGCCTAACACATCTTCCAAAACTCTCGATCGTGATCTTTCTGATCATTGTCCAATCATCCTAAGAAACAATCCATTTGACTCTGGCCCTAAACCTATACGCGTGTTTGACACATGGCTTAACCTTAAAGATGCCGACACCGTCATAGCAAGGGCTTGGTCGATCCCTCTCACTGGTAATAGACCTGATTGCATCTTCCGTAACAAACTAAAAAATGTTAAAATTGAACTTAAAAACATAGCGCACAACTTGATAACATTGATTCACAAATCCGCGCGCATCAAACCGAATGTAATAACTGGGAACATATTGCGGAAACCAGGCCATTACTTGAATCAGAAAAACAAAAATGGATTGAAGAAAAAATGCAACACCTTGTTAAAGAAAAAAAGAAAGTTAATATGCTTAAACAAAAATCAAGAATTAAATGGGCACTCGAGGGTGATGAAAATTCAAAATACTTCCACAACTACATTAAGCGTCAAACAAGTAAAAATAATATCCATGGTTTGTCAATAAACGGTACATGGTCCGAAGATCCTACCTTTATAAAACAAGAGGCATTCTCATATTTTAACAACCTCTTCAAATCCAAGCATCTTCGTGAGGAATGCCCCTTCGATAATGTCTCACATCTCGATTATATCACCTCCTTGGACAATCAACTATTAGAATCTAAATTTAGCGAAAAAGAGATATGGGAAGCCATATCTAATTGTGATAGCTCAAAAGCACATGGCCCGGACGATTTTAATATGAAATTCTTTAAAAAGAACTGGGAACTGATCAAAAACGACCTCATAAAATCCCTAGATTGGTTCTGGGATAATTCGGAAATATCCAAAGGGTGTAACGCTTCTTTCTTCACCTTAATCCCGAAAAAATCTAACCCTATCGGTCTTAACGAATATCGCCCAATTTGCCTAATAGGTAGCTACTACAAAATTCTCACGAAAATTCTTTCCAACCGTCTTGCCAAAGTCATTCATAAAGTCATAGGCTCCGAACAAACCGCCTTTCTCAAGGGTCGCAACATCTTAGATAGTGTTTTAATCGCTAATGAAATAATCGATGAATTAAAACGTAAAAAACAAAAAGGCCTAATCTTCAAAGTTGATTTCGAAAAGGCATTCGACTGCATCGAATGGGATTTTCTATTTAACACCATGCATTTCATGGGCTTTGGTTCAAAATGGATTAGCTTCATTCGAGCATGCCTCTCCTCATCAACCATTTCCATACTAATCAACGGCTCACCCACCATAGAATTCGCCCCTGAAAGGGGAATTCGACAAGGTGATCCCATATCGCCATTTATTTTTATCATCGTCACCGAAGGTCTTAATATTCTTACCAAAAGAGCATTATCCAACGGTCACTTGCAAGGTTTAAAAATTGGCCATGACAAGCTTGTCATCACACATCTCCAATACGCGGACGATACAATTTTTTTTTGGTGATTGGAATAAAAGAAATGCCAAATATATCTCCAAACTCTTAAAGTGTTTTGAAAACATTTCAGGCCTCAAAGTCAACTTTCGCAAAAGCAAACTTTATGGTATCGGAACAACCATCACTGAAACTGAGAAAATGGCCAATTACATTAA
The DNA here is from genome assembly GCF_046630445.1 of Rutidosis leptorrhynchoides. Classification (NCBI taxonomy): domain Eukaryota; kingdom Viridiplantae; phylum Streptophyta; class Magnoliopsida; order Asterales; family Asteraceae; genus Rutidosis; species Rutidosis leptorrhynchoides. The sequence continues at coordinate 549,208,428 of NC_092334.1, forward strand.
CTGCTCTGCGGGTTCTACCCCGTTTTCCTACCTCGGCCTCCCTATTGGTGTACCCACATCCCACGCATCTTCTTGGCAGCCAATTGTTGAAAAATTCGACAAGAGACTCTCGGATTGGGCTGCTAAATCTATCTCCTTCGGGGGTCACCTTACGATCATCAAATCCATCCTTAGTAGCATTCCATTATACTACTTCTCACTATTCCATGCACCTGCCGCTATCCTTAAGGTACATGAATCCAAAAGACGGAAATTTTTCTGGGGAGATCTTCAAATGATAATAAAATTAATTGGATTAAATGGGATCAGATTATCTTGCCATACGAAAATGGGGGTTTAAACGTGGGGTGAAAGGACCCGTTCATATACATTATAAACGATTCACAATAGTTGATTACATCGCGAGGTATTTGACCTCTATATGATACATTTTACAAACATTGCATTCCTTTTTAAAAGACAAACTTTCTTTACAACGAAAGTTGATGGCATGCACACCATTTCATAATACATCCAACTATAATTGGCTTAATAATAATCTTGATGAACTCAATGACTTGAATACAACGTCTTTCAAAATATGCCATGAATGACTCCAAGTAATATCCTTAAAATGAGCTAATGCACAGTGGAATATTTCTTTAATACCTGAGAATAAACATGCTTTAAAGTGTCAACCAAAAGGTTGGTGAGTTCATAGGTTTATCATAACAATCATTTCAATATATTAATAGACCACAAGATTTCCGTTTATAAATATATGTACACTCGCAAGTGTGTAAAAGTATTCTATAAGTTGTAGGCACCCGGTAACAAGCCTTAACGTTCATATTTTACCCTCTGAAGTACACCAGATCAGGTGTGTTTAAAATAACCTCGAAGTACTAAAGCATCCCATAGTCAGGATGGGGTTTGTCAGGCCCAATAGATCTATCTTTAGGATTCGCGCCTACCGTACATAGAAAAGTAGTTTAATGTTACCAAGCTAAGGGTATATTTCTGGTTTAAACCCACATAGAATTAGTTTTAGTACTTGTGCCTATTTCGTAAACCATTTATAAAATAGCGCATGTATTCTCAGCCCAAAAATATATATAAAAAGGGAGTAATGAAGCTCACAATACTGTATTTCGTAGTAAAAATACATATAACGTCATTTAACAAGTGCAAGGTTGGCCTCGGATTCACGAACGTATCAATATTGAGATTCAATATTGCAGGAAAGTACGTAGACGCAACGGAGATGATAAACACTAGATTGACCTCACGAGCATACCCATGAACCATACCCATCACCTCCATAGCTATAACCCATAATTTCCTTAGCTTTGACTCATTCAAAAAAACTATTTTGAAATCACTCGGACAGCACTCCGTCGTAATATTTTATGTATACTAATAATATCTTGAAATAATACAGAGCAAATATATATATATATATATATATATATATATATATATATATATATATATATATATATATATATATATATATATATATATATATATATATATATATATATATATATATATATATATATATATATATATATATATATAATCGATTGAGAGAGTTTAGAGAAATATATTTTCAAGTTTCTATGAAATAATGAAACCTATTGAATTCTATTTATAATAGATTTTTGAATTATTAAAGTGAATTATTAAAGTATGAATTATTAAAGTGAATTATTAAAGTATGAATTATTAAAGTGAATTATTAAAGTATGAATTATTAAAGTATGAATTATTAAAGTGAATTATTAAAGTATGAATTATTAAAGTAAATTATTAAAGTATGAATTATTAAAGTAAATTATTAGAGTATGAATTATTAAAGTAAATTATTAAAGTTAAAGTAAAGTAAAAGTAAAGTAAAGGTAAAGTTAAAATATAGTAAAAGTATAAAAACTATGTATGTATAATACGCGTATAAATATATATAATATTAATTTAAATCGTTATATATATTTAATGAAATAAAATATAAATATCATTATATTTATTATACTGGTTAAATAATGAGTTGTCAAAAGTGATTCTAGATATTTATAAAAGTTATATACGTTTTAATAATAAAGTTCTTTTTAAACTAAAAACGTCTTTGTACGTTTGAAAATAGATTAATAGAATATTATGAAAACCAATTCTCCACTAACTTTTGTCTAACTTTCGTAAATGACACTTTTTGTTTTTATTTATAAATAGCTTTACAAATTATTCTGAATATCGTTAAGAGGAATAGATTTTCTCAAATCATAGTAGACCTCTCAACAGAGACTTGTAATCATAATTCAATGTTTCTGATAATTCAATCATTTAATATATATTTTTTTTAATTTCATCGAAAATCATATTGAAACAAATACGTTCGTGTAAAGTATTATACGTTTAATACTTTATTAATATTCTCAAGTTATAATATATATATACATATACATATCTATTTATATATAACGGTTCGTGAATCGTCGGAATTTGGTCAAGGTTATAATGAATGTATGAACACAGTTTAAAATTCTTGAGATTTAACTTAACAAACTTTGCTTATCGTGTCGTAATAATATAAAGATTAAAGTTTAAATTTGGTCGAAAATTTCTGGGTCGTCACAGTACCTACCCGTTAAAGAAATTTCGTCCTCGAAATTTGATAGATGTCGTCATGACTAACAATGAGAATGTTATTATAACGATTATAGACTTTTATCATGTTCAAGAAGCATGGATAAAATAATTCGATTACTCAAAGCGTGTGAGTGAAGTTATCGTAAATGAATGAAATAAGATAATAGTGATTCGCCGTATCTTTTGACGTCATCACGATTGATCTCCGAAAAGAAAATCTTTGTAATCTATATTGGATTTGATTATTCGGCGATTAAGGAAATTATGATCCTCTTCGAATTAATACGATAATCTATTTTGATTTCTCTGTCGGATATTTCACTATAAATCCACCTCCTTTGTTTTCTTACAACTCACACCTTCTCAACTCATATTTTAAAGTATTTGTCAATATGCTTCATCCAGTGCTGATTCTTGATATACTCCTCACTTTCATATCTGTCGCTCTTCTTTTTCATCTGCCTCCGGAAGAATCTATTTACTTCTACTATACTCTTGATTTTATAGTGTTTTTAGTTCTCTCGTGTCTTTATATTGCTATATGCATTGATATATACGGTTTGTGATTTCTGGGTTGTTGTTTGGTTTTATATCTTCCCTTATATTTCAAAGTCCTTGCTTCTTCTATAATCATTGTCATCCACAGTTAATGTTCTCTTCTATTTGCTATGATTTATACTCCCATTTCTAGTTCGGAGCTTTGTCCTTTCGTTTCTTCTTCTTGCAATTAAGCACCGCTTGTAATGGTCCAGAATTCGCATATATAAATTTCGGAATGAACATTGTTAATGTTCTAGGAAGGAAATTGTAATTGCACGATCTTAACTTGTCAAATTACCAGAATACCTTGGAAAAGGCCGAATCATCAAGAAATATTTTCTTGATATTTAGAGATCAAAGAGAATACAAGAGTCGTGTAACATAGCACATGATGACGTTATGATCTGTGAATCATCATGTTCCATTTAGAAACTCAGCATGAATTACTATAATATAATCATGTTGATCAAGTGTCATTATATTATACTAACTCATGCTTCAGCTCCCAACACTTCTTCAAGAATATTCCTATTTTAAACTCGAATGTTTCAGAATTTAGAAACTAAAATAGTTTCTTTTATGATATAATACAGATAGCGCGAAGAGGTAAATGATTTCAGATAAGAATAATTATAAAAATATCTTCAGAAGTATGGATGATATTTATAATGAAAGATACGATGATATCTTTGAATGTCTAATATCAGAGGATGATGAAGGCTATTGTCTGCAGGGGTTTAGAGTCAGGAGCAAGGTATTTTTTAATGACTTCGGCAAGTACTGAATCATTTGGATTCTTTGAAGGCAGGTTCAGCCTTTGTGATTTGTCCACAGCCTCCTTCATACTTTACTCAATCCGTTTTCCAGTTCCAAAACTTCTCTTTTTCTGAGCTTTGCCAATATACTATCCTTTATCATCCAACTTTTTACTGTTAAGGTTGTTTACAGTTTTTGCTGCTTCATCAGCATTTTTCAAAATTTCGAGAACTGGTTCGCAATTTAGGGTGTTTTTCAGAAATTTCTCATTCAAAGAATGTAAGTCTTGGAGGTAGATGTTGTGTGTATATGTAATTCTTGATGTAAACATGCTGCGAGGTTTCAAAATACTGATTGCTGATTCTCAATAATTGGTATGACAATTCTTGTTATAAGGTACGAATGAGTATATGATAGAGTTTCGATAATTATAATGATTTTTTTTTTTTGGAAAGTCAAAGATCAGTGAAGTTGTTGGTAAGTTTATTGCTAATGTGGTGAATATAAACGATTCCCCGGTAACGTTGGCCAAAGGGCAACGTATCTATCGAGGTTATAATAAGACTGTTTTGATTGAGAAGTCGAAGTTGACTTGCTGGAGCTGTGACAAAACTGTCTATTTTGAAACGGAATTGAAAAGTTATTTTAGCTAGTAAATGCCAAAGGGTCTAACACGGATACGTGTCGAACTATGACTTGGGTTTTGAGAGTTTTTCAGGTGTATAACTGTTGGTAACATGTGGTTGGATCATCATCTCGATTGTTCCTTAGTTGAAGTGTCTTCACGAATTTCGAAGGGTTTGAGCACATATTGTAATCATTAATACATATGATGTTCTAACGCAGTTTTGAAGTCAAAGTATAGCTTTGAAAGATATAGGAATCTAAGAGTGATGATACTTGTTATATTTCGAATTGAATTATGCGATTTCAAAATCAGAATATGTAATTGAATTTGAATGAGTATGATTGTTTTGATTTATATGAAAGAATGGATATTGTTGTGAAAGTAGGGAGTATAGTTGATGATTGCTGAATCAGTTTCGAAAAAATGTAATATATTAATTGTGAATTTATATATCTCTCGGGTATTACCTACCCGTTAAAAAAATTCACAATTAATATTTTGTACAAAAAGAAGTTTATTACAGTCTTTATGAAAATATATGTGTATATTTTCTTTAGATGTAATATAGATTTAATGAGTTAATATTAAATTAAACTCATTTGTTTTATGGTTGGAACTAAAATTGAGTAATCCCTAAAACTTTATAAATTGCATAAGTATTTCTTCAATAATATTAAAATTATGAATCATTACTTTGTTATTTGTTGGTTTTCGTGAAATTCTTGTGAACTTTGCAAGATACGAATGATGTTATTTGAAAAGTTCCGAGTACATCGATGATGAAAGTGTAAAATCAAACATATATTCGAATAATACACTTGATTTATTATGAATTGGAATTTTATTGAATTGAGACAGAGATTGTAATTAACGATGGTTAAGTTGCGGACGAAGGACGTACATCATTGCATATTTGTAATATGAATTAACTGAGTAGTTAAGATTCACACATAATAGCTTAGTACGGGAAGATTTATTATGGTTTAAAAATTTATACATATAACATATACATATAAATCTTTCGATTGGAAATGAGTTAATACTTCATAACTCATTGATACAATATATTTGTTGTTGATTCATAATGATGTCCACAATGATTCTTGAACTGATAGAGTTTGTGATGTTACAGGTGCTGTTGATTCTGACGATACTGACGGCACTGACTGTGTTGATGATGCTATGGTCATGTTGATGATGTTGGTAAAACAATTCTAGCTTGTAAATCGTACACCATTTTCGATCAAAGTTTCTACTCTACCATCTCCGTTCACTCATCCGATTTACGGTCAGAATTAAATAATCACTAAGATTTTGGAGATTACATAACTGCCGCAGAGATATCTCTTCAATGAAGTTTATGAATTAATACTTCATCGTTTTTTGTTGTTGATATTCCTGGATATTTACAGGGCGTATGACGTTGATGTTTGAGATACAGATTGTGATGTTACGGTGTGGGATATGGATGTTGTTGTTGGTGGTGGTGATGGTACTGTTGGTGTTGCTGATGGTGGTACTGTTTATGCTGCTGGTGCTGCTGCTGGTGTTTGTAACCTTTGCACCATATTCTCCAAAGCCACTACCCGAGCGCGAAGCTCGTTGACTTCTTCTATTACACCGGGGTGATTGTCGGTTCGGACGAGCGGATAAATAAAATCTAGAATTTGGTGTAGTATGTAATCGTGACGAGATACTCTAGAAATAAGAGAGAAAATGGTGTTTCGGATAGGTTCGCCGGTAAGTGCTTCAGGTTCTTCGCCAAGAGGGCAATGTGGTGGATGGAAGGGATCACCTTCTTCTTGTCTCCAATGATTAAGGAGGCTACGAACCCATCCCCAATTCATCCAGAATAGATGATGACTAATTGGTTGATCCATTCCGGTCACACTGCTTTCGAAACTTGAGTGGGATTCCATTTCGGAATCCGAGGGACTTGAACTAATGACGAATTCCATTTCGTACGATTGAATAAAGAATTTTTTGATATGAAATGATTTTCCGGCTATCGGGTGGTATTCTAATTATATAGAGCAAAAGGTTTCGTAGATTACGGAGGAATTTATGGAATATGTCAGGCAAAGTTTACAGTAACAGATACGCTAAGATATGAATTAGCAGATACGCTAAGATATGAATTTTGTCTATACACTATTTATGAAATCAATGCAATAAGATGTGTCTAGACTAAGAATGATAAGCAGGTAATTTCCGACAAAAATGATGAGCAAAACTTTTGACATGCAGACACGGTCGAAGTCCAGACTCACTAATGCATCCTAACGACTATCAGTTAGACACACTAATGCAGACCTGGTTCGCTAAGACCACCGCTCTGATACCAACTGAAAGGACCCGTTCATATACATTATAAACGATTCACAATAGTTGATTACATCGCGAGGTATTTGACCTCTATATGATACATTTTACAAACATTGCATTCGTTTTTAAAAGACAAACTTTTTTTACAACGAAAGTTGACGGCATGCACACCATTTCATAATACATCCAACTATAATTGGCTTAATAATAATCTTGATGAACTCAATGACTCGAATGCAACGTCTTTCAAAATATGCCATGAATGACTCCAAGTAATATCCTTAAAATGAGCTAATGCACAGCGGAATATTTCTTTAATACCTGAGAATAAACATGCTTTAAAGTGTCAACTAAAAGGTTGGTGAGTTCATAGGTTTATTATAACAATCATTTCAATATATTAATAGACCACAAGATTTTCGTTTATAAATATATGTACACTCGCAAGTGTATAAAAGTATTCTATAAGTTGTAGGCACCCGGTAACAAGCCTTAACGTTCATATTTTACCCTCTGAAGTACACCAGATCAGGTGTGTTTAAAATAACCTCGAAGTACTAAAGCATCCCATAGTCAGGATGGGGTTTGTCAGGCCCAATAGATCTATCTTTAGGATTCGCGCCTACCGTACATAGACAAGTAGTTTAATGTTACCAAGCTAAGGGTATATTTCTGGTTTAAACCCACATAGAATTAGTTTTAGTACTTGTGCCTATTTCGTAAATTATTTATAAAATAGCGCATGTATTCTCAGCCCAAAAATATATATAAAAAGGGAGTAATGAAGCTCACCATACTGTATTTCGTAGTAAAAATACATATAACGTCATTTAACAAGTGCAAGGTTGGCCTCGGATTCACGAACGTATCAATATTGAGATTCAATATTGCAGGAAAGTACGTAGACACAACGGAGATGATAAACACTAGATTGACCTCACGAGCATACCCATGAACCATACCCATCACCTCCATAGCTATAACCCATAATTTCCTTAGCTTCGACTCATTCAAAAAAACTATTTTGAAATCACTCGGACAGCACTCCGTCGTAATATTTTATGTATAATAATAATATCTTGAAATAATACAGAACAAATATATATATATATATATATATATATATATATATATATATATATATATATATATATATATATATATAAATCGATTGAGAGAGTTTAGAGAAATATATTTTCAAGTTTTTCTATGAAATAATGAAACCTATTGAATTCTATTTATAATAGATTTTTGAATTATTAAAGTGAATTATTAATGTATGAATTATTAAAGTGAATTATTAAAGTATGAATTATTAAAGTAAATTATTAAAGTGAATTATTAAAGTATGAATTATTAAAGTGAATTATTAAAGTATGAATTATTAAAGTGAATTATTAAAGTATAATTATTAAAGTAAATTATTAAAGTATGAATTATTAAAGTATGAATTATTAAAGTGAATTATTAAAGTTAAAGTAAAGTAAAAGTAAAGTAAAGGTAAAGTTAAAATATAGTAAAAGTATAAAAACTATGTATGTATAATACGCGTATAAATATATATAATATTAATTTAAATCGTTATATATATTTAATGAAATAAAATATAAATATCGTTATATTTATTATATTGGTTAAGTAATGAGTTGTCAAAAGTGATTCTAGATATTTATAAAAGTTATATACGTTTTAATAATAAAGTTCTTTTTAAACTGAAAACGTCTTTGTACGTTTGAAAATAGATTAATAGAATATTATGGAAACCAATTCTCCACTAACTTTTGTCTAACTTTCGTAAATGACACTTTTTGTTTTTATTTATAAATAGCTTTACAAATTATTCTGAATATCGTTAAGAGGAATAGATTTTCTCAAATCATAGTGGACCTCTCAACAGAGACTTGTAATCATAATTCAATGTTTCTGATAATTCAATCATTTAATATATATTTTTTTTAATTTCGTCGAAAATCATATTGAAACAAATACGTTCGTGTAAAGTATTATACGTTTAATACTTTATTAATATTCTCAAGTTATAATATATATATATATATATACATATCTATTTATATATAACGGTTCGTGAATCGTCGGAATTTGGTCGAGGTTATAATGAATGTATGAACACAGTTTAAAATTCTTGAGATTTAACTTAACAAACTTTGCTTATCGTGTCGGAATAATATAAAGATTAAAGTTTAAATTTGGTCGAAAATTTCTGGGTCGTCACATGGGGTCTCTTTTTGCTAAAAACATATCACTTCTTTGTAAATGGTGGTGGCGGTTCAAAAATGAACATAATGCTTTGTGGGTAAAAATTATAAAAAGTATTTATGGGCTGGGGGGTTGGATACTAATGTTTTATGCAGGAATATTTCAGGTCGCACCATTTGGAAAGATATCATCAAGGCCGGAAAAGTTGCGGACAAATTAGGAACTTACTTCACAACTTCGATTTCAAAGCGCATCGGCAATGGCACATCGATTAGTTTCTGGCATGACATATGGATCGGATCCGAATCTCTCAAAACTCTATTCCATAGATTATTTATGTTGGAATCTCAAAAAGAAGCAACTGTTGCCGACATAATATCGAATGTTAATTCCAATTCAATCAGAATCTGGGATTGGTCCCGATCACCGAGCGGTCGGGCATTGGACGAACTGACGGAACTCACTAATTTAATATTATCCGTAAGTCTTTCGGATCGCCCCGATTCATGGAAATTTTCCATTGACGCTTCCGGCATCTTCACTACATCATCATTATCAAATCTGATCAATGCACTCAAATACGGCGTTCATTCTCGAAACATATTACTTCCCCGCAACAAATTCGTTCCACAAAAGGTCTTCATATTCACATGGAGAATCATTCAGCTAAAAATACCTGTTAGAAGTGAACTAGATAAAAAAGGAATCGATTTACACACCATTTTATGTCCATTATGCGATCATCATATCGAAACCATCGAACACGCGTTGATTACTTGCCCTAAGGTGTCTTCAATTTGGACACAAATGCTTGATTGGTGGAACTAAAATAACACTTCAATTTCCGACATCAACAGTGCCATCATCTCCGATCAAGGTTTCCCACATAACGCCGTTGGATCTTCTTTATGGCAAGCTACTAAATGGATTGCGTGTTATATTATATGGAAACATAGAAACCTAAAAGTCTTCTCAAATAAAATGTGGAATCCCGCTATGCTTATCTCCGAAATTCAAACTCAAAGTTATAGTTGGATCTCAAATCGTTCTCGGAAGAAAAATCCTATTGAATGGCACCAATGGCTCATTAACCCTTCCTTTTATATGGCACCGCCTCCAAATCGTATGGGAATTGGTTAACACGACTCTACATAAATCGGGTAGTGCCCGAAGTTCCTTCTTAGCTTATGTGGGTAGATTAAATGGGTTGGTGTTTTTGTCAACTTTGTTGCCGCTCGATCGGTACGGTTGCATCCTCCTTCCCCGCTTGTCTCTTTCAAGTTCGTTCCCTCATAATGTTAAGAAGGCTTCATCGCTCCCGACTTTTACTATATAGTTTATACTAGTTGTGGAGCCATCGCTTCGCGCCGGGGGCTCCGTTTTGAATGCGAGTTAAAAAAAAAGTCTTTCCTTTTGTGGATCTATTTTGTAAAAAAGAATTTTTTTCGACCTCTAACATTGAAGGGTTGTTTCTTTTGTGAAAGTTGCTTCTTTTAGCGTTAAAGTTAGTTGATCTATTTTGTAAAAAAAAAAAAAAATTCGACATCTTTTGGTAGCATTGAAGGGTTGTTCCTTTTAAGAAAGTTGCTTCTTTTATCGTTGGAGACAAAAAAAATGTAGCACAGTAATGGCCTATGTGGGTCCTACTGTTTGAGCACAGTGTAGAAGCCGGTAAAGCGTGATGGGTGTTTTTGGTGTTAGTGATGGGATAAATAATAATTTATAATATAGGTATAAAGTATGGGGTTCGATTTGTATTTTAATGAAAGTTAGGGGGTTGGTTTGTAAAAAATGAAAAATTGAATATTACTATTCATAACAAATAAGAAAAATTTTGTCTATTAGTTATATTGGTAATTCCAATCTTTCCAACTGTTTCGATATTGTTCATATCTTTGTATAGATGAATGTAGGGTCTTGTAACGATACAATCCAGATATTATAATAATACTTTTTGCTTTTCAAAAAAAAAAAAATAACTGGAAACCTAATGTCACATGCATCCAACATCTATGATATTCACCGGCTCAAATTTCAATTATAGCAATCACATGTCGATTTAATCCAGCATGAAAATTCTAGCGAGCGTAATAATTATATAAACTAGTGAAATGCCTGTGGAATCACGGGGTTCTTTAAACGAAACAGTTTAATGATATGTTTTAGGTTTAAGTGAATGTAGATGTTAAAGATATTTACTTAATGACTCGTGGAACCACGAATTCCGACTAAGAAACTTCTCGTTGTTTTTATAAACATATTGATGTACTTAATTTAGTCAGGATAAATGAACTACATTTATTTTCCCACAATTCATTTCCAATTTTTATTACAATTATTATTTTCTTTGTCATAAAAACCTACATTACAACCTTTTATTGAGACATATATTTCGCATAAATATGTAACGTAATTAATATAATAGATAGAAATCTGTATTTGAATAATAATAATATAATAACTATAGTTATAATTATAATAATAAAGTTTGCTTAAAAATGAAGTATTTATATTTTTAATAATAATTATTAGTAATAACAAATGCCTCTTCAAATTATTTAAAAAATTAAAATACAATTTTTATATAAAGGTTGTACAATATGCTTTAAAGTGTGTACGTAAGTTCATATAGTGTTTTGTAAAAGATTGTCCAATTTGCTACAAAGTTTATACATATGATCATAAGAGTGTATTATCATAATGTTTTACATGATACTTCAAATATTGTACATATGATCATGAGGTGTTTTATTATAATAGTGTACATAATGCTTCAAATATTGTACATATGGTTATGGATGTGTTTTATCATAAGGTTGTATATAATGTTTCATGTATTATACAATTGGCATGTTAATATTATTATTAAATACAATTAATTATTTTAATAACATTCTCATGTTTTTTTTTTTTTTTTGAAAGACAAACCTAAAATCTACACACTAAACCACGAATATTTACATCCCACTGCCTCATGTGAGGCTTGGACTCACAACCTCTTGGTTGAAGAGTTCCTCTCATAACATCCTCATGCGAGTCTTAGAATTTTTCTCTTTATTTTTAAATTTTATTTAAGCTTGAATAATCTTTAGTTATAACATTATCATTATAGAGATTTATTAGACATTATAGATAGACTTTTAATAAATAATTATATTTAATTTTAAATTAATTAGAATTAATGACATCATTCATATTTTTATAAATGGCAAGTTTTAGTAAAATGAAGAGTTAAATTATGAAATGATATAATCATCATTTTAGAGATTTAATAGAAGTTATAATGCATTTCAAAGTGTGGTACTATTTCAATTGGCCTCATATGTCTTTTCACTATTTTATTGTAGCAAAAAAAGTAGGACATACTAAAAATATTAAATAGCTATGATTAGAATAAAAGTTACGGAGTAAAAAACATGCATTGCCTGACGGTATAGAAAGATCTTTAACTTGCTTACAAATCCCCGGAATTGATAACTATGTAAGAAAACGATTGCACCACGTATAATTATAATTATTAATATAATTTAATAATATTATATCAACTGAAAAGGTAATATATTTAAGGTTATCTACTTCTTTGAAAAGTGACCTTTAACAAACGAGATCAAGAAGAAAATCGTCCATTAATTTCAATAAAGCTAATATCATAACGCATATACGGAGTATCAAGATTTGCTTTGCTCATATGAAGACACAAAAATAAAGAGATTGTGCTCTTATAGTCACGAATATATATGATTTTTTTTTAAATAGTAATTTTTGTTAGTGTATTTTCAAAAATAAAAAAAGTAAATATTTTTTCACAAAAATGGTAAAACCGAAGTTTGAAACTTCGGTTTTGCCAAATCCAAAGTTTAAAACTTCGGTTTGTGTACTTTTTGACCATGCACAAGAAATCCGAAGTTTCAAACTTCGGATTTGCTTTTTTCTTTTGACCATGTGCCTATATAATTAATGGGTGATGATAATTCCAGATAACTTTTTTCTTCTCCTAATTTTACTAACTGCCCATACACCGGTTAAATCCCACACGTTCTTTGCCAAAGTTAATAGTATAGCAATAATTTTCCTTCTTTTCCATTGATTAACCTAAAAGTTCAAGTATCTCCATGCTCTTTTCAATTATAAAAATCAGAAAAATGGCATAATTCAACTTTTTTGGATTATTATTGACTGCACAATATTAAGATTAAGATGATTTGATCAAGACAAGTTGATAGTTCACAGAAAATCTATATTTCATACTTCGATTTAATTGATTATTTATATTTTAATATTATATTAATTATTTCTGTATATTCATTTAGATTGAATGTAATTCACATTATACGCTTTCATATCAACGTTTAGTCGTAATATCTATACTTCGATCCAACTACATTATGTTCATTTACAGTTAAGAAAGTAAAGAACACATGTTTTCCAGTTTGTAGGGAGTTTTTTTTTTACATTTAATTGTACTGTAATTGTATTGTATAATGGGTCTAGACAGTTATGGGAATAAAATAAGGTCAAACTGAATTAATGTATAAACCGTCTAAAATTAGTTGAAATTAGTTGGAAGTTATTTCTTAACAATAGCCATGAGGGCTAACATTAAAAAAATCATATATATAAATATCTAAATTTTAATAATAATAATAATATACTCAGTAATAATAATAATACATTAATATAATAATAAGTTTGTAGTGGAAAATAAAAGTGGAAATAACATCACCCATTAATTATATAGACATAGGGTCAAAAAAAAAAAAAACAAAAAAAACAAAACAAATCCGAAGTTTGAAATTTCGAATTCCCTATACATGGTGAAAAAGCACACAAACCGAAGTTTGAAACTTTGGATTTGGCAAAACCAAAGTTTCAAACTTCGGTTTTACCATTTTTGTCAAAAAAATATTTACTTTTTCAATTTTTGAAAACATCCTAACAAAAGTTACTATTTAAAAAAAATCAATATATATAGTAAAAAAAGATCCAGGGATAAATAAATTTTATACTTGTAACAACCCACCCCGTTAACCAACCAATAACGCGAAATAAAAAAAAAATTCTTTGTGCAGCAAATGGCGCGGCGCGCCATGACCCCGCGCGGCGCGCAAAAGGGCCTGGACAGGCTGCTGTCCCAAAAAGTCCCAAATGCGAAAATGTTTGACCATTTCCCGACACATTTAGACTAAACGGTTTTCACAACATATTACAATAGTTAAAATTAACACGTTCCATTAATAAAAAGGGTCTTACGACCCCGGGCCCACATATGCCCAAATTAACCCTTTAAGTACAAAGCACGAACTTCGACCATATGACTTTTAATACAAAATAAAGCCGAGCATGGCGATTGGGGATACGCTACCCAATCCTAATCAAACGAAAGCAAGCCTTCTAAAGCAACTACGCAAGTCCACTAGTCCCCGCTTACCCAAGCCACCGTCTCCAAGCAATCTCTAAAAATGTAAACAACGAGAGGGTAAGCTAACGCTTAGTGAATGCAATACTTATACATATACATATGTAATTTACCTACACGCATCCACTTACAATACCATGCAAACAAAATACATAAACGAGCTAGCAACACCAAACATACGACTAGCAACAACGTTAGTATATAAATCACCACAATAATATACTAAATCACAATAATGCATAAATATAACAAACCGTTCCCCGCTATGGCACTACCGACTTGTAGACGACCAATAACGTCGAGTCTCACTCGTATGTTGTCACCGACTTGTGACTCATCAAAGGGTGTCACCGACTTGTGAACTACCCACCAATATCTATGGGTCACCGACTTGTGAACGCCATGTGACATCACCGACTTGTGAAGCGCCACTAAGAGTCACTGACTTGTGAACACTATAGGGTGTCACCGACTTGTGAATCACCCAAGGGTATCACCGACTTGTGAACCCCCATCAATACATATGGGTCACCGACTTGTGAACCTCCTGTCGAGACACTACCGACTTGTAGTTCCCATCCCATCATACCAACAAATATGTCACCGTCTTGTGACATAACGCCCACTACTCACGATGTGGCACCAAAGGCCCACATCGCGTACGAGTAAATAAACCACATACATACATGTATAAATATTCCACTCACCTTGTCGCCTTGAAGAAATGCCACCGAATAATCCGCAACACACCGATGGAATGTACCTATTCCATTATCACAAACACAACAACACAATTAGGGTGGATTTACAAATCAACCCAAATTGACAACTAGTGCAACTTCGACCCAAATGCACTTCCAAGCACCAACCGCACCCAAATTAACCAATAATCACTAACACAAGTGAGAATGGTCCTAATACGCCAATTAAACCCAATCATAGGTGTTAAACACCTATCTTGCCCATAATGACACTTAAACCCTAATTTTGACCCAAAGGAGTCAACATCGCGCCATTAGCGAGTTTTGACACCAAAACATATTTAACTCGGTTTTATACTTCAACTTAATTCATTTTAAGTTTATAAACCTTATTAAATCGGCAATTGAGTCATAATCATCACCAAACTCTAATTTTGACCCAAAGTCAAAATTAGTCAACCAACACACCTAAAAGTGTTCCAACACTTCCATAATCACTAAACCTAGTGATAAAACCCAATTACAAGTCCTAATCAAGGCCAATTTGTTCACCAACCCAAAATCCACCAACACTAACAATAAACCCGATTACTAGCATCACTAAACCCACTTCATGAGTCTAAATGGGTTTATCAACAAATCAAGTTCAAACCCTAACTTTGAATAGCAAAATCAACAATGAAATTCGGAGTTAGAACTTACCAATACCGCCAAAATGATGCCGTTGACGAGTAGAACAACTTTAATGCTTGAGGTTTGACCCGAAACAACCTCCTTCTTCTCCAAATGGAGTTCTCTCTCACTAGAACTCAATCTCACTCTAGGGTTTGAGGATGGGAGTGTTTGATGAGTGAAAATGAGCTCCAATGGAGTTCTAGATCAGTTTTGATGACCCTAAACCGACCCTAAATGAAAAGACCAAAGTACCCCTCATTTAGACCTTTTAAAAAGGCTGAAAATTGCCTCTGCAGCAATCGGCGCGTCGCGCCAGAAGGTGGAGCGCCGCTCCAAATAACTGGAAATTGTGGTCGAGCCCAAAACAGGTTTCAGCAACTTGTTTTGGCCATAACTTTTCGACCGTAACTCCGTTTTCGATGAATCAAATATCGTTGGAACGTAATAAGATATTCTATCCAATGGTAAGGCTTTGAAACATCAACTCAAACTTTATTTGAGGTTGAAAAGGTACGTACACACCTTGTACCTCAAACAACGTCCAGTATTCTTCGACGGTCGAGCAAGCAACACGTACGTGCTTCGTATACTTCATACACGCATCGTACACCATAAATACAATATGTACAATAAATAGTTGGGTCTTACAACTCTCCCCCACTTAAACTCGATCACGTCCTCGTGATCTTCTCCACTTAACCAATCCGGAACTACTCAACGACCCTCAATCCTAAGTTCCAATCCGAACTTTCTTAGGCAATCCTTCTCAATGAATCGCCTTTAACAACTAAATCGTCACCCGTGATTTAACAAAACCACCATCCGAGCACTAAAACCTGCTCTTTTTCCCATATCGGGAAAAACTCAACCATTCTCGTACCGAGATATCAATTCCTTAGCGTACCTTTACCAAGGACAATGCTAAAAGTGACCAAGTCTCAACCTAAAGTCAACAATCCGAACGTTGAAGATCGAACCACACAAAAATCCTTACGGATTACACTTACCACTAAACATCCTTTGTAGTGCGCAATACAACCAATACGCCACTATCCTAACATCATAAGCAACAGCTAAAACCAAAAGCGCCCAAAACGACTATGGCAACGCTAAACCTAAGGTGCACAAAATCAACTATTGTCACACCCGTAACAACATGTGAGCGAAACACGGCTATCGCCTCACTAATCCCATGACGTGGTCCTCACGACCCCACTCTCGGCGTAAAAAAAAAAACCACCAATAGATCACACATCCAACAATCATGAAGACTGGCTGAAAATTACACACATCAAAGATAGTCAACATCCGTGACTCTTCTTGCACACATACTTGGTCAACGTAAACGCCTCTCGAACGGCATACCATTTCTACGCTAACCATTATGGAGAACAATACAAGTAACCCTCTAATCACCTCATGGTTACACCCGACTTGGTTAAGCCTCCACACCAAAACAATTAACCCGAACTGGTTAGTCAAACACGCTTGGTCAACCCGTCTCGATCAACACCTATCACCTAATTGATTAACCCGACTTGGTTAAGTCAAACTTACTTGGTCAACCCGACTTGGTCAAACCTCTAATGACAAATGATTAACCCAACTTGGTTAGTCAAACGCATTCGGTCAATACCTAACATCAAATTGATTAACCCGACTCGGTTAGTCAAATACCCTAGGTCAACCCGACTCGGTCAATGCCTATCATCTAATTGATTAACCCGACCCGGTTAGTCAAACTCACTTGGTTAACCCGCCTCGGTCAACACCTAACATCTAATTGATTAACCCTACTCGGTTAGTCAAACTCGCTTGGTTAACCCGACTCGGTCAACACCTAACATCTAATTGATTAACCCGACCCGGTTAGTCAAACTCACTTGGTTAACCCGACTCGGTCAACACCTAACATCTAATTGATTAACCCGACCCTGTTAGTCAAACTCACTTGGTTAACCCGCCTCGATCAACATCTAACATCTAATTGATTAACCCGACCCGGTTAGTCAAACTCACTTGGTTAACCCGCCTCGGTCAACACCTAACATCTAATTGATTAACCCGACTCGGTTAGTCAAACTCACTTGGTTAACCCGCCTCGGTCAACACCTAACATCTAATTGATTAACCCGACCCGGTTAGTCAAACTCACTTGGTTAACCCGCCTCGGTCAACACCTAACATCTAATTGATTAACCCGACTCGGTTAGTCAAACTCACTTGGTTAACCCGCCTCGGTCAACACCTAACATCTAATTGATTAACCCGACTCGGTTAGTCAAACTGCAATGGACTAACTCGACCTAGCTAGTCGCTACATCACACTAGAATACCTTCGTGCGAGAGTATAAACTCCCCCACCTAGAACTCCGTTCCGTAAACACATCATCAAAATAATAGCATCCCATGGAATGGCCACTCATCAACATATACAACCAATATCCTCATTGGTCATAGTCCTCGAATTCTCACGAATTCGTCTCCAACAATAGCTTCCGACGATAAACACATGCTCACTCTCACGGAAAGAGTGACCACTAATCCGACAACTAATGCGCCAATCGTATTATCATAACTCCTAAAAGAAAGACGAGGTTCACCCGTCTTGCATCTCTTAATACGCACGTCAACAAACCTTGCTCCAACCTTGAGCATACGAAGGATTTCGGATTATCCTTTGCTACTTCAACCGAAGCACTTACCGAACCGTACGGGTATTACTCTAGCAATCATCGAGTTGCTTTCGCTTGTAACTTCCACACCGCCACTCAAACACCTAAGGGTTTTCTTGCCGGTACCCTATGCTCAATGTAACCGTAACACCATCGGAGTCGAATACCACGCTAGTAGGTATGAAAGAGGCACCTAACGTTGCATCCCGTAGACTCCATTACCAACATTCATCTAGATCAAACACTTGATCTCAGGGGTTTCATCCACCCGACGAACCTCATGTATCATCAACTTCAACACGAAAGCGAACACGCTCTAACATCCGAATACTACTACAATCGCCTAACATACGTGTAACTCTAGCATTAAACTCAGCGTCGATCGTCTCGATCCCATTTCCCGTCGCCATTCTAAGGAATGCAAAGCGATTAGATCACGAACGTATAAAGCACACACACAATACCACCCCATCTTGCTAAACACTCATCGTACATCACTTGCTAGACACGATTTGCACCCGTAATAAGGTTTGCAAGTCCTTATTACGCATACACGTCGTATCGACTCGTTAGTACAACGACCGCCTCTCTTGATGATATATGCAACCGCAAACACAAACAAAACATAACACAAGAATCATTATCACAGCACAATAACATATTAATAATATCCGCATTACTAATATAAATGTTAGTCAACCTATAAACAAGGCACTAACAAAACCCATTCCGACCCGTAATCCTACAAGTCCTTCAACAAATTTAGCACACACAAAAGTCTAAGTCTAGGCACCTATCTCAAGTCACCTAAATCCCTTAGACCATGCTCTGATACCACTTGTACCAACCCACCCCGTTAACCAACCAATAACGCGAAATAAAAAAAAATTCTTTGTGCAGCAAATGGCACGGCGCGCCATGACCCCGCGCGGCGCGCAAAAGGGCCTGGACAGGCTGCTGTCCCAAAAAGTCCCAAATACGAAAATGTTTGACCACTTCCCGATACATTTAGACTAAACGGTTTTCACAACATATTACAATAGTTAAAATTAACACGTTCCATTAATAAAAAGGGTCTTACGACCCCGGGCCCACATATGCCCAAATTAACCCTTTAAGTACAAAGCACGAACTTCGACCATATGACTTTTAATACAAAATAAAGCCGAGCAGGGTGATTGGGGATACGCTACCCAATCCTAATCAAACGAAAGCAAGCCTTCTAAAGCAACTACGCAAGTCCACTAGTCCCCGCTTACTCGAGCCACCGTCTCCAAGCAATCTCTAAAAATGTAAACAACGAGAGGGTAAGCTAACGCTTAGTGAATGCAATACTTATACATATACATATACATATGTAATTTACCTACACGCATCCACTTACAATACCATGCAAACAAAATGCATAAACGAGCTAGCAACACCAAACATACGAATAGCAACAACGTTAGTATATAAATCACCACAATAATATACTAAATCACAATAATGCATAAATATAACAAATCGTTCCCCGCTATGGCACTACCGACTTGTAGGCGATCAATAACGTCGAGTCTCACTCGTATGTTGTCACCGACTTGTGACTCATCAAAGGGTGTCACCGACTTGTGAACTACCCACCAATATCTATAGGTCACCGACTTGTGAACGCCACTTGTGAAGCGCCACTAAGTGTCACCGACTTGTGAACACTATAGGGTGTCACCGACTTGTGAATCACCCAAGGGTATCACCGACTTGTGAACCCCCATCAATACATATAGGTCACCGACTTGTGAACCTCCTGTCGAGACACTACCGACTTGTAGTTCCCATCCCATCATACCAACAAATATGTCACCGTCTTGTGACATAACACCCACTACTCACGATGTGGCACCAAAGGCCCACATCGCGTACGAGTAAATAAACCACACACATACATGTATAAATATTCCACTCACCTTGTCGCCTTGAAGAAATGCCACCAAATAATCCGCAACACACCGATGGAATGTACCTATTCCATTATCACAAACACAACAACACAATTAGGGTGGATTTACAAATCAACCCAAATTGACAACTAGTGCAACTTCGACCCAAATGCACTTCCAAGCACCAACCGCGCCCAAATTAACCAATAATCACTAACACAAGTGAGAATGGTCCTAATACGCCAATTAAACCCAATCATAGGTGTTAAACACCTATCTTGCCCATAATGACACTTAAACCCTAATTTTGACCCAAAGGAGTCAACATCGCGCCATTAGCGAGTTTTGACACCAAAACATATTTAACTCGGTTTTATACTTCAACTTAATCCATTTTAAGTTTATAAACCTTATTAAATCGGCAATTGAGTCATAATCATCACCAAACTCTAATTTTGACCCAAAGTCAAAATTAGTCAACCAACACACCTAAAAGTGTTCCAACACTTCCATAATCACTAAACCTAGTGATTAAACCCAATTACAAGTCCTAATCAAGGCCAATTTATTCACCAACCCAAAATCCACCAACACTAACAATAAACCCGATTACTAGCATCACTAAACCCACTTCATGAGTCTAAATGGGTTTATCAACAAATCAAGTTCAAACCCTAACTTTGAATAGCAAAATCAACAATGAAATTCGGAGTTAGAACTTACCAATACCGCCAAAATGATGCCGTTGACGAGTAGAACAACTTTAATGCTTGAGGTTTGACCCGAAACAACCTCCTTCTTCTCTAAATGGAGTTCTCTCTTACTAGAACTTAATCTCACTCTAGGGTTTGAGGATGGGAGTGTTTGATGAGTGAAAATGAGCTCCAATGGAGTTCTAGATCAGTTTTGATGACCCTAAACTGACCCTAAATGAAAAGACCAAAGTACCCCTCATTTAGACCTTTTAAAAAGGCTGAAAATTGCCTCTGCAGCAATCGGCGCGCCGCGCCAGAAAGTGGAGCGCCGCTCCAAATAACTGGAAATTGTGGTCGAGCCCAAAACAGGTTTCAGCAACTTGTTTTGGCCATAACTTTTCGACCGTAACTCCGTTTTCGATGAATCAAATATCGTTGGAAACGTAATAAGATATTCTATCCAATGGTAAGGCTTTGAAACATCAACTCAAACTTTATTTGAGGTTGAAAAGGTACGTACACACCTTGTACCTCAAACAACGTCCAGTATTCTGCGACGGTCGAGCAAGCAACACGTACGTGCTTCGTATACTTCATACACGCATCGTACACCATAAATACAATATGTACAATAAATATTTGGGTCTTACAATACTCCGTGATAATTTAAGAGAACCCATCTCTACTCGAGTTGATATTTGGTGCGGAGTGATTAGAAATTTATTCATTTAATAAAGTATAAAACACATTGCTAAATGTCTTTTGATAAGCATGAATTTTTGAAGGAAACGTTATTTTAGAATCTCCAAATCAACCATACAATTGCTAAGATGATAACTTTCATGATAATTTTTTTTTTTTTTAAAAGCAAAGATTTCATTAGAAACACGAGATGATTACAAATATTGAGCTCCACTAGGGAGAAGAACTAAGTCACGACATAACTACTTAGTTGCTAAGTGAGCAACTTGAAAACAAGAAATAAACACGACACGAAATACATAACATATCACGAAATATTAAGCAAGGCTTTTGGATTTGTAAGCCAATTAAGCCAAACAAAACGTCGCTCTTTTGCTCTAAGGGATATCCATTCGAATGTCAAAGTTTGAATCTCATTTAGAGCCACCGGAGCGGTCCAAGCTTTGCCTTGAAAAACCTCATTGTTCCAATTTTTCCATATAAGATACAAAGTGATCCACCTAGAAGCTTGCCACACTTTACACCCGAAGTCCGACATCGAAACAGGACCTTTATCATTAACCAAATCCGAAACATTTGAAGATGGAAAACTCCCTAGATCCCACCAAGAAGAAACACGATCCCAAATTTCCTTCGCACTTTTACAATCAACCAAGCAATGCTCAACCGATTCAAGATCTTCATCACAGAGACTACATCTCACACTATGCAAATCAATCCCCCTTTTATCAAGTTCCATTTTTACCGGCAATCTACCAGGTTGAGCTCGCCAAATAAAAATTTCCACTTTTTTAGGAAAAAGATTGTTTTTCATAGTGTGAAGAGAAGAAACATAGGAACCAAGAACCTTTGAATCGATGAGTTTACTTAATTTGTTAACAGTGAAGCGACTGTTCGAAGCTAAGCTCCATTTCCATGTGTCACGAGAATTGTTGTTGAAGGAAACTGCTGAAACCAAACTCAATAGCTCGCATAATTCAGATTATTTCCTCCCTGCAGGCGTACGCAACCAGTCCCACTTGAAAACAACTTGTTGATCGCTGATTGACACTCAATCTTTGATGAAAGCATCCCGACACTTTTCCAACCTGAAGAGACGAGGAAACAAATTGCATAGTTTATCATTCCCGACCCAATGCTCATGCCAAAAAGAAGTAGAATCACCGGACCCGATCGTCTTGATGAATGAGTTTTTGAATCCAATCTCTAAATCTTCAATAGATATACCTATCAAAATAATTTTTTGCCAAGTACTAGAAAACCGATGAGAAGAATCTTCAACCGACATAAGACCACCATTAAGACCATATAAACTACGAATGACCTTGACCCATAGGGAATCGGTTTCGGTTTTAAACCTCCACCACCATTTCCCTAATAAGGCAAGATTCTTACTTTTAAGAGAACCAAGATTTAACCCCCCATTCCCAAAAGTGTTTAAGACCCTATCCCATTTAACCCTGTAGACGTTTATTCACGGATCTTAGGTCGCTTGCTAACTATCCTAGAGGAGGAATTCACTAGAATAGGGTTAAACCGAGATATGGGTCGTATCGGGATCGAATAGATCAAACCTAGGACAAGAACTAGATTAGATCGACGCCTAAACGATATATTTCGGTGGTATATGGTGTTAGGGTTCTCTGGAGATGAAAACCAGTCAACTAGGGTAAATGGGATGATTAACCTCAACCAAGAAGTCTCAACCCGTATATATACTGCAGGTCAGACACACTCGGTCGAGTGTGTCTCTCAGTCGGTCGACTGAGTAACATATTCGGTCGAGTGTGTACGCACACTCGGTCGACTGTGTGTGCAGTTTAACATATTGATTATTTAACAAATTAAGTACTCACAATCACAAACGTAATCAATAGTCACAAGTAAACATTATTACATAACCGAATGTGTTAAACGTAAAGATAAACTATGGCTGGGGATTCATGCACCAACAAACTCCCCCTAAGACCTAGCCGTAGAGCATAAAGATTCAGTTATCAATCAGTAAACAGATCTGTCACCCAGTTCTTCAGATAGCAAAGTTTCACAACTCTGCAGTATTGTTCAGCCTGCACACGATTTTCTGGACGATACAGCATCCGGTTGTAGTATAAGGTGAACATATCTTCCTCACAGCAGTTCCTCAACCAAACTGGATCCAAAACCCTTATACTATCATTTTCATCTCCTCCATCTTTGTCTAACACAATAACCGCTTCCTCCGAGCGTTCATCATAATACCACCAACAAAAACGAGAGCTGAAGTGTTGCGGCATTTTCCTCAATGGAACCTTTCGCATATACTTCATAGGTTGATATTTAACAATCTTCCTTCTAATTCCCATTTTCTTGTTCGTTCTGTAAGAGATCTTCGGAAACTGTGGTCGAAAACCTAAGAAATTAGGTGACTTAAATGATCTTCTTATCTTACGAACCAAAAGATCAGGAATACCAACATAATCCTGATATAACATCTTGAGCCTTGCAATCTGCATAAATTCAAAATATGGTAACGAAGTAAACTCGTATGCATATCTGATATAATCCACTCCGTGTTCTTTCTTGACTGCGTAGATATCAAATTCTTTGATGTAGGCCAAGCAATAATCTTCCCTTTAGCACGCAAACTCTCGCAGTGCTCAATAAACTTCAAAAATTGAGGCTCCACCTCAAGTTTTATCACATATTTATGAATTCTCATTGAAATTTTCCAATCCTCTTCCAAAACTTCAACCTTTTCTTTGTTGATTTTAACCGGCAAAAAGCCTTCCGGCAATGCACTCTCTTGCTCTTTTTGTTCTTTTTCCTTGCACTTTCTGTTCAAAAGTTCATCATTCATCTGAAAGTACTCAGCAAAAGTTGGAAGATCATCATCACAGCCTTCATAATGAGGATAAGGCTCAGTTGGCTCATCCTCAATAACAACTTCATCAAAACTATTATCAGTCTCATCAAAAACATCAGTATCACTTATATCATCATCAAAATTATGAGCCTCTGAAGTCGAAGCTTCAGTTGAAGCTTTTGATGCAGCGTCAGCAGATTCCTTTACTTGTCGCTCTAGACGCTCCATCAACTCCTGCTAAGTTTCGGTGATATCCGGAGGGATCTCCCCTTCTTCTAGATCAGTGCAAACAGTAGAGTGATTAAGTCGATCCTGCATAGCTAAAAATTCAGAAACTGTTATAACTTGAAGTGGAGTTACATACAGCGGATTATCCTCTGTATAGCCTTTAGCAAGCTCGAGAGCCCTGTCCTCCTCTTCTTCTTCACTAGCAGTACCAAAAGAATCTGGTTCTCTATCCTCCTCTTCTATTACAATCTTCTTCTCCCATTCGTTCAATCTCTCAGTCAATTCTTGATTCTGAGTCTGAAGAGTCAAGATTTCTACAGCCTGACTTCCCACATTTTGCTCAAGTTCATCAATTTTCAACTGTTGTTGATCAACTAACTTCCTCAACGCAGAAATTTCTGTTTCCGTCTTCTTCTTGTCTTCATCAGCAGCCTTTTGGAATTTAGGAAAATCATCAGTCAACTGAATCAATCGCCGATTAACTATTCCTGTTAGATCACCTGTTTAACGCCTTTAAACATAACATGCAAAGGTATGAATTAAAACTTGCTAATTGCACTTGTTTAACCCCTAGACATACTTACATTCATACCTTGTCTCTAGGGGTTCAAGAACCTTAATTGTGCACAAGCAAGAGAAATTTGAAGAATTAAAACTTGCTAGGATGATTAGAGTGCCTTAGACTTCACAAAATTTCAATTGCATGAACACAATTTCTTCATTTGAGGCCTTCTCTTCCTTCTCCTTGTTTGGGTCGACACAAGCACACACACACACACACACTGTATTTTATTTTTTTGCAACTGAACATGAGTTTACAGTGTTTTCCTCTTTTAATTAAATTAACTTTGCTAAATTGCACTTTCTACCCTCCCCACCAAAACTATAATGAGGGAGGTCCTTAATTCTAACTTTTCATCTCTAGTCCCTTCTAACTTAACTAACAAACTTAACTCTTGTCCATTTATTTATACAAAATCATATCATCCATGTATATAACAATAAAATTACATAAAATAATACCTTAAATAATTGGGATGTTACAACTCTCCCCCTCTTGGATTGTTCGCGTCCTCGCGAACCATTCTTGATGCAACGATGGATAATACTTCTTAAGCCATTCTTCGGGTTCCCACGTACATTCGGAGCCCTTTCTAAATTGCCATAACACTTTCAATAACAAAACCGACTTATTTCTTAATTGCTTCACCTTATGATCCAAAATCTTTATTGGCTTTTCCGCATATCTTAGCTTATCATCAACCTCAATCTCGTTCAATGGGACATAAGTTGATTCATCCGCCAAACACTTTCTCAATTGTGACACGTGAAACGTGTCATGTATATTACTCAATTCATCGGGCAAGGCCAAGCGATAGGCTACCTTCCCGACTTTCGCCACTATCGTAAATGGTCCCACAAATCTTGGACCCAATTTTCCCCTTTTTCTAAAGCGAATAATACCCTTCCACGGGGAAACTTTAAGCATTACCTTATCACCCACTTTAAATTCTATCGGCTTCCTTCTTTTATCCACATAAGACTTTTGTCGATCTTGTGCCGCTTTCATTCTTTCACAAATTTGATCTATCATTTCGGTTGTTTGTTGTACTACTTCCGTGCTTCCTAATTCCCTTTGACCCACTTCACCCCAACATATTGGGGTTCTACATCTCCTTCCATACAAAATCTCATAAGGCGCCATTCCGATAGTAGAGTGATAACTATTATTATACGAAAATTCCCCTAAAGGTAGATGAGTATCCCAACTACCACCAAAATCAATGACGCATGCTCTTAACATATCCTCAAGAGTTTGGATAGTTCGTTCACTTTAGCCATCCGTTTGTGGGTGAAACGCGGTATTCACATGCAACTTAGTGCCCATCTCTTCTTGAAACTTTCTCCAATATCGTGAGGTGAATCGAGAGTCACGGTCAGAAACAATGGAAACCGGTATTCCATGTCTTGCAACAACCTCCTTCATATATAACTTAGACATTGCTTCCGATGATGAAGCTTCTCTTATTGCCGAAAATAACGCACTCTTAGTCAATCTATCAACAATAACCCAAATTGCGTCGTGTTGTCGAGGGGTCTTAGGCAACTTAGTCACTAAATCCATTGTAATATGTTCCCATTTCTAAACCGGTACTTCTAATGGTTGCATCTTACCGTAAGGCATTTGATGATCGGCTTTCACTTGAAGACAAGTAAGACATTTATGCACATACTTAACTATATCCCTCTTCATTCTCGGCCACCAATAGTCTTTCCTTAGATCTCTATACATTTTCGTAGCACCGGGCTGAATCGAATATTTAGATTTGTGAGCTAAGTCAAGGAGCTCACTTCTAACACCACTTTGTAAAGGAACCCAAATTCTCCCATATCTAAGCCTTTGACCACGAGTATCTACCACAAAATCACCAACTTGCCCTTTGATCCTTTCTTTTCTCACGTTTTCGGAGGATAATGCTTCACTTTGTGCAACTCGGATACTATCAAATATTTGAGGTGATATCACCATAGCCAAACTCGTTATCTTAATCGGTTGGTGACTCGACTTCCTACTAAGAGCATCCGCCACTACGTTAGCCTTCCCGGGGTGATACAAAATTTCACAATCATAATCTTTCACCAAGTCGAGTCCTCTCCTTTGCCTATCATTTAGATCTCTTTGATCGAATAAATACTTCAAGTTCTTATGATCGGTATAAATAGAGAACGTAACACCATAAAGATAATGAAGCCAAATTTTCAAAGCAAAAACCACGGCCGTTAATTCCAAATCATGGGTGGGATAACGTTTTTCATGTTCCTTCAATTGTCGAGAAGCATAAGTTATGACTTTCCCATTTTGCATTAGCACACACCCTAAACCCTTCTTAGAAGCATCGCAATAAACCGTCATATTCTCGTTCCCTTCCGGTAAGACTAGTATAGGAGCTTGAACAAGTTTCTCCTTAAGGAGTTGAAACGCTCGTTCTTGCTTTTCTTCCCATCTCCATGGCACATCTTTTCGGGTCAACTTTGTGAGTGGGGTGGCTATCCTAGAAAAATCTTGTATAAACCGTCGATAGTACCCCGCTAAACCTAGAAAACTCCTAACTTCGGTGGGATTCGTAGGTGGTTCCCATCTCATTATCGCCTCAATCTTTGTCGGATCAACATAAATACCCTTCGTATTAATGACATGTCCCAAAAATTGAACTTCACGAAGCCAAAACTCACATTTAGAGAATTTAGCAAACAACCTTTCTCATCTTAAAGTCTCTAATACTTGTCGTAAATGCACCGCATGCTCCTCTTTCCCTTTAGAATACACCAAAATATCATCAATAAATACAATCACAAACCTATCGAGCATCGGTCGACAAATCCATAAATGCGCCCGGAGCATTAGTTAACCCAAAAGGCATAACCACGAATTCATAATGACCATACCTCGTACGAAAAGCCATTTTAGGGATATCTTCTTCCCTCACCTTTAATTGATGATAACCCGACCTTAGATCTATCTTTGAAAAGAAACATGCACCTTGTAATAGATCAAACAAATCATCTATCCTCGGCAATGGATATTTATTCTTAATAGTGACCTTATTCAATTCACGATAATCTATACACATTCTCATTGTCCCATCCTTCTTTTTTACAAACAACACCGGGGCTCCCCAAGGTGAACTACTAGGACGTATAAAACCTTTATCTATCAAATCTTGTAGTTGAGTCATCATTTCCCTCATTTCTGACGGGGCTAATCGATAAGGCGCTTTGGCAATTGGCGTGGCTCCGGGAATCAAATCTATTCTAAACTCTACTTCTCGTTCAGGAGGTACACCGGGCAACTCATTCGGAAACACATCCGGAAATTCATCAACTATCGGTACATCACTTATTTCAACAACCTTCTTTGAATCATCTACCACATGTGCCAAAAACGCACAACACCCATGAGACAAAAATCTTTTAGCTCTAGCATACGTGCATATAGGAATAGCACGTCTAGCCCGTTCCCCGTAAATCCATATAACTTTCCCACTTGGTGATTGAACTAACACAATCTTCTTACGACACAAAATTATTCCCTCGTTGTAATCTAACCAATCCATACCCACAATTACTTGAAATTCTCCCATATGCATGGGTATCAAATCTATGACAAACTTTTCATCATCCAAAATAATTTCACATCCCTTAATGATACTATACACCATAACGGTTTTGTTATCCGCTATCTCAACCTCTAAAGGGTGCTCTAACATACTTGGGGTCATGTTAAAATGTTTACAAAAAGAATAAGAAACAAACGACCGCGTAGCACCGGAATCAAACAAAACATGCGCAGGTAAAGAGTTTACAATAAAGGTACCTGACACCACATTTTGGGACTCCTTCGCTTCGAGTGCGGTAATCTGATGAGCTCGGGCTCTCGGTCGGCTATCACTAGTCTTTGGTTCCGTTTTAACCTCTTTCTTAACACTACCACTTGCCAAGTCTTTTTTATACTCCGGACACTCGGCTTGAAAATGACCCTTTTCAAAACAATAGTAACATTGTTTTCCCTTCTTAGGACACTCGGCGGCTCTATGACCCGGCTTACAACATGAATAACAATCGATAGTACCCGCTTTACACTCACCCGCATGATTCTTACCACACCTATTACATGACTTTACTTCTTTACCGCCGCCCTTTCCTGACATGAAACCTCCCTTTGATTTGTGAGGAGATTCGGAATTAAACTTACCCTTCTTTGGGCTCACACTTTGCATTGATTTTGAGTCTTGATCTAACTTCCGCTTAAACGCGGCTTTCTTCCTAAGTTCATGTTCTCTCACAAGAGCCCTATTCATCATCTCGGCTAAAGTCTTGTACGTACCCTTATCAATAAACTCACTTATTTCGGGGTTTAGCTTCTCGTGATAATGATCCATCATCAACTTAGGACTTGACACAAAATCCGGGCAAAAATGAGACTTATCATTAAACTCGGCATTAAACTCGGTCACCTATTTACTCCCATGCTCTATGTTCATGAATTCGGACTTTAACCTACTAACCTCGGCGGGTGGAGCAAATTGATCCATAAACATCCCTCGAAACTTTTCCCATGAAAAACTTGTCGCTACGTCTCGCCCATGAGACTTATCTATGAAATTCCACCATTCATAACCGCTTCCCTTCATTTGGTGAGCCGCGTAGATTACTTTTAAGTGCTCGGGACATTCACACAACATAAATGTTTCTTCTAACTCATCAATCCACCTTTGACTAATAATCGGATCAACCTTACCATGAAACTCCGGTGGATGACAATTAGCAAAATTCTTGTACTCAAAGTGCTCATCTTTCTTTCTCGGTGATTCTACTTCTTCCTGTCTTACCCCATTTCCCCCTTCTCCTCTTAAGGTAGGGTTATTGGTCATAAGAGTCTTTAAATTTTTGTCCAATTGATCGTTAATCAACGTCTTAATTTTCTCTAAGAGGGTTGGGGTGTATCGTATCAAAGCTTGTCCTATTTGTCCCGATATATCTTTTGGCATAGTAACCTCATCGGATTCATTTTGTGAGCCTTCAATAGACTGCATTGACGGGGTGTGGACGTACTCATCATCCTCATCATTACCTCTGTTTGGGGATACGATAGCCATTCTGAAACAAAACACCCAACTCATTAGTTCAAATACCTGCATCATTATTTATCATAACCAAGCAAACCGAAAGAATTTCCTAACTCAATTCACTGTGACCATAGTAGACGTTCATGCGTACTAAAATGAAGTAATGACAATGGCCTGTTGTCATTACACCATCTTATTACACATTTAATCCATTATGACCCATGGCTAATGAGTATTAAACTCCTTACTTAAATCAACCATGATGTTAGCATTATACTACAAGTCTTGTCAACGACTCTATCCTATGGAGCATGGCACAATTATTCGACCTTAACATTCATGCAAGTCCTAAACCGCTTATCCTTTAACAACAATGGTTTAAGCCTAGATAATCCCTATCGTGGGTTATCCAAGTCCCTTAAACCACAGCTCTGATACCAACTTTTAACGCCTTTAAAACGATAGAAATTTTTTTTTTTTTTAATTGCTTGCCCAGATCAAGGCTTATGCCGCGGCGCGGCTTCTTTTGTCACGGCGCGACACACAAAGGAAATTTGACCTATGCTTAGCTGCCTTTCTGTTACCAAATCAAGCTTTATGCCGCGACGCAACAACAATTGTCGCGGCTCGACATAACACTCGGGCTGGTACAAACCTGCAACTTAAAACTAAATCCACATTTTTCCAATTCCTCAACTCAAAACACAACAAGTCATCATAAAGCAAATTTAAACTTGATGAAACCAGTTTCTAACATCATTCAACGAGACGATCATCCTTTAAATCAAGAAAACACGTTTACACTTTTCAAACACATCATTTGGTCCCAAAATATAACGAAAACATAAATGACAAGTACAAAAGACTCGGCGCTGATAAGCGGTACCGATAGAGCTTGATTCAAAAAGAGACTTGCATTACCACTTACTCTAACGCCAATGCTCCGCTACTCTTCAAACGAGTTCTTTACCTTCTCGATGACCTTTTGTTCGTAAAAATATAAACAACACGGGGGTAAGCTTTTACACTTAGTGAGTTATAGGTGAATAATATATCATAGTACATCTGGGCATAACAATCACATTTCTTGTCTTTCAACCTAACGGTTGCTTACGTACTCTCGGATCTGACTCTTAATTACCATAGACATAACTTACTAGGCCGACCCTAGTAATCATGTCTAAGCTAACCATAGGCATACTCTTATGCCTAAGCTACTTTAATCATATTTCAATGATACATATACACATAGACACCCAAAGTGTCTAAGCTAAACCATCCATAGACAAGATTACTAGCAATGTAATAATCTTGCCTAAGCTAAACATTAACCATAGATACAATTATTAGGTGAACCTAATAATTCTATCTAAGCTACTCAACTAGTGCACTTAGTCGTTACTCTCTTGCACGGATGCAATCCGAGGACACTAAGCCACTCTTGACCCGCCCATGTTACCCCCTATATACTCACCTTGATTAAACGGATTTCCTTGATCACTTGAGGCTCCTTTACCTTGATTAGCACCTATACATGAGCTAATCTCATCAATAACATAACTCAATCAAAATTACAACATTCATAAACTTTCACACCTTCATACACTTATACATTGACTTAACCCCCTATTTGCTACCACATACACATAAACACTTACATACATAGCATTTTAACTTACCTTTTCCAATATAACATTATTATCAAGCCAACATCATTGCCTTAATCATACAAATCTCTAGTTCATCTCTTTATAAACATAACATGCAATTCCTTCAAATCTTCCATTAACATCAAATGTACATAAATCCATTTCCATTACTAGCAACCCTAAATCATCAATTATCCAAATTCCATGACTTACAACAATAACAACAATTCATACATGAACTTTCTTCTTCATAATTATCAACTAGAACACATAAACATTTCATTGAGGCATTTCATCAAACACCTGGTGTGCATGACTTGAATCTAAGCTAGAACATCACCAAATTCACCATATTCATCACATATACTTAAAATGCAAGTTCATACATGAACCTACTTCCAAATCACTAACAAATTCGATTAAAATCAAACAAGTGTGCACATTTTCAACAAACAACAACCTTTAAGCTTAAGATTCGTCAGAAACACCCAATAATAGTAATACTTAGACATAAACATTCATACCTTGTCTCTAGGGGTTCAAGAACCCTAATTATGCACAAGGAAGAGAAATTTGAAGAATTAAAACTTGCTAGGATGATTAGAGTGCCTTAGACTTCACAAAATTTCAATTGCATGAACACAATTTCTTCATTTGAGCCCTTCTCTTCCTTCTCCTTGTTTGGGTCGACACAAGCACACACACACACACACACTGTATTTTATTTTTTTGCAACTGAACATGAGTTTACAGTGTTTTCCTCTTTTAATTAAATTAACTTTGCTAAATTGCACTTTCTACCCTCCCCACCAAAACTATAATGAGGGAGGTCCTTAATTCTAACTTTTCATCTCTAGTCCCTTCTAACTTAACTAACAAACTTAACTCTTGTCCATTTATTTATACAAAATCATATCATCCATGTATATAACAATAAAATTACATAAAATAATACCTTAAATAATTGGGATGTTACAACTCTCCCATTCTTGGATTGTTCGCGTCCTCGCGAACCATTCTTGATGCAACGATGGATAATACTTCTTAAGCCATTCTTCGGGTTCCCACGTACATTCGGAGCCCTTTCTAAATTGCCATAACACTTTCAATAACAAAACCGACTTATTTCTTAATTGCTTCACCTTAAGATCCAAAATCTTTATTGGCTTTTCCGCATATCTTAGCTTATCATCAACCTCAATCTCGTTCAATGGGACATAAGTTGATTCATCCGCCAAACACTTTCTCAATTGTGACACGTGAAACGTGTCATGTATATTACTCAATTCACCGGGCAAGGCCAAGCGATAGGCTACCTTCCCGACTTTTGCCACTATTGCAAATGGTCCCACAAATCTTGGACCCAATTTTCCCCTTTTTCTAAAGCGAATAATACCCTTCCATGGGGAAACTTTAAGCATTACCTTATCACCCACTTGAAATTCTATCAGCTTCCTTCTTTTATCCACATAAGACTTTTGTCGATCTTGTGCCGCTTTCATTCTTTCACAAATTTGATCTATCATTTCGATTGTTTGTTGTACTACTTCCGTGCTTCCTAATTCCCTTTGACCCACTTCACCCCAACATATTGGGGTTTTACATCTCCTTCCATACAACATCTCATAAGGCGCCATTCCGATAATAGAGTGATAACTATTATTTGACGAAAATTCTGCTAAAGGTAGATGAGTATCCCAACTACCACCAAAATCAATGACGCATGCTCTTAACATATCCTCAAGAGTTTGGATAGTTCGTTCACTTTGGCCATCCATTTGTGGGTGAAACGCGGTACTCACATGCAACTTAGTGCCCATCTCTTCTTGAAACTTTCTCCAATATCGTGAGGTGAATCGAGTGTCACGGTCCGAAACAATGGAAACCGGTATTCCATGTCTTGCAACAACCTCCTTCATATATAACTTAGACATTGCTTCCGATGATGAAGCTTCTCTTATTGCCAAAAATAACGCACTCTTAGTCAATCTATCAACAATAACCCAAATTGCGTCGTGTTGTCGAGGGGTCTTAGGCAACTTAGTCACTAAATCCATTGTAATATGTTCCCATTTCTAAACCGGTACTTCTAATGGTTGCATCTTACCGTAAGGCATTTGATGATCAGCTTTCACTTGAAGACAAGTAAGACATTTATGCACATACTTAACTATATCCCTCTTCATTCCTGGCCACCAATAGTCTTTCCTTAGAACTCTATACATTTTCGTAGCACCGGGGTAAATCGAATATTTAGATTTGTGAGCTAAGTCAAGGAGCTCACTTCTAACACCACTTTGTAAAGGTACCCAAATTCTCCCATATCTAAGCCTTAGACCACGAGTATCTACCACAAAATCACCAACTTGCCCTTTGATCCTTTCTTTTCTCACGTTTTCGGAGGATAATGCTTCACTTTGTGCAACTCGGATACTATCAAATATTTGAGGTGATATCACCATAGCCAAACTCATTATCTTAATCGGTTGGTGACTCGACTTCCTACTAAGAGCATCCGCCACTACGTTAGCCTTCCCGGGGTGATACAAAATTTCACAATCATAATCTTTCACCAAGTCGAGTCCTCTCCTTTGCCTATCATTTAGATCTCTTTGATCGAATAAATACTTCAAGTTCTTATGATCGGTATAAATAGAGAACGTAACACCATAAAGATAATGAAGCCAAATTTTCAAAGCAAAAACCACGGCCGTTAATTCCAAATCATGGGTGGGATAATGTTTTTCATGTTCATTCAGTTGTCGGGAAGCATAAGCTATGACTTTTCCATTTTGCATTAGCACACACCCTAAACCCTTCTTAGAAGCATCGTAATAAACTGTCATATTCTCGTTCCCTTCCGGTAAGACTAGTATAGGAGCGTGAACAAGTTTCTCCTTAAGGAGTTGAAACGCTCGTTCTTGCTTTTCTTCCCATCTCCATGGCACATCTTTTCGGGTCAACTTGTGAGTGGGGTGGCTATCCTAGAAAAATCTTGTATAAACCGTCGATAGTACCCCGCTAAACCTAGAAAACTCCTAACTTCGGTGGGATTCGTAGGTGGTTCCCATCTCATTATCGCCTCAATCCTTGTCGGATCAACATAAATACCCTTCTTATTAATGACATGTCCCAAAAATTGAACTTCACGAAGCAAAAACTCACATTTAGAGAATTTAGCAAACAACCTTTCTCTTCTTAAAGTCTCTAATACTTGTCGTAAATGCACCGCATGCTCCTCTTTCCCTTTAGAATACACCAAAATATCATCAATAAATACAATCACAAACCTATCGAGCATCGGTCGACAAATCCAAAAATGCGGCCGGAGCATTAGTTAACCCAAAAGGCATAACCACGAATTCATAATGACCATACCTCGTACGAAAATCCGTTTTAGGGATATCTTCTTCCCTCACCTTTAATTGATGATAACCCGACCTTAGATCTATCTTTGAAAAGAAACATGCACCTTGTAATTGATCAAACAAATCATCTATCCTCGGCAACGGATATTTATTCTTAATAGTGACCTT
Organism: Rutidosis leptorrhynchoides; assembly: GCF_046630445.1. NCBI lineage: Eukaryota > Viridiplantae > Streptophyta > Magnoliopsida > Asterales > Asteraceae > Rutidosis > Rutidosis leptorrhynchoides. The sequence goes on from NC_092334.1 coordinate 549,244,187, forward strand.
ATTCAATTCACGATAATCTATACACATTCTCATTGTCCCATCCTTCTTTTTTACAAACAACACCAGGGCTCCCCAAGGTGAACTACTAGGACGTATAAAACCTTTATCTATCAAATCTTGTAGTTGAGTCATCATTTCCCTCATTTCCGATGGGGCTAATCAATAAGGCGCTTTGGCAATTGGCGTGGCTCCGGGAATCAAATCTATTCTAAACTCTACTTCTCGTTCGGGAGGTACACCGGGCAACTCATTCGGAAACACATCCGGAAATTCATCAACTATCGGTACATCACTTATTTCAACAACCTTCTTTGAATCATCTACCACATGTGCCAAAAACGCACAACACCCATGTGATAAAAATCTTTTAGCTCTAGCATACGTGCATATAGGAATAGCACGTCTAGCCCGTTCCCCGTAAATCCATATAACTTTCCCACTTGGTGATTGAACTAACACAATCTTCTTATGGCACAAAATTATCCCCTCGTTGTCATCTAACCAATCCATACCCACAATTACTTGAAATTCTCCCATATGCATGGGTATCAAATCTATGACAAATTTTCATCATCCAAAATAATTTCACATCCCTTAATGATACTATACACCATAACGGTTTTGTTATCCGCTATCTCAGCCTCTAAAGGGTGCTCTAACATACTTGGGGTCATGTTAAAATGTTTACAAAAAGAATAAGAAACAAACGACCGCGTAGCACCGGAATCAAACAAAACGTGCGCAGGTAAAGAGTTTACAATAAAGGTACCTGAAACCACATTTTGGGACTCCTTCGCTTCGAGTGCGGTAATCTGATGAGCTCGGGCTCTCGGTCGGCTATCACTAGTCTTTGGTTCCGTTTTAACCTCTTTCTTAACACTACCACTTGCCAAGTCTTTTTTATACTCCGGACACTCAGCTAGAAAATGACCCTTTTCAAAACAATAGTAACATTGTTTTCCCTTCTTAGGACACTCGGCGGCTCTATGACCCGGCTTACAACATGAATAACAATCGGTAGTACCCGCTTTACACTCACCCGCATGATTCTTACCACACCTATTACATGACTTTACTTCTTTACCGCCGCCCTTTCCTGACATGAAACCTCCCTTTGATTTGTGAGGAGATTCGGAATTAAACTTACCCTTCTTTGGGCTCACACTTTGCATTGATTTTGAGTCTTGATCTAACTTCTGCTTAAACGCGGCTTTCTTCCTAAGTTCATGTTCTCTCACAAGAGCCCTATTCATCATCTCGGCTAAAGTCTTGTACGTACCCTTATCAATAAACTCACTTATTTCAGGGTTTAGCTTCTCGTGATAATGATCCATCATCAACTTAGGAAATTTGACCTATGCTTAGCTGCCTTTCTGTTACCAAATCAAGCTTTATGCCGCGGCGCGACACCAATTGTCGCGGCGCGACATAACACTCGAGCTGGTACAAACCTGCAACTTAAAACTAAATCCACATTTTTCCAATTCCTCAACTCAAAACACAACAAGTCATTATAAAGCAAATTTAAACTTGATGAAACCAGTTTCTAACATCATTCAACGCTACGATCATCCTTTAAATCAAGAAAACACGTTTACACTTTTCAAACACATCATTTGGTCTCAAAATATAATGAAAACATAAATGACAAGTACAAAAGACTCGGCGTTGATAAGCGGTACCGATAGAGCTTGATTCAAAAAGAGACTTGCATTACCACTTACTCTAATGTCAATGCTCCGCTACTCTTCAAGCGGGTTCTTTACCTTCTCGATGACATTTTGTTCCTAAAAACATAAACAACACGGGGGTAAGCTTTTACACTTAGTGAGTTATAGGCGAATAATATAGCATAGTACATCTGGGCATAACAATCACATTTCTTGTCTTTCAACCTAACGGTTGCTTACGTACTCTCGGATCCGACTCTTAATTACCATAGACATAACTTACTAGGCCGACCCTAGTAATCATGTCTAAGCTAACTATAGGCATACTCTTATGCCTAAGCTACTTTAATCATATTTCAATGATACATATACACATAGACACCCAAAGTGTCTAAGCTAAACCATCCATAGACAATATTACTAGCAATGTAATAATCTTGCCTAAGCTAAACATCAACCATAGATACAATTATTAAGTGAACCTAATAATTCTATCTAAGCTACTCAACTAGTGCACTTAGTCGTTACTCTCTTGCACGGATGCAATCCGAGGACACTAAGCCACTCTTGACCCGCCCATGTTACCCCCTATATACTCACCTTGATTAAACGGATTTCCTTGATCACTTGAGGCTCCTTTAGCTTGATTAGCACCTATACATGAGCTAATCTCATCAATAACATAACTCAATCAAAATTACAACATTCATAAACTTTCACACCTTCATACACTTATACATTGACTTAACCCCCTATTTGCTACCACATACACATAAACACTTACATACATAGCATTTTAACTTACCTTTTCCAATATAACATTAATATCAAGCCAACATCATTTACTTAATCATACAAATCTCTAGTTCATCTCTTTATAAACATAACATGCAATTCCTTCAAATCTTCCATTAACATCAAATGTACATAAATCCATTTCCATTACTACCAACCCTAAATCATCAATTATCCAAATTCCATGACTTACAACAATAACAACAATTCATACATGAATTTTCTTCTTCATAATTATCAACTAGAACACATAAACATTTCATTGAGGCATTTCATCAAACACCTGGTGTGCATGACTTGAATCTAAGCTAGAACATCACCAAATTCACCATATTCATCACATATACTTAAAATGCAAGTTCATACATGAACTTACTTCCAAATCACTAATAAATTCGTTTTAAATCAAACAAGTGTGCACATTTTCAACAAACAACAACCTTTAAGCTTAAGATTCGTCACAAACACCCAATAATAGTAATACTTAGACATAAACATTCATACCTTGTCTCTAGGGGTTCAAGAACCCTAATTGTGCACAAGGAAGAGAAATTTGAAGAATTAAAACTTGCTAGGATGATTAGAGTGCCTTAGACTTCACAAAATTTCAATTGCATGAACACAATTTCTTCATTTGAGGCCTTCTCTTCCTTCTCCTTGTTTGGGTCGACACAAGCACACATACACACACACACTGTATTTTATTTTTTGCAACTGAACATGAGTTTACAGTATTTTCCTCTTTTAATTAAATTAACTTTGCTAAATTACACTTTCAACCCTCCCCACCAAAACTATAATGAGGGAGGTCCTTAATTCTAACTTTTCATCTCTAGTCCCTTCTAACTTAACTAACAAACTTAACTCTTGTCCATTTATTTATACAAAATCATATCATCCATGTATATAACAAAAAAAATTACATAAAATAATACCTTAAATAATTGGGATGTTACAACCTGAAACACCTTCAGAATGTTGAGAAGTCTGAACTTGTTGAATAGATGGAGTTGGTTGTTGTTGAGTGGATGAAACTTGAGTAGAACCACCAGCATCACCAGTAGCTGGAATTGTCGGAACAACCTTTGGTTGTGACTTTGTTGTGGAAGATGAGCTTCCGTCCTTGACTAAAATTTTCAAACGCTTATGTCTCCCTCTAGTTGACACCTTAGGAGCTTCAGCTAACTTCCTTTTAACCAAATTAACTTGACTGTCATCAAGAGCAGTCACCTCATCTTCATCAACCAACCGAGGACTAGTTTGTTTCGGCGGTGGCTGATTCACCTTTTCTTCTTCTTCGATGGTAATATCAGTCTCGTCTCCAGAATTACTATTCTCATGTCGGCAGCGTAAACCTTCCGGACACACATACTTCTCATTAGCCAGATGGCCAATCAACCCCTTCTCCGGAACCTCAACTCTGTTTTGAAGAAACCTATTGAAGGACTGATCATTCAAATGATTCTGTTTCAGCTCATCCTGAGAAATTTTCACTAACCCTTGAACCTGCTTCTCAAGCATAATCTGAAGAAACCTCGGAAACACCAGATGTACCTTCTTCTTCACATTCAGAATCATCCCATCAAATATAACTTGAGAGAAGTTAAAATCAGCATTCAAAACCAACGCGACAAACATAGAACTATACTTCGCGGTCAACTCATCGAAACCACCCTGCATCGGGCTCAAGCATCTCAAAAGAACGTACGTAAAGTATATGTACTTTCTTGGGAGCTTATTACGTTTCACAGCTTTGGTTATATCACCAGCATAACCACATCTCTTCAAACATCTCCTTACCTTCAGAATTGGTAAAGAAGTCAGCATATCATCATTATCCGGGAACCCCAAATCTTCCCTGATAGTCTGAGCAGAGATCCGAACGATGGTATTATTGACTGAGCTTAGAATCACCTGCTTATTGTTCTCAATAACAATGCTAGCAACTTCCCAAAACCTTCTCTGATGCGAATAATATGGAGTGCACTCAGCAGTGATAGCCTTGAAAATCCTAGAACGCTTCAAGAATGCGATAATCGGACCAAAACCTCCTCTTTGAGCTTCAGTCCCTGTGTCATCAACACAAGAAAGCACATTGGTATCTTCACGTCCAATTAGACCTGGTAATTCTGAAGACAACGGAATCTGTGGTTCATTCACTTCATCTGACATCTGCTGTTGTTCTTGAGACATCTTAAAAAATCTGTATAAAACTCAAAATAACACAAAGATTAAGCATTTACCACCATGAAACATGGAGTATCTAGTTAATTATACGAATCAGTGGATAACCAAACATAATAAGCACATTAACTAACAAATGCACAGTTACATCGTTCAGAGGTTATTGTTTATTACAAACCAAAGTACCAAGGCTAACAGACTAGCCTTATTAAATTACACATCAAACGAGACTAAACATTCACACAACAAAGCACAGATATTAGAATTATCCCACAATAACGTTCTCTGGAACTGGCTTCCTGTTGTAATTCTCGTTCTCAAACAGATCTAGCTCATCAAACAAATGATTCAAGAGAACAACATAGGAAAATGGTTTTTCCTCATTATCCATGCTGTCCTTCATGATGTTAATGACAATCTGACTCAAATTCACCTTGATATGTTCCGTAAGATAGTATAATAGAACAGCCTCAGTACCAGATAGCAAATCATCATTTGGATTTCTAAACACCACGTTACTTTTGATAATTCTCATGTTAGGTATCAAGTCTTCCCTAACATCACTATCTCTGACCTCAATCCTATGGGAACCAATAACATACCCTAGCTTAGTGATATGTGAAGCCACTCCACCCGCGTCAAACTTGCTAGATATCTTTCTAAGATCTTTACTAGGGCAATAAATCTTGGCTCCCCAGTAAGGTAATAGTAAATGATCAGCAAACTCATCTAGGGTCCACATATAGGCTTTACCAAAGAAGTTAGCAGAACATGCTTCTTCTTACCTTCCTCTAAGGCCACACAAGAATAGAACTCTTGAATAAGTTTAGGACAGTAATGATTCCCTATCTGAAGAAATGTTAAGTAATCTAAACCTTTCCACTGCTCTTGAGTGGTCTGTGTTGCAACAACTTTGGACTCTACTTGGATAGGCATGTGTATGGCCAAAGCTTTCCTACGTTCAAGATAATATCTCCAAGTTCCACTTAACATACTACTTGGACCTGACATTCTTAGAGCAAGACTATACAAAATATTCAGTATAATATGTCGTGAATTAAACAAAATAATCGAAAACAGCAAAAATCAAAAATTAGGGTTTCTATACACTCGGTCGAGTGTGTATACACATACGGTTGAGTGTGTGGACCAACGATCGAATGTAAGAACTCACTCGGTCGAGTGTGTCACACACTCGGTCGAGCGTGATCTTCAGATCTAAGTTCACTCATTTTCCAACTCGATCAAATCTGTTGTTTTTGGTTCGATTCTTGGTCACATTAGCCTCTAAAGAGACCGATTAACACACATATAATATCAATTTTAACATATTAAGTCTAATATTTAATCGATTAGAGTCTTACACTTCGGGCATAAAATCAACGATTTAGAACGAATGGTAACGAGCTATATTACCTTGTTACTGGCGCTGGAATCACAAACAGAAAGTGAATCAAACACACACAATCAAAAACTCCTTCCTTCACTTTGAAAAAACTAGGTAAAATTTGTCCAAAAAACTCCAAAGTGTTCTGAGCCGTTCGTGACTCAAATCCCTTTATACTCCCAGACACACTCGGTCGAGTGTGTCACTCACTCGGCCGTGAGAGTGTACATACTTGGCCGAGTGTGTTTATTAAACAAACACAATTTTTTTAAACCTTAGTCGGTCATGTGAGTGTAATGTGTGCGAGGTGTAGTATGAAATACTATTATTTTTACTACAAAATACTATTAAATACGATACAATTTTACACAAGTTATTTATTTATTTATTAAATGGGATATACCTAAACCTTGCTACAACACTTATACGCAGTGTACCTAATTGTAGAGTATTGTAGTTTTTAGTAAGTCCGGTTCGTTCCACAGGGAGCTGGTTGAGTTTAACGCTATATATGTTTTAAACTATATTTGTATTAATATATATAAGTAATATAATTATTATTATAAAAAGGGGGTTTTACCGTTTAATGACCGGTTTGTCGATTTTATGTCTTAAATCACAATTAAAATCTAATGTAAAATATTAAATATAAATATAACTTAATTTAAAGCGTAAAGTAAATGATGATAAATAAAAGTACAATAATTAAAATTGCGATAATTTAAAGTACGATAAATAAAATGACGATAAATAAAATGACTGTAAATAAAAGTGCGAAGAGATATAAATTAAAGGAATTATGCTTATTTAAACTTCCGTAATCATGATGTTTGACGTGTTGATTTTAATTTATTAACATGGGTTAATTGTCCTTTGTCCTGGATTATTCGATATGTTCATCTAGTTTTGTCCATAATAGGCCATCGGTCATAATTATAAAGTGCGAGAGTCTTCGCTAAATTAACCTTATACTCGAAGTCAAATATTCCAACTAATTAAAGATTCAAACTGTAACAAGGTCTTAATACTTTGTTTAATGAATACACCAGGTTATCGACTGTGTGTAATCCAAGGTTTTAATACTTTGTTAAAAATTACACCAATTACCCTTAAATGTAATCCACCCCTATTTTAATGAGTCCAGTGACTATTAATCCATCCCCGTGTCCAGTCAAATGAACAATTATTAGTATTTATAGATATCCCGCCCACCGTACCCAGTCAAGCGTATGTGGTTATATATAAACACATCAAATTATAAATCTCTATATTAAATCAACGAGATATCATTTAGTTAATATAAAGCCCATTAATAGCCTATAGTCCAATTTTTACAAGTGTCGGTCTTTTGTCCAAACCCCAATTATGGTCCAAAGCCCAATAACCCCGTCTTAATATTTAGTCCAACATCACGATTACTTCGGCTTAAATAAGCATAATAATAACTTAGCTAGGAGACATTAATTTAAAAAGGTTGAACATAACTTACAATGAGTATTAATCGCGTAGTGTTACACAGACAGAATTTCGACTTACAAACTTAAAATATTCGTCACTATAACCTTATTATTATTAACTTAATATTAAAATTATAATTATAAAATAAATATATATATTTGAGAGAGAGTGATATCAGTAGGATATGGTGTACTGAACTCGTCCATTTCGTTGGCTATTTATAGCACCTGACCACCATTTCACTGCTATGCGATCGCATGGAGATAAGGCAGCCAGGCCATGCGATCGCATGGCCTCCTAATCCAACTCATAATCACTTGTCTTCTTATTTGCCGATGGTTTTTAATAATATAATATATATAATTTTATATAATTATATATATATTATATTATATTCATGTGCATAGTTGACTTGTAATTTTAGGCCCGTTGCGTCGCGCGTTGATTGTTGGTTCATGTCCCGGTTTCGGATTTTCTAACGTCCTTTCGTACGATTAGATATCTTGTACTTTGCGTTTTGCGGCTTGTACTCTTGTAATTTTTGGACGTTTCTCAGCAATAATTTGAACCACTTGGATTGTACTTTGTACTTTTTAGCTTTTTGGTTGTTTGTGTCTTCAAATCGTCGAATCTGTCTTTTGTCTTCACCTTTTATTATTTAAACAAATATCACTTGTAAATAGAACAATTGCAACTAAAAGCTTGTCTTTCTTGAAGGATAATGCTATGAAATATATGTTCGTTTTTAGCATTATCAAATATTCCCACACTTGAGCGTTGCTTGTCCTCAAGCAATATAGAACTTGAATAAAAACTTTACTAGAATCACTTCTTTATTCTTCACACTTTATACATCAATGATTTTAATACGGCGGTATGAACAATGATGGTAACGATGTGGTTTACAGTCCCACATGACTATGAAAATTTAGATCCTTCAGGAAATTGGATCTTTATGAAAACATTTGATCTTTTGAAAATTCAATCTAGCTTTAACCCAAGATAAGTTTTCCGGAATAACCCTTCACCGGTGTTTGCAAATTATTTTTGTGGGTTTTGTGGGTTTCAGATTTGAAAATTTTAGCTCAAAACTTATGGTTCTGTGTCACCTACTTGCTAACCTTGTATTAGGAAAGCAACACGTCCAGTATACTTGCTCCGTATATTACCTTTCAGTAAACTACCGTCCGGTTGTAAAGGAAAGCGTTGAACAAGCAACTGTTAAGGCAATGTCTAATGACATGCTTTTGATTATGGTCTGTATCGTGTCGGATGCAATTACTATCCTTTATAGGAGCAATAGTAAAGATCACCCTATAGTTTTTCAGTCTGGCACAAGGTCCTGTCTTCGACCATGCTATGCAACCACCGTTCTTACGGTTGACACCCGATTTGGTTCAGGTGACCTAAAGAATTCCAGGTGAATTCCTAGGATTTTACGTTCAATGGTAATGAACGCATTGAAAATGGGTTTTCAGAAAACAAATCGGTTTGTAATTTGATCAAAATATTTTCTCGTTCAAGCTCGAGTTTAGATATCATCGAATTCCATAAGTTTGTAATTCTCAATCTTTAAAGTCAATCTCAAGGATTGAGTAATATCAGGCTTAAAAGCTGATTTTTGATCTTTAAGGAGATTATCCTTTCTGGGGATCTGATTCATTAGTCTTATAAGCTAATTTGCACGGTGCCCCACATTGTACGATACAGATCCTCTCATGGTTAGGATAAGTCTGACCACTTGGCGACCCTGTTTGATGCTGAGGTCCGTGGATTTCCAGCTGATTTTCGAGAAAACTTTTTAAGGTTTTTCGTAGACTCTACAACTGGTCTGGACGACAACTTCCTGACCTAAATCAAGAAGCGTGTGTCTTTTTCTCGGAAGACTTTACTTCCTTTTAAATTCCATTTATATTACATTAAACTGGGTAAAACTGATTAATATCGTCCAAAACAAAAGTATCTTCAATTATTTGTACAAAAATATGTGATATATGTTCTAAATAACTTGGTAAATTTTTCCCACACTTGGCTTTTATTTTTCTTTCTTTTCCTTTTTATTCTCTTCTATTCCATTTTAAATAAATTCAAGCGTTTTGGGTTGTTTCTCAATTTATAAATTTATGTCCTTTCCGAGGTAACAATAATTTCGGTGTTAACACCTAGTTTTATCGTTCATAAATATGTATAAACATGATTTTGAGTTCATTTAGTTGAAATTTTTTTAAAAAATTTACTAGAAGTGGGTAGTCAGTATATAAGACTAGGGCTGTTCTTTATTATCAGAGAGCACTAGATTCTAATACAACTACGGCGTTACTAGTAAAGTTTAACGGTGGCTATTAAACCAAGTGTATAAGTTAAAAAAAAAATTTAAAACCGAAAGAATTTAATCCCTTCCCACACTTAAGATCTTGCAATGCCCTCATTTGCAAGAAATCAATAACAATTTAAATTATTGAGGGTGATTAGCGTAGAAAAATGATTAAATTTTACCAAAGTTTCCAAACATATTGTTGTTTATTTGAATGATAAATGGTGCACATCATTTGTTCATTCCTGCAGTTGTTATTTCACATATATTTTGCATCTTGTCATCAAAATTAGTTGCTTTTGCTGAACTTAATGTCAGTCTTTGAAAATGCGTTGTTTTACCCTGTTGTGTACATGAGATAAAATACATACAATACAAATATAAACATGCATGGTATTTTGAAATGGGACTTAATATCCCACTTTCAAATTACAAAAATGAAATATTAGTACAAAATAATAAACATGTTAAACATTACATAAAAGTATCAAAATATTAAATGTTTAACATAAATAGATAAAAATAATAAAAGATAAGAAATCACCAATGGAACACTATTGATTTGGATAGGGATTCCAGTTCATATCATCGCTCGGGTTCCACGGTTGGTGATAGGTGTCCTGGTAGGCTTGATTGGGGTCGTACAGGTCAAAGGGTGGTCGCATGTCGGGCTGATGTGGTGGATAGTAAGCAGGTCGAGTCGGGATGTAGTTATTTGGTACCTGATATGATAGCTGGCTCATAATTTGGTGTTGATGAACTTGCTAGCTATCATGTTGGGGTCGCCTGGAGCGGTCATACTCATCTGCAGCTCTCCACTGCTCATACTGATGATGCCTAGTATGGTTATTCATTTCCACCTCATCTACATGCTAGAAGACATCAGTATAACTATCACTAATGACATCCCTAATGTCATCTGCTTCCTCCATCTCCTCATCCGAACCCCTCTCTACCTGTGGATGGTTGCCCTGATATGGTATTGGTATATTGTGCCTTCATTTTAGTACCTTTGTACCTTGATATACCTGCAAACCTATAGTATCGGTTTGTTCCTCAACTACCATCATTGGACCCCCGTGTTCCCTATCTACACCTAAATACTCTCCAATGAGAGTAACAAAAATGCCTCCTCCTATTATTTCCCCGTCCTGTATTCCTTCCACAACTTTGGACAAATAAAACCCAACACAGTAGGGGATATTAACAAAGCCTCTAGTGTCTCGAATGCACTTAAGGTAGAATAAATCGTTTAGGGTCATTTTCTCCTTGTTTCTACCTCTTTGTGTAATCGAGTTTGCTAAAAATCTATGTATTATACGGAGCTCTGCTTTATTAATATCTAAATAGGAGTGTCTTCCACCCCGCGTAAACACATTAAAATTTGACATACGCCTCCATATGGCGTTAGCCTCAAAATCTCTATCTACACTCTCACCTTGATAAATTAAAGCTGTACAATCAGGTGATAATAATTCAGCGGGGGTGTAAATCTGTAAATCTCTAGCCATGTCTATCATAGACATCCTGTACATCCTACCTCCAAGTAAAAATCTAAGAAAAGTCTTATCATCTAATCTATCTACATCCTTATTTAAGGCTATAGTACTCATTAGCTCAACACACCACTCCTTATATACAGGCCTACGAGTGGTAAATAAACATTCCCAATCAGGAAAAGAAGAGTTGTCATACCTTTGGATTAGTAATAGCCTAACTGGGTTAGCTAGGTTGACCCTTTCCAAAGGCTCCCAATCTATTACCCTTGGTACTTCCACATTTTTGGTGCAAAGCTTAAATTTGTTACATTGGTACGTTGGGTAATCTCTCCAGCTTCTATCAAATCTAAGATTGGGATGTAACTCCTCTTCATGAATTCTCGAGTATCTATTACATGGTGAACGGAAAATACTATGTAGGCAATAAAAAATTGTGGTTCTGGTTCATAGTATGGCACGTGTTGATCATAATATTGTTGTTGTTCAGGTTGTGGTTCCGGTTGCGGTTCTTGATCAGGTTCTTGTTCAAGTCGTCTAGACGATGATGCACCGTCCGAATCTGTATTTCTCTGTAAAACACATTAAACACAAAATTTGTGCATCCAAATATGCATTAGTGTTATCAAAATAACAATTTAAAACAATTACAATAACATGTTTAATCCATATTAAACTTATACTCATTTTCATATTTTTATCAATTCTACAATTTTTCAAATAAGCATATATGAAAAGGTATACAAAGTTCATAAGCATTCAACTCAAATAACATGTTAAAATAACCATTACTAGCAATTGAACAAGTTTCAAATGGCATTTATATCAAAATAATCATGTTCATGAATTTTAGACTTAAAAAGTCCACTTTGATGCTCAAAAATCATGTTTAGGATCAAAGCTTGAATCATTTAGCTACCTAAACATGTTACACTACTTAATTTAGTAATAATTCATAACAAAAATCGGCCATAACTTGTTTATATCAAAAAGCCCCAAATTGCTCAAGAACACAAACCCTAGATTGTTAAAAATTTGAAGTTTAAAACTTCTAATCATGTTAAATAGCATCAATATAGGTTATACAAGCATAATATATGAATAATTTAACTCTAATTACACTAGAAATTATCAAAATTAAATTAGGTAAAAATTTGCTCAAGAACACTAAAATTCGAATTTAAAGAGTTTTAGAGGTGGAATCGTTACCTTCTTTGAAAAACTTCTGAACAAACGCATGATTAGAGCAGATTATAGCAAGAAATTTGATGAATTTTAATGAAAAAATGGTGAAATATGAGAGGGTTTTAGAGTGTGTTCGTGTATTTGTGTGTGTATTGTGAGGAGACAGAGAGCAGCTCGCTGCTTTTTTGAATCTGCTCTGTCCAGGGTTCCCATGCGAGCGCATGGGTTCCCCTTGCAAACCCCATGCGATCGCATGGGGTGTAATTTTTTTTTTTTTTTTATTTTTGGCATACTTTAGATCAATAAAATTAAAAATAATGATAATAAAATTTCCCGTCCCGCCCTCGGGTAAAGCAATTTCGGTTCAACGACTTAGTCTTCAACTCACGACGAATTTTAGAAATCATATTTTTAACTTAATGAAATAAAGTACATTTTTATTTTTAAATTCACACCAAACTTAGATTTAAAATTCACACCAAACTTACATTTAAAATTAATTTTAAAAATAAGGTAAAAATAAAAATAAAAATCTTTTTGGTCTTTTATCCCACTTTAATCAATCAAATATTTACAAAAATATACGTCCCTCTTTTGGGTAAAGTAATTTCGGTTATATTACCTAGTTTTACTCCTGATGAATTTCTGAAATATTTTGAATTGATTGATTAAAGATATTTCTACCTTATGAATAAACGGTAAATTTCGCAGTGATGAATTAAATTTTTGTATGATATCAATAATTTCGGTTTCGCATACCTAATTTTATTGAATATCAATTTAATACATTATAGCGAACGATTCAGCGTCTATTATCAAAAGGTTAAAAGCAATAAATAAAAACAAATAAAAACTGTACATACTTACCTGTGAGATAAAATTCTCAGAGACCTGCTTTAGTCGACTCATAGGAGAGTCGTTCGATTTGGTTTTCCATAGCTACATATGAAAGGACCCATCCTAATCCATCCGGACGAAGTCCATATCGATTATAAACGATTCACAACAGTTGATTACATCGCGAGGTATTTGACCTCTATATGATACATTTTACAAACATTGCATTCGTTTTTGAAAAGATAATCTTTCATTACAACGAAAGTTGACGGCATGCATACCATTTTATAATATATCTAACTATAACTGATTTAATAATAATCGTGATGATCTCAATGACTCGAATGCAACGTCTTTTGAAATATGTCATGAATGATTCCAAATAATATCTTTAAAATGAGCAATTACACAGCGGAAGATTTCTTTCGTACTTGAGAATAAACATGCTTTAAAGTGTCAACCAAAAGGTTGGTGAGTTCATTAGTTTAACAAATATAATCATTTCATAATTTTAATAGACCACAAGATTTCATATTTCCATTTCTCATAAACATACGTCCCATACATAGAGACAAAAATCATTCATATGGATTGAACACCTGGTAACCGACATTCACAATATGCATATAAGAATATCCCCATCATTCCGGGATCCTCCTTCGGACATGATATAAATTTCGAAGTGCTAAAGCATCCGGTACTTTGGATGGGGCTTGTTGGGCCCGATAGATCTATCTTTAGAGTTCGCGTCAATTAGGGTGTATGTTCCCTAATTCTTAGATTACCAGACTTAATAAAAAGGGGCATATTCGATTTCGATAATTCAACCATAGAATGTAGTTTCACGTACTTGTGTCTATTTTGTAAATCATTTATAAAAACATCGCATGTATTCTCAGTCCCAAAAATATATATTGCAAAAGCATTTAAAAGGGGATTAATGAAACTCATTGTAATGTATTTTGTAGTAAAAATACATTTGACGACATTGAACAATGCAGGGTTGGCCTCGGATTCACGAACCTTAAAGAGTTTTCCTAAAAAAAAAATGGCAGAGACCGGGCTCAAACCCGCGACCTCTCGGTAACTACACACATGCCTAACCACTGCTCCGCTAGTTTCTTTTTGTTATAACCCGCTCGATTAATTATATATTATTTACGAAACTATTTTATTATCTAACACAACTTCATCATCATCCTTTAATATCATCTCACCATCATCATCATTCTGTGTCATGTGTATCATCATCAAAATCAAAATCATATCAACCCATCATCATCATTCACGCATCATTACAGTCACATAATACCCTCAACATTTACAATATCATTAACCATCATCATCATCTATTTATCATCTTCAACCTCCATCATTATCCTTATTTATCATCATCATGTTTCACCTACCACCATTATCGAAACAAAATGATTTGGCAGCAACATCTCAGCTGTATTCACTAATACAGAAGCATTGCAGCATGTACTTGGGGTGGCCTTGTGGTTTGTTTTGGGTTTCGTTCACTAACAGCAGCAACAAAATTTTTGTTACTTCAAAATTTAAACAGTTTCCAGGTTAATATCATTTCGAATAGCCTGGGGACTTTTCTGAGTCACAACCCATTTTAAATGGATCGAAAGTCCAAGTTATTAAAGGGAGCCCAAGTTGCAAAACTTTAGTAGCCCATTAATGATCCAATAACAATTAACATAGTAGGTGTGCTTGTAACATTGGATTCGTCTGGCTCCATAACAATCAAATATAAATAACAATAACAATTTGATGTAGATTCTCTTCTCTTTTTTTCTTTGTTCAACAACCAAAAGCAAAAGATAGTAGTGTAGCAATCAATCAACATCATTCTTTACCTTCGTCACTATTTGAAAAAACAATAGTAGGACTGCAGCACTGTAGTAACAGAAATAGGAAAGGAAATGCGCAGTAGCAATTATTGTGGGTGCAGGTAGCGGTTTACAGCAGCTCAGCTGCTGTAGCAACGCCGGTGGTGATGGAAATTAGCAGCGGAGGTGGTATTAATCCTGTTGCAACAGTGGTATTCTTCTTCTTTTGTTACGTGTTTTAAATTAAAATAGAAACAATAGCTGTAGGTTGTCGAGCAGATAACATGAAAAATTTGTAGCCTTGTTTCGAGAAGAAGAAGAAAAGAAAAGAAAAGAAAAGGAAACAGAAGTACTTAAACATGGTGGTTTTTGTTCGCTAACATAGATAAGAAGCAAGGTGGTTATGATAACGGGTGGTTGTAGTTATGGTGGGTTTAGTGGCGGTTTAGGGTGGTTCTAGGATGGTGATGATTTTCGTCGATAGTAACAACAAATACAAGCAAAGTGTTCGTGTGATTTAGAGTTATTTCAATGATGGCGGTTGTGATGGGTTATGGTGGGTTTCGTTCGTTTGATGAACCTAGGGTGATATCCGACGATGAGTTGTAAGGGTGGCGTTAAATGGTGGTTGTTTGATAGTGTTTGATCGATCATCCAAAACAGAAAGTAGTTAACAACAACAATGGTGTTGTGGTGATATAGGTGGTGATGGAGTGAAAGAAGGTGAAGTGGTTTTCTACGATAAATAAACCAAGAAAGAAGGTGGTGATCATGAAGGTTTGTGGTTTCAACGAAGAAGATAGTGGTTAAATTGGTTTGATGGCGAGTGATGGCCAAAGTGGTGGTTTGTTGTTACTCGAAAATAGAGCAGTCGTAAACCAAAACAACAAAATGATTTTTGGGTTTATAGTTTTGATTGAGTAAGATTCAAAGTAAGCAATCTGTATGTGTGTATCTATCTATCTATATGTTATATGTACATATATATATCTATAAGGGATGATGAGTGGCTGATAGAAGGGGAAAAAATATAATGTAAATATTATGTGTCTTCTTTCAAAATGAAACAATCAGTGAACAAATTGGATTGGGGTGGGGTTACGGCAAACAAAGAAACAAAAACATAAACTTTAAATTATTAATAATTATATAATAATACTAATAAGAATTGACGCATAACAGAATGTTAAAATCATGAAATAGTTAGCAGCCTTGAAATTTGGAATCACTCTACCGACGCTTTTGGATATTATTTCGTACCCCGTTGATAATCAGTGGCGGATAAAAGTGTTCAAAAAAATCCCATATTTTTAAATTAACTATATTTATTTATTCTGATCATTATGGTATAAAATTCGATCATTAAATTATTAAATAAAAATTACATCAATTGTCCCTATCCTTTCTGGGTAAAATATAAAAAAAAAATGTTGAAATTTATCAAATAGTTCCTAAATACATTTTTGATAAGCCTAAAAATTTATAGAACTCATTTTCGGATCACCGTTTATTTTAAAATCATATAAGTTCGGATTTAGCTTGCTTAATATCAATCGAAACATCAAACGAGTATTACAATTATTTAATATTTATTTTTAATATACTTTATTTATTTAGATGCATTTGTAAATAATAATTATCATAATATCATATTATTATTTTATTTAACATCATTAATTTTAATAACAACAACATATAATATTTCAAATTATATTTTAAATTATTATTTATAATTTATATATACATACACACATATCTATTTACAATTAATTGTTCGTGAATCGTCGAGAGCAGTCGAAGGTCAATTGAATGTACGAAAATAGTTCAAAAATTTTGAGATTCAATTTAATAGACTTTGCTTATCATGTCGAAAATATATAAAGATTAAGTTTAAATTTGGTCGGAAATTTTCGGGTCGTCACAGTACCTACCCGTTAAAGAAATTTCGTCCCCGAAATTTGATAGAGATTGTCATGGTTGACAATAAGTATGTTTTCATGACGAATATGAGTTGATAAATAGAGTTTTATTACCATTGAGTAATAAGGATAAAATAATTCGATTATTCGAAGAGTACGAATGAAGCTATCACAAAAGAGTGAAATGAATAAATACAGGTTTGTCTTAACTAGTGACGTAGTCAGGGTTGAATTCCGGAATTCAAGGGATTTAAAGAAAATCTTCGAAATCTAAAAGATTTGATTCTTCGGCGAGTAAGGAAATTAAGATCTCTATAATTAAATACGGTGATCTGCCTTAATTACTCTGTCTGATATTTCCATTATAAATTAAGCTCTTCCATTCCATTATTCTCACCATTCCTATACTTTCTTTCTTAGTTCATACATCCAAAAGATTGTGAAAATGCTTAGTCTAGTTCTAATCTTTGTCCTTATCCTTACTATCGTAACAATCATTCTCCTTTTCCAACTTCCACCCGAGGAATCTGCTTACTTCTACTTTGCTCTTGGGGTTATAGTGCTTTTAATTCTCCCGTGTCTTTATGTTGCGATAAACATTGATATACACGGTTTGTAATTTATGCGTTGTTATCGGGCTTTATATATCTCCTTATATTTCAATGTCCCCCTTTCTGTTTCCTATAATCATTGTCATCCACAGTTAATACTCCCTCCTATTTACTGCGATTTTTACTCCAATTTCTATTTCAGAGCTTTGTCCCTTCGTTTCTTCTTCTGGCGATTTGGCATCTCTTGTAATGGTCCAGAATTCGCAGATATAAGTTTCAGAATGAACATTATTAATGTTCTAAATAAAAAGGAACGTAATAGCACGATTTGATTTGTCAAATTACCAGATTCACTGAGAATAGAACTATTAAGAATATACTTTCCTGATATGTTCAAAAGTTAAGCAGAATGACAGAGTTATGTAACATGGCACATGATGACGTTATGATCTGTGAATCATCACGTCCCATTAGAAACTCAGCATGACTTACTATAATATAATCACGTTGATCAAGTGTCATTATATTATACTAACTCATGCATCAATTCCCAACATTACTTCAATAACATTCATATTTTAAGCTCGAACGTTTACAGAATATAGAAACTAACCGTTTCTATATGATGTAATACTGATAGCACGAAGAGATTAATGATTTCAGATAAGAATAGTTATAAAAATATCTCCAGAAATATGGAGGATATTTATAATGAAAGATACGATAATATCTCGGAATATCTAAGATCAGAGGATGATAGAAAGTATTGTCTGCAAGGGTTTAGAGTAAGGAGCAAGATATTCACTAAAGACTTTAGCAGACATTGAATCATTTGGATTCTTTGAAGTCAAACTTATTCTTTGTGATTTGTCCACGGCTTTCTTCATAGTTTTGCATAATCTGCTTTTCGGTACGAAATTTTCTATTGAATGTTTCCAATATAATGATACACAGGAAGCACGAAGAGGTATATAATTTCAGATGAGAATATTTATGAAAATATCCTCAGAAATATCAAAGATATTGATGATGATATTTTGGAATTTCTAAGTTCGATAGTTGATGGAGAAAAATTTTCCGCAAGATTTTAACATGACTTCGGAGCAAGATATTCTCTAAAGATTTCAAGGGATCCAAAATTACCTGGATTCTTTGAATATAGGGTATGGTCCTTGTATTTGTCCTTGGTCTCCTTATTGGTTAGCTCAATCCGTTTTTCAGTTCCAACTTTTCTGAGCTTTTCCAACATACTATTCTTTATCATCAAACTTCTGATGATTAAGGTCGTTTACGGTTGCCTACGGTTTTTGCTGCTTCATTCAGCTTTTTCAACATTCAGAGTATTGATTTGTAGACTGAGTGCTTTTCAGAATTTCAGAATGAGAGATCATAATTCTAAGAGATAAATGTCATATATATATAACTGTTGATGTAGATATGCTGTGAGTTTTCAAAGTACTGATTGTTGATTCCCGGTAATTGGTATGGCAGTCCTCGTTACAAGATGTGGATGAGTATATGATAGGGTTTCAATGAATAAATATAATAATTTATCGGAGAGATTTAAACCAAGAAGCAACGAGGTTGCTGGTACGTCTGCTGGTAATATGGTAGAATATGAAAGGTTCCCCGATAACAATAAAAGAACACGCATATATATCAAGGTTATAGTAAGGTTGTTTCAAACGAAAAGTCAAAGTTGACTTGCTGGAGCTGTGACAAAATTTGCTACTTTGAAAAGGGATCGCAAGTTATTTTTGTTAATAAATGCTAAAGGATCTGACGCGGCTACATGTTAAACTTTTACTCAGTTGCCGAGAGTTTCTCAAGTGCATAACTATATGCATAAATCTTTCCTTCTGTAAATGAAGTGCGGTTGGTTCATCCTCTCGATTGAGGTGTTTTCAAGAATCATGAAGAGTTTGAACGCAGATTGTAATCATTAATATATAAATGAGGTTTAAGATGAAATCAAGTGGCAAACTTGAAGAATTGTTTAGTTTCATATGTTATAGTCAATATTTTAATTCATTTTAATTGTCCAATGTTGGTAGTCCACAGTTGATAGTCCATAATTAGAAATTCAATAATTTACGTATAGTTTAATATATAATATTCGAATTAATTAATACGTGTCGTGACCCGTATACGTCTCAGACTCGATCATAACTCAAACTATATATATATTATTGTAGAATCAACCTCAACCCTGTATAGAGAACTCGATCATTACTGCATATAGAGTGTCTATGGTGGTTCCAAATAATATATATAGATGCGTCGATATGATATGTCAAAACCTTGAATACGTGTCCCGATATTGAAAGTGCGTAAAATAAATAACAGAAATTAAATAACGGTAAATAAAGTGCGTAAAGTAAATAACAGAAATTAAATAACGTTAAATAAAATTGCGAGAACTAAAATTTGCGATAAAATAAATTGCGATAATTAAATTGCGATAAATAAAATGTAATATGGAATTAACAGTTAGCTAGGAACAGTTAGCTAGGATTTTGTTAGCGTGGTTTCTTAACAAAATTTTATATTGTCAATTAGTCTATTTCTAATCAATTTTTATTGTGTCTATTATTTCTTCATTATGCCACTTGTTGGATTCTGATAGGTCAAAATCTAAATATGAAATTGGATGAATACGGTTATTCTGTGGTGAACGGATTTGTATATCGGTGGATGTAAGTAGGTTAGTAAACGACTGTTGAATCAGCTTCGAAGAATGTACAGTGTAACTTATTAATGTGAAATCTGAATATTCCTCGGGTATTACCTACCCGTTAAAATATTTTCACCATTAACAGTTTGTACAAGAGAATTTTTAATTACAATCTTTATTAAAACATATATACATATATATTTTCTTCAGATGTATTCATGGATTTAATGAGTTAATATGATATTAAACTCTTTTGCTTTTCGGTTGGAACTAGAATAAATAATCTCTAAAACTTTAGAGATTACATATTCGCCATGTCGAACGAAGATAAATGAGGTAGAACGATACGTAGAACGAAGATCAGGCTCAAAGTACAGATGATGATATTGAAGCATGGATTGTTGATGGTATTGGTGCTGTTATTGATGGTACTGTTGGTGCCGGTGATGTTGCTGAAGCTGGTACATTTTGCACCATATTCTTCGAATTGATTATTTGAGCACGAAGTTCGTTGACTTATTACTCCAGGATGATTGTCGGTCGGAACGAGCGAATGAATAAGGTTCAGAATTGTGGATAGAATATAATATTGTCGAGTTACCCTGGAAATGAGACTGAAAATGGTGACTCGAACAGGTTCGCCGGTAAACGCTTCAGGTTCATTGTCAAGAGGTGAATTCGGTTGGTGGAAGGGATTGCCTTCTGCGCGTTTCCATTAATTAAGTCGACTACGAACTCATCAGATGAATTGATAATGGCTGATTGGTTGATTCATGCCGATGACGCTATTTTCGGAGCTTAGGTGAACATCTATGTCTGAATAGCTGTCGGAATAACTATCGGAATAGCTATCGGAATCTGAGGGACTCGAACTGGTTGCAGGATTCATCTCGTACGATCAGATGAAGGATTTTTGATAAGAAATAGATTATAGGATGTAGATTAGTACTCTGCAATACATAATTTACATATGCATATATAATGCTAAAATCCCATAAGTTACGGAGGAATCTACGGAAGTTTTCAGGCAAAGTTACAGTAACAGATACACTAAGATATGAAGTAGCAGATACGCTAAGATATGAATTTTTGTCTATACTCTATTCATGCAGTCAATGCAGTAAAACGTGTCTAGATTAAGAATGATAAGTAAGTGATTCTCTAAGAATGATAAGCAGGTAATTTTTGACACAAAATGATAAGCAAAACTTTTGATATGCAGACACGGTCGAAGTCCAGACTCAATAATGCATCCTAACGACTTATCAGTTAGACACACTAATGCAGACATGGTTCGCTAAGACCACCGCTCTGATACCAACTGAAAGGACCCGTCCTAATCCATCCGGACGAAGTCCATATCGATTATAAACGATTCACAACAGTTGATTACATCGCGAGGTATTTGACCTCTATATGATACATTTTACAAACATTGCATTCGTTTTTGAAAAGATAATCTTACATTACAACGAAAGTTGACGGCATGCATACCATTTTATAATATATCTAACTATAACTGATTTAATAATAATCTTGATGATCTCAACGACTCGAATGCAACGTCTTTTGAAATATGTCATGAATGATTCCAAATAATATCTTTAAAATGAGCAATTACACAGCGGAAGATTTCTTTCGTACTTGAGAATAAACATGCTTTAAAGTCTCAACCAAAAGGTTGGTGAGTTCATTAGTTTAACAAATATAATCATTTCATAATTTTAATAGACCACAAGATTTCATATTTCCATTTCTCATAAACATACGTCCCATACATAGAGACAAAAATCATTCATATGGATTGAACACCTGGTAACCGACATTCACAATATGCATATAAGAATATCCCCATCATTCCGGGATCCTCCTTCGGACATGATATAAATTTCGAAGTGCTAAAGCATCTGGTACTTTGGATGGGGCTTGTTGGGCCCGATAGATCTATCTTTAGAGTTCGCGTCAATTAGGGTGTCTGTTCCCTAATTCTTAGATTACCAGACTTAATAAAAAGGGGCATATTCGATTTCAATAATTCAACCATAGAATGTAGTTTCACGTACTTGTGTCTATTTTGTAAATCATTTATAAAAACATCGCATGTATTCTCAGTCCCAAAAATATATATTGCAAAAGCATTTAAAAAGGGATTAATGAAACTCACTGTAATGTATTTTGTAGTAAAAATACATTTGACGACATTGAACAATGCAGGGTTGGCCTCGGATTCACGAACCTTAAAGAGTTTTCCTAAAAAAAAATGGCAGAGACCGGGCTCAAACCCGCGACCTCTCGGTAACTGCACACATGCCTAACCACTGCTCCGCTAGTTTCTTTTTGTTATAACCCGCTCAATTAATTATATATTATTTACGAAACTGTTTTATTATCTAACACAACTTCATCATCATCCTTTAATATCATCTCACCATCATCATCATTCTGTGTCTTGTGTATCATCATCAAAATCAAAATCATATCAACCCATCATCATCATTCACGCATCATTACAGTCACATAATACCCTCAACATTTACAATATCATTAACCATCATCATCATCTATTTATCACCTTCAACCTCCATCATTATCCTTATTTATCATCATCATGTTTCACCTACCACCATTATCGAAACAAAATGATTTGGCAGCAACATCTCAGCTGTATTCACGAATACAGAAGCATTGCAGCATGTACTTGGGGTGGCCTTGTGGTTTGTTTTGGGTTTCGTTCACTAACAGCAACAACAAAATTTTTGTTACTTCAAAATTTAAACGGTTTCCAGGTTAATATCATTTCGAATAGCCTGGGGACTTTTCTGGGTCACAACCCATTTTAAATGGATCGAAAGTCCAAGTTATAAAAGGGAGCCCAAGTTGCAAAACTTTAGTAGCCCATTAATGATCCAATAACAATTAACATAGTAGGTGTGCTTGTAACATTGGATTCGTCTGGCTCCATAACAATCAAATATAAATAACAATAACAATTTGATGTAGATTCTCTTCTCTTTTTTTCTTTGTTCAACAACCAAAAGCAAAAGATAGTAGTGTAGCAATCAATCAACATCATTCTTTACCTTCGTCACTATTTGCAAAAACAATAGTAGGACTGCAGTACTGTAGTAACAGAAATAGGAAAGGAAATGTGCAGTAGCAATTATTGTGGGTGCAGGTAGCGGTTTACAGCAGCTCAGCTGCTGTAGCAACGGCGGTGGTGATGGAAATTAGCAGCGGTGGTGGTATTAATCCTGTTGCAACAGTGGTATTCTTCTTCTTTCGTTACGTGTTTTAAATTAAAATAGAAACAATAGATGTAGGTTGTCGGGCAGATAACATGAAAAATTTGTAGCCTTGTTTCGAGAAGAAGAAGAAAAGAAAAGAAAAGGAAACAGAAGTACTTAAACATGGTGGTTTTTGTTCGCTAACATAGATAAGAAGCAAGGTGGTTATGATAACGGGTGGTTGTAGTTGTGGTGGGTTTAGTGGCTGTTTAGGGTGGTTCTAGGATGGTGATGATTTTTGTCGATAGTAACAACAAATACAAGCAAAGTGTTCGTATGATTTAGAGTTGTTTCAATGATGGCGGATGTGATGGGTTATGGTGGGTTTCGTTCGTTTGATGAACCTAGGGTGATATCCGATGATGAGTTGTAAGGGTGGCATTAAATGGTGGTTGTTTGATAGTGTTTGATCGATCATCCAAAACAGAAAGTAGTTAACAACAACAATGGTGTTGTGGTGATATAGGTGGTGATGGAGTGAAAGAAGGTGAAGTGGTTTTCTACGATAAATAAACCAAGAAAAAAGGTGGTGATCACGAAGGTTTGTGGTTTCAACGAAGAAGATAGTGGTTAAATTGGTTTGATGGCGAGTGATAGCCAAGGTGTTGGTTTGTTGTTATTCGAAAATAGAGCAGTCGTAAACCAAAACAACAAAATGATTTTTGGGATAATAGTTTTGATTGAGTAAGATTCAAAGTAAGCAATCTGTGTGTGTGTGTGTATCTATCTATCTATATGTTATATGTACATATATATCTATAAGGGATGATGAGTGGCTGATAGAAGGAAAAAAAAAATATAATGTAAATATTATGTGTCTTCTTTCAAAATGAAACAATCAGTGAACAAATTGGATTGGGGTGGGGTTACGGCAAACAAAGAAACAAAAACATAAACTTTAAATTATTGATAATTATATAATAATACTAATAAGAATTGACGCGTAACAGAATGTTAAAATCATGAAATAGTTAGCAGCCCTGAAATTTGGAATCACTCTACCGACGCTTTTGGATATTATTTCGTACCCCGTTGATAATCAGTGGCGGATAAAAGTGTTCAGAAAAATCCCATATTTTTAAATTAACTATATTTATTTATTCTGATCATTATGGTATAAAATTCGATCATTAAATTATTAAATAAAATTACATCAATTGTCCCTCTCCTTTCTGGGTAAAATATAAAAAAAAAATGTTGAAATTTATCAAATAGTTCCTAAATACATTTTTGATAAGCCTAAAAATTTATAGAACTCATTTTCGGATCACCGTTTATTTTAAAATCATATAAGTTCAGATTAACTTGCTTAATATCAATCAAAACATCAAACGAGTATTACAATTATTTAATATTTATTTTTAATATACTTTATTTATTTAGATGCGTTTGTAAATAATAATTATCATAATATCATATTATTATTTTATTATTTTATTTAACATAATTAATTTTAATAACAACAACATATAATATTTCAAATTATATTTTAAATTATTATTTATAATTTATATATACATACACACATATCTATTTACAATTAATTGTTCGTGAATCGTCGAGAGCAGTCGAAGGTCAATTGAATGTACGAAAATAGTTCAAAAATTTTGAGATTCAATTTAATAGACTTTGCTTATCATGTCGAAAATATATAAAGATTAAGTTTAAATTTGGTCGGAAATTTTCGGGTCGTCACAACATAGGCGTAACCTCGATTTTTCAATAACTTTTCTTCTAAACATATGAACGGTCCTTCTCTGCATAGAGTAACGAACTCGGTATTGGAATGTGTTTGATTGTTCGAATATTTCAGTTCGTGTGACCATTTTCCACATTTATGACATCTTTCAAGGTGTCGTGCTCTTCTTTTTGTTGCGGATATTGATTTTCCTTTACCAAAATGTATCTTATTATGATTGTTCCTGAGTTCTTTCCTCACTTCGTCCATTTTTCCTCTTATGAATGATACCAGTTCACTCGAGAAAGTGTTATTATTACATTTAGTAATCATAGCGTGTAGTTGTAGACCATGGGTCAGATCAAAGGAATTCTTCATCTTGTAAAACCTAAAAGAAATAAAAATTCAGAATGGAGGGAGAAGACTAGTTATTTAAGGTCTGCTAGGGAAAGACCATTCGGATTCCATTTTCGAGAACTACACGAAAATAGAAAATCTAACCCTAGACATCATTATATTATCCTTTAAAATATTTGAATCTCCCCACACTTAGTTAGCTGTGGTATCGAAA
This sequence comes from Rutidosis leptorrhynchoides, assembly GCF_046630445.1. Taxonomy (NCBI): domain Eukaryota; kingdom Viridiplantae; phylum Streptophyta; class Magnoliopsida; order Asterales; family Asteraceae; genus Rutidosis; species Rutidosis leptorrhynchoides. The sequence goes on from NC_092334.1 coordinate 549,270,031, forward strand.
TTGTGATTAACTTCATTGTCAACTTCCCTCGGACCATGAATATAGTGTTTAACTCTGTGACCATTAACTTTAAATTCAATCCCATTTGAATTTATTAACTCTATCGTTCCATATGGGAAAACTCTTTTAACTATGAATGGTCCAGACCATCTTGATTTCAACTTTTCAGGAAATAGCTTGAATCGTGAATTGAAAAGAATAACTATGTCTCCTTCCTTAAATTCTTTTGAACTTCTGATTCTTTTATCATGCCATTTTTTCGTTCTTTCCTTATAAATTAACGAATTTTCATATGCATCATGTCTTAATTCTTCTAATTCGTTTAGTTGACTTAACCGTAGACGTCCGGCTTCATGTAAATCAAGATTACATGTCTTCAAAGCCCAAAATGCTTTGTGCTCAATTTCTACTGGAAGGTGACATGCCTTTCCGTAAACAAGTTTAAAAGGTGTGGTGCCAATTGGAGTTTTGTAGGCTGTTCTAAAAGCCCAGAGTGCATCCTCCAATTTCATGGACCATTCATTCGGATTTGATCCTACGGTTTTCTCTAGAATACGTTTTAAAGCTTGGTTGGTATTTTCAACTTGTCCACTTGTTTGTGGATGATAAGCGGTTGAGATTTTATTAGTTACTCCATATCTTTTGAGAACTTTCTCAAGTTGATTATTACAGAAATGAGTACCCCGATCACTTATTAAAGCTTTCGGTGTTCCGAACCTAGCAAAAAGACGTTTTAAGAAGTTGACTACAACTCGTGCATCGTTAGTTGGGAGAGCTTGTGCTTTCGCCCATTTAGATACATAATCAACGGCAACGAGAATGTAGAGATTATTATGAGATTTTGGAAATGGACCCATAAAGTCAATACCCCAAACGTCAAATACTTCACATACTTGAATGACATTTTGTGGCATTTCATCACGTTGACTTATTTTTCCAGCCCTTTGACAAGCATCACAGGATTTACAAAGAAGGTGTGCGTCTTTGAAAATTGTAGGCCAATAAAATCCAGCATCGTAGACTTTTCTTGCTGTGAGTTGAGGCCCATAATGCCCTTATGTTGGTCCTGTGTGACAATGGTTTAAGATTTGACTAGCTTCATCCCCGAATACGCATTGACGTATTATTCCATCGGGACAACTTTTAAACAAATGTGGATCTTCTCAAAAATAGTGTTTTATATCACTAAAGAATTTTTTTCGTTTTTGGTACGACAACCCTTTTTCAAGGAATTCACATACTAAGTAGTTTGCATAGTCTGCAAATCATGGAATTTTATTATAATCTATTTTCAATAGATATTCATCAGGAAAGTTATCTTGTATAGCCGATTCATTTAGAACTTCTAATTCAGGATTTTCAAGGCGAGAAAGATGATCAGCGGCGAGATTTTCTGTTCCCTTTTTGTCTCTAATTTCAATATCGAATTCTTGTAAGAGTAAGATCCAATGGATTAATCATGGTTTGGCATCTTGTTTTGAAAATAGGTATCTGAGAGCAGAATGATAAGTATAGACCACCGTTTTAGCTAGAACGAGATATGAACGAAATTTGTCAAAAGCAAAGATAATAGCAAGGAGTTCTTTTTCAGTAGTTGTGTGATTCGTTTGTGCTCTTTGTAACGTCTTACTAGCGTAATAGATATGTTGAAATCGTTTTTCAATCCTTTGTCCTACAACGGCTCCCATTGCAAAATCACTTGCATCACACATGAGTTCAAATGGCAGATTCCAATTTGGAGTTATCATGATCGGCGCATTAGTGAGTTTTTCTTTAAGAATATTAAAAGATTTGATGCATTCATCCGAAAAGATGAATAGAGCATCTTTTTCTAGGAGTTTATTCATAGGAGTGGCAATTTTAGAAAAATATTTTATGAAACGTCGGTAAAAACCGGCATGCCCTAGAAAACTCCTAACTCCTCTAACATTGGTGGGATGTGGAAGTTTAACAATTACATCTACTTTAGCTCTATCCACTTCAATTCCTTCTTTTGAAATTTTATGACCAAGAACGATGTCTTCTTTAACCATGAAATGGCATTTCTCCCAATTAAGAACTAGACTTGATTACTCGCATCTAATAAGCATTCGTTCAAGATTAACTAGACATGTTTCAAAAGTATCACCGAAGACTGAAAATTCATCCATGAAAACTTCCATGCATTCTTCTATCATGTCGTGAAAAAATGCCATCATGCACCTTTGAAAGGTTGCAGGGGCGTTGCAAAGTCCAAATGGCATGCGTTTGTAAGCAAAAGTACCATAAGGGCACGTGAATGTGGTTTTCTCTTGGTCCTCGGGTGCGATTGGAATTTGAAAGTATCCGGAGAAACCGTCAAGAAAATAATAGTAACTGTTCCCAGCTAACCTTTCCAACATTTGATCAATGAAAGGTAAGGGAAAGTGATCTTTTCTGGTGGCGTCATTTAATTTTCTATAATCAATACAAACACGCCATCCTGTTACAGTCCTAATAGGAATAAGCTCATATTTTTCATTTGTGATGACAGTCATGCCACCCTTCTTAGGTACACATTGAACTGGGCTTACCCATGGACTATCAGAGATTGGATAAATTAAACCTGCATCGAGCAGTTTAATAATTTCTTTCTTAACAACATCTTGAATATTAAGATTTAGTCTTCGTTGGTGTTGCACATATGTTTTATGACCTTCTTCCATAAGGATTTTATGTGTGCAATACGAATGACTTATTCCTTTAATGTCATGAATCTTCCATGCAATAGCTGGTTTATGAGCTTTTAGCACAGAAATGAGTTGAGATTTTTCATTTTCCGTAAGAGAACATGATATTATTACAGGTAATTCAGATTTACCATGTAAATAAGCGTATTCCAAATGGGTTGGAAGTGGCTTTAACTCTAATATCGGTGGTTCTTCTATCGATGATTTGTATCGATATATGTCTTCCTCTTTTAGCATTTGAAGTTCTTCTGTTGTTGGTTCGTAATCATTAGCCATGAGTGTGGCTAATATTTCAACTTCATCAATTGGTTCAGTTCCTTCTCCTAAAGAACATTCTCCCGTTCCTTGTAATTCTGAAAATTCTTCTAACAATTCTGCATGTGAATCTATAGTTTGAATATAATAACATGTATCATCTGCAGATTGGGTTGTTGCATGGCTCCATCAACAGAAAAGGTAACACTCTCGTCCTCTATACTTAGGTTCAGTTTCTAACCAAACACGTCTATTATTGCTTTAGCCGTGTTTAAGAATGGTCTTCTTAATATAAGAGGAACTCGAGAATCTTCTTCCATGTCCAGAATAACAAAGTCTACTGGAAATACTAAAGTACCAACTTTAACTAGCATGTTCTCCATTATCCCTCTAGGATATTTTATTGATCGATCTGCTAGTTGTATGCTTATTCTTGTTGGTTTCAATTCTCCAAGGTCCAGTTTAGCGTATAATGAGTATGGCATTAAATTTATACTAGCACCTAAGTCTGCCAATGCTTCTATTGAACTAAGACTACACAGAAAACATGGAATTGTGAAACTTCCTGGATCTGAGAGTTTTTCTGGTAGCTTATTCAACAACACTGCAGAACAATTAGCATTCATTGTAACAGCCGAGAGTTCTTCCATTTTCTTTCTATTTGTGATTAGATCTTTCAGGAATTTAGCATATCTTGGCATTCCTGATATCACATCAATAAAAGGAAGGTTGACATTTATTTGTTTAAACATATCCAAGAATTTGGATTGCTCGGTTTCAAGTCTTTCTTTTCTCATTTTACTCGGGTAAGGAAGTGGTGGTTGGTATGGTTTAACATAAGGCTTTGCCTTAACTGTGTTATCTTCATTAACCTTTTCAACTACTGGTTCTTTTTCCTTTTCTTGATCAGGCTGTGGTGCTTGTGGAGTAGGAATAGAGTCATCAGAAATTACAGGTATTTCAGGTGGTTTAAGTGTAATACCACTTCTTGTGGAAATGGCTTTCGCTGTTTCATTTCGGGGGTTAGCATTTGTATCGCTAGGTAGACTCTCCGGTTTTCTTTCACCTATTAACCTTGCTAGGTTACTTACTTCTTGTTCCAGATTTTGAATAGAAGCTTGTTGATTTCTAAATGCTTGAGCATTTTGTTCATTAGTTTGTTTCTAAGATGTGAAAAACTGTGTTTGAGATTCAACTAGCTTCGACATCATATCTTCTAAATTTGGCTTTTAATCATCGGTTTGTGGTGGTTTATTTGGAAAAATAGATCTTTGCTGGATGTAAGTATTATTAGATACTTGTTGATTGCTAGGACCTTGTTGGTTGTTGTATGGTACATTTCGGTTATAATTCTGATTTTGATTGTAGTTTGGTTTTGGCGGTTGATAATTATTCTGATAATTATTTCTAGGCCTTCGGTTTATGTATGAAACATTCTCTCTTTGTTTCATTATTTATTCAATACTGAGACAATCTTTTGTCAAATGTGGTCCTCCACACTGCTCACAACTAATTCGTATTACGTGAATATCTTTAGTTATCTTTTTCATTCATCTCTCGAAAGCATCTAACTTTGTGGAAATGGAATCAAAGTCATGGCTAGAATCGGCTCTAGCTTCTTTAGATGATCTAACGATGTCTTTTTCTTGATGCCACTCATGTGAGTGGAAGGCTGTGTTATCAATAATTTTGTAAGCTTCAGTTGCGGTTTTCTTCATAATGGAACCACCAGCTGCTATGTCGATGTCTTTTCGTGTAGTAATGTCGCATCCTTGGTAGAATATTTGTACTATTTGATAAGTGTCTAAACCATGTTGAGGACATCCTCTCAACAACTTTCCAAATCTTGTCCACGCTTCATATAAAGTTTCATTTGGCTTCTGCGTGAATGTAACAATTTCTCCTTGAAGTCTCACGGCTTTAGATGCCGGAAAGAATCTTTTAAGAAATTTTTCAACTAAAACATCCCATGTATCAATCGCCCCTTCAGGTAACGATTCTAACCAATCTTTGGCTTCTCCCTTTAAAGTCCAGGGAAATAACATGAGATAGATCTGTTCATCCTCAACTTCTCTGATTTTGAATAGAGTACAGATCCTATTAAAGGTACGAAGATGTTCGTTTGGATCTTTCTTCGGCGTACCACTAAATTGGCATTGATTAGTTACCATGTGTAGAATTTGTCCTTTGATTTCGTAGTCTGGCGCATTAATGTCTGGTTGAGTACTTGCATGACCTTGGCCAGTGCGTGTAGCTCTCATTCGATCTTCCACACTTAGAGGTTCTGGATTTTCTATGATTGAATTTGTTGAATCTGAATCACTAGAGGATTCTGATTTAATGGTTTCTTCCTCGACAATCTCTGGATGTATGATTTGTGGTTCAGGAGGAATGATTAGTGGTTCAGGATCTCTGAATTGTCCTTGAATATCCTCCGGGTTCTCAATTATGAGGTCGGGTTCAAAAAATGTATTATCGGAAATTTGAATTGGAGTACTTAGTCGACTTGATGACGATTCTAAAGAAAAATCAACGGCGGTGATATTGGCTACATGCCTTGATCGAGTTACAGGAGGTGAACGTATGAAAGGTGGTGAACGTTTTGCTCAATGCATTCACTGAATATCCTATTAGTTATAAAATAAAAATAAAAAATTATATAAGTTATCAAATTAATAGACTTTTCTGATTTTGCCCACGTTTCGAATAGCCAATAGATGCAGCAGGTAACCAGGACCCTTTAAATAGGAAGCCCACAACTCGCCACTAACAAATCCAACTATTACTACGAACCAGAATATTTTGGATGTCTATCAATTTAACCGCTTAAAATAATTTTTCGTCGAAATTTAAAGAAAATAAAGAAAATTCTATGTCCTAGAAACTAAAGCGTCGAGAAATAAGAAAGAAAAAGAGTGCGTCGAAAAACGTAGAAAAATAAAAGGTCAAAAAATAATAATAAGAAAGTAAAGCGTCGAAACTTAAAAGTCTAAAAACTAAATATTAAAAGTTGCGTCTAATGGTATTAAAGCTTAAAGGAATTCTATATCCAAAACGGCAATAACTTAAATCGGCACTAAAATCTATTAAATATTAAAGCGATAAGTGACGTCGTAAAATTCTAAAGCGTCTAAATCTTAATCTAAAGAAAAAGCACTTAAGGGATTCTACGGCAAAACCTAAAAATCTAGAAATAAAAATAACTATGGCAAAAACTAAGTTTAAAAACTAATTACGAACGAAAAATGTACAAATTACAAATTAAAAGATCAAAATATACAATTTAAAAAAAGAGACAAAAAAAATGATAAAATTACTTATTTTTATAAAAATATTATTTTTATATTATTATTTTATAAAAGTATTAATTTATATATTAATAAAACTAATTAACACTTAAATTAAACAAAACTTAAACTAATTAATATTTAAATAAAACCCTAATCTAATTAATTAATAATAATAATAATTAAAACAAACCCTAATCCGTACCAGCTGAGGTTCAGAACCTGTCAGACACGACCATGCGGTCGCATGAGTTTAAAAAGGTGCAGCCATGCGATCGCATGAATGCAGATTCAGATTACTATGCAGGTCAAAAAAATGCAGGTTCAGTTTGTTTCTTTTTTTTTTTTTTACTTTTTACTTTGATTTTCTTATTTTATAGAAAATATAATATAACTAAAACTTATATAAAAAAAACTTATTAGTTTTTGTGACTAAAAAAAACTTTTTAATTTAAAATCTTAAAAATATAGATAAATATTTTTCTTTTTTTATGTTTTTATATTTTTGTTTCTTTTTAAAACTTTTATAAATATATTTTTACAAAAATAGATTAAAACTAAATTTTTTTATTATAGCGTTCTATGGCGTCCCCGGCAGCGGCGCCAAAAATACTTGATGTGTGCGAGGTGTAGTACGAAATACTATTATTTTTACTACAAAATACTATTAAATACGATACAATTTTACACAAGTTATTTATTTATTTATTGAACTGGATATACCTAAACCTTGCTACAACACTTATAGGCAGTGTACCTAATCGTAGAGTAGTGTAGTTTTTAGTAAGTCCGGTTTGTTCCACAGGGAGCTGGCTGAGTTTAACGCTATATATGTTTTAAACTATATTTGTATCAATATATATATAAGTAATATTATTATTATTATAAAAAGGGGGTTTTACCGTTTAATGACCGATTTGTCGATTTTATGTCTTAAATCACAATTAAAACCTAATGTAAAATATTAAATATAAATATAACTTAATTTAAAGTGTAAAGTAAATGATGATAAATAAAAGTACAATAATTAAAATTGCGATAATTTAAAGTACGATAAATAAAATGACGATAAATAAAATGAGGGTAAATAAAATGACTGTAAATAAAAGTGCGAAGAGATATAAATTAAAGGAATTATGCTTATTTAAACTTCCGTAATCATGATGTTTGACGTGTTGATTTTAATTTATTACCATGGGTTAATTGTCCTTTGTCCTAGATTATTCGATATGTCCATCTGGTTTTGTCCATAATAGTCCATCGGTCATAATTATAAAGTGCGAGAGTCTTCGCTAAATTAACCTTATACCCGAAGTCAAATATTCCAACTAATTGGGGATTCAAACTGTAACAAGGTCTTAATACTTTGTTTAATGAATACACCAGGTTATCGACTGCGTGTAATCCAAGGTTTTAATACTTTGTTAACAATTACACCAATTACCCTTGAATGTAATCCACCCCTGTTTTAATGATTCCAGTGACTATTAATCCATCCCCGTGTCCGGTCAAATGAACAATTATTAGTATTTATAGATATCCCGCCTACCGTACCCAGTCAAGCGTATGTGGTTATATATAAACACATCAAATTATAAATCTCTATATTAAATTAACGAGATATCATTTAGTTAATATAAAGCCCATTAATAGCCCATAGTCCAATTTCCACAAGTGTCGGTCTTTTGTCCAAACCCCAATTATGGTCCAAAGCCCAATAACCCCGTCTTAATATTTAGTCCAACATCACGATTACTTCGGCTTAAATAAGCATAATAATAACTTAGCTACGAGACATTAATTTAAAAAGGTTGAACATAACTTACAATGAGTATTAATCGCGTAGTGTTACACAGACAGAATTTCGACTTACAAACTTAAAACATTCGCCACTATAACCTTATTATTATTAACTTAATATTAAAATTATAATTATAAAATAAATATATATATTTGAGAGAGAGTGATATCAGTAGGATATGGTGTACTGAACTCGTCCATTTCGTTGGCTATTTATAGCACCTGACCACCATTTCATTGCCATGCAATCTCATGGAGATAAGGCAACCAGGCCATGCGATCACATGGCCTCCTAATCCAGCTCATAATCACTTGTCTTCTTGTTTGCCGACGGTTTTTAATAATATAATATAATATATATAATTTTATATATATATATATATATATATATATATATATATATATATATATATATATATATATATATATTATATTCATGTGCATAGTTGACTTGTAATTTTAGGTGCCTTTGCGTCGCGCGTTGATTGTTGGTTCATGTCCCAGTTTCGGATTTTCTAACGTCCTTTCGTACGATTAGATATCTTGTACTTTGCGTTTTGCGGCTTGTACTCTTGTAATTTTTGGACGTTTCTCAGCAATAATTTGAACCACTTGGATTGTACTTTGTACTTTTTATCTTTTTGGTCGTTTGCGTCTTCAAATCGTCGAATCTGTCTTTTGTCTTCACCTTTTATTATTTAAACAAATATCACTTGTAAATAGAACAATTGAAACTAAAAGCTTGTCTTTCTTGAAGGATAATGCTATGAAATATATGTTCGTTTTTAGCATTATCAGAGTGAGTCACACGATCGTGTGTGTATACTCACTCGGCTGACTGTCTATTGATTTCAAAACTAAACACTTTTAACTTTCAACTTCACAGACTTTTCTTGTCCACTCCCCCTGGGACTGATCTCCACAGTATAAAAACAAACACGCTTTGTTCCTTTAAGCTCTTTTCAAGTTTAGCGTAAAACATAGGATTCCTTTCACAATAGACCTTTCCGAGAACTGAGTTGCTAAGCTTAATATACAAAAATAAGAATGCACAAGCAACTACTCAAAGCAAACTACTGTACAAGATTCAGTCTGTCATGATCAGCAATATTATAACAGACATATTCAGTAACTTTTAACCTTTTAGGTCTGCAATAATTCAACTTCTAACATCAATTTCATTGGGCAATAGCATAAACAGATATACGATGTTATCAGTATAATTTCAAGTGATACTGCTTATCATGAATCACACTACAAGGAGCATAACACATCTTTTTGTGAGTTAACATATCAAATTGTTTTACTCTTTTGATTCGGGGATCAGAACTGAACTATGTTGACATGTTATTCCACAATTTATTCATTAACATATTTGATAAAGCATATACAGAATAACTTTCAAATATATCAATAAACATTTACCAACTTTCACTCTAGACTTCGATGATCACGTTATATTAATTAATTTAATATTTTTCAATGCCAGATTTTGATCACAAAGTCAGTCCTCATTTGAGATCGCACGATTTATCAGGTAGAACAATTGAGCACAACATGTTGACGTTGTCCTCTTATCACATCAATGTACTTTCAATTTGATTGAACTGAACCATCTCACGATGTTTCTAGCAACCCTGTCAGCCATGAGCTTCTACCTTAAACTTACACTTTTCATTTCAGATAACCTTGTTTGTCTCAAATTTATTTTATACTTTGTCAATACACATACCGGCCGCTATAAACCCCATACTTAAACGGAAATTGTATGATGTATGATGTTTGATGGATGGAAGTGATAAATATATTTGAGTGATGGAAAGCTAAGTTACCTTCCAGATGATATTCCCTCTATCCAGGTCAATAGGTACAATCCCATACCACAGACAAAAGATGTAAAGTCCACCAAATTAGTGATGTGGACTGAATGATTTAAGTTCTCTATATCTGATGATCTGATAATTTCTCCCCCTCGGATGTAGATAACTAAATCTTCCAAACAATTCTCCGATTTTGATATCTGTTGTCTCAGACTTAGATAACATAGGAATCTCTGAAGTTTTGTTTAATTCTTGATCTATGATTCTCTTGCAGTAATGTGGTGCATCATTTTATTTACAACTTTGAATAAATAAACATAAACATAACATAACTTGCATTTTTTTTTTTTTTTTTGGAATTTTCTGATGTTGCCTTTTCTCCATGCTAATTGATAGCATATAAATAAAACAAACAAAATAAATAAATAAATATATCTATGCGTGATGATGCACCACAGTCTTTGACTTTTGTTGTAACTGTACGAAAAATCAACCTTCTGATGTTGAAATCTAGAACCCGGTAACGTTGCATTATACAAATCATTCTGTGTCTGTGATACAAAACTGCACTTCTCAACCCTTCAAGAGAAAACGCCTCCCTTTGGGTACCCGATATGTATGTTGTTGAATTTCGATCCAAGTAATAAAGGTAAAGAGAAACAAGTATGCATCCTAGATAAAGTATGCTCACCTTGGAGACTCACAAAATTATCCTTTGCTACCAAGTATAAATCGTAGTAGGGGAGACCTCAACCGTCTGCTGAGTTTCTGAACAATCATTTCTCAGTACATATTCAGTGATAAGTAGGTGACAACCCTCAACCGCTGTAAATCTTTCCATGATTTCCTCATCATGATATTTACGCTTTGTTAGTGTGATCATCTCTATCTAGAATTAGGTCAATAAAGTCTACTAACACATTATCAATTATTCTATATTACTTGTTTTCCACAACTTACTTGTCAGTTTCAGTATTGCAATCACTTCCCCACAAACAGAATAAGCAACTCATTTTCAGGCTTTCCAATTTTTTTATTTGTTTTTATGGTTTTTCTGATTTTTATGGCTTTTCGATTTTCTCTATACAAAAGCATAAAACTATCTAAAAGCAAACGCAAAAACATGCAAAAATAGCACAAAATACTAATCTATCATGCAATCGTAAAGAAAACATGCAAATGATCTACTAACTACCATGCATAACTCCACATACTATACATCAGATTCAAACCATTCACAACTCAGTCTCTTAGTTAGGTTCCTCTGAGTTAGGAACCTCAGTTTCAGGAACCACGTCATTAAGTAATTTAATACCTATCTCTTTTAACAAGTAATCAAAGCGTGGTTTATCAAAAGCTTTAGTGAAGAGATCAGCCCTTTGGGTTGTAGTGTCTATCTGCACTACATCTATCAACTTTTTCTCATAGCAATCTCTAATGAAATGGTATTTAGTCCCTATATGTTTCGTTTTAGAATGATTTACGGGATTTTTAGTGACAGCTATGGAAGCAGTATTATCAACATAAATAGGAGTGTTAGAAATTTGCAAACCGTAGTGACGTAGTTGCTGTTGAATCCAGATAACCTGTGATGTACAGCTGGCCGCGGCAATATATTCTACCTCACAAGTGGACTGAGCCACTGCTGTCTGCTTCTTACACTGCCAGGTAACTAGTTTGCTACCAAGGAACTGATAACTTCCTGATGTTGACTTGAAATCCTTCTTGCACCCACAATAGTCAGAATCACTATAAGCTGTGAGATCAAACCCATCCTTACACGGATACCATAACCCTAAACTCGGTGTATCTTTCAAATACCTCAGAATCTTCTTAACCACGAGCATATGATGAACATTAGGATTCGCCTGATAACGAGCATACAGACAAAACGCAAACATAATTTCTGGTCGAGAAGCTGTAAGATACATTAGAGAACCTATTATCGCCCTGTATAATGTAGGATCCACTGGATCACCCTCACAATCAGGTGAGATCCCATGATTCACTGACAACGGAGTCTTAGCTGGTCTTTCTGCTTCCATTTGAAACCTCTTCAGAATATCAGTAACATATTTGGTTTGATGCAAGAAGATGCCTTTATCCGTTAGAGCTACCTGCAGACCTAAGAAAAACTTTATAGTTCCCATGGAACTCATTTTGAACTTCTGCTGCATGACTTTCTCAAACTCATTAACCATTCCTTGATCTGTTGACCCGAAGATAATATCATCAACGTAAACCTGCACTAACATAAGATGTTGTCCCTTCTTCTTGATGAAAAGTGTCTGATCAATGAAACCTCTCCTAAAACTGTTTTCAAGCATATAGTTGGACAACGTTGCATACCATGTTCTAGGAGCTTGGTGAAGACCATAAAGTGCCTTTTCAAGTCGATAAACCTTTTCTGGGAAATGCGGATCTTCGAAACCGGGTGGTTGTTCAACAAATACTCTTTCATTGATCTCTCTGTACAAAAAGGCACTTTTCACATCCATCTGAAAAACTTTAAATCCCATGAAGGATGCAAAAGCCAAGAAAATTCTAATTGCTTCCAGTCGTGCAACCGGAGCAAAAACCTCATCATAGTCAATTTCAGGGATTTGTTGATATCCCTTTACCACCAACCTAGCGTTGTTTCTAATCACGATACCCTATTCATATTTCTTATTCTTTAACACCCATCGAAGACCATAGGGTACACAACCATGTGGTGGATTGACTAGTTTCCAAACTTTCAAGTGCTTAAACTGTAACAGCTCTTCCTGCATAGCACAAACCCACTCATCATATTTCAATGCTTCAAAAGCATCTTTCGTTTCAATTTGACACACATAGCATGAATGAGCATGCACAAATACTCTCCATGTCTTGTTTAACGAAGAATAAAAAGCTGTTACCACATTCGCACTTTCAGATTCAACATTTTCTGCTGTCGATTGACTCTCAGTTACTTCAGGAACATCAGGTGTAGTAGGAACTTTAGATGTAGATGTTTCATTACTCTTGGAATGAGGAATCCTAATATGAGGTATGCCTCTTGTATCAACATAGTAGTCATCTAAACGTTTTGGAGGCATGATCACACGATTTGATCTACGTACTCCTCCTGCTTCAGTTGGCTGTTCAGACTCTGTTATAGTTGGAGGTTGATTATAAAGAGGATTTAAGTGCTCTTCTGTCAACCGTGCTCGATTAACACCCTCATCTTCTTCTGAATCACTATCTTCATCTGTCTCATACACCATCTCCACATTAAGATCAGCATTAGAATTATCACTCTGTGTACTTTGTCGCGGACTCTGAATCGGGCTCTGAAGAGAACTTTAAGTCCGGACTTGAGTCTGGCTAGGAATAGAGATAACATTCTCTGTAGAATTCTGAGAATCATACAGCATCTGAGTTAGGATCTCATCGTTTGTAGCCTCCGGTGGAAGATTGAAAGAATCAAATAATTTATCGTATTCAAACTGCCATGCGAACCCTTTACTAACACGAGGCGGAGCATTACGCTGAATATCAACTTCATAACGTTCTTCCACACACTTTGACTCAGTGTTATACACTCTTTTGTTTGGATTTCCATATCCCAAGAAGATACCAGAGACAACCTTTGAATTAAATTTCCCTCCAGCGTCTCGTACCAGAATTGTACAAGGTGCACCAAAGGGTTCAAAATGTTTAATGTTAGGCTTTCTCTTATGGAACAATTCATAACACGTCTTACCGTGTCTCTTCACCACTAGAACTCTATTCATCACATAATACGCTGTGCTCATGGCTTCTCCCCAAAAAAACAATAGGTAAGCATGCATCAGCTAGCATAGTTCTTGCGGTTTCAATTAACGTCCTACTCTTTCTTTCAGCAACCCCATTTGACTGAGGTGTATAAGCAGGACCGAACTGTTATTGTATCCCCTTTTCATTACAAAACAGCAGCATTTTATTATTCTTGAACTCCGTACCATTGTCGGTACGAATCTTTCTAACTTTCAACTTATATAAACTTTCAAGTTTCAGAATCAAAACTTTAATGTGCTCGAAAGTATATGATTTATGCTTCAGTATCACAACCCAAGAGAAACGTGAATACTCATCTGTAACTACCAAGCAATATAATTCTCCTGTGATAGTCTTGCAGTTAACTGGACCGAAGAGATCCATATGCAACAACTCCAAAGGAATATTAACAGAACGATGCTTCTTGGATGCATGAGATTTTCTTGTCTGTTTCCCTTTCTTACATGGAAGACGCCCTTCAGGAATATGAAAGCTCTTAAGATTAACACCATCAACTAGTCCATTGTGAACTAGATTATTCATCTTCCTTAAACTCAGATGACCCATACGCTTGTGCCAGATAATCGACTCCTGTTCAGTAGCCTTAGAAACGAAGCCCTGATTGCATGTAGCTGCTTTAACATGAGCCTTACGTATATCAAGGATATAGAGATCCTTGCACCTAGGAGCAGTCATCAGAATCATGTCTTCCGGAATTACGAATTCTTTTCTCAAGATATAACACAATTTATCATCAAAAGCAACTGTATACATTTTGCCAGTAACCTGTGAAACTGAAAGCAAATTGTTCAACATTTGCTCCACAAAATTGACTTTATCAAAGCTGACATTCTCATTAGCAATCACACCTTGCGCAGTAATAAAACCTCCTTCACTACCTGCAAAAGAAACTGGTCCTCCATCCACTGTTTTCACATTAGAAAGTAAGGACAAGTTCCCTGTCATGTGCCTGGACGCCCACTATCAACAATCCATGTACTGCAGTGAGAATTGTAGGCGACCTGCACACAAAAATAAGGAGATTAGTTAGAAAGGGCCACCCATGCCCGAATGGCAGTGGGTTTCCCATCAACACCAACCACTGGAAATTCCACCCATTGTCCCTTAGATCCAGAAGGACCTTCAGAATTTTGGACACCTTTCACTTCTAATTTACGTTTCCAAACAACATTTTTTGGTAATGGTTTCCTGTAATAGTCATTTGTTTGAAAAACTTTTGTTTCAGTTGATTTGACAGAAGTAGGTTTAAACACAGGTGAAGATGATCTTCTATCAAAAGTACATTTGGGACTAAGATCAATCTTCTTGTGTGGTGTCTGTCGAATGGGTTTGCAATTCATAGCCCTGTGTTCCAACATCCCATAATTGAAACAGTTAACATTATCAAAACCATTAGCATTAAACACTTGACGCCTAGAAGTTGAATACTATCTCCTCGGGGGTTTATTCTGTTGCCTAGCTGGAGTGGGTGACGTGACTTGCTGTTTAACAGTCTGTCTATGATTAGGCGGAATATATTTCGTCACCCTTCCTAAATTTGAACCTTCACATTTTGGTGGAAGTTCAGTTTTGGGATCAACAATCTGAGAATTCACAGTACTACTATCCTTAACAAACTTAACAGGGGCGTGCTGAGTGTTTTTCTTCCTAGATTGTTTTGGCTTACCAACACTCCTCTTCTCAGTCTTTAGACTTTCACTCATATTCGCTTCATTATTTGGATTCTTCAAAATTGTAACTTGTTTAGTGACAACTACAAAGGGTTTCCCGTCCTTTTCGATGTCGACATCAGTGTCAAACTCCGTCTCATAAACAACATCTAATGGCTTTTTACCCTCACCAGACTCACTTTTACTCTCTACAGAATTTTTCTCAGGCTTACCATACTTTGGTTCTACAACTGGATCCCTATTCTTCTCAACAGGTTTATTGATAAACTCTCCTAAAAGTGGTGGGGCAACCTGATTGTAGCCTATCCCTTAGTTTTTGGGATGTTTCAAGGTTGGTGTCACGTATGACATTCTCTGCCAATTATCAATCCTAGCCTTTTCTGACTCATATTTTAATTTATATGAATCTTTTTCAGCCTTAAGTGCTTCTATCTGGCTCAAATACAGGTGAATCACTTTCTCATCATCTACAATAGTTGATCTTAAATGACCTACCTGATTCTCTAAGGACTTAATAACATCAACATACTCTTTCTGCTTATTAAGGTAGAAAAGAGCATCATCATAGTTCTTCCTATGTGTCTGATTTTCTAGACTCAAGTTCTTAAGTTCAAGTCTAAGTTTCGGACAAGTTTCACATGTAGCAGGTATCTCGTTAAGCTTAGAGACCACACATTCAAGTCTAGCTATTTCCTGTTCAAGATCAGTGCATTTTAAACATAAAGAATCTGAATCATTACATACCTTGTCATTGCTGGATGTGTTAGCCATGAACGCGTAATCTTTTCTACCATCCTGCGAATCTATATCTGATTCTGATTCTGACTCTGAACTTGTACTGTCTGAATAATCAGCATCATAACCTTTTTTACCCTCAACTTTAGCAGAATTATCCAAACTTGTCACCGTGACTACCTTCTCATCAGTACCTTCAACATCACCCTTGATCAAATGTGCAAGTTCTTTTCTAAACCAGGTTCCCGTATGACAACTCATTCCTAAGGATTCATCGTCATCTGAAGAGTCAGTTGTGAATTCAAGATCAGACAAATCCTTGGCTTTGCGGAACTTATCATACAACCTGTCACTAATTCTCTTTCTAAGACACATCTTCATTACCGCTTCAACCCTTTTCATACGTGCATCACATTTGCAGACATAGCATGTGCAAGCAGGATCATCTTTACCTATACAACCAACATTTCTTCTGATAACCCTTTCTTCTTCTATTTCAGCTTCACTCTTACCAACAAAAACCACGTTAGCTTTTTCAGCATCAAATGAGATCGACCAATCACATACTTCATCAGCATATGTAGTAGTCAAAGCTTTGGATTGACCACTAGAAGTTGCTTCTTTGTTCACTGTCGGACCAGCATGTCCAGGAGTCACCTCAATTGAAGTGTTATGAAAAGGATTATGAAAACCAGGCTTAGGTGATCTTGTGCATGTCCTCTTGAAATGACCAAGTTTATCGCAATTATGGCATCTCACTTTGGACATATCAAAACCAAACTTAGTATTGCGGTTCAGACTCAAAGTACTCTGACATGTTCTTTTCAAATACTTCCTAGCACGTCTCACCACACTTCCCATAGCAAACAGGATGTCCATTCTCTCAATCTCATCCTCATCAATCTGATCATAATCCTCATTCTCCAGATGACCATTGATTATCTGCCCACTTATCATATCATTGTAAGAGTTAACAACGATGGCAGCTAAAGTCATATCATCCTGAATCAATTCTAGAGGCCTTTTCTTGATATTTTCCGTCTTGATCACTGGTGATTGAGTCTGTTGTAGAATGCTTGAATCAATCAGTTTAGCAGTTAATTTCTGTGCTTGAGATTTGGCATTGGAATAACCAGAATCTGATACTGGAGCCGAGATCTGTGATGCATTGGTGGAAATGTAAGCTGTTTGCAAAGGAGCATAATTTCCCAAAGATGACCCAATAATGGACGAACCAGCTACAGTACCAAGTCTCTTTCTCTTTGCCTCAACCTGAATATCCTTTTCCATCAACTTGGAAGTAAAAGCTGTCAAGGTTAACGTACGACCTGATGCAATGTACCTATTCTGAATCTTTTCAATTTCATTGTCCCATTTCTCAGGAAGACCGTCTTTCAAAACTCTAACTGCTTTCTCATCAGATAAATCAATTCCATAGTCTGCCATTTCAGCAACCAGCAGACGATATCTCTCCAAAGTTTTTCCAAGAGACTCGGAAGGTAGAGCAGCAAACATTCTCCATTCATCTTTGAGAACCTTACCTTTAGTGGCACGGTAAGTGGCTGTTCCTTCTGTGGCTGATTGAAGAGCAAGCCAAAGGGTATACGAGGTCTTATTTCTGTTATTGAACTGTGAGAAGATCTCCTTAGACAGTGCCTGAGTAAGTTGAGCGTAGCACTTACACTCCAAGTTATACTGTTCACGCTCAGCAGGATTGAACTGAGCGGTCTCTTTAGGTTCACCGTCTGCCCCATTTGGCCATGCAAACTCAGTCTCAATAAACTCCCATAGTCTATAATCTATACCATTCAAATATATCATAAAACGCGCCTTCCAGTCTAAAAAGTCCTTTAGGTTGTCAAGCTTGGGAACCTTATTGGAAGTTCCAGACTCATTCTCATTTAGTAACAGTTTTTGTAGTCCTGGAACAATCACCAATGCACTGTATTCGTTTATTATTTGTTCATTAGTGTCCGACATTTTAAATTAGTTAGGATTAAATTCAAGATTAATGAAATTTCTGATTAATGACACACGGTCGATTGTCTTAGACACATGGTCGATTGTATGAGACACACGGTCGATTGTATGAGACACACGGTCGATTATATGACTAACACGGTCGATTGTCTGACAAAATTTGGGCAGCACTTCGTTACTCAATAAGCCTTTGGTATTACAAACTCACACGACCGACTGTTTATCTCCCTCGGTCGATTGTATAGCTCACACGGTTGAGTGACTGAACTCACACGGCCGATTGACTTAAGGAAACTCACACGGTTTAACTGAAAGACACACGGTCGGTTTACTACCTCAATCGGTCGATCTAAGGACTCACACGGTCGGTTGTCAAGACACACACGGCCGAATGTGTTCTTGACAGATGCAGGTCGACTATTAGGGTTTTCTAGACCAAAATCGATTTTTCTATCGATTTTTGATGAAAAACACTAAACCAAAACGTAGAGAAAAATGGAAAAGACTCCAGAAACACCTTTAGACAACGAAAACACCAACTATATCGTAGAAAAAGAGATTAAATGATTAAAACACAAAAAAAAAAAACCAAATACACCAACTTTTTGACCCAAAAACGATTTTGATCAAGCAAAACCAGAGACTCCGGCTCTGATACCACTTTGTAGACGTTTATTCACGGATCTTAGGTCGCTTGCTAACTATCCTAGAAGCGAAATTCACTAGAATAGGGTTAAACCGAGATATGGGTCGTATCGGGATCGAATAGATCAAACCTAGGACAAGAACTAGATTAGATCGACGCCTAAACGATATATTTCGGTGGTATATGGTGTTAGGGTTCTCTGGAGATGAAAACCAGTCGACTAGGGTAAATGGGATGATTAACCTCAACCAAGAAGTCTCAACCCGTATATATACTGCAGGTCAGACACACTCGGTCGAGTGTGTCTCTCAGTCGGTCGACTGAGTAACACAGTCGGTCGAGTGTTTACACATACTCGGTCGACTGTGTGTGCAGTTTAACATATTGATTATTTAACAAATTAAGTACTCACAATCACAAACGTAATCAATAGTCACAAGTAAACATTATTACATAACCGAATGTGTTAAACGTAAAGATAAACTACGGCTGGGGATTCATGCACCAACAATCCCAAGAGATTTTTTGACCCTATCCCATAACTTTCATGATAATACTTCTGGTTCCATTTAACAAAATTTTTTACGTGGTGATACTTTCACCATTAATATTTATGAAATCACCAATTTTTTATCTTAATTTTCAGCAATACCTTCTACTAATTTCTAACAAAAAATTTATGTAAGATATCATTATGGGTAATTTAAAAAATTTATGTGAATTTATTAAAAACAAGGTTGAAAATATCGCTTCTTTTTTTTTTCATGTCCAACATTTATCAACTGAATACCAATTAGAAGAGGAATATTGACACACGATAAAACACATTACCATACCTTAATAGCTAGCTCATTACAGTATAGATACGAGCGTACCGTACAAAACAGAGAAGGTATATCAATATCATGTGAAACTAGATTAGAATTGATAGGCAACCGATTCATCCGAGCATGCCATGTAAAGATATCCATCTTGATCGAAATGTATCTATTCCATTTGAACTTGGCGAGCCGTTACTAGTGTGACTATATACTAGTTTCTTTTTTCTAAAAAATAACGATAACATTAAAACAAAGTTTTCTCATCAATAAATGAAAAAGACGAATTTTCCTTTCAAAAAAGCACTCCAAGGCTCGAAAGCAGAAAAAGAAAACGATCCGATCACTAAACAAAGAGCAAAAGCTAACAAATCCCGAGACTTGAGCAACCAGATCACTAAAACGGTCCCATAACACAATCAAAAAATAAGACCAAAACAAAAATCTAAATCTAACCAAATTACGACAATCAACACAAACTACGAGCGGGGGAGAGAGTAGTAACGCACGAGCTCTCTCTCCCGCTCGTTAATTCAAAATCTAATTAGGATTAACTCACCAACACGTGAGATTAGATTGCAATCCTTAACCGATATCCAAATTTTCCAGGATATATATTTAGTTCGATCTTTTTTAATGTTACCTATAAAAAGGACCACAAGTGTAATTATTTCAAAGTAGAGGGTTCAAATGAACAATGTAAACAAAAAGTTATAAATCTTGAGTTTTGCTGCTTTTGCAAACATTTGCTGAAAGTTTTAAATCTTGAGATTTCCTTTTATTTTATTTTCTAAAACTCTATATTCTTGTCATTTCACTTGGTTTACGTAAACATATATACCACATTAACAACTTGTGTTTGAATGTTTAATTATTGAAAGGAACATTGGAACAGAACATGTTAGGAAACAACATGGATGCTTTTTGTGTAACTACTTTACTTATATTTATGTGTAATCTTCTTTAATTTGCGCGTACTTAACTATCTTTATTATTAATTTATATATTAGAATCCCTCTACTTATGCAATTATGTGTTACTCCCTCTCTCACACTAGTCACTACTAGCGATGACAATGGCCACCTGATCCAGTGGATCCACCCGATCTATCCATTTCGTGGTGGATATAGATGAATCTAAATGGATATGAATATGGATATAGATGAACCTAAATGAATATGAATATGGATGAAAAGTTTTATCCATTGATATATTCATTAGCACCCAAAATACATATACATATCCATAAATATAGATATATGCTTACAAATTTTCTGGTACAAATACAATTATCGTTACATTTATATTTTGCGATCAATCATATAATGAAATAACTATTATATATTACAATACATTATGTATATCTAACAAAATAAACATACAAATTACATATTTAATTATTCAGAATCTATGTTTAATAGTAAATTCAACAAATTGTGTTCTATTTTCGACAAATATTATATATTCTCGTGGATAGATTTTAACTATGTCATGTTATATTTATTTTCGATATACTACGTTTTTGTTCCCATCGAATATTATGAAATATCAAAACATTACTTAATATCCAATGGATATCAATGCATATGGATAGATGAACTGAAAGTAAATGAATATGGATATGGATATGCATATGGATGAACAAAAAACTAAATGGATATGGATATGGATACAGTATCACCTGATCCATATCTGATTCATTGACATCCCTACTCACTACAACTATCGCCCTGTTGACTTTATAAAGTATCTTTTTGTCACTATAACTGTATATACTTTCATTTATGTTGTATAATATTTGATGAAAATTATATAAATGAATCGAGTTTAAATATGTTTTTTTATTCATATAATTTTCATCAAATATTATATAACATACAAAAAATGTGTATAATCAAAGTTCACAAAGAAAGACTTTAAAGAGTTAACAAAAGACATTTATAATAAGACGGAGGAAGAACTACATATGCAGTCAACATAAATTCTCTAGATTCTTTTTCTTGCTGCGATTCTATGAAGTTACCTTGTTTCGTAAATAGTTCTTTGTCCACCAAAATTAACTAAACTTTGCGCAAATACATAATTTACTAAAGGAAAAATGATCCGAAAAAGTAACATAAGTTACTCAAATTTACAATAAAGGTAATATTACTTTGCTGATATCGAAAAGGGTTGTGTACTTTAATCTGTCCTGAAAAGGATTGTGATTTGAAAAAAGTGCAAAATTGAAATAATAATATTGTCCACGTTCCAGTCATGACATCATCACCTATACGTCACTTTGACTCCACGTAGTCCACATGAACGCCACATCGTCATCATCTCCAACTCACTAACGATCTTTAATCAAATTCCGTTTAGATCTACAACCCCAAACCACATCCGTTACCTACGACGACGTCTGTGAACCCAAGCTTCGATTTTAGTTTCAGCAGTGATGGCGGGATGGTGAAGTATATACAGGTCTCCCTTTGTTAATTGAAGTCTCCCAATCCTTCACCGTTGATGGCACGCGATCTACATTCAGGTCTTGAAGTTATTGAACTATTTTTTAAATTAATATTTAAGTGATTCGATAGCTGATGGTTCCGGTGGCGATACAGTGGTTCAAGTGGCGGCGGCGGCGAACTGTTGGTTCCGATGATGGATTTGGATATGTTATAATTTTGTTGTTCCAGTTCTTAAATGGTATTTTTTTAAGGTGTGTTTGAAATTTGGTGAGATATTTATTTTTGTTGGAACATATGTATGTTGTATTTGGATGAGTTATTGTTGGATGAATTTGATGATGGTCAAACAAAGATGACGAATGCTGACGGAATTTAACGGAAATTAATTAACGGTCGTTAGTAGGTTGAAATGATTGAGATGATGACGACATGGCGTTCATGTGGAGTGTAAGTTGCGTCTAGGTGGCGATGTCATAACTGCCACGTGGACAATATTACCTTAATTTCACATTTTTTTTCAAATTATAATCTTTTTCAGGATAATATTAAAGTACACAATCTTTTGTACATCACTTTTAGTTATATTATTTTTATTGTCAATTTGAGTAACTTGTATTATTTTTTTCGGGTCATTTGCCTTCTATTAAATTAAAACATAATGATACAAAAAAAAAAAAATATCAAGATACAGTAATTACTAAATCGATTATTGTAACTAATTATTTTACGCTGAGCAAGTAGGTAGGATCCATTAATTTGATTAGAGAATCCATAAAAAAGACAATACACAAAACTTAGTGGAGTATCAAAATAATTGTCACAAAGAATAAGATAAAGTTCCACATGGTGGGTCAAAAACTCATTAAAACATCTTGTTTCATAATATCTTATCGTAATGTAATTCCAACTATGAAAAAAGTGGACATGTAATGGCCTTTTCTTGTTTGTGGAACTCACTTTATTCCAATTATATATAACATTCTCTTTAAGTCTACTCTAAGTACTTGCATTCTAACCCAAAATACTAGTAGATCTATATTGATCACATACAAATAACATGGCCCATTTTCAATCAAGAAAGCTTCTACTTCATGAACTTAATCACCGATCCATGATCACAACCATTAGAACAAACGTAGAGGCGGTATCTTCTCCACCAGCACCAAGTCCGTACACAGTAAACAAAGGGTTTGATGCCAATGTGGTAATGGTTCTTTCGGTCCTTCTATGCGCTCTAGTTTTTTCGCTAGGTTTGAATTTCGTTATGAGATGTGTGTTAAGGTGTTCTCGTTTTGTTCACATAGAACCCATCACTAGCCCCGAAAGTGCGTCAATAAGGTTAGCAAACACCGGTATCAAGAAAAAGGCGTTGAAGACTTTTACGACTATTTGCTATTGGGACGGGTTGAAATTACCTGGATTAAACAAGGAATGTGTGATTTGTTTAAGTGACTTCATATCTGAAGAATATATCAAAATATTGCCAAAATGTAACCACGGTTTTCATATTAAGTGTATCGATAAGTGGTTGAGCTCTCATTCATCTTGTCCAACTTGTCGGTACTCCCTTATTGAAACGTGCGAGAAGATTTTGTCGAGTGGCTCATGTAACAATACGACGTCGTCACAAGTTCAAGGACAAAATCCAAGTATCATGCCATTACAACCTGAGCGTTTTGTACAAAACTATAGGTAGTTGTTTACTTTTAAAATAGGACTTAATCTATATGTAGATTATTAAATGTATATAATGTATAGTGCTTGCAATTTAGATTTTAGTATTCTAGTTCCTAAAAGATGTTTGAAATGTACTTTTGTTAACATTTGTATATATAGTAATATTAATTGAGTCCTTTATTAATTCTAGCTTTATGGTTCTATTTATCTTTTACTGTAATAAACTTCCTTGTTCTTTAATGATAATATAATATAATTAATTGGATGGTACGCAACAATAAGAACTTGGTGTCTGCAATTTATTATATCATCGAAAGTTCAAATATACAAGTAATATCTTATTCTTATCTATAGTTATAAAAACAGTTATTGAAGTGTAGGAGTGTTATAGAGATTACTTCCGACAAGAAAGTTCTTATTGGAGGAAATAATCCAAGGTAACAAATATGTTGTACGAGGCAAAGTGTTAACTGAAGACGATGTGTATAACAAATATAAGACCATTTGTAACTAAGAATGAAAATGGATCGGATGAGGCATTCATATCTATATGAGTATTCATTTAGGTTTTTTTTTTTTTTTTTTCATCCAAATTCATATTCATTTAAATTCAGTTCTTTCATCCATATCCACTAGTGGTTGAGCCATAATTATAACTGGCTGATGTCATTAAATAACACTGAAATGTATTAAGTCGCAAAAATTATTGACAAACTATGATTAAGTACAAACAAAACCAAGTTATTTCAATCACAATTGTCTCCTACGATATTTCATTAGTTGGAAATGATTCATAATTGTTTCATCTGTAACACTAGCAAGCGCTTCTCTTTCTATGGCACCAAAAAAATACCTTTTAGAAATTCATCATTCATTTGATTACGTAAATTTGATTTCAAAAGCTTCATTGTCGAAAACACCTCTATGCATTCGTGGTTGCAACATGCAAAACCAAAGCAGGCTTTAACAACCGATAGACAGAAAGAAATGAAACATGTTTTTCAGTTTCAACCATCAATCTAGCAAGGTCGCTAATCCCATTTAACTTGGAAAATCTTTCATCTCGGTGCACAACCACATAATAGATATCGAGTTCACTCTTAAGATGATCTCTATCTGCTTGATTAAAATCCATAGTGTGATGACCCGTCCTAATCCATCCGGACGAAGTCCATATCGATTATAAACGATTCACAACAGTTGATTACATCGCGAGGTACTTGACCTCTATATGATACATTTTACAAACATTGCATTCGTTTTTGAAAAGACAATCTTTCATTACATCAAAAGTTGATGGCAGGCATACCATTTCATAATATATCTAACTATAATTGACTTAATAATAATCTTGATGAACGCGACGACTCGAATGCAACGTCTTTTGAAATATGTCATGAATGACTCCAAGTAATATCTCTAAAATGAGCAAATGCACAGCGGAAGGTTTCTTTCATACCTGAGAATAAACATGCTTTCAAGTGTCAACCAAAAGGTTGGTGAGTTCATTAGTTTAACATAAATAATCATTTCATAATTTTTAATAGACCACAAGATTTCATATTTCCATTTCTCATAAACATACGTCCCATGCATAGAGACAAAAATATCATTCATATGAATTGAACACCTGGTAATCGACATTCACAATATACATATAAGAATATCCCCATCATTCCGGGATCCTCCTTCGGACATGATATAAATTTCGAAGTACTAAAGCATCCGGTACTTTGGATGGGGCTTGTTGGGCCCGATAGATCTATCTTTAGAGTTCGCGTCAATTAGGGTGTCTGTTCCCTAATTCTTAGATTACCGGACTTAATAAAAAGGGGCATATTCGATTTCGATCATTCAACCATATAATGTAGTTTCAATTACTTGTGTCTATTTCGTAAAACAGTTATAAAAACAGCGCATGTATTCTCAGTCCCAAAAATATATATTGCAAAAGCATTTAAAAAGGGATTAATGAAACTCACAGTAATGTATTTTGTAGTAAAAATACATATAACGATATTGATCAACAGAACAATGCAGGGTTGGCCTCAAATACACGAACCTATATCAAATATGTATATTAACACGTATAATAGTAATCAATTAATTTCATTTATTAATTTTATAATATTTATATATTAAGGGTGGTAATTATATGGAATTTATTATAAAAACTAATTAATACATATATTTTATGTATATTTTATATCTTAAATTATATGGTATCTTTATTTGTTTTGTATATATATATTTAAAGTAATTAATATTTATACATATGATTATATATATATAAATATATCTTTATATATAATTACTATTTTATCAAAAGTCAATAATTTGTTATAAAATATGTTCAATATATAATTATATTTAGTATTAATATAAGTATACTTTTATATACATAATATTTATTTGTTATGAAAATAATAATGATGATAATAATAATAATAATAATAATAATAATAATAATAATAATAATAATAATAATAATAATAATAATAATAATAATAATAATAATAATAATAATAATAATAATAATAATAATAATAATAATAATAATAATAATGTTAATAATAATAATGTTAAAGATAATAATATTAAGAATTGTATTTTAACATTAGTAGCATAATAACAATAATAATAATGGATATAATATTAATGATAATACTACCTTAAATGTGAAGCTTCCATGGTTTAAAAAAAAATGTCGCGACCTAGACTCGAACCCATGACCTCTTGCTTAACCATCCACACCCCTAACCATTCCTTCGCCTTCCTCACTTCTGTTTATTACACGCATTACCTGTCTATACCCCGTATTATTTTGTGTTATCCATTTTCCAAATTTCGATCGACCAAAGGGGATACCCACTAGCCTTATCTGGTCCACTTATATTGTCGGCCCAACTCATAAAACATGTAACGGCCCAAGTTAATTCCCTAAGTCCAATAGGAAATATTATGGATCGATAATAAATCCATGCTATGGTCCATGGTGGTGAGTTGATCCCGAACAGAAACAGATAAGCAAGAACCAGCAGCCGTCACTTTACAGCTCAATAGAAAGGGATGTATAACTTATATCTTGGCCCCATTTATTCATCATGTACTCGCAAAAAAAAAAATAAATAAATAAATAAATAACAGCATGTGGTCCAATTACTCAACGATCGGTTCATATAGAGATCATAAGATTCGGTTTATAAAACAAACAAGAAAGGTGCCACTTGCAGCAAATTAAATCTCCACTAGGATTATTCTATAATTAACTCAAGTGGGGAAAACAAAAGGTGGGGTTTATGTGATCATAGTTTATCGGTCATCAGAGAAAGGAATACAACCAAAGAAAATGCCTTTATCAACCTCCATAAATGTTATTATTTTATGCACCTAGTTTTCTTCATAACCTCACTAATCTCGTGACATGGAGAAAGAAAAAAATTAGAACCTTCGCAGTAGCAGGAGCATAGTAGCCACGGTATTGAAGGGAAAACTGATACAGCAGTAGGACTGTAGTAGCAGCTGGTGGCGACAGAAAATAGTGACAGAAATAAAACGGAAGTATTAAAGAAAGGAGATATCAGGTGGCGCTTTGTGGCGGTAGAAGGTGGTGAAGTGGTTGGTGGTGGTCATGGGTGGTGATAGCTCATGGCCAGCAGAAACAGTAAATAAAAACGATAGTGACTTGGTTGTTTTCGATGAAATAGTAACGCGAGTGTGTGTTTGTGTCTAACTGAATCGAAAGCAGAAGAAACAGAATAATAAATATGCGGTCATGGTTTGATGTTGTTAGAGGTTGTGGTGTGTATGGTGTTTGAATGATGGTCGATGGTGTGAAGGTTGAAATGGGGAGGATGATGCTTTATAATCAGGTAATAAGATGGTGATTAATGGGTTGATGAGGCTCCTCGGTTGAACAGGAAATAGATAACATAATATATAACGGTTTATTGAGTTTTAATTGTTGGTTTTTGGTGGTGTTAGAGTTTGTAATTAACAGAAAAATAGAAAGTATTATATCGAGTTTGAAGCGGGTTCGATTTGCAGGTGTATTTGGGTTTTAGTCCTGCTCATATATAACCGAAAACATTAGAAGGAAAAAGAGTGTGTAAAGATGAATCGTTTAATCCTCCAACATGATATAATCGATAGATTTATTAAAGAGGAAGGTATCAACAAGCTTTTTCGGACAAAGGGAAGAAAACAAAGAAGATAAAAAGCAGATGGGGAGATTTAATAGATTCCACTATAATTGCTTTTGATATCCACAAGATTAGACATGAAAAATCAATTAGAGAATATACAAACAAAATAAAAGGGAAATCGATTAAGACTGGTAACAAACTAGTACGATTCTTGTGATTTTATAGTTTTATGTTTAATTAGTATTATTTACTAATAATTATTTTAATAATAAATGTATGAATAATTTTATTAATAATACAAAAATAAAATACTAATAATAATAGTAGTAGAAATATTAATAATATTAATCAAAATAATACTAAAAATAATAAAATTAAATGAAAATAATAATTTTTAAATACAAATGAAATTTTTTAGTAATGATAATAATAATAATTATAATAACACTAAAATTATACTTTTATTATTAATTATAATAATAATGAGATTAATAATGCTAACAAATTAAATGTATCAAATCTTATATCTATATATGATATATAGTGATACTAATAATACTAATATTAATATTAACATTAATATTAATATTCATAATATCAATGAAGTAATAATAATATTAGTATAGATTTCTTAAATATAATCAACTTATATATAAATAGTTATGTTTTAAATAACAAGCTTTATTATTTAGATAAATATATTAATTATATACAGAAACAATTAAACTTAATATATAACATTGTACATTTAATATTATGTTAACGTTGACATATCATGCTCGAAATCACATATGTTTAATATACTTTAATTATTTAAAATAATAAGTTGATATACTCTAATTATTTAAAATAATAAGTTGTAGTTATTTTAAGTTATCGTAAATCACATAATAGTGTATTAATATATTAAATTATATATGGTCATTTATGTATACATTTCTGTTTACAATTATAGGTTCGTGAATCGTCGAAAGCAGTCGAAGGTCAATTAAATGTATGACAACAATTTAAACTTTTTGAGACTTAACATAACATACTTTGCTTATCGTGTCGGAATCATATAAAGATTAAAGTTTAAATTTGATCAGAAATTTCCGGGTCATCACAGTACCTACCCGTTAAAGAAATTTCGTCCCGAAATTTGAGTGAGGTGGTCATGGCTAACATTAAAATTGTTTTCATGACGAATATGAGTTAATAAATATCGTTTTATCATTATTGATTAATATAGATATAACGATTCGATAATGCGGAGCGTACGAGTGAAACTATCGCAAAATAGTGGGATGAAAGGATAAAGATTTGCCTTAACTTTTGACAGAGTTTGGGTTGAATTTAGAAAAATAAGGTTCATCTTAACTTTTGACGTTGTTTTGATTGAATTCCGAAATTCAAGGAATTTAAAGAAAATTTTTGAAATCTAAAAGATTTGATTCTTCGGCGAATAAGAGAATTAAGATCTCTATAATTAAATACGGTGATCTGCCTTGATTACTACGTCTAATTTTTTTTTTTCATTATAAATTTACCTTTTCCGTTCCATTAGTTTTCACCACTTCTATACTCAATTCCCAAATTCAAAACATTTATGAAAATGCTTAACCCTGTTCTGATCCTTGTTCTTATTCTAACTATCGTAATGATCGTTCTTCTTTTCCAACTTCCACCTGAAGAATCTGTTTATTTCCATTTTGCTCTAGGGATTATTGTATTTATAATCCTCCCGTGTCTTTATATTGCCATACGTACTGATATCCATGGTTTGTAATTTCGGTGTTGTCATTGGGCTTTATATTTTCTTTTATATTTTGGATCTCTTTGCCTTTTTATTATCCTCTCGACCTCTAGTAAAGCGAGCAACGGTCCAGAATTCATAGATATGAATTTTGAAATGAACATAGTTAATGTTCTAAGAATGAAATGGTAATAGCACGATCTTGATTCGTCAATTTACCAGAATATCCGGGAAAGATAGAACTATCAAGAAAATATGTTCTTGATATGTTTATATATCAGATAAAATGTAAGCGTCGTGTAACATGGCACATGATGACGTTATAATCTGTGAATCATCATGTCCCATTTAGAAACGACTTACTGTAATATAATCACGTTGATCAAGTGTCATTATATTGTACTAACTCATGCATCAGTTCCCAACATTACTTCAATAACATTCATATTTTAAGCTCGGAAGTTTACAGAATATAGAAACTAACAGTTTCTATATGATGTAACACTGATAGCACGAAGAGATTAATGATTTCAGATAAGATTAGTTATGAAAATATATTCAGAAATATCGAAGATGTTTATAATGAAAGATACGATAATATATTTGAATATCTAAGATCAAAGGATGATGGAGACTATTGTCCGTAAGGGTTTAGAGTAAGGAGCAAAATATTCGCTAAAGACTTCAGCAGGCATTGAATCTTTTGGATTCTTTGAAGTCAAACTTATTCTTTGTGATTTGTCCACGGCTTCCTTCATAGTTTCGCATAATCCGCTTTTCGGTACTAAATTTTCTATTGAGTGTTTCCAATACTCCATTCTTTATCATCAAACTTTCGACGGTTAAGGTCGTTTACAATTATCTACAGTTTCTGTTGCTTCATTCAGCTTTTTTAAAGTTCAATGTATTAATTCGTAGGCTGGGTGCTTTTAAAAATTTCAGAATGGAAGATCGTTATTCTAAAAGATAAATGTTATACATATAACTGTTGATGTAGATATGCTGTGAGTTTTCAAAGTATAGATTGCCGATTCCTCTACATTTACTGCTACCATATCTGAATCATTAGTTATCGATCCGAGGTGATTTCAAGAGAATTGTGTTTTTAGATGATTAAACGCTGACGGTAATATGGTGGAATATAAAAGGTTCCCCGGTAACAATAAAAGAACATACATATAAGTCAAGGTGATAATAAGGTTATTTCGAACGAAAAGTCGAAGTTGATTTGCTGAAGCTGTGACAAAATTTGCTACTTTGAAAAGGGATCGCAAAGTTATTTTTGCTAATAAATACCAAAGGATCTGACGCGGCTACGTGTTAAACTTTTACTCAGTTGCCGAGAGTTTCTCAGGTGCATAACTATATGCACAAATCTTTCCTTCCGTAGATGAAGTGCGGTTGATTCATCCTATCGATTGAGGTGTTTTCGAGAATTATGAAAGTTTGAATGCAGATTGGAATCGTCAAGATACAATTAAGGTTTAAGATGAAATCAAGTGGCAACTTTGAAGAATTGTTTAGTTTCATAAGTTATAATCAATATTTTAATTCATTTTAATTGTCCAATGTTGATAGTCCACAGTTAGCAATTCAATAATTCATATATAATTATATATATAATATTCGAATTAATAAGTATCGTGACCCGTATACGTCTCAGACTCGATCACAACTCAAACTATATATATTATTGTAGAATCAACCTCAACCCTGTATAGAGAACTCGATCATTACTGTATATAGAGTGTCTATGGTGATTCCAAATAATATATATAGATGCGTCGATATGATATGTCAAAACCTTATATACGTGTCCAGATATTTAAAGTGCGTAAAAATAAATAACAGAAATTAAATGACGATAAATAAAATTGCAAAAATGTAAATTACGATAATTAAATTGCGATAATTAAATTGCGATAAATAAAATATAATCAGTTAGCTAGGAACAATTAGCTAGGAACAGTTAGCGTGGATTCTTAACAAAATTCCTCATAGTTAATTTGTTTGTTTCTAACAAATTTTATTGTGTCAAATATTTTCTTCGTTATGCCACTTGTTGGATTCTAATAAATCAAAATCCAAATATGAAATTGGATGAATATGGTTATTCTGTGGTGAACGGATTTGTATATCGGTGGATGTAAGTAGGATAGTAAATGACTGTTGAATCAGATTCGAAGAATGTACAGTGTAACTTATTAATGCGAAATCTAAATATTCCTCGGGTATTACCTACCCGTTAAAATATTTTCACCATTAACAGTTTGTACAATAAAAATTTTAATTACAATCTTTATGAAAACATATATACATATATATTTTCTTCAGATGTAATTATGGATTTAATGAGTCAATGTGATATTAAACTCATTAGATTTACGGCTAGAACTAGAGTACATAATCTCTAAAACATTGGAGATTACATAATCACCATGAAGGACGAAGATAGTTTATGTAGAACGATTCGTAGAACGATGATTATGCTTGAGGTATAGATTGCGAGGTTGAGACGTGTGATGATGTTGTTGTTGTTGGTACTGGTTATGCTGCTGGTGCTGCTGATGGTGGTACTGTTGATGTCGGTGCTACAAGTGTTGTTGGTGCTAAGGTTGGTGATGATGTTGGTGTAGTAAGTATAGCTTGTAAATCACGCACCATTCTTGTTAGGTTTTCTATCCTACCCTCTATCATTTCAATCCATCTACTCATCTGATTCGATAGATCTTGATTATCAATTCGAAGTTTCCTAACTTCTTCTAATATTCCCCTTCGATTGGTATTCGGAAGTAGAGGTTAAATATTTTCTGAGATTGCAGTAATGCGACCTTCGAGGTGGAAAACTTTAGCAAGAAGGGTGAATACAGTGTTGCGCATAGGTTCACCAGTGAGTACATCGTTTTCTCCGATGTTAGGAGGTAAGTTTGGTTCGCGGTAGGGCTCGCCTTCTTCATTTCTCCATCGAGTGAGTAAGTCTCGGACCCACCCCCATTTCTTCCAGAAAGAAAAATAACTAAATGGTTGAGGCACTTCTTGTTCATCGACTTCGGAGTCTGCTTCAATATACATCTCGAAATCGCTTCCGAAACTAATGGAATCCAAGCTAGGTGTAGGATCCATCTCTCACGATCAGTTAAAGGGTTTTGATATGAAATGATTTTCGAATATCGAATGATATTCTTAATTATATATAGAATATCTATACATACTTCCAAAGATCCCGTGAATTACGAAGAAAATTAAGGAAACGTGTCAGATAAAGTCTACAGTGACAGATACGCTAAGATATGGATTTTGTCTATACACTATTCATGCAATCATTGCAGTAAGATGTGTCTAGACTAAGAATGATAAGCAGGTAATTTCCTAAGGATGATAAACTGATGAATTCCGACAAAAATGATAAGCAAAATTTTTGACATACAGACACGGTCGAAGTCCAGACTCACAAATGCATCCTAACGACTTATCAGTTATACACACTAATGAAGACCTAGTTCTCTAAGACCACCGCTCTGATACCAACTGTGATGACCCGTCCTAATCCATCCGGACGAAGTCCATATCGATTATAAACGATTCACAACAGTTGATTACATCGCGAGGTACTTGACCTCTATATAATACATTTTACAAACATTGCATTCGTTTTTGAAAAGACAATATTTCATTAAATCAAAAGTTGATGGCAGGCATACCATTTCATAATATATCTAACTATAATTGACTTAATAATAATCTTGATGAACGCGACGACTCGAATGCAACGTCTTTTGAAATATGTCATGAATGACTCCAAGTAATATCTCTAAAATGAGCAAATGCACAGCGGAAGGTTTCTTTCATACCTGAGAATAAACATGCTTTCAAGTGTCAACCAAAAGGTTGGTGAGTTCATTAGTTTAACATAAATAATCATTTCATAATTTTTAATAGACCACAAGATTTCGTATTTCCATTTCTCATAAACATACGTCCCATTCATAGAGACAAAAATATCATTCATATGAATTGAACACCTGGTAATCGACATTCACAATATACATATAAGAATATCCCCATCATTCCGGGATCCTCCTTCGGACATGATATAAATTTTGAAGTACTAAATCATCCGGTACTTTGGATGGGGCTTGTTGGGCCCGATAGATCTATCTTTAGAGTTCGCGTCAATTAGGGTGTCTGTTCCCTAATTCTTAGATTACCGGACTTAATAAAAAGGGGCATATTCGATTTCGATCATTCAACCATATAATGTAGTTTCAATTACTTGTGTCTATTTCGTAAAACAGTTATAAAAACAGCGCCTGTATTCTCAGTCCCAAAAATATATATTGCAAAAGCATTTAAAAAGGGATTAATGAAACTCACAGTAATGTATTTTGTAGTAAAAATACATATAACGATATTGATCAACAGAACAATGCAGGGTTGGCCTCAAATTCACGAACCTATATCAAATATGTATATTAACACGAATAATAGTAATCAATTAATTTCATTTATTAATTTTATAATATTTATATATTAAGGGTGGTAATTATATGGAATTTATTATAAAAACTAATTAATACATATATTTTATATCTTAAATTATATGGTATCTTTATTTGTTTTGTATATATATATATATATTTAAAGTAATTAATATTTATACATATGATTATATATATATAAATATATCTTTATCTATAATTACTATTTTATCAAAAGTCAATAATTTGTTATAAAATATGTTCAATATATAATTATATTTAGTATTAATATAAGTATACTTTTATATACATAATATTTATTTGTTATGAAAATAATAATAATGATAATAATAATAATAATAATAATAATAATAATAATAATAATAATAATAATAATAATAATAATAATAATAATAATAATAATAATAATAATAATAATAATAATAATAATAATAATAATAATGTTAATAATAATAATAATAATGTTAAAGATAATAATATTAAGAATTGTATTTTAACATTAGTAGCATAATAACAATAATAATAATGGATATAATATTAATGATAATACTACCTTAAATGTGAAGCTTCCATGGTTAAAAAAATAATGTCGCGACCTAGACTCGAACCCATGACCTCTTGCTTAACCATCCACACCCCTAACCATTCCTTCGCCTTCCTCACTTCTGTTTATTACACGCATTACCTGTCTATACCCCGTATTATTTTGTGTTATCCATCTTCCAAATTTCGATCGACCAAAGGGGATACCCACTAGCCTTATCTGGTCCACTTATATTGTCGGCCCAACTCATAAAACATGTAACGGCCCAAGTTAATTCCCTAAGTCCAATAGGAAATATTATGGCTCGATAATAAATCCATGCTATGGTCCATGGTGGTGAGTTGATCCCGAACAGAAACAGATAAGCAAGAACCAGCAGCCGTCACTTTACAGCTCAATAGAAAGGGATGTATAACTTATATCTTGGCCCCATTTATTCATCATGTACTCGCAAAAAAAAAAAAAAAAATAACAGCATGTGGTCCAATTACTCAACGATCGGTTCATATAGAGATCATAAGATTCGGTTTATAAAACAAACAAGAAAGGTGCCACTTGCAGCAAATTAAATCTCCACTAGGATTATTCTATAATTAACTCAAGTGGGGAAAACAAAAGGTGGGGTTTATGTGATCATAGTTTATCGGTCATCAGAGAAAGGAATACAACCAAAGAAAATGCCTTTATCAACCTCCATAAATGTTATTATTTTATGCACCTAGTTTTCTTCATAACCTCACTAATCTCGTGACATGGAGAAAGAAAAAAAATTAGAACCTTCGCAGTAGCAGGAGCATATTAGCCACGGTATTGAAGGGAAAACTGATACAGCAGTAGGACTGTAGTAGCAGCTGGTGGCGACAGAAAATAGTGACAGAAATAAAACGGAAGTATTAAAGAAAGGAGATATCAGGTGGTGGTTTGTGGCGGTAGAAGGTGGTGAAGTGGTTGTTGGTGGTCATGGGTGGTGATAGCTCATGGTCAGCAGAAACAGTAAATAAAAACGATAGTGACTTGGTTGTTTTCGATGAAATAGTAACGCGTGTGTGTGTTTGTGTGTAACTGAATCGAAAGCAGAAGAAACAGAATAATAAATATGCGGTCATGGTTTGATGTTGTTAGAGGTTGTGGTGTGTATGGTGTTTGGATGATGGTCGATGGTGTGAAGGTTGAAATGGGGAGGATGATGCTTTATAATCAGGTAATAAGATGGTGATTAATGGGTTGATGAGGTTCGTCGGTTGAACAGGAAATAGATAACATAATATATAACGATTTATTGAGTTTTAATTGTTGGTTTTTGGTGATGTTAGAGTTTGTAATTAACAGAAAAACAGAAAGTATTATATCGAGTTTGAAGCGGGTTCGATTTGCAGGTGTATTTGGGTTTTAGTCCTGCTCATATATAACCGAAAACATTAGAAGGAAAAAGAGTGTGTAAAGATGAATCGTTTAATCCTCCAACATGATATAATCGATAGATTTATTAAAGAGGAAGGTATCAACAAGCTTTTTCGGACAAAGGGAAGAAAACAAAGAAGATAAAAAGCAGATGGGGAGATTTAACAGATTCCACTATAATTGCTTTTGATATCCACAAGATTAGACATGAAAAATCAATTAGAGAATATACAAACAAAATAAAAGGGAAATCGATTAAGACTGGTAACAAACTAGTACGGTTCTTGTGATTTTATAGTTTTATTATTAATTAGTATTATTTACTAATAATTATTTTAATAATAAATGTATGGATAATTTTATTAATAATACAAAAATAAAATACTAATAATAATAGTAGTAGAAATATTAATAATATTAATCAAAATAATACTAAAAATAATAAAATTAAATGAAAATAATAATTTTTAAATACAAATGAAAATTTTTAGTAATGATAATAATAATTATTATAATAACACTAAAATTATACTTTTATTATTAATTATAATAATAATGAGATTAATAATGCTAACAAATTAAATGTATCAAATCTTATATCTATATATGATATATAGTGATACTAATAATACTAATATTAATATTAACATTAATATTAATATTCATAATATCAATGAAGTAATAATAATATTAGTATAGATTTCTTAAATATAATCAACTTATATATAAATAGTTATGTTTTAAATAACAAGCTTTATTATTTAGATAAATATATTAATTATATACAGAAACAATTAAACTTAATATATAACATTGTACATTTAATATTATGTTAACGTTGACATATCATGCTCGAAATCACATATGTTTAATATACTCTAATTATTTAAAATAATAAGTTGATATACTCTAATTATTTAAAATAATAAGTTGTAGTTATTTTAAGTTATCTTAAATCACATAATAGTTTATTAATATATTAAATTATATATGGTCATTTATGTATACATTTCTGTTTACAATTATAGGTTCGTGAATCGTCGAGAGCAGTCGAAGGTCAATTAAATGTATGACAACAA
Source organism: Rutidosis leptorrhynchoides (assembly GCF_046630445.1). NCBI lineage: Eukaryota > Viridiplantae > Streptophyta > Magnoliopsida > Asterales > Asteraceae > Rutidosis > Rutidosis leptorrhynchoides. Next base: position 549,307,081 of record NC_092334.1, read on the forward strand.
TTTAAACTTTTTGAGACTTAACATAACATACTTTGCTTATCGTGTCGGAATCATATAAAGATTAAAGTTTAAATTTGATCAGAAATTTCCGGGTCATCACACATAGGATATAATCTCAGTCATCTTCATTAACTTCAAACATAGAAAATGATTTATGTGGGCTTAAAGCCGCCATATTAGTAAGCAATTCGGTGCTTACCTCGCTAAACCGTTCACTAAACTCTTGAATTATATAACGACCCTCAATTTTTCCATTCTATATTTTTCCTTATTAAATGCCCAACTAAATAATTAAACTTAACAATTATACTTTAATTAACGATTGTTAAGAATTATATTAATTAACTTTATGTAATAATTAATAAGTTAATAAAAGATAAAAAATAATAAGCTTATTAACTTTTGTGAATAAATAAATAACTTTAACACTTGTGTACTTAAAATATTTAAACTTGGATAATTAAGGAACCATTTAAGCTAAATAAAGTACAAGGACTTAAGTGAAAAAGTTAAACCCTAATCCCCATAAACCCTAGCCAATTTTAGGAGGGTAAAATTACCCTTTTGCCCCTAAAAATTTCGGCCCTAAGTTACCCTCTTAACCCCCTCTTCAAGCTAACTTGTTCCCTAAGTAAATCTAACCCTAACCCTAATTTTAGAATTTTTCTAACACTCCTATAAATAGAGGCCTAACCTAAACCTTTTCATTGTACCAAATCACAATCAAATCTCTCTCCCAAAAATCTCTCCTCTCCCTCTTATTTTCGGCTCAAAGCCGAAATCATCACCATCATCACCATCAAAATCTACCACCACCTTCAAGGGATTTCCAAGTGATCTTCAAGTGTTCTTCGCGTTCTTTGTGTTCTTCAAGAATCTTCGAGGTGTTCTTCGAATCTTCAAAGGCTTTGATCTTCAATCTTCGTCGTGTTCATCTTTTCTTTGTTAGTCGTCTTCGAATCTTCAAAGGTATAACATAAACCCTAACTTATTTACATAAACTTTGAGTTTTGTTTAATTCATGTACATATTATAAACTTATTCATAAACATATACATAAACACACCTAGATCTATACATGAAAAAAATATATTAATATGTATGTATGTATGTCGACTAGAAAAAAAAAATGGGGAAAAGGAAAGTTTGATCTTCAAAACCCTAGATAACAATTAGGAGATTTGTTTGTGTTAATTAAGGAAACAAAATAAACCTACATATATACATATACATATCGATACATATATATATATATATATATATATATATATATATATATATATATATATATATATATATATATATATATATATATATATATATATACATGTAAAAAAAATATTTATATATATATATATATATATATATACATATACACGAGCTACATACATATATCTATACTAAACCCTAATTACACATAAACTATACTACTTTAATTAAAACCCTAAACCTAACCCTAATTTATTAAAACCCTAATTAATTATTAAACCCTAGACATTAATTAAACCTAGTTATAAATTACTAAACCCTAATCATTAATTACTACTCTAATTAATTAAACCTAATTAATTAATGAAACCCTAATATTACTTATACTATTATTTAACACTTACACTTATACTATTATTAACACATATACTATACTACCTATATTATAACGCATAAAACATTTTTGGATATATATTGGATATATATAGATCTTCGAACTTTCTTGACGAATGGTTTCTACGAAACTCTAGGCGGAAGGGTTTGGATTTTCCGATTTAAAGGATCCTATAGCTCAAGCCCCTAGACCTGAAATGGCCATTCGAAGGGAAAGGGGTGATTGGAAGTATATCTAATATGGCAAGTATCCTAAAATGGAAACACTTTTAAAATAGAAACTTTTTAATTATAAACTTATTAAAATGGGAAACTTACAAAAAATAGAGACTTTCTAAAAATGGAAACTTTCTAAAAGTAGAAACTTACTAGGAATGGAAACTTAGTAAAACAAACTATACTTAAACACTTACATACTTAAATTTAAACTTGGGCAAAACACTTACTACTCTTAAATGTCAATAGGTTGACTTTTCTGCTCACTCATCCAACTTTCTATTCTGAGGAATAACTAGCTCATCTCTCTACTTACTAAGGTGAATTCATAGCCCCACTCTTTATTGCTAGCAAACTTATTTACTTTTATTGGGGTAAGACACGTGCTACTTTTACTATTTACAATTTAAACACAAGTGCCAACTGTTAAAACTATGCTATACCCGGCTATGTCCGACTAAGTCCCTACAGTGATATTTTTAATTGTTCGTTGAATGCATGCTTAATTATTGGGGGTAGGCCCATCGGGAGTAACGTCCCCGATACATTAGACTAAGTCTTTGTATTACTTAATAATGAAATTAAACTGACAAGTATATACACTGATACACAACTTGTCTTTGGGGCAAACTTGAACGTTTAGTCTAAATATCACGCATTGGCATAATTTTTGATCCTGTGAGATCAACTTTACAAACTAAATCTTGTGGTCTAAAACAACGGTCAAACTTATTTGTTAAACCTATGAACTTCACTCAACCTTTTGGTTGACACTTTAGCATGTTTTGTCTCAGGTGCTGATTGATTCAAGCTTTCTTACTTACTACTTATGTGATGCTACTTGGACATAGGATCAAGGGATATCGCATTTACTACTTTTGCATTTGAACATTTACTTTATTCCTTTGTAACGACATTTCATTTTCAGCTGCATACTCAATAAAGTTTATTTTATCATTTAGTATTGTTCTCGTATATTATAATATGTTGGTTTATTTGATATTAAGTCACATTTCGCCCAGGCCCTAACTGGGGGTGTGATAGATTGGTATCAGATCAAACCAGGCTGTTATAGAGAACCAGGATTGCATTTTTATGTGTGCCTTATTTGCTAGCTAGGGTGCCTTAGCAATCTAGGAAACTATAACCTTTCCTGCCTTAGATTTAAAGCACTTAGGATTGCCCTATAATCTTAACACTTATGCTTTACTAAACTTGACTTAAAGATTTTAATCAAAAGTTTCTTTCCTAATGATAGGATGTCAAGCTCAAGTGTTAACAAGCCCAACAAGGCAACTCACAACCCTACCACCGAAGTAGGTGTGGACACTCTTCAACTTCAAGACCTGTTCGAAGTCCTTTCTACAGTCCTGCCTCACCGTCACCAAACTATAGCCCAAATACTATTCCTAATGGGTCTCCTCAATACTACCCAACTTCGAGAATCGAAGATAAAGGAAAACGTCATGAAGAGGTTGGTCCGTCAAGAAAGAGAGCCCGATCTCCTTTTTATGATGGTGCTAAGTATGAGATTATGAGCCTGCGAAAAGATACCGAGAGAAACTTGGAAGGTTTGCTTCGCCACGTGGTGAGAGTTGAGGTTCGTATGGATGAGAAGGATCGCGAAATTAAAAAACTTTTGGAGGAAAATGCGGAGTTGAAGAAAGAGATAAAGTTGGTGAAGAGGAAGAACGTAACACCCGTTGGGGAAAGCAATCGCTTGCTCATCTCAAGGAGAATGTTGATTTCTGGTTGGATATGGAAAGAAATCGAGTCAACAAGCATCTTGCTCTAAAGGGGTACGATAATAACGCAGTCAACAGCCGCGTTACTAACCTCTATGATAACCTCGAGTATCTCTATGAGAAGCAAAAGGCGAGGAACGAGAAAGTTGACGAATTTATGAAGAAGATGGAGGACGAGAAGAAGAAATATGAAGATTACTTCAATCTTAATATTCCCTAGATTATTTTTCCAATTCCTATCTATGTAAAGGCTATGCCTTAAACTATTTTCTATTTCCGAATCGTGTATCAAAAGGCTTATTTAACACCTCGTTCCTTAATAATATAAAGTGTTTTATTTATATCATGTGATATCAATACTTTATCTTATTCATACTTGAAATTGCTCAAACCCATAATTTGTTAACTTATCCGACTTATGTCAATTTCTATGTAGCGACATCATGGTTCGTCCAGCTGCACCTACTGTTAACAATATCGTGTTGACAACCGAGTAATTCCAACAGTTACTCACTGCCGCACAAGGCAACGCTCAAGCTAATAATGTTAATCCTCAACCGAAACCTTGTTCATACAAGGTGTCATAACCCGTCCTTAACCATAAGAACGAGTTAGATAACGTATGATTTCATTGCGAGGTATTGACCTCTATATGCGACATTTTTAAAAGAACAACTGCATTTATTTTACATTACAAACCATAACTCTTATTTTAATACAAGCTTTAGACAATAAAAAGATGACTATCGTTTAGCGATAATCTTAGACTTACAAACTTTACATGTGATGATAACAATACGATTTCTAGCATATTTTACATTACAAATCCTCCGATATGCAGTTTTATTTTTGACACAAATATGCATACTCAAGATCTTGTTTAAATTCAACATGTTACAGCGGAAGCTTCTAATTATTACCTGAGAATAAACATGTTTAAAACGTCAACATAAAGTTGGTGAGATATAGGTTTAATGACGGCAGCGATATAAATATAGACCACAAGATTTCATATATAAACATTTTAATAAAAATATTCTAAGTGGTTGAGCACTTGGTAACCATACTTAACATTTAATCACGTCGCATATTCCCTTTATTATGAAATCTTACTACACCGTACCAAATGTAGTCACAAAACGAAGTACTGTGCAACCGTTGAATACTGGTCGTCCAGTCCGGTTGGGGTTGTCAGGCCCGATAGATCTATCAACAGGATTCGCGTTTACAATACCGCTGTAAATAACAGTTACCAAGCTACAGGGAAGTATGCCAGTGGTACAACTCAACGTAGAATATATTTTTCAGTTACTTGTGTCCATAACGTAAAACATAAAATACATGTATTCTCATCCCGAAATACTTAGAGTTTAAAAGTGGGACTATATACTCACTTTTGCCTTGAAGATATATATATTTTGACTTGGTCTCCGGTTGATATCACGAACCTATCCATATATAATATATCAATACCTTTTCTTTTTAAAACAATCGTCACATATATATACTTATTATACTTTTAATACTTTTAATAATTTCTTAGTCCGTAGTTAGCAGTCCGATGTTAGTAATTCAATTTTAATGGTTCATTTTTAGGTGTTTAATAAACCCCCAATGAAATAAATAAAACCCCCATCATATATGTATTGGTCGAGATTAATCTTGACCCACGGTACCGGTGTTGTCAAATGACGTGTTGCGTACATAAAGTACCGGTGTTGTCAAATGACGTGTTGCGTACAATCATGGGATCTTATGATTAATCTTCTCGTATTGTTTACGGGTGATCCTGAACCATATAAAATTAAATTATGAGTACATATATATAAAATATCATGTTATTTTAGAAAGATGTGATTTTTTTAATTTTCTCCAATTATTTTCGTGGCTAAACTAGTCTTAGATATCCGATCTCGTTTTGGTCATAGTTTCTTCGTTACAACTCCGTTTTCGTTGGTTCAACTTGCCACTTCCTTGGATCGAGTCCCTCTTTAAGACTATGAACTGTAAATACCTTAGTTTGTATTCGAAATCACAGGTCATAGGTCAAACTTTAGTAAAACTTATGAAGTTAATCATTTTCCATCATGTAAACAACCTTAAATGATTATTTTTCTAAAAATACTTATACTTTGAGTTAAATCATGAAATTTTTATGTGTTATCATATTCATAGCAAATATCATTTTTCCATAAAATAAACCTCCAATTCAAAGTTCAAGATAGTTTTTAATTATCCAAACCAAAACAGCCCCCGGTTGCACTCCAACGTCGTAAATTCAGTTTTTAAGGTGTTCTTTGAAAAACCAAGTTATACCTTGTTAAATTAGCATATATTTATGAAATATTACAGGTCTTGAAGTATTTTAAAAGTTAAGTTAGAAGGATCTATTTAGTTTGCAAACAAGTTTGAAAACATTCAAACTATGTTCTTGTTGTTAAAATTTTATACCATAAAATAAGATAGCTATACATATATGAATCGAATAAGGTTATGAACATAGTTACTACCTCAAGTTACTTGGACAAGATTGCTGTAAAAGAGGAGTAAAGACCTAGAACCAAAAGAGTGATGGAATTGGATGAAAGATTGGAAGTAAACTTGTGTTCTTGAAAGGATTCTTGAAGTGTTTTTGTAAGGTTTTTCTTATGGTGTTTAAGTGATGTTTTTATGGCTAGATCTTCATGGATACTAGCTGAATGGTTATGAAGTTTCTTAAGAGTGTGTTTTTGTTAAAGGAAATGTGTAGTAAAATGAAAATGGAATGGAGTATAAATGGTGGTGTAAAAGGTGTATAAGTTTGTAATTTTGTGAAAAAATCTTTTAATCATGTGAATTTGTCATACTAGATAACAAAAGTAGTTACCTTATACATAAGGTATTGAACAAGGGCTGGTTGGTGGTGATTTGATGTGTATATACCAATAGTAAATACGTATAGAGGTTAGGTATGATACGAGTACATGTACTCTAGATATACGTATAGAAATCTTGTGAAAAATGGAATGAGAATTCAAATATAGCTATCTTTTGTGAATATACTTATATTGTTTTATGTATTTAAGTCCTTAAAAGTGATTAAATACATTACTTATACGATATATGTATAAACATTATATGTTATAAGTATTTATGTCAAATAACGTTACGTATGGTTATCGTTTTGAAAACTTAAGTTAGTAGTTTCAAAATATACTTATAACTTATTGTTATTAATACAAAATGAGATATTAAAACATTCTTGGATCATGTTAAATATGTATATATACATATATATACACAAACGTATAATTATCATATGTTATATAGTTCGTGATATCATCGGTCAAACTAGACGGTCAAACGTTGTGTAAAACTCTTTTCGAAAACATAAGTCTCAACAATTTGGATTGCTTATCATGTTGGTAAGGTTTAATTTATGTAAATATTAATCTTATAAGTATAGAACGATCGAAAAAATGCGGGTCATTACAGTACCTACCCGTTAAATAAATTTCGTCCTGAAATTTTAAAATTGTACCTATTTTGCGTCATCGAGAAACAAGTGTGGATACTTTTGTTTCATCTGATCCTCTCATTCCCAAGTAAACTCGGGACCCCTTCGAGCATTCCAACGAACCTTAACGATCGGTATGTTGCTCTGCTTGAGCTGTTTAACTTCACGGTCCATGATTTCGATTGGTTCTTCGACAAATTGTAGTTTCTCGTCGACATGGATTTCTTCAAGAGGAATGGTGAGATCTTCCTTTGCAAGACACTTCTTAAGGTTTGAGACGTGAAAGGTATTATGTACTCCGGCGAGTTGTTGCGGTAACTCGAGTCGATAAGCTACCGGTCCAATGCGTTCGATGATCTTGAACGGGCCTACGTACCTTGGGTTCAGTTTACCCCTTTTGCCGAAACGTATTACACCTTTCCATGGTGATACCTTTAACATAACCATGTCACCAATCTGAAACTCTAATGGTTTCCTTCGAACATCAGCGTAGCTCTTTTGGCGACTACGGGCTGTGTTCAATCTCTCCTTAATTTGTACTATCTTTTCAGTAGTTTCATGTATGATCTCGGGACCAGTTAATTGTCGATCTCCTACTTCATTCCAACAAATAGGAGATCTACACTTCCTTCCATACAGTGCTTCGAATGGTGCAGCTTTAATGCTCGCATGATAACTATTATTATACGAGAATTCTGCTAACGATAAATACTTATCCCATCCGTTTCCAAAATCGATCACACATGCCCTGAGCATGTCTTCAAGAGTCTGAATTGTTCTTTCACTCTGCCCGTCGGTTTGCGGATGATATGCGGTGCTCATATCCAAACGAGTTCCTAGTGCCTCCTGTAGTGATTGCCAGAACTTTGAGGTAAATCTACTATCACGATCAGATATAATGGAAATAGGTATTCCATGCCTTGAAACTATTTCCTTTATATATAATCGTAATAATTTCTCCATTCTATCTGTTTCCTTTATAGGCAAGAAATGTGCAGATTTGGTAAGACGATCAACAATTACCCAAATGGTGTCGTATCCCCAGGCAGTTTTTGGTAACTTCGTGATGAAATCCATGGTAATACCGTCCCATTTCCATTCTGGAATTTCTGGTTGTTGAAGTAACCCTGACGGCTTCTGGTGTTCTGCTTTGACTTTGGAACAAGTTAAACACTCCCCAACATATGTTGCAACGTCTGTCTTTAAATTAGGCCACCAATAATGTGTCTTAAGATCTTGGTACATCTTTCCAACTCCAGGATGTATCGAATATCTTGTCTTATGTGCCTCGTTCAATATCAACTTCCTTAATCCACCCAACTTCGGTACCCAAATACAATTTGCAAAATATCGAATTCCATCTTCCCGCATAACGAGTTGCTTCTCATACTTCTTCATTATTTCATTTCCTATATTTTCTTTAGTAAGTGCTTCTCGTTGAACTTCTTTGATTTGTGAGTTGAGATTCATGCGAATTTTTATGTTCATCGCTCGTACTCGAATTGGTTCTCGTTCCTTTCTGCTTAGAGCGTCGGCCACCACGTTCGCCTTCCCGGGATGATAACGAATTTCACAATCATAGTCGTTTATTAACTCGACCCACCTACGTTGCCTCATGTTCAGCTGTTTCTGATCAAAAATATGTTGAAGACTTTTATGATCAGTAAACACAGTGCATTTAACCCCATACAAGTAGTGCCTCCATATCTTTAATGCAAACACGACTGCTCCCAGTTCTAGATCATGCGTCGTATAATTCCGCTCGTGAATCTTCAATTGTCGGGATGCGTATGCAATAACTTTCTTCCGTTGCATAAGAACGCAACCAAAACCTTGTCGCGAAGCGTCACAATATATTTCAAAATCATCGTTCCCTTCTGGTAACGATAAAATAGGCGCCGTAGTTAACTTCTTCTTCAGTAATTGAAATGCACTCTCCTGCTCAGAGGTCCATTCATATTTCTTCCCTTTTTGCATTAACGCTGTCAACGGCTTAGCTATTCGGGAAAAATCTTGAATAAACCTTCTATAATAACCGGCTAAACCCAAAAATTGGCGTATCTGCGTTGGTGTCTTAGGAGTCTCCCATTTTTCAATGGCTTCAATTTTTGCTGGATCAACCTGAATTCCTTTGCTACTAACAACGTGGTCAGGAAATTGCACTTCTTTCAACCAGAAAGCACATTTAGAAAATTTAGCATATAGCTGTTCTTTTCTCAACAACTCTAATATCAACCTTAAATGCTGTTCATGCTCTTGCTCACTCTTGGAATAGATAAGAATATCATCAATGAAAACGATAACAAACTTATCTAAATATGGACTACAAACTCGATTCATGATGTCCATGAATACAGCTGGCGCATTCGTCAATCCAAACGGCATGACCAAAAATTCGTAATGACCATAACGTGTCCGAAAAGCAGTTTTTGGAATGTCCTCTTCTTTGACACGTAATTGATGATAACCCGATCTTAGGTCGATTTTCGAATAAACACATGATCCTTGCAGTTGATCAAATAAGTCATCAATTCTCGGTAGTGGATACCGATTCTTGATAGTTAACTTATTTAGTTCACGATAATCTATACACATCCTAAAAGATCCATCTTTCTTCTTAACAAACAAAATTGGAGCTCCCCACGGTGAAGTGCTTGGTCGTATGAATCCACGGTCTAGTAATTCTTTTAACTGACTTTGAAGTTCTTTTAATTCGGACGGTGCAAGTCTATATGGAGCACGAGCCACTGGTGCAGCTCCTGGTACTAAATCTATTTGAAATTCTACAGATCTAAATGGAGGTAATCCCGGCAACTCTTCCGGAAAAACTTCAGGAAAATCTCTTGCCACAGGCACATCGTTGATGCACTTCTCTTTTTATTTCTTTTCGACTTTATTAACATGTGCTAGAATAGCATAACATCCCTTTTCTAAACACTTTTTGGCTTTCAAACAGCTAATGAGTTTTAGCTTTGAATTACCCTTCTCTCCATAAATCATCACCGGCATTTTATCCTTACTAGGAATGCGAATTGCCTTCTTGGCACACACAACTTCAGCTCCTACTTTGGACATCCAGTCCGTGCCGACTATTACATCAAAACTTCCTAATTCTACGGGTATTAAGTCAATTTTAAACGTTTCTCCGGCTAAATTTATTTTACAATCACGGCAAATTTTATCGGCTTTAATTAGTTTACCATTAGCTAACTCAATCATATACTTAGCATCTAGAGGTAATGATGAACAATTCAATTTAGCGTGAAAGTCTCTACACACGTAACTTCTATCAGCACCAGTATCAAATATAATAGATGCGGATAAGTTATTAATGGTAAACGTACCCGTAACAAGCTCCGGGTCTTCACACGCCTCTCTAGCATTAATAACAAATGCTCTTCCTCGTGCAGATCCATTATTCTTCTCTGGATTCGGACACTGGCTCTTATAATGACCCTGTTTTCCACACCCAAAACAAGTAACGGTAGCCAAAGCAGTTCTATTTGCATTGGTGGCAGGAGTCTTGGTACCATTTGTATTTGTAACGAGAGCCCTACAATCTTCAGCAAGATGACCCTGTCGATTACACTTGTTGCATACCACACTACAGTAACCAAAATGATGTTTGTGGCATCGGTTGCATAAAGGACTTTGTCCTTTGTAACCAAAACCTGAACCACTACCCGCACCTTTCGTGGTTTCTTGTTTCTTAAAAGATTGTTGTTGGTTACCTCGATCATAATTTCCATTCCACTTTCTTTTGTTACCTGATACCTTCACATCAGTATTGGATACTTTCTTATCCATGATGACCTGATCCATTAGCTCGTTTGCCATGGTTATAGCTTCATGAATTGTCTTAGGTTTCGATGATGTAACATTTGCCTTGACCTTTTTGGGCAAACCATCTTTGTACATTTCAATCTTCCGTTCTTCGGTTGGAACCAATTCAGGACATAGCAAAACTAATTTCATGAATCGCTGATTGTAGTTGGTGATTTCAGTACCAACAACCTTCAGACTTCGTAATTCATCTTCCAACTTCCTAACCTCGTTCCTTGGACAATATTCGTTGATTAACATTGTTTTGAATTCTTCCCATGGAGTATCATAAGCTACATCTCCTCCTACAGCCTTCACATAATTTTTCCACCACGTGAGTGCACTATCTTGTAAAGTGCACGATGCATACTTGGTCATGTCCTTTTCAACACAACCACTGATTTTAAACACAGTCTCCATCTTTTCTATCCACCGGGTTAAACCGATCGGTCCTTCCGTTCCACTGAATGATGAGGGCTTGCAAGCTTGAAAAGTCTTGTAAGTGCATCCTACACGAGGATTTGGGTTAACTGCAGCAGCTCTTGCAGCTTCGACCCATAACATTCTGTCGTTGACTCGCTGGTTGATGAATTCCTCGACTTCTTGTTCCGTCATTCGATTCAATCGCGCCATTTCCTAATGAAAGAAAATAATTATTCACATGGAATATTATAGATGTAGTGTGTATTTACAGTACATTATAGCTTGTTAATAATATGAACCAGGTATTATTATAAAAGCCTTTTCTTCTTATTAGCATTTTATAATTATATCTAGGGTAGTACCTACCCGTTAATGTTCATACTTAATAGCTTAGTACAGAACCAATTACTACAATCTAAATAATACTTAACCATGGAAAATTATTGCATTTCATACTTCACTATTTTACATATGCTTATCTTACATCGAACATTAAGCAAACCACACTAATAATATTATACAAAACATTATATGATCCCATGGTTTAATACGGCAGCGCATCGTTTGGTCTATTTTCTAGGACGTTTAGGTTCAAGGAATGGCCTAACGCTTATCCTAGCTGTCTGCCTATATTTTGGCGGTGGGGCTGAAGAACTGTATGCCGGGATAGCACTAATAGGAATAGCGGGAATAGGGGTGGTAGTGTCTAGTGGAGTTGGTGTCACATCATCCTCACTAAACTCGGGATTTGAATTTTCTAATTCATTAGCCTTTCGTTTCTTTCCTTGTTCAAACTTGTCTTTCGTAATTTCTTGTATTTCTTCCTCGGGTTCACTTTCCTCCTCGGGTTCACTTTCCTCCTCGGGTTCACTTTCCGGGTTCTTTATAGTTGGTTCATCCGGAATTTGTGAGTCTTCCCCAAAGATATTATTTTCGTCATCGGATAGGTTAATGACTGAAACACCATCTGAAGATTCTGATTCGGAGTCGCTGAATGTGATAATAAGTTTTGAGCCCGACATCTATCACACAACAACTAACCCATTAGTACTACATAATATTTACATATAAATTTTAACCAACAATGATAAGCAATGGTTTTTAAATCAGACCCGGTCAAAGTCCAGACTTACTAATGTATCCTAACGACTTATCAGTTAGACACACTAATGCAAACCTGGTTCGCTAAGACCACCGCTCTGATACCACATGTCATAACCCGTCCTTAACCATAAGAACGAGTTAGATAACGTATGATTTCATTGCGAGGTATTGACCTCTATATGCGACATTTTTAAAAGAACAACTGCATTTATTTTACATTACAAACCATAACTCTTATTTTAATACAAGCTTTAGACAATAAAAAGATGACTATCGTTTAGCGATAATCTTAGACTTACAAACTTTACATGTGATGATAACAATACGATTTCTAGCATATTTTACATTACAAATCCTCCGATATGCAGTTTTATTTTTGACACAAATATGCATACTCAAGATCTTGTTTAAATTCAACATGTTGCAGCGGAAGCTTCTGATTATTACCTGAGAATAAACATGTTTAAAACGTCAACATAAAGTTGGTGAGATATAGGTTTAATGCCGGCAGCGATATAAATATAGACCACAAGATTTCATATATAAACATTTTAATAAAAATATTCTAAGTGGTTGAGCACTTGGTAACCATACTTAACATTTAATCACGTCGCATATTCCCTTTATTATGAAATCTTACTACACCGTACCAAATGTAGTCACAAAACGAAGTACTGTGCAACCGCTGAATACTGGTCGTCCAGTCCGGTTGGGGTTGTCAGGCCCGATAGATCTATCAACAGGATTCGCGTTTACAATACCGCTGTAAATAACAGTTACCAAGCCACAGGGAAGTATGCCAGTGGTACAACTCAACGTAGAATATATTTTTCAGTTACTTGTGTCCATAACGTAAAACATAAAATACATGTATTCTCATCCCGAAATACTTAGAGTTTAAAAGTGGGACTATATACTCACTTTTGCCTTGAAGATATATATATTTTGACTTGGTCTCCGGTTGATATCACGAACCTATCCATATATAATATATCAATACCTTTTCTTTTTAAAACAATCGTCACATATATATACTTATTATACTTTTAATACTTTTAATAATTTCTTAGTCCGTAGTTAGCAGTCCGATGTTAGTAATTCAATTTTAATGGTTCATTTTTAGGTGTTTAATAAACCCCCAATGAAATAAATAAAACCCCCATCGTATATGTATTGGTCGAGATTAATCTTGACCCACGGTACCGGTGTTGTCAAATGACGTGTTGCGTACATAAAGTACCGGTGTTGTCAAATGACGTGTTGCGTACAATCATGGGATCTTATGATTAATCTTCTCGTATTGTTTACGGGTGATCCTGAACCATATAAAATTAAATTATGAGTACATATATATAAAATATCATGTTATTTTAGAAAGATGTGATTTTTTTAATTTTCTCCAATTATTTTCGTGGCTAAACTAGTCTTAGATATCCGATCTCGTTTTGGTCATAGTTTCTTCGTTACAACTCCGTTTTCATTGGTTCAACTTGCCACTTCCTTGGATCGAGTCCCTCTTTAAGACTATGAACTGTAAATACCTTAGTTTGTATTCGAAATCACAGGTCATAGGTCAAACTTTAGTAAAACTTATGAAGTTAATCATTTTCCATCATGTAAACAACCTTAAATGATTATTTTTCTAAAAATACTTATACCTTGAGTTAAATCATGAAATTTTTATGTGTTATCATATTCATAGCAAATATCATTTTTCCAGAAAATAAACCTCCAATTCAAAGTTCAAGATAGTTTTTAATTATCCAACCCAAAACAGCCCCCGGTTGCACTCCAACGTCGTAAATTCAGTTTTTAAGGTGTTCTTTGAAAAACCAAGTTATACCTTGTTAAATTAGCATATATTTATGAAATATTACAGGTCTTGAAGTATTTTAAAAGTTAAGTTAGAAGGATCTATTTAGTTTGCAAACAAGTTTGAAAACATTCAAACTATGTTCTTGTTGTTAAAATTTTATACCATAAAATAAGATAGCTATACATATATGAATCGAATAAGGTTATGAACATAGTTACTACCTCAAGTTACTTGGACAAGATTGCTGTAAAAGAGGAGTAAAGACCTAGAACCAAAAGAGTGATGGAATTAGATGAACGATTGGAAGTAAACTTGTGTTCTTGAAAGGATTCTTGAAGTGTTTTTGTAAGGTTTTTCTTATGGTGTTTAAGTGATGTTTTTATGGCTAGATCTTCATGGATACTAGCTGAATGGTTATGGAGTTTCTTAAGAGTGTATTTTTGTTAAAGGAAATGTGTAGTAAAATGAAAATGGAATGGAGTATAAATGGTGGTGTAAAAGGTGTATAAGTTTGTAATTTTGTGAAAAAAATCTTTTAATCATGTGAAATTGTCATACTAGATAACAAAAGTAGTTACCTTATACATAAGGCATTGAACAAGGGCTGGTTGGTGGTGATTTGATGTGTATATACCAATAGTAAATACGTATAGAGGTTAGGTATGATACGAGTACATGTACTCTAGATATACGTATAGAAATCTTGTGAAAAATGGAATGAGAATTCAAATATAGCTATCTTTTGTGAATATACTTATATTGTTTTATGTATTTAAGTCCTTAAAAGTGATTAAATACATTACTTATACGATATATGTATAAACATTATATGTTATAAGTATTTATGTCAAATAACGTTACGTATGGTTATCGTTTTGAAAACTTAAGTTAGTAGTTTCAAAATATACTTATAACTTATTGTTATTAATACAAAATGAGATATTAAAACATTCTTGGATCATGTTAAATATGTATATATACATATATATACACAAACGTATAATTATCATATGTTATATAGTTCGTGATATCATCGGTCAAACTAGACGGTCAAACGTTGTGTAAAACTCTTTTCGAAAACATAAGTCTCAACAATTTGGATTGCTTATCATGTTGGTAAGGTTTAATTTATGTAAATATTAATCTTATAAGTATAGAACGATCGAAAAAATGCGGGTCATTACACAAGGACTTCACAAACTGTCACCCTCCCGCATTTAAGGGAAATGAAGAAGCTGTCGAACTAGTTCGTTGGTTCGAGAAGATGGAGTCCATTTTCCGTATTTGCAACTGTGGTGATGACGATCGAGTAAAGTATGCCACTAGCTCATTAGGTGGCAATGCTTTAACTTGGTGGTCTGCTCATGCCAAGTCCGTAGGGATTGACAATGCTAATGCAATTCCATGGGACGAACTCAAAAGCATGATGATTAATAAATTCTTCCCTCGAAGTCAAGTTCAGAAACTTGAAGCTGAGTTCTGGGAACTCAAGGTGAAGGGAACTGATATTGAAAGCTACACCAACCGTTATCTTGAGCATTCTACTCTATGTCCCGAGATGTTTCCTACCGAAGCAAGAAGGATTGAATGATATATTGAATGTCTCCCCGAGGATGTTCAGGGAAATGTTATTGCTGCCGAGAAGGTTACTCTTGATGCTGTGATTCTCATGGCACAAAATTTGATGTTGGCCAAGAGAAGAAGAGTGTCGGCTAGTAAGCAGGTTGAGACCAAGGGTAATGATGGTAAGAGGAAGTTTGAGTCATCTCAAGATTCGACTCAAAATGCTAGTAAGAAGCCTACGGGTAGTACAAGGTCGAATTATAAGGGTACCTATCCTTTCTGTGTTCGTTGTGAGAGGCATCACCCGGGAAAGTGTACTGCTACTTATTCGTTGTGTAAGAAAGTGGGATACGTTGCTAAGATGTGTAAGACTCCTCGAATGGATAAGGCTATTGTTCCAGCCAAAGCTCCTCCTACATGTTATACTTGCGGAGAAAAGGGACACATTAGTCCAAATTGCCCTAAAAAGAAGGATAATCCAGCTCCTGGAACTAATACTACTGCTGCGAAGGGTCGTGCGTTTGTTATTACTGTTGCTGAAGCTCAAGATGAGGATGAGGTCATCACGGGTACGTATCTTGTCAATAATTATTATGCCACTATTTTATTCGATACTGGTGCCGACAGAAGTTACGTGTCTAGTGATTTTTGTACCCTGTTTACTGAAAAGCCTCAACCCTTAGAAACTAAACGATTAGTAGAAGTAGCCAATGGAAAGATCATGCAAGTTGATAAAATCTATAAAAAACTGCAACCTAATCTTAGCCAATAAAGAATTTAAGATAGACCTTTTGCCGGTCGAGCTCGGAAGTTTTGACGTCGTAATTGGAATGGATTGGTTACGTCCATTACATGCTGCTATCATGTGTTACGATAAAACTGTTCATGTTCCATTGGGAAATGGAGAGACTCTCATCATCCAAGGTGAAAAGAGTGGTTCCAATCTCAATATTATCTCATGTATCAAAACCCACAAATACCTTATGAAAGGTTATCCAGCTATTATAGCCCACGTTAAGATGATTGAATCGAAAGAGAAGAGTATTGACGATGTACCAGTAGTTAAAGACTATCCCGATGTGTTTCCCGAAGATCTTTCTGGTCTTCCACCTCCTCGACAAGTTGAATTTCAAATTGATTTAACTCCTGGTGCTGCACCTATTGCTAAAGCTCCATACCGATTAGCACCCTCCGAGATGAAGGAATTATCCAACCAACTCCAAGAACTATTGGATAAAGGTTTCATTCGTCCAAGCTCATCCCCATGGGGAGCTCCTATTCTATTTGTTAAGAAGAAGGATGGTACGTTAAGGATATGCCTTGATTACTGCAAACTTAACAAGCTTACTATCAAGAACCGTTATCCATTGCCGCGTATTAATGATTTATTCGACCAACTCCAAGGGTTAAGCGTCTATTCAAAGATTGATTTGAGATTCGGTTATCACCAACTCAGAGTCAAGGAATTCGATATTCCTAAGACTGCTTTCCGCACTCGTTATGGGCACTATGAATTTTGTGTCATGCCTTTTGGTTTGACCAACGCTCCTGCTGTGTTCATGGATCTTATGAACCGTGTTTGCAAACCTTATCTCGATAAATTCGTCATTGTTTTCATTGATGACATTTTGATCTACTCCAAGAGTGAGGAAGAACATGAGCAACATTTGCGCATGATTCTTGAACTCTTACGAAAGGAACAACTTTATGCTAAATTTTCTAAGTGCGAGTTTGGGTTCAAAACTGTACAATTCCTTGGACATGTTGTTGATGGAAATGGAATACATGTCGATCCAGCTAAGATTACTGCTATTCAGAACTGGGAGATACCCAAGACTGCGAAGCATATTCGTCAATTTTTGGGACTTGCCGGTTACCATCGGAGGTTTATAAAAGATTTTTCCCTACTTGCTAAACCTCTTACAAAGCTAACTCAAAATGGAAAGAAGTTTGAGTGGTCCGAAGAACAGGAATCTGCTTTTAAGATTCTGAAGGAGAAATTGACCACAGCCCTAATTCTATCCTTACCCGAAGGTACTAACGACTTTGTTGTTTACTGCAATGCTTCGAAGCAAGGCTTTGGTTGTGTTTTGATGCAACGAGAAAAGGTTATTGCCTACGCATCTAGGCAGTTAAAGAAACATGAAGAGAACTATACCACACATGACCTTGAGTTAGGTGCCGTGGTATTTGCATTAAAGATATGGAGACATTATTTGTATGGTACCCATTTTACGGTGTACACTGACCATAAAAGTCTTCGACACATCTTTGATCAAAAACAGCTGAATATGAGGCAAAGCCGATGGCTCGAGACATTGAACGATTATCACTGTGAGCTGAAATATCACCCTGGCAAGGCGAATGTAGTTGCCGATGCCCTAAGTCAAAAAGACGATGTTAAACGTGTTCGTGCTCTAAACATGGAGATCAAATCAAATCTTATCTCGCGAATCTGTGAAGCTCAATTGGAAGCTATTAAACCGACACTTATCAAAGGTGAAGGACCTATTGATTTCGAGAACCAACTTCAAGTGAAAGCTAATGGTACATGGTACTTTGGCAACAGAATTTAGGTTCCTCGCTTCGATAATCTCCGTGAACTAGTCTTGGATGAAGCACATAAGACTAGATATTCTATTCATCCCAGTTCCAGTAAGATGTATCACGATGTGAAGGAATTCTACTGGTGGCCTAACATGAAAGCTGACATTGCTACTTATGTTAGCAAATGTCTCACTTGTTTGAAAGTCAAGGCCGAATATCAAAAGCCTTCTGGTCTGTTGACACAACCCGATAGTCCACAGTGGAAGTGGGAATGTATCACTATGGACTTCGTTACTAAGTTACCTAAGACTTCGAACGGTAACGATACTATTTGGGTCGTAGTTGATCGTCTTACTAAATCTGCACATTTCTTACCGATCAAGAAAACTGACAAGATGGAGAAATTATCACAGCTTTATATTAAAGAAATTGTCTCACGTCATGTTGTTCCTATCTCGATTATTTCTGATCGCGACAGTCGATTTGTTTCCAGATTTTGGAAAACTTTACAATCTGCTCTTGGAACTCAACTCGACATGAGTACAACCTATCATCCACAAACTGATGGTCAAAGTGAACGAACTATTCAAACCATGGAAGATATGCTACGTGATTGTGCAATCTATTTCGGCAAAGGTTGGGATAGACATCTACCTTTGGTTGAATTTTCTTATAACAACAGTTATCACTCCAGCATTAAGGCTGCGCCTTTTGAAGCTTTATATGGACGAAAATGTTGATCTCCTTTGTGTTGGGATAAACTCGAGGACAGACATTTAACTGGTCCTGAAATCATTCACGAAACTACCGAAAAGATCGTTCAAATTAAGCAACGATTGGAAACTACCCGTAGCCGACAAAAGAGATATGCCGATAAGAAACGAAAAGACATCGAATACCAAGTTGGAGATAAAGTCATGTTGAAAGTATCCCCTTGGAAAGGTGTTGTCCGCTTCGGTAAACGAAGTAAACTCAGTCCACGATACGTTGGACCTTTCACAGTCACTCAAAGAGTCGGTCCCGTGGCGTACCGATTAGAACTACCAACTGAACTTAGCCAAGTACATGATGTATTTCATGTCTCAAATCTTAAACGGTGTCTTGCTGATGACACACTCGTAATTCCTTTGGATGATGTCCGCATTGATGAGCAAATGCACTTCGTTGAAGAACCTATAGAAATCATGGAAGGAGAGGTCAAACAAACGCGTAAAAGCAACATACCTATCGTTAAAGTCCATTGGAATTCGTGTAGAGGCCCCGAATATACTGGGAACGCAAAGACCACATGAAACGGAACTATCCCCATCTCTTCTCAACTGCAGATGCAAACGAGGAATCTACCAAAAACTTCGGGACGAAGTTTTCAATAACGGGGAGGTACTATAACGACCCTCAATTTTTCCATTCTATATTTTTCCTTATTAAATGCCCAACTAAATAATTAAACTTAACAATTATACTTTAATTAACGATTGTTAAGAATTATATTAATTAACTTTATGTAATAATTAATAAGTTAATAAAAGATAAAAATAATAAGCTTATTAACTTTTGTGAATAAATAAATAACTTTAAAACTTGTGTACTTAAAATATTTAAACTTGGATAATTAAGGAACCATTTAAGCTAAATAAAGTACAAGGACTTAAGTGAAAAGGTTAAACCCTAATTGTGATGACCCGAAAATTTCTGACCAAATTTAAACTTTATCTTTAAATGATTTAATGTTTTCGACACGATAAGCAAAGTCTGTAAAACCGAATCTCAAAATTTTTGAACTATTCAAGTACCCTTCGGTTGTTCTCAACGATTCGTAAACCATTATATGTAAATAGATACATATATATACTATAACTTGAAAACGTAACAAAGTTTTAATTATTTAATACCGTACATTAAACTTATTGGTTTAAATATTTATTTGAATATATATGATAAGTTGGAATATTAATTATATGAATAACTTGCGACGTATATTTAAAACGTGTTTATGAATGTTGAAAATATATATTAACTTGGTCATAAAACGATTTGTTATTATATATATATATCAACAAATAGCGAGACAATGATTTATAGAAGTAAATGACCAAAACACTCGAAAGTTTAAGATACACTTTGAATGATATAGTTTATTAATAATTTAAGACTATATTTTGACAAAGGTACGAGTCACAAAACGTAAATTGCGAGTTTTCTAAGCGTACGAAAATGCGTTCGAGAAACCGAAACCGGGACATAAGTCGAGTGACAACGTACGAGTCATCGGAACAAAAATTACAAGTCAACTATGCATGTGAATTTAATATAATATATAATTAATTATATAAATTAAATATATTATATAAAATTATGTCGACAAACAAAAAGTTAAAAGTTTGTGAGCTGGATCAGAGGGTCATACGATCGCATGGCCTTGAAGCACAAATCCCATGCGATCGCATGGGGTACTTTTTCAGAAAAGGTTCTATAAATTGCTTGATTTTAGGCTCAGAATTTTCTCTAATCATATATTACTCCGTATTTATTTTATTTATTATTATTATTATTATTATTATTATTATTATTATTATTATTATTATTATTAAGATTAATATTATTATTAATCTTATTATTATTAATATTATTAAATTATTAATATTATTAATTATTATTATACATAAAATACTACGACGAGGTTATGAGCGTGTCACTTTCAAAATGGTTTTCAAGCGAGATAGAGCTAAGGAAATTATGGGTTATTGCCAAGGAGGTTATGGGTAATGTTCGGGGGTATATTTGTGAATCAAACCTAGTGTTTATCATCTCCGTTACGTCTACGTACTTTCCTACAATATTGAATCTCAATACTGATACGTAAGCACTCATATCTTATCTTTTATATATTAATTATGTATCCATGTCTAGTGCTCGAGTATATATATTTATATATGCTTGTATGCTAAATTTTGTCGTTAAACAGTTTATAATGAATCACTAATTAAATACATATATTACTGGTAAAAGGTGTATGATATACATGTTTTTGGAAAGCTGGCGAAAAATCAATAACTTTTCATTTAGATATCGAATAGTTTCGATGAACGGATTAAAAGATATGATCAACTGAATTATGATTGACGTTAATTGAAATTGCTTTTGAATCTGCAATTAAGATTTAAACAACTTGTTCACGAGACTGATAAAGTGAACTTTTAAATATTACCAACCGATTAAATGAATCCTTATATAAGGCACGTCTCGTTTTGTTGAACTATTGTCAAAATTGACTTTTTGAAACGACTTTGGATAACTATTATATGTCGATCTCGAGCATTAGGATTGTGATACACTATAACCCAACCTAGTTTATTAGACATGTATTGACCAACATATGTTCTCTAGGTTGAGATCTACGGTTAATCTTGCATTCCGAGTTACGGTCACTTTTTGATGAATGACCTTATGTGCTGCTAAGGTGAGTTTCATATGATCCCTTTTACCCTTTACATTTTTGGGCTGAGAATACATGCAAATGCTTTATTAACTGTTTTACAATAATTATATGCTTGAGTTTCATTTGCTCCCTTTTTAATTGCTTTTGCAATCTGATAATGCTAAAAACAAACATATATTTCATAGCATTATTCCTCAAGAAAGACAAGCTTTTAGTTGCAAATGTTCTATTTACAAGTGATATTCGTTTAAATAATAAAAGGTGAAGACAAAAGACAGATTCGACGAATTGAAGACGCAAACGACCAAAAAGCTCAAAAGTACAAAATACAATCAAAGAGGTTCCAATTATTGATAAGAAACGTCTCGAAATTACAAGAGTACAAGATTCAAAACGCAAAGTACAAGATATTAAATTGTACGCAAGGACGTTCGAAAATCCGGAACCGGGACCAGAGTTAACTCTCAACGCTCAACGCAACGGACTAAAAATTACAAGTCAACTATGCACATAAATATAATATAATATTTAAATAATCCTTATAATTATTTAATATATTATATTTATAATTAAAACCGTCGGCAAGAAAGACTCCAAAAGGGACTGAGCTGTAATTTCAATCTCCGCGACTCGCGGAGTTTGAAGGCCAAAAATACCGCGAGTCGCGGAGCCCCAAGTTTTGAAAGTCCCTATAAAAGCAACCGAATTCTGAGCATTTTTCATCATCTTTTTCTTCTCCTCATTCATACGTAAAATATATATATATATTTATAATTTATATTTTAATTTTAATTATAATTCTAATAATAAGGGTATGTTAGCGAATGTTGTAAGGGTGTAAGTCGAAATTCTGTCCGTGTAACGCTACGCTATTTTTAATCATTGTAAGTTATGTTCAACCTTTTTACATTAATGTCTCGTAGCTAAGTTATTATTATGCTTATTTAAAACGAAGTAATCATGATGTTGAGCTAATTATTAAAATTGGGTAATTGGGCTTTGTACCATAATTGGGGTTTGGACAAAAGAACGACACTTGTGGAAATTAGACTATGAGCTATTAATGGGCTTTATATTTGTTTAACTAAATGATAGTTTGTTAATGTTAATATAAAGATTTACAATTGGGCGTCCCTATAAATTACCATATACACTCAATCGGACACGATGGGCGGGGTATTTATATGTACGAATAATCGTTCATTTAACCGGACACGGGAATGGATAATAGCCACTAGAATAATTAAAACAGGGGTGAAATTATGTACAAGGACACTTGGTATAATTGATAACAAAATATTAAAACCTTGGGTTACACTCAGTCGACATCCTGGTGTAATTATTAAACAAAGTATTAAAATCTTGTTACAGTTTAAGTCCCCAATTAGTTGGAATATTTAACTTCGGGTATAAGAATAATTTGACGAGGACACTCGCACTTTATATTTATGACTGATGGACTGTTATGGACAAAAACCAGACGGACATATTAAATAATCCAGGACAAAGGACAATTAATCCATGGGCATAAAACTAAAATCAACACGTCAAACATCATGATTACGGAAGTTTAAATAAGCATAATTCTTTTATTTCATATTTAATTTCTTTTATTTTATATTTAATTGCACTTCTAATTATCGCATTTTTATTGTTATTGTATTTAATTGCACTTTTAATTATCGTACTTTTTAATTATCGCAAGTTTATTTTATCGCACTTTTATTATTCGCAATTTCATTATCGTTATTTACTTTATGCTTTAATTTAAAGTCTTGTATTTATTTGGTTTTAACTGCGACTAAAGTTTTAAAATCGACAAACCGGTCATTAAACGGTAAAAACCCCCCCTTTATAATAATAATATTACTTATATATATATATTTGTATTTTTATAAAAGTAAACTAATATAGCGTTAAGCTTTGTTTAAAAAGATTCCCCGTGGAACGAACCGGACTTACTAAAAACTACACTATTGTACGATTAGGTACACTGCCTATAAGTGTTGTAGCAAGGTTTAAGTATATCCATTCTATAAATAAATAAATATCTTGTGTAAAATTGTATCGTATTTAATAGTATTTTCTGTAAAAATATAAACTATTTTATATACACCTCGCGAAACATCAAAGTATTTTTGGCGCCGCTGCCGGGGAGTCTATTAAAAGCCGGAAGCGCAACGCTACATAAAAAAAAAAAATTATTTTACTTTTATTAAAATTCGTTTTTATAAAAGTACGTTTTAAATATTCGAAAATATAAAAAGAAAAACAAAAAAAACAAAAAATTTATGTATTTTTAAGATTTTGTTAAATATTTAAGTTTTATAAAGTTTCTTTATTTTTATATAAGTTTTATTTAAGTATTTTGTTTTTATTTAAAAACATATAAAAAAATATATATAAATCTAGTTTTAAGATTTTTATTTATAAAATTATAAAGTGATTCTATTTTTATTTAAGTTTTAAATATAAATTTTTATTATACACATATTTTTTTTATATAAACAGAAAAAATTAAAAACAGAAAATAAAAAAAAATGCGTCAGTTTTAAACTGTTCCAGGTTTGAATTTCTGAACCCCGCGACTCGCGGGGTTTGATGCTTTGAATACCGCAACTCGCGGAGTAAACCTGACACGCTGACAGAAACCCTAATTCAGTATTAATTACGAGTAATTATTAATAATTATTATTTTAAACCCTAATTAATTATTATTATTATAATTAGTTTTATTATAATTAGTTTTACTTTTTATTTAATTTGTTTTATTTAGTTAAATTAGTTTAATTAAATTGTAAAATTAGTAGTTTTATTAAATAAATAATATAAAAATAACATTTTTATAAAAATTGTACTTTTTACAACTTTTTGTATATTTTTATATTTTTCCCTTTTTAATCGTTTTAGCGTAATATTTGTATATTTAGCTCATATTTATTTTTAAACTTAGTTTTTGCCATAGTTATTTTTTACTTCTAGATTTTTAGGCTTTGCCGTAGAATTCCTTAAGTGCTTTTTCTTTAGAATAAGATTTAGGTGCTTTAGAATTTTGTGACGCCTTTTTAAGTTTTAGTTTCTTTTTAAGTTATTTCCATTTGGGATATAGTTTTACTTGTAAGCTTTAATATTTTTAGACACCTTTTACCTATGTATCAATTATCATTCCAATTAGTAATCTCAATTTGCGATTATAATTTTAAGTTAGTTGTAGTAATAAGGTTAGGTTAGTCAAGTACTTTTAAGTTTTATAAGTTTCTTTAATTTTTCCGTCACCTTTTATTTTTCAACCATTTTTCCTTTTCCGACGAACTCTTTTTCTTTCTTATTTCTCGTTATTCTAGTTTTTAGGACATAGATTTTTATTCTACTTCTTATCTAATTTTCTTAAAATTACGAAAATTTATTTTAAGTGGTTAAATTGATAGACATCAAAATTTTCTGGTTCGTAGTAATAGTTGGATTTGTACGTGGACCGGGTTATTGGAGCCAAACAGTCCTCAATTATATTGAGACCAAACGAATCCTGCTCCTCTGCTGCATCTTTTGGCTATTCAAAACGTGGGCAAAATCAGAAAAGTCTATTAATTGGATAACTTATTATAATTTTTCTTTCCTTTTAAAAACTAATAGGATATTCAGTGAATGCACCGAGCAAGACGATCACCACCTTTTGTACGTTCACCACCTGTAACTAGATCAAGACATTTAGCAAATATAACCGCCGTTGATTTTTCTTTAGAATCGTCATCCAGTCGACCAAGTACTTCAGTTCAAATTTCCGATAATCCATTTTTTGAACCCGACCTCACAATTGAGAATCCGGAGAATATTCAGGAACGGTTCGTAGATCCTGAACCATTAAACTTTCCTCCGGAACCACCAATCATTCAAACAGAGATTGTTGAGGAACGAACCATTAAATCAGAATCCTCTAGTGATTCCGATTCAACAAATTCAATTATGGAGAATCTGGAACCTTTAAGTATGGAAGACCGAATGAGAGCTAAACGCACTGGCCAAGGTCACGCAATTACTCATCCAGACATTAATGCGCCAGATTATGAAATCAAAGGACAAATTCTACACATGGTGACTAATCAATGCCAATTTAGCGGTGCACCGAAGGAAGATCCAAATGAACATCTACGTACCTTTAATAGGATCTGCACACTATTTAAAATCCGAGAAGTGGAGGATGAACAGATATATCTCATGTTATTTTCCTGGACTTTAAAGGGAGAAGCCAAAGATTGGTTAGAATCGTTACCTGAAGGGGCGATTGATACATGGGATGTTTTAGTTGACAAATTTCTTAAACAATTCTTTCCTGCATCTAAAGCCGTAAGACTTCAAGCAGAAATTGTTACGTTTACACAGAAACCAAATGAAACTCTATATGAGGCGTGGACTAGATATGGAAAGTTGTTAAGAGGATGTCCGCAACATGGTTTAGACACCTGTCAAATAGTACAAATATTCTACCAAGGATGCGACATCACTACAAGGAAAGACATAGATATAGCAGCTGGTGGTTCTATTATGAAAAAAACCGAAACTGATGCTTAAAAAATAATTGATAACACTGCTTCCCACTCACATGAGTGGCACCAAGAAAAAGATATCGTTAGATCATCTAAAGCAGCTAGAGCCGATTCTAGCCATGACTTAGATTCCATTTCCGCAAAGATAGATGCTGTCGAGAGACGAATGGAAAAGATGACTAAAGATATTCACTCAATACGAATTAGTTGTGAGCAGTGTGGAGGACCACATTTGACAAAAGATTGTCTCAGTATTGAATTAACAATGGAACAAAGAGAGAATATTTCATACATAAACCAAAGGCCTGGAAATAATTATCAGAATAATTATCAACCGCCAAGACCAATTTACAATCAAAACCAGAATTATAACCGAAATATTCAATACAACAACCAACAAGGTCCTAGCAATCAACAAGTATCCAATAATACTTACAATCAGCAAAGACCTAATTTTCAAAACAAGCCACCACAACAAATCGATGATAAAAAGCCAAATTTAGAAGATATGATGACGAAGCTAGTTGATACTCAAACGCAGTTTTTCACATCTCAGAAACAAACCAATGAACAAAATGCTCAAGCATTTAGAAATCAACAAGCTTCTATTCAAAATCTGGAACAAGAAGTAAGTAACCTAGCAAGGTTAATAGGTGAAAGAAAGCCAGGAAGTCTACCTAGTGATACAAATGCCAACCCCCAGAATGAAACAGCTAAAGCCATTACCACAAGAAGTGGTACAACACTTAAACCACCTGAAATACCTATAACTTCTGATGAAGCTATTCCTACTCCACAAGAACCACAACCTGATCAAGATAAGGAAAAAGAACCGGTAGTTGAAAAGGTTAATGAAGATAACACAGTTAAGGCTAAACCTTATGTTAAACCATACCAACCACCACTTCCTTACCCGAGTAAAATGAAGAAAGAGAAACTTGAAGCCGAGCAATCCAAATTCATGGATATGTTTAAACAGATAAATGTAAATCTTCCTTTCATTGATGTGATTTCAGGAATGCCTAGATATGCTAAATTCTTGAAAGATCTAATCTCAAATAGAAATAAAATGGAAGAACTCTCGGCTGTTACTATGAATGCTAATTGTTCAGCAGTGTTGTTGAATAAGATACCAGAAAAACTATCTGATCCAGGAAGTTTCACAATTTCATGTTTTCTGGGTAGTCTTAGTTCAATAGAAGCATTGGCAAACTTAGGTGCTAGTATAAATCTAATGCCGTATTCACTATACACTAAACTAGACCTTGGAGAATTGAAACCAACAAGAATAAGCATACAACTAGCCGATAGATCAATAAAATATCCTAGAGGGATAATGGAGAACATGCTAGTTAAAGTTGGTACTTTAGTATTTCCAGTAGATTTTGTTGTTTTGGACATGGAAGAAGATTCTCAAGTTCCTCTCATATTAGGAAGACCATTCTTAAACACGGCTAAAGCAATGATAGACGTGTTCGGTAAGAAATTGACCCTAAGTATAGAGGATGAGAGTGTTACCTTTTCAGTTGATAGAGCAATGCAACAACCGCAATCTGCAGATGATACATGTTATTATATTCAAACTATAGATGCACATGCAGAATTATTAGAAGAATTTCCAGAATTACAAGGAACAGGAGAATGTTCTTTAGGAGAAGGTAATGAACCAATTGATGAAGCTGAAATGTTAGCTACACTTATAGCTAATGGATATGAACCAACAACAGAAGAAATCCAAATGCTAAAAGAAGAAGACAGATATCGATATAAATCATCGATAGAAGAACCTCCGAAATTAGAGTTAAAGCCACTTCCAAACCATTTGGAATACGCTTATTTACATGGTGAATCTGAATTACCTGTAATAATATCGTCTTCTCTTACTGAAAATGAGAAATCACAACTCATTTCTGTGTTGAAAGCTCATAAACCAGCCATTGCATGGAAGATTCATGATATTAAAGGAATAAGTCCTTCGTATTGCACACATAAAATCCTTATGGAAGAAGGTCATAAAACGTATGTGCAACGCCAACGAAGACTAAATCCTAATATGCAAGATGTAGTTAAGAAAGAGATTATTAAACAGCTAGATGCAGGTTTAATTTATCCAATCTCTGATAGTCCATGGGTAAGCCCAGTTCAATGCGTACCTAAGAAGGGTGGCATGACTGTCATTACAAATGAGAAAAATGAGCTTATTCCTACTAGGACTGTAACAGGATGGCGTGTGTGTATTGATTATAGAAAATTAAATGATGCCACCAGAAAAGATCACTTTCCCTTACCTTTCATAGATCAAATGTTGGAAAGATTAGCCGGAAATAGTTACTATTGTTTTCTAGATGGATTTTCCGGATATTTTCAAATTCCAATAGCACCCGAGGACCAAGAGAAACCCACATTCACGTGCCCTTATGGTACTTTTGCTTACAAACGCATGCCATTTGGACTTTGTAACGCCCCTGCAACCTTTCAAAGGTGTATGATGGCGATTTTTCATGACATGATAGAAGAATGCATGGAAGTATTCATGGATGACTTTTCAGTCTTCGGTGATACATTTGAATCATGTCTAGTTAATCTGGAACGAATGCTTATTAGATGCGAACAATCAAATCTAGTTCTTAATTGGGAGAAATGCCATTTCATGGTTAAAGAAGGCATCGTTCTTGGTCATAAAATTTCAAAAGAAGGAATTGAAGTGGATAGAGCTAAAGTAGATGTAATTGCTAAACTTCCACATCCCACCAATGTTAGAGGAGTTAGGAGTTTTCTAGGGCATGCCGGTTTTTACCGACGTTTCATAAAAGATTTTTCTAAAATTGCTACTCCTATGAATAAACTCCTAGAAAAGGATGCTCCATTCATCTTTTCAGATGAGTGTATCAAGTCTTTTAATATTCTTAAAGAGAAACTCACTAATGCGCCGATCATGATAACACCAAATTGGAATCTACCATTTGAACTAATGTACGATGCAAGTGATTTTGCAATGGGAGCCGTTTTAGGATAAAGGATTGAAAAACGATTTCAACCTATATATTATGCTAGTAAGACGTTACAAGGAGCACAAACGAATTATACAACTACTGAAAAAGAACTCCTTGCTATTGTCTTTGCTTTTGACAAATTTCGTTCATATCTCGTTCTAGCAAAAACGGTGGTCTATACCGGCCATTCTGCTCTTAGATACCTATTCTCAAAACAAGATGCTAAACCAAGATTAATCTGTTGGATCTTACTCTTACAAGAGTTTGATATTGAAATCCGAGATAAAAGAGGAGCATAAAATCTCGCCGCTGATCATCTTTCTCGTCTTGAAAATCCCGAATTAGAATTTCTAAATGAATCAGCCATACAAGACAACTTTCCTGATGAATATCGATTGAAGATAGATTATAATGAAATTCCATGGTTTGCAGACTATGCAAACTATTTAGTATGTGGATTCCTTGAAAAAGGATTATCGTACCAAAGACGAAAGAAATTCTTCAGTGATATAAAACACTATTTCTGGGAAGATCCACATCTGTTTAAAAGTTGTCCAGATGGAATAATACGCCGATGTGTATTTGGAGATGAAGCTAGTAAAATATTAAACCATTGTCACACAGGACCAACAGGAGGGCATTATGGGCCTCAACTAACAGCAAGAAAAGTTTATGATGCTGGATTCTATTGGCCTACAATTTACAAAGACGCACACCTTCTTTGCAAATCCTGTGATGCTTGTCAAAGGGCCGGAAAAATAAGTCAACGTGATGAAATGCCACAAAATGTCATCCAAGTATGTGAAGTATTTGACATTTGGGGTATAGACATTATGGGTCCATTTCCAAAATCTCATAATAATCTATATATACTCGTAGCCATTGATTATGTATCTAAATGGGCGGAAGCACAAGCTCTCCTAACTAACGATGCACGAGTTGTTGTCAACATTTTAAAACGTCTTTTTGCAAGGTTTGGAACACCGAAAGCTTTAATAAGTGATCGGGGAACTCATTTCTGTAATAATCAACTTGAGAAAGTTCTTAAAAGATATGGAGTAACTCATAAAATCTCCACCGCATATCATCCACAAACAAGTGGACAAGTTGAAAATACCAACCGAGCTTTAAAACGTATTCTAGAGAAAACCGTAGGATCAAATCCAAAGGAATGGTCAATTAAATTGGAGGATGCACTCTGGGCTTTTAGAACAGCCTACAAAACTCTAATTAGAACCACACCTTTTAGACTTGTTTATGGAAAAGCATGTCATCTTCCAGTAGAAATTGAACACAAAGCATTTTGGGCTTTGAAGACATGTAATCTTGATTTACATGAAGCCGGACGTTTACGATTAAGTCAACTAAACGAATTAGAAGAATTAAGACATGAAGCATACGAAAATTCGTTAATCTATAAAGAAAGAACGAAGAAATGGCATGATAAAAGAATCAGAAGTTCAAAAGAATTTAAAGAAGGAGACAGAGTTCTTCTTTTCAATTCACGATTCAAGCTATTTCCTGGAAAATTGAAATCAAGATGGTCTGGACCATTCATAGTCAAAAGAGTTTTCCCATACGGAATGATAGAATTAATAAATTCAAATGGGATTGAATTTAAAGTTAATGGTCACAGAGTTAAACATTATATAGATAGTCCGATGGAAGTCGACAACGAAGTTAATCACAATTTCGACACCACAGCTAACTAAGTGTGGGGAGAATCAAGTCTTTAAAGGATAATATGTATTTCTGTTAGAGTTAGATTGTCTGTTTTCGTGTAGTTCTCGAAAATGGAACCCGAATGGTCTTTCCCTAGCAGACCCTAAAGAACTAGTCTTCTCCCCCCATTCTGAATTTTTTATTTTTTTAGGTTTTTACAAAATGAAGACTGCCTGTGAACTAAACCATGGTCTAATGCTACACGCTTTGATCACTAAACGAAATAATGACATACTACCGAGTGAATTAGTATCAGTAATCAGAGAAAGAATAGACGGAGTCAGAAAAGAATCCAGATGCAAAGATAATAAGTTACAATTTGGTAAAGGAAAATCAAAATCCGCAGTGAAAAGAAGAGCACGACACCTAGAAAGATGTCACAAATGCGGAAAATGGTCACATGGAGGTAAATGTTCAAATAATCAAACCTATTCAAATACCGAATTTGTTACTTTATGCAGAGACGGACCGTTCATATGTTTAGAAGAAAAGACACTGAATGCTCGAGGTTACGCCTATGTAGCCATGGAAAACCAATTAAACCGACTATCTTATGAATGGGATAGATCATATAACTAAGAAATCTATTTCACAGGTAAGTCTGTACAGTTTTTATTTTATTTTATTTTTAACCTTTTGATAATAAACGCTAATTTGTTCGCTAAAAAGTATTAAATTGGTATTAAATAAAATTAGGTTTGGCGACCGAAATTATTGATATCATTCAAAAATTTATTACATCACTGCGAAATTTAACGTTTATTCTTAAGGTATAAATATCTTTAATCAATCAACCCAAAATATTTCAAAAATTCGTCATGAGTTAAATTAGGTCTTGGAACCGAAATTACTTTACCGAAAAGAGGGGCGCATATTTTTGATAATATTTGATTGATTAAAGTGGGATAAAAAGCCAAAAAGATTTTTAATTTTATTTTTACCATGTTTTTAAAATTAATATTTAAATCTTAAATTAATATTGTAAACTTTGTAAAAACAATATATTTAAAATTGTAAATACTTGAAAAATTAATATAAGTTTGGTATGAATTTATAATATGAATTTTTAAATTAAGTTTGGTGTGAATTTTTAATTTTTAAAATATGAAATTTTAATTTTATGCATTTCAAATTTTAAGTTTGGTGTGAATTTTTAATATTAATTTTGAATTTTATATTTAAGTTGTGTGAATTTAAAAAAATTTACTTTATCTCATTAAGTTAAAAATATGATTTTTAAAATTCGTCGTAAGTTGAAGACTAGGTCTTTGAACCGAAATTGCTTTACCTAAGGGAGGGACGAGAACTTTTAATATCATTATTTTTAATCTTATTGAATTAAAGTATGCCAAAAACATTAAAAAAACCCAAAAATCTTAGCTTTTAAAACAATCGCTACAAAAAGACAAATTTTAAAATTTTGTCGAGGGACGGACTAGGACATCGATCCGAAACGACCTCGTCCTAAATAACAAGGGAAACAAAATTTTAAAATTAATTACTTAATTGTTTTAATTAGTATAAGATATATATATATATATATAAAAAAAAAGCAAACTCCGCGAGTCGCGGAGTTTGAAGGCTTAAATGCCGCGACTCGCGGAGGGATCGAAATACAGAAAAAATAAAATCGAGCTACACAGCTCAGTCCACACACCACAAGTAAAACACAGCAAAGAACAGCCGAAAAAACTGCACAAAAACCCGAAAAATACACCCCAAAATCACAATTTTTAACCGTTAATCATCAAATCTTTTACTAAAATCATGTTGAGAAGGATGCTATCTAGGAATTACTCAAGAAAAACGGTAAATTTCTACACCTAAACACCATTTAATCCGAAATTAGTGTTCTTGAGCAATTTTTTCCCTAATTTGATTTTGATGCTTTTTAGTGTAATTATGCTTAAATTGTTTATGTATTATGCTTGTATAACCTAGATTGATGCTATTTAACATGATTAGAAGCCTTAAACTTCAAATTTTGAGTAATCTAGGGTTTGTGTTCTTGAACAAATTTGGGGCTTTTTGATATAAACAGGTTATGGCCGATTTTTGTCATGAATTGTTGCTAAATTAAGTAGTGTAACATGTTTAGGTAATTAAATAATCCAAACTTTGAGCCTAAACATGATTTTGAGAATTAAAGTGGACTTTTTCAAGTCTAAAAATTCATGAACTTGATTTTTGAGAGATAATGCCATTTGAAACTTGTTTAATTGCTAGTAATGATTATTTTGACATGTTATTTGAATTGAATGCTTATGAACTTGGAGAACATTTTCGTATATGCTTATTTGAAAAAGTGTAGATTTGATAAAAATGTGAAAATGAGCTTAAGTTTGATATAAATTGATCATGTCATTGTAATTATTTTGATTGATGATTTTGCTGACACTAATGCATATTTGGATGCACAAAAATTGTGTTTGATGTGTTTTGCAGACTGAAAGGGGTGAATCTTCATCCCAAGCCCGCAATGCTCCTGCTGAGAATGCGGAACAACAGGAGGTGGATAACTACTACAAGCAGGATATACCTCATGCAGTCATGACCTTTTCTGATATGCACTTGGAAGAGTTGCACCCGAACCTGAGATTTGACAGACTTTGGATAGATTATCCAAAATATCAAAGGGGTTTGCATACTCTTCATTCTAAGGTTGTTGAGGTACCGAGGGTCATAGAATGGGGACCCTTAGAAGCTGTAGAATTGGCCGGGCCAATTAGGGAATTACTTGTACAGAGGTATGGTAATTCTACTTTTAATGACTGGGTACGTTTATTCACCATGCGTAGACCTGTATATAAAGTATGGTGTGAAGAATTGTTGTGTAGTATAGAGTTGAATGATCGGGTAGCTAGTTTAACCGATCGTTCTTTTATTAGATTTTTGTTAGGCGGTTCGATGCGCCACATGTCTTTACTAGACATGGCTCAGGCTTTACGTATATATACGCCTGAGGAGTTAGCATCTGCCGATTGTAGAGGGTTGATACTAAACGGTAGAAAGATAGATGAAAATTTTGATACACACGGTGTGTGGAGTCAAATGACAAGCCATCACCGTTTCAAAGGGGGAAATTACTCTTATTTGGATATAGATAGAGCCGAATTAAGAGTGATTCATAGGTTTTAAGCTAATTCGATTACACAAAGAGGTAAGAACAAGGAAAAGGTAAATGAACAGGATTTGTTTTACCATATGTGTATTCGAGACCCACAAAGCGCTGTAAGTATACCATATTGTGTGGCTTATTATTTATCAGCTATGGTTCGGGGGATGAGACCGCATAGCATAATAGGAGGTGGTATTTTTATTACTTTGATTACTGAATATCTCGGTGTGGATATAAGTCGGGGGGGATTATTAGTAGAAGAACCAGAACCCCGCGATACTATAGGTTTAAATGTATACCATGGTGCGAAAGTTTTGAAGAGGCGAAATAACGCCGCAGTACCATACCATGGTAGACATCCACAGGTTGAGAGAAACCAACAGCAAGGTAATGTAGGAGGGGGAAATGAGATGCAAGAAATGCAAAGGTTTATAGCTTCACAGGAGTACGAAAATGCTAGACAGAGAGCATTTGAAGATTGGCAAGTTCATCAGAACCAAATCATAGCTCATTGCCAACATATAGGTAGAAACTATATTCCTACACCGAAACCCATCTTCCCTCCCTGGTCTATAGAGATGCAACCACCGTATCCTACGTATAACCCTGCCGAAGCATTCTATAGCACCTATGGTTATGCCTGGAACCCCTATTGGTACCAGTATCATCCCTAGTCTACTTAGTTTTTTTTTTTTTTTTTTTTATTTTGTAATTTGTAATGATTGATACGTTTAATACTTATGTTAATATTGTAATAGTTTTTATAATTTTCTAACTTTTATTCTTAGATTTTAATAATTTTTGAATGTGGGGTAATATACCAAACTTCAAAAATATGTATATATGTTTGCAGTTTATCTTATGTACACAACAGGGTAAAACAACGCATTTTCAAAGACTGGCATTAAGTTCAGCAAAAGCAACTAATTTTGACGACAAGATGCAAAATATATGTGAAATAACAACAAGACGGAATGAACAAATGATGTGCACCATTTATCATTCAGCAAACAAACGCCAATATATTTGGAAACTTTGGTAAAAATTTAATCATTTTCACACAAATCACCCTCAATAATTTAAATTGTTACTGATTTCTTGCAAATGAGGGCATTGCAAGATCTTAAGTGTGGGAAGGAGTTAAATTCTTTCGGATTTTAAAATTTTTACTTTAAACACTGGGTTACCATTAAAAATACTAGTAAAGCAGTAGTTGTATTAGAATCTAGTGCTCTCTGATAATAAAGAACAGCCCTAGTCTTATATACTGACTACCCAAATCTAGTAAAAATTTTCAAAATTTTCAATTAAATGAACTCAAAATCATGTTTATACATATTTATGAACGATAAAACTAGGTTTTAACACCGAAATTATTGTTACCTCAGAAAGGACATAAATTAAGAAACAAACCAAAATGTTAAAAATCATTTAAAATGGAATAGAGGACGATAAAAAGGAAAATAAAAGCCAAGTGTGGGAAAATTTACCAAGTTATCTTAAACATATGTCACATATATCTATAACAAATAACTGAAAATACTTTTGCTTTGGACTAAACTAAAAAGTTTTACCTAATTTACTGTAAGAAAGATGGATATCCACGATGAATCAATTCCATCCTTAAAAGGAAGTAGTAAAGTCTTCCAAAAAAGACACGCGCTTCTTGATTTAGGTCAGGAAGTTGTCGTCCAGACCAGCTGTAGGTTGACGAAAAATTTAGAAAAGTCATCACTAAAATCAGCAGGAAATCCACGGACCTCAGCATTAAACAGGGTCGCCAAGTGGTCAGATTTATCCTAACCATGAGAAGGATTTATCTCGTACAATGGGGGGCACCATGCAAATTAGCTGGATAAGACTAATGAATCAGATCCCCAGAAAGGATAATCTCCTTAAAGATTAAAAATCAGCTTTTAAGACTGATATTACTCAATCCTAGAGATTGACCTTAAAGATTGAGAATTCAAACTCATGGAATTCAATGATATCTAAACTCGAGCTTAAACGAGAAAATATTTTGATCAAAATTACAAACCGATTTGTTTTCTGAAAACCCTATTTTCAATGCGTTCATTACCATTGAACGTAAAATCCTAGGAATTCACCTGGAATTCATTAGGTCACCTGAACCAAATCGGGTGTCAACCGTAAGAACGGTGGTTGCATAGTGGTCAAAGACAGGACCTTGTGCCAGACCGAAAAATTATAAGGGTGAGCTTTACTATTGCTCCTACCAAGGATAGTAATTGCGTCCGACACGTTATAGACCATAATTAAAAGCATGTCAGGGGACATTGCCTTAACAGTTGCTTGTTCAACGCTTTCCTTTACAACCGGACGGTAGTTTACCAAAAGGTAATATACGGGACAAGTAAACTGGACGTGTTGCTTTCCAAATACAAGGTTAGTAAGTGGGTGACACAAAACCGCAAGTTTTGAGCTAAAATTTTCAAATCTGAAACCCACCAAACCCACAAAAATATTTTACAAACACCGGTAAAGGGTTATTCCGGAAAACTTATCTAGGGTAAAAACTAGATTTAATTTTCAAAAGATCAAATGTTTTCATAAAGATCCAATTTCCTTAATGGATCTAAATTTTTATAGTCATGTGGGACTGTAAACCATATCGTTACTACCATTGTTTATACCACCGTATAGAAATCACTGTTGTACAAAGTGTGAAGAATAAAGAAGTGATTCTAGTATTGCAAGACGATATTGCTTGAGGACAAGCAACGCTCAAGTGTGGGAATATTTGATAATGCTAAAAACAAACATATATTTCATAGCATTATTCCTCAAGAAAGACAAGCTTTTAGTTGCAAATGTTCTATTTACAAGTGATATTCGTTTAAATAATAAAAGGTGAAGACAAAAGACAGATTCGACGAATTGAAGATGCAAACGACCAAAAAGCTCAAAAGTACAAAATACAATCAAAGAGGTTCCAATTATTGATAAGAAACGTCTCGAAATTACAAGAGTACAAGATTCAAAATGCAAAGTACAAGATATTAAATTGTACGCAAGGACGTTCGAAAATCCGGAACCGGGACCAGAGTTAACTCTCAACGCTCGACGCAACGGACTAAAAATTACAAGTCAACTATGCACATAAATATAATATAATATTTAAATAATTCTTATAATTATTTAATATATTATATTTATAATTAAAACCGTCGGCAAGAAAGACTCCAAAAGGGACTGAGCTGTAATTTCAATCTCCGCAACTCGCGGAGTTTGAAGGCCAAAAATACCGCGAGTCGCGGAGCCCCAAGTTTTGAAAGTCCCTATAAAAGCAACCGAATTCTGAGCATTTTTCATCATCTTTTTCTTCTCCTCATTCATACGTAAAATATATATTTATATTTATAATTTATATTTTAATTTTAATTATAATTCTAATAATAAGGGTATGTTAGCGAATGTTGTAAGGGTGTAAGTCGAAATTCTGTCCGTGTAACGCTACGCTATTTTTAATCATTGTAAGTTATGTTCAACCTTTTTACATTAATGTCTCATAGCTAAGTTATTATTATGCTTATTTAAAACGAAGTAATCATGATGTTGGGCTAATTATTAAAATTGGGTAATTGGGCTTTGTACCATAATTGGGGTTTGGACAAAAGAACGACACTTGTGGAAATTAGACTATGAGCTATTAATGGGCTTTATATTTGTTTAACTAAATGATAGTTTGTTAATGTTAATATAAAGATTTACAATTGGGCGTCCCTATAAATTACCATATACACTCAATCGGACACGATGGGCGGGGTATTTATATGTACGAATAATCGTTCATTTAACCGGACACGAGAATGGATTAATAGCCACTAGAATAATTAAAACAGAGGTGAAATTATGTACAAGGACACTTGGTATAATTGATAACAAAATATTAAAACCTTGGGTTACACTCAGTCGACATCCTGGTGTAATTATTAAACAAAGTATTAAAATCTTGTTACAGTTTAAGTCCCCAATTAGTTGGAATATTTAACTTCGGGTATAAGAATAATTTGAGGAGGACACTCGCACTTTATATTTATGACTGATGGACTGTTATGGACAAAAACCAGACGGACATATTAAATAATCCAGGACAAAGGACAATTAACCCATGGGCATAAAACTAAAATCAACACGTCAAACATCATGATTACGGAAGTTTAAATAAGCATAATTCTTTTATTTCATATTTAATTTCCTTTATTTTATATTTAATTGCACTTCTAATTATCGCATTTTTATTGTTATTGTATTTAATTGCACTTTTAATTATCGTACTTTTTAATTATCGCAAGTTTATTTTATCGCACTTTTATTATTCGCAATTTCATTATCGTTATTTACTTTATGCTTTAATTTAAAGTCTTGTATTTATTTGGTTTTAACTGCGACTAAAGTTTTAAAATCGACAAACCGGTCATTAAACGGTAAAAACCCCCCTTTATAATAATAATATTACTTATATATATATATTTGTATTTTTATAAAAGTAAACTAATATAGCGTTAAGCTTTGTTTAAAAAGATTCCCCGTGGAACGAACCGGACTTACTAAAAACTACACTACTGTACGATTAGGTACACTGCCTATAAGTGTTGTAGCAAGGTTTAAGTATATCCATTCTATAAATAAATAAATATCTTGTGTAAAATTGTATCGTATTTAATAGTATTTTCTGTAAAAATATAAACTATTTTATATACACCTCGCGAAACATCAAAGTATTTTTGGCGCCGCTGCCGGGGAGTCTATTAAAAGCCGGAAGCGCAACGCTACATAAAAAAAATAAAAATTTTTATTTTACTTTTATTAAAATTCGTTTTTATAAACGTACGTTTTAAATATTCGAAAATATAAAAAGTACGCTGTTTGCTTATATGATATACAAGATATGTGCATGGAGTCATACATGCTTTATTCGAGAAACGTTGCATTCACAAATCATCACCATCTATCTTATTTTGACTGCATTATCAACGGAAGTATTATTGTAAACTATTATATTACGGTGATTGTCTATATGAAGAAATCATCAGATGTCGAAAACCTTTGATTTAAATATTCATTTATGGTGTGCCTTTTCAAAAGAATGCAATGTTTATAAAACGTATCATATAGAGGTCAAATACCTCGCAATGAAATCGATGAATGATGTGTTCGTCCATATGGATTTGGAACGATCGTCACAGTTGGTATCAGAGCTGGTTTAATGCCATTTATTAGCGGGTTAATCGTAGAGGGGGTTCTCACAGTGTTACCTGTGACGAAGCATTGGCTCTTACTCCTTGCGGTCCCTATTAGGGTTGGTTGTACGTTGCCGAGAGGCTGGCCGTAAAATCAGTGTCTGAGGTACGCTCAGTGGTCACCAGGCGGTTAGCTGGGAAGGCACGGAGTGGGATGCGTCCACACTGTTTACAGTTGGTATCAGAGCGTTGGTCCTAGTGAACCAGGTCTTGCATAAGTGTGTCTAACTGATAGTTGTTTGGATGCATTAGTAAGTCTGGACTTCGACTGTGTCTGCATGTCAAAAGTTTTACTTATCATTTCTTGTCAGAAATTACCTGTCTATCATATTAAGTCTAAACGCGTCTTATTGCATTGATTGCATAGATAGTGTATAGACAAAATTCATATCTTGGCATATCTATTACAGTAAACTTTGACTGCCATCTTCCGAAAATTTCTCCGTAATTTACGGAATTTTGGTATTATATATACATATGTAAATTATGTATTGAAGAGTACCAATCTAAATTCTATAATCTATTTCATATCAAAAATCATCCCTCTAATTATACAAGATGGATCACGTATCTAGTTCAAATTCCTTAAATTTCGACAGCTATTCCGATATGGATATTCACCTGAACTCTGAAGAAAGTGTAACCGGAATGGATCAATCAATCATCCATCATCTATTCTGGATGAATTGGAGATGGGTTCGTAGCCTACTTAATTATTGGAGACAAGAAGAAGGCGATCCCTTCCATCCACCACATTTCCCTCCTGGCGAAGAACCTGAAGCACTTACCGGCGAACCTGTTCGTAATACCATTTTCTCTCTCATCTCCACAATATCTCGTCATGATCATATACTCTCTCAAATTCTGGATCTTATTCATCCGCTCGTCCAAACCGCCAATCATCCCGGTGTAGTAGAAGAAGTCAACGAGCTTAGCGCTCGGGTAGTGGCTTTGGAGAATATGGTGCAAAGGTTACAAGCACCAGCAGAATCACCGGCATCAACAGTACCACCGACAACAACACCAACAGTACCATTACCACCACCAACAACATCCGCACCACAAGCCTCAACATCACAATATGTGCCTTGAACATCAACGTCATACGAACCGTAGTTACCAAGAAATACCAGCAACAATAACCGATGAAGTATTAACTCATTTCCCCTGAAAAAATTTTATGTATATTTAATATATATGAATTTTTAAATCAAAATAAATCTTTTCGTACTAAGCTATTACGTGTGAATCTTAACTGGTAGGTACTACTCGGTTAGTTCATATTACTAATATGCAATGATGTACATCCTTCCTTAACAACTTAACCATTGTTAACTATAATCTCTGTTTCAACTTAATGAATCTCATTTCATAATAAACCAAGTGTATTATTCAATTACATAATTGATTATACATTTTCATTTTCGATATACTCGAAACTTTCCAGAAAACATCATATGGGCCTTGCAAAGTTCGCAAGAATTCCACAAGCATCAACATCCTTCACCGAGGAATATCGATAAGAATAAATAATGAAGTATTGATTTCATTAGTGAAATACTCCGCGAAGATTATGTAATTTCTAATGTTTTAGAGATTATTCATCCAAGCCAAAAATCAAATGAGCTTAATATGATACTAACTCATTAAATCTGTATTACATCTGAAGAAAATATACATACATATATTTTCATAAAGACAGTAATAAAAAAATTCTTTTGTACAAAGTATTAATTGTGAAATCTTTAACGGGTAGGTAATACCCGGGAAATATTTAAGTTCGCAATTAATATGTTACACTGTACATTCTTCAATTTTAATTCAAAAATCATTAACTATACTCACTATCTTCACAACGATATACAATCGTTTTCATACAAATTCAATTACATATTCTGATATTGACGGATCAGAATCCAAGTCATAACTCTGAACCCGTGACATCATTCTTAGATCTCTACATCTTTCAAAGCTATACTTTGACTTCAAAACTGTGCAAGATCCTTTAATGTTGTTAATACCGAAAATAATCTTGCAATTCTTTTCAAGATATCAATTTTCATCACACTTCCAACAAGTCAACTTCGACTTTTCAGATTAACTTTATTGTAACCTTGACATATACGTTCTTGTTACAAGAGAACCTTTCATGTCCCACCACATTAGCAGTAAATTTACCAGCAACTTCATTAATCTGTGACCTAAGTTTCTTCGAAAAATCACAATAATTATTCATTGAAACTCTATCATGTACTCATCCACATCTTGTAACAATAATTTCTATACCAACCACCGGGAATTAGCAATCAGTATTTTGAATCTCGCAGCATTTTCTACGACAACAGTTATATATAGATAACATCTATCTTCTAGACCTACAGATTTCGAATGTGAATTTTCAGAAAAACACCTTAAACTACGAACTAGTTCTCGAAATCTTGAAAAATGCTGATGAAACAGCAAAAACTGTAAACGACCTGAACAGTAAAAAGTTTGATGATAAAGGATAGTGTGCTGGCAAAGCTCAGAAAAAAGAGAAAGTT
Source organism: Rutidosis leptorrhynchoides (assembly GCF_046630445.1). Classification (NCBI taxonomy): domain Eukaryota; kingdom Viridiplantae; phylum Streptophyta; class Magnoliopsida; order Asterales; family Asteraceae; genus Rutidosis; species Rutidosis leptorrhynchoides. The sequence goes on from NC_092334.1 coordinate 549,349,038, forward strand.
TGGAACTGGAAAACGGATTGAGCAAAGTATGAAAGAGGTCGTGGATAAATCACAAGGACGAAATCTGTCTTCAAAGAATCCAGATGATTCAATATCTGCTGAAGCCATTAACGAATACCTTGCTTCCGAATCTAAACCCTTGCGGACAATATTCTTCATCATCCTCTGATATTAGAAATTCTAAGATATCATCGTATCTTTCATTATAAATATCCTCCATATTTCTGGAGATAATTCCATAATCATTCTTATCGGAAATCAATTTTCTCCTTACGATATCTGTGTTACACCATAAAAGAAACTATTTTAGTTTCTAAATTCTGAAACTTTCAAGTTTAAAATATAAATGTTTTGAAGTAATGTTGGGAATTGAAGCATGAGTTAGTATAATATAATGACACTTGATCAACGTGATTATATTACAGTAAGTCATGATGAGTTTCTAATAGAACGTGATAAAGGTTCACAGATCATACCCTCATCATGAACCATGTTACATAACTCTTTCATTCTATATAATCTCTAAAAATATCAAGAAAATATTTTCTTAATGATTCGGTCTTTTTCGAGGTATTCTGGTAATTTGACAAGTCAGATTGTGCTATTACCATTTCTTTCTTAGAACATTAGTTATGTTCATCTGAAACTTCATACCTACGAATTCTGGACCATTATCCGCTTGACTTAAGGTCGGGAAGAGAAAACGAAAGCATGAAGTTCCGAAATATAATGGAAAACATAAAGCACGATAACAACCCCGAAATTACAAATCGTGTATATCAATGCGTATAGCAATATAAAGACACGGGAGAATGAAAAACACTATAACCCCAAGGTAATAGTAGAATAAAATAACTTCCTCTGGTGGCAGATGAAAAAGAAGAATGAAGGATACGATAGTCAGGAAAATATCAAGAATCAGAACTGGATTAAGCATTTTCACAATCTATTGGGATGTATGAAATAAGAAAGAAGATTATAGGAGTGGTAAAAATAATTGAAACGGAAGAGGTCAATTTATAGCGAAATATCAGACATAGCAATCGAGGCAGATTACGCATTTAATCAAAGAAAATCCTAATTTCCGCAATTCCGAAGAATCAAATCTTATTTAGATTATGAAGATTTTCTATTCCTTAAATTCTGGAAATCAATCGTAACTACGTCAAAAGCTAAGACGAATCTCCATTCTTTCATTTCACTCTTTTACGATAACTTCTCTCATACGCTTTGAGAAATCGGATTGTTTTATCCATATAATTCAACGGTGATAAAATTCTATTTATCAACTCATATTCGTCATGAAAACATTTCTATTGTTAGCCATGACGACCTCACTTAAATTTCGGGACGAAATTTCTTTAACGGGTAGGTACTGTGATGACCCGAAAATTTCTGACCAAATTTAAACTTTATCTTTAAATGATTTAATGTTTTCGACACGATAAGCAAAGTTTGTAAAACCGAATCTCAAAATTTTTGAACTATTCAAGTACCCTTCGGTTGTTCTCAACGATTCGCAAACCATTATATGTAAATAGATACATATATATATACTATAACTTGAAAACTTAACAAAGTTTTAATTGTTTAATACCGTACATTAAACTTATTGGTTTAAATATTTAGTTGAATATATATGATAAGTTGGAATATTAATTGTATAAATAACTTGCGACGTATATTTAAAACATGTTTATGAATGTTGAAAATATATATTAACTTGGTCATAAAACGATTTGTTATTATATATATATCAACAAATAGCGAGACAATGATTTATAGAAGTAAATGACCAAAACACTCGAAAGTTTAAGATACAATTTGAATGATATAGTTTATTGATAATTTAAGACTATATTTTGACAAAGGTACGAGTCACAAAACGTAAATTGCGAGTTTTCTAAGCGTACGAAAATGCGTTCGAGAAACCGGAACCGGGACATAAGTCGAGTGACAACGTACGAGTCATCGGAACGAAAATTACAAGTCAACTATGCATGTGAATTTAATATAATATATAATTAATTATATAAATTAAATATATTATATATATTATATAAAATTATGTCGACAAACAAAAAGTTAAAAGTTTGTGAGCTGGATCAGAGGGTCATGCGATCGCATGGGGTACTTTTTCAGAAAAGGTTCTATAAATTGCTTGATTTTAGGCTCGGAATTTTCTCTAATAATATATTACTCCGTATTTATTTTATTTATTATTATTATTATTATTATTATTATTATTATTAAGATTAATATTATTATTAATCTTATTATTATTAATATTATTAATTAGTATTATACATAAAATACTACGACGAGGTTATGAGTGTGTCACTTTCAAAATGGTTTTCAAGCGGGATAGAGCTAAGGAAATTATGGGTTATTGCCAAGGAGGTTATGGGTAATGTTCGGGGGTATACTTGTGAATCAAACCTAGTGTTTATCATCTCCGTTACGTCTACGTACTTTCCTACAATATTGAATCTCAATACTGATACGTAAGCACTCATATCTTATCTTTTATATATTAATTATGTATCCATGTCTAGTGCTCGAGTATATATATTTATATATGCTTGTATGCTAAATTTTGTCGTTAAATAGTTTATAATGAATCACTAATTAAATACATATATTACTGGTAAAAGGTATATGATATACATGTTTTTGGAAAGCTGGCGAAAAATCAATAACTTTTCATTTACATATCGAATAGTTTCGATGAACGGATTAAAAGATATGATCAACTGAATTATGATTGACGTTAATTGAAATTGCTTTTGAATCTGCAATTAAGATTTAAACAACTTGTTTACGAGACTGATAAAGTGAACTTTTAAATATTACCAACCGATTAAATGAATCCTTATATAAGGCACGTCTCGTTTTGTTGAACTATTGTCAAAATTGACTTTTTGAAACGACTTTGGATAACTATTATATGTCGATCTCGAGCATTAGGATTGTGATACACTATAACCCAACCTAGTTTATTAGACATGTATTGACCAACATATATTCTCTAGGTTGAGATCTACGGTTAATCTTGCATTCCGAGTTACGGTCACTTTTTGATGAATGACCTTATGTGCTGCTAAGGTGAGTTTCATATGATCCCTTTTACCCTTTACATTTTTGGGCTGAGAATACATGCAAATGCTTTATTAACTGTTTTACAATAATTATATGCGTGAGTTTCATTTGCTCCCTTTTTAATTACTTTTGCAATCTATATTTTTGGGCTGAGAATACATGCACTTTATTTTAAACGTAATGGATACAAGTACATACTAAATTCTACACTGAGTTTGAACCGAAAATCCCTTAGCTTTGGTAACTAGTAACTGCCATTTATAAGAACTGGTGAGCGCGAGTAGTAGTATATGGATCCATAGGGCTTGATATCCCCGTCCGAGCTAGAGCACTAGCCTTTTAACGGACGTATGCTATTTGAGAAGCGTACACGTTGGTTTGGGTGTATTATTAAGATGATTATACAAAGGGTACAAATTATATATACGTTAAGTTTAGTTACCAGGGTGCTCAATTTCGTAGAATATTTTGATAAACGTTTCTGGATTGAACAACTGAAATCTTGTGATCCACCTTTATATACAGATTATGCGCAACATTAAAACTATGAACTCACCAACCTTTGTATTGACACTTTTAAGCATGTTTATTCTCAGGTTCCTAGAAGTCTTCCGCTGTTTGCTTATATGATATACAAGATATGTGCATGGAGTCATACATGCTTTATTCGAGAAAACGTTACATTCACAAATCATCACCATCTATCTTATTTTGACTGCATTATCAACGGAAGTATTATTGTAAACTATTATATTACGGTGATTGTCTATATGTAGAAATCATCAGATGTCGAAAACCTTTGATTTAAATATTCATTTATGGTGTGCCTTTTCAAAAGAATGCAATGTTTATAAAACGTATCATATAGAGGTCAAATACCTCGCAATGAAATCGATGAATGACGTGTTCGTCCATATGGATTTAGAGCGATCGTCACACTAATCCCCATAAACCCTAGCCGATTTTAGGAGGGTAAAATTACCCTTTTGTCCCTAAAAATTTCGGCCCTAAGCTACCCTCTTAACCCCCTCTTCAAGCTAACTTGTTCCCTAAGTAAATCTAACCCTAACCCTAATTCTAGAATTTTCCTAACACTCCTATAAATATAGGCCTAACCTAAACCTTTTCATTGTACCAAATCACAATCAAATCTCTCTCCCAAAAATCTCTCCTCTCCCTCTTATTTTTGGCTCAAAGCCGAAACCATCACTATCATCACCATCGAAATCCACCACAACCTTCAAGGGATTTCCAAGTGATCTTCAAGTGTTCTTCGCGTTCTTCGTGTTCTTCAAGAATCTTCGAGGTGTTCTTCGAATCTTCAAAGGCTTTGATCTTCAATCACCGTCGTGTTCATCTTTTCTTTGTTAGTCGTCTTCGAATCTTCAAAGGTATAACATAAACCCTAACTTATTTACATAAACTTTGAGTTTTGTTTAATTCATGTTCATATTATAAACTTATTCATAAACATATACATAAACACACCTAGATCTATACATAAAAAAAAATATTAATATGTATGTATGTCGACTAGAAAAAAAAGGGAAAAGGAAAGTTTGATCTTCAAAACCCTAGATAACAATTAGGAGATTTGTTTGTGTTAATTAATGAAACAAAATAAACCTACATATATACATATACATATCGATACATATATATATACATGTAAAAAAATATTATATATATATATATATATACATATACATATATACATATACACGAGTTACATACATATATCAATACTAAATCCTAATTACACCTAAACTATACTACTTTAATTAAAACCCTAAACCTAACCCTAATTTATTAAAATCCTAATTAATTATTAAACCCTAGACATTAATTAAACCCTAGTTATTAATTACTAAACCCTAATCATTAATTACTACTCTAATTAATTAAACCTAATTAATTAATGAAATCCTAATATTACTTATACTATTATTTAACACTTACACTTATACTATTATTAACACATATACTATACTACCTATATTATAACGCATAAAAACATTTTTGGATATATATTGGATATATATAGATCTTCGAACTTTCTTGACGAATGGTTTCTACGAAACTCTAGGTGGAAGGGTTTGGATTTTCCGATTTAAAGGATCCTATAGCTCAAGCCCCTAGACCTGAAATGGCCATTCGAAGGGAAATGGGTGATTGGAAGTATATCTAATATGGCAAGTATCCTAAAATGGAAACACTTTTAAAATAGAAACTTTCTAATTATAAACTTACTAAAATGGGAAACTTACAAAAAATAGAGTATTTCTAAAAATGGAAACTTTCTAAAAGTAGAAACTTACTAGGAATGGAAACTTAGTAAAACAAACTATACTTAAACACTTACATACTTAAATTTAAACTTGGGCAAAACACTTACTACTCTTAAATGTCAATAGGTTGACTTTTCTGCTCACTCATCCAACTTTCTATTCCGAGGAATAACTAGCTCATCTCTCTACGTACTAAGGTGAATTCATAGCCCCACTCTTTATTGCTAGCAAACTTATTTACTTTTATTGGGGTAAGACACATGCTACTTTTACTATTTACAATTTAGACGCAAGTGCCAACTGTTAAAACTATGCTATACCCGGCTATGTCCGACTAAGTCCCTACAGTGATATTTTTAATTGCTCGTTGAATGCATGCTTAATTATTGGGGGTAGGCCTATCGGGAGTAACGTCCCCGATACATTTGACTAAGTCTTTGTATTACTTAATAATGAAATTAAACCGACAAGTATATACACTGATACACAACTTGTCTTTGTGGCAAATTTGAACGTTTAGTCTAAATATCACGCATTGGCATAACTTTTTGATCCTGCGAGATCAACTTTACAAACTAAATCTTGTGGTTTAAATCAACGGTCAAACTTATTTGTTAAACCTTTGAACTTCACTCAACCTTTTGGTTGACACTTTAGCATGTTTTGTCTCAGGTGCTGATTGATTCAAGCTTTCTTACTTACTACTTATGTGATGCTACTTGGACATAGGATCAAGAGATATCGCATTTACTACTTTTGCATTTGAACATTTACTTTATTCCTTTGTAACGACATTTCATTTTCCACTGCGTACTCAATAAAGTTTATTTTATCATTTAGTATTGTTCTCGTATATTATAATATGTTGGTTTATTTGATATTAAGTCACATTTCGCCCAGGCCCTAACTGGGGGTGTGATAAATTATCATATCTAAAATGCCGTAAAAACTTCAACCTTGAAGTAATGTTGATTTGTAATATTCGTATTTCGATTTCTTGAAACAACGTATACTTCATCCATATTTAAAATTTTAAATTCATATTTTTCACAAAATGGATATACATCCTTAATATTCATCAAACTCATCCTATCTAAAGTTTTACAATAAAAATTTTGTTCCTTTAACCAACGAAATAACTTCTTAGATATTTTGTTCCTTTCTTTGAAGAGATTTTGACAATATTTTTGTGATTCATAATATGTGCAACATGAAATGCAAATAAAACACACAATCAAAGGTTTCAAAATAGTTTAGAATACCAAATGCTTGACGACAACTCAAAGCATTATAACTTTCCTTTTTAACATACTGAAGAATCATGACAACTTCATGCACAATCAAATGTTTACTCTCTTGTTGCTTTGTATGTACTTTGGTTGCTTTGATTTACGCTTTAATATCTTGTTGATTTGTAAATTATTGTGTTTGATTGATTTTGAATAATGGGTGGTGATGTGGATGATGAATCGATCATGATGAAGATGATGAATCCATGACGAAGATGTAGATGATGATCTGTTAAAGGAAACCAATATAAAAGAAATTTAGTTGTGTGTTATGGTTTTGGGTTAATAAGTTGGGAGGATAAAGAAGAAGATAAGGGGAGAAAGGATGAAAGGACAAAATAAGACTGAAATACCCCCATGTGATACGCCCATGATTCGGGTTAACAGGAAAAAAGGAACGGAAAGTAGATGGAGGGACGAACAGCGTTCGAACAACGTTAGAAAGTTCAACATCAGGGACGACCCGAGCAAAAAAAAGATTAAGGACAACGTGCGTAATTTGAGCACAAGCTCAGAGAAGACCGTCGTAATATTATCTTGTATTAAAGTATATAAACTTCTCTTGAGTCTTGAGTGGGTCGTGGGGTCAAAGTGGGATCCAAGGATGAAGGCAATTCTTGAGTATACACAAACATATATCTATTAATAGTGTTGTAAATTTTCTTATGTCTCCCCGAGATCTCCCCGAGATCGTTTTTGCAGGTCAACTGAGACGAGACGTCTATCTTTCGAGATTTCTTGTTCAATAGGGTCAAACTTGGTCAAAGCCACGATTTCTCGAATTTTCTCGCTCATTTCTCTAATTTTCTCATAAAATCTCATATATTCTCTGATTAATTCGCACATTTTTTGTATTTTCTTGTAACATCTCGTAAAAATGTATATGAATATACATATTTTTTATATATAATTATATATTCATATTAAAAAAACTAAAAAGTCAACGTAAGTCAACGTCCGAGATCTCCCCAAGATCATTCCGAGATGCCGAGATCTCTCGTTGGTGTCATTTGACCACCCCAAGTAATATGTGGCTCTAGCACTGATATCCATATCTAGTGGTTTGAGCGGGTTAATAGATATTCATTGGATATTTAAGAATTGTTATGATATTTTTAATATGTAATGAAAACAAAAACGGAATATAACACAGCATAATTTAAAATCTTTCCACCAAAATGTGTAATCTTTATTGAAGATTTAACACAATTTATAAAATTTACTATCAAACAAAGAAGATGACACAATTTATATGTTTATTAAGTCAGATATACTTATTCTATTATAAGTACTCATAGTAAATTCATTATAAGGTTTCAAGCATAATGTATGTATAATGATAAATACATTTATAATAGTTATTGTGTATATACGTCTATATCAATGTATTTGTATATGCATTTCGGGTGTAAATGGATATATATATATATATATATATATATATATATATATATATATATATATATATATATATATATATATATATATATATATATATATATAAGATGAAATTTATCATCCATATCCACATATATTTATGTCCATCCATATCTGTATACATATCCATTTAAGATCATTCATATCCACTTTAATCCTATCGAATCGGATGCGGATTGGATGTGAATTGTCATCCCTATTTGTAACCGTTTCGAGGGCTTTTTGGATGTTTTGTGGATGTTGCGGCAAGGTGGAGAGAAAATCAAGAGCATATGTTGTAGTGAATAATGTTGTTAGGCTTTATAAATGATGTGGAAAAATCATACTAATGAAGGGTTTACATTATTTATATACACACAAAAATATATTAAAGGTTCTCAATTAACAATGTTGTTTGATATGCAAAACGCTCAAAAAATACGTTCAGAACAGTCTGTTATGGGGATAAGGGCGTTGTGACCTTCTTGAGCTAAAACAACCCTCGTGGTATTAAGACTATTCTTAACCGAGCGTCACGTGGGGCTCGTTAGCCATGGTGGCATCTCTGACGGAACTTACACCGGTAAACCCGGCGTTATTCAACATCGTTGTTAGTCATGGTTTTAACAATAATAGCATCAGGCTTGAAATGGGCCTCTGTCCAATAAGATTTTTTTTTTTTTGTTATTATATTTTTATTATTAATGTATTTTTTTCTTGTCATTTTCAATCGTATTTTATCACGTCACCCTACAAATATTTGACACAAAAATTTAACATTCTGGATTAACGAATGTCAAATCCTGACCTTGTCACCTCACAAAATACATCATTTGTCTTTAACGTCAAAGTTACGGTTATAAAAAGTATAATTGGGAATAGGAGAAAGGTAGTTTAGAACATTCAATAACTGTTTTTTTTTTAATTCAAAATTATGTAAAAGTAAAGAATCTATGAAGGCATTAGTAATGATTTGTTTCGAATTAAAAAACATGTAGAGGAAAACTTCAATATTCAGTAAACCAATTAAAGATTTAAAGGTGATTTTGTGATGTGGACAAGCACCACTGCACTTTTCTTATCATCGTCCAAGTTAATCACAAGACATCTCCCCCGTTACTAATTGCCAGTGGTAGAACTAGGATTTTTTGGGACGATATATGGGTCGGTAACAACAGCTTCAAAAATACCTACCCTCACTTATTTTGCCTCGAAACAGTGCCAAGAGCATCAATTAGCTGTCGTCTGCAGTTGGGGGGTGTGTTCTCCTGGGCCTAGGCCAGAGAACCAACGGGCCGATGTCTAGGTGAATTACACTCCTTGCAGGCCCAAGTTTCTGCAGCAAATGTTTGTGTAAATCAAGAACCAGATACGTGGGAGTGGTGTTTGGACGTGAGCAAATAATTCAATGTGAAAAGGTTATCAATTTTATGTGATGAAGCTTCTTTAGCACCGGAAACCAACTCATCGAGTACGCTACGCAACAACTTGGTACCAAAAAAGATTGAGATTTTTGTTTGGAGATTAAGAAAGAAACGTCTTCCGGTTAGGATCGAATTGGACAAAAGGGGCATTGATCTCCATAGCGTTCGATGCCCCCTTTGTGACAATGATCTTGAGTCGACGGATCACACCATATTATTTTGCTCCCATGCGCTTGATATTTGGTCCCGGGTCTCCCATTGGTGGGGCTTTGGTAACTTCTCAAACTTAAGTTTCTCCGAAATACTAATGGGAAATTTCGGGGTCCCGACGTCGGCATATGGGAGGAAAATATGGCAAGACATTGAGTGGATTAGTGCATACTATATATGGAAGAATCGCAACAACAAAAATTTTCGAGGAACATCGTGTAGTGCATCGGTTACGTTAAGTGAAATTCAAGTCAAGTCCTTCGAGTGAATGTCACTTAGGTCCAAAAGAAATCGTTCGATTGGCTCAATTGGTTGAGTAATCCAAATATGTATCTTTCTAGTTAGATAGTTTATGTTGGTTGCTCACTTTGCAACCCTCGTGTTTTTTCTATTGTATATTGTTTTTGTGCTCTCTCGTGTATTAGGTGCGTATTGATATTAATAAAATTCTTGCTTTTCAAAAAAAAAAAAAAAAAACTAGGATTTTTTTCACAGGGGACAAAAAAAAAAAGTTAAACCGTAACAATTTTTTTAGACAAAATATGGAGGTTTGGGGCAAAAATTGAGGTTTTTAAGCAAATTATGGAGGTTTTTGGACAAAATTTGAAGATTTTTGAGTAAAATTTGAAAGTTTTTAGACAAAAGTTGAATAATTTTGGAGAAATTTGAAGGTTTTGGGGCATCGTTACTATCATTTTTATTTTCCCACACATTGTAATTGTAACGTTTGATGATTATCTAACAAAAACCTATTTGTTTAAGTTCTATATATTTATAAGAGATCATATTCAAACTTCATTAACCACATATGTTGAGATAACTAAAAAATAAATTTGATCATCGTAGTATAACTCAATTAAAGTGCATATATCCGAGTTGCAATACTTACACTCATCGCATAACGTGAACAAAAAAAAAAAAATTAATTTATCGTTTACGTTTATCTTTATTACTGTTAACATTTGATGTAAGTATATTTTATCTTTATTTATAGAAAAAATAATTAGATCTAAATATGGAGGTTTTCAATTTGGATGTATGTCAAAATATTGTATTTGTCAAGCTTGTGGCTCACTTAGTAATGAACTAGTGGAGAGCCCTCGCTATGCGGCGGGTTTGTTAATTATAGATAGGAATTTTTAGTAACAAATGTAATTTAGATTATTACACGAATGAACCAACAGTTACTATCATGAGGATCCGTAACCCCGAGACAGTTTGTTGTTTAAATAACCGCTAATAAACCGACAACAATGACGCATAAGACTGCAGTTCCGAATTCTTTACCATCACGACCTTATGACTAAAGCATTCAACTTTGGAGTCTCCCTGATGTATTGTTAAATAAACCCTGCAAACATAACTTTTTTATATTTTATAAATTAGAAAAGCAGAAAACCTTGAATATATCCAAAACTATGGATATGCATCCTTTAAAAATATCACAAACACACACAACTCAAAATCTAATAGAATCCATGATGCACACACATATAAGATCTCAAAGAAAGCCCACAGACTAAAGTATTCACATTTGCAAGAAATATAATAAAACATGTTAGACTTTTAACAAAAAAGATGGTGAAAAAAGTAATTAAAACATTAATACAACACTTTGGCACCAAAGCATTTAAGGCAAAACATGAATAGTTGTTCTAAATTTATATCAAGTATAAAATATTTTAAATTCAACCTTCATGATTTGTAAACCCTGAGTAATAATTGGTCTTTTCTTGCAAACAAATCATGTTAGATGCAAAATCATAACTAAACTTTTACTTAACATGTAAGTAAAAGATAAACAAATGCAATATAACGTACCTCCTTTTGACTGGTTCTTGTTTATGTAAGCTGTAATTCGAGACAATAGACGATAGTTTACCTGATAAATCTGTTACTTTCTGGAAATTTTATGCTCCATACAAAACTGAGAATATATAAAAGCAATTGCAAGTAGAAGCAATTAAATATTTTAAGTAGGCATGCGTTGTAACGCTTCAAAAAGGCGTAACAATAAAAGAATGTCAGAATCTCATGTAATCAACCATGATTGGCCTTGTTGAAGATCTGACAGTTACACCAGCACAGCAGTCCTGCAATTTAGAATGATTAAATATATAGTTTGACCAATTGACTTCAGTTCGAAAAGCAAAAAATGCTAAAAGTAATGGCATTTGCGGTCACCAAAGGCAGAAGCTTTAACAGCTGCTCTCTTCACTATCACCTTAAGCTTGTTCTAAATGACTAAACAGTTCTCGTTAACTGCAATATTCAATATTCCACACTTCTCCTTCGAATTGCTCAACCAATAGCAAACTGCAATCAACGAAATTCCACACATTTCAACGCTACTTTTCAATTCAGATTTATGTAATATATATACCATTTGATCAGAGTTTCTAGCACATGAAACTCACACCAGGCTCTTTGAAAGTCAACATTAGTCATAAAGCATTTACCATTCTTTGTGACTCTTTAGGGACTTTAGCAACATTATCCATCGATACCAATCTCATTAGCAACGGGAACATAAATCACAAATCTTAGAAATAAAGTCATTGTCGAATATTGGAAGTGTTTTGCTCGAGTTATCCACCTCTCCAGCTAATGTACTTATTGAGTCCCAATAGATAAGGTTTCGAATAGAGTGTTTAATTACAAAATCCAATTAACCACATTTAAGTATATTACTAACCATCTAGCTGGCTCGATTTTAGGATTCAAAATAATATCTATATCACAAAAGAAAGTAACGAAAATACCTCTGAAGTTCATATAAGCAAGGGCAATAGTCAAGGCTAAAATCGCTAAAACTCGAGGAAACCCAAATATTATTGTAAATTGTTTTACTTGATTGTAAGATGTGAGCTCAAAGTGCTGATGTGGATATCCTGTAGAAGGTTTGTTCTCAAACTGCCCGTATCTTCCAAATCTGAGGGATGTAGGACTATTTATTGCTTTCTGTATGGCTTTTGTAGTTTCACAGTTTACCTTTGTCATCCTATATGCACTGTCAACTTCCAAAAGCTTCTCAAATTGTGCCTTATCATCGATCCCCATACTTGCATATATAGCGTTTCTCTGCATTAAGTAGTAACGTGTTATGGTTTATCAACAGATATTCATCTGTATTAAAATAAAGTTTTAGCATCTATAACAGTTTTAAAGCATGTAGGCATTTATTTTAAGAATTATTATTATTATTATGAGTTGTTGTAGGTGTGCTTATAAAACATGAACATCTTAAATCAATAATGTATATCCAAAATCTTTAACATGTAAATAAATAGCGAACATTTGATCATTTTAACATAGATTAATGTAAAAAACCCCAAGTACACAATTATAAATAGCTGTATTTACACCACTAATATATAGTTTTCTATAACAACAGTAAGCGAGTTCATCTAACCTTGTTGAAACCCACTATAATGTCCTAAAGCAGATGACACCCAAATAACGTAAACAACATCTTCAGGGAACATTGTACATAGAATAAAATACCGAAAGAAACACCGAGAGCAAAGTGTAACAAAAAATGTGATAAACATGTCAGTCGAATGAATCGGTAGCTAACTTCAAAATTCATTTTAAATAAAAACTACAACAATGACCTTTCTTCAAAACTTCAAGAAACAAACATCTATCATTTTTCAAGTTTAAACTATACAACTAACCTTAGTTGTAGTCAATAGTCACTTTCTATAAGATATAATGCACAAAACTGATCTCCTTTTGAGAGATTTGGCCTGTAAATTTAAGCAAGTCTCATTGAGGCATTTCATTGAACACCTGGCATACAATACAACTTAATTTTTTGGTATGCAGTACAAATACATATCATTAAGTTTTTTGCATCAGTAAAGATATAAAGCTACTAAAATAAAGTGATGGACAACTTACTTTGGGAAAAAAATAATAAAATGATGGGCATAACTGTTAGTCTAGTGATAAACCTACATATACCTTTTAGAAATCATGAAGAAAAGATGGCGAAAATGTGTGGTAGATCGTGAGAAGCATAAAAAAGAAACCCTAAAATGAGAGGATGAAGAAGGTGGAGATCGCCAGAAGCATCCAGGAAAAATTTCTGGTTGGTGGTAAATAAATTTGGTGAAATCTTCTGGAGGGTTTTAGAGAAGGCAGAAGGGGATGCGAAGTTACGAAAATATCCTTGAAGGGGTAGTAGGCACTTGTGTGTACAATTCCATAAGCATAAGGCGTGAGTGATTTAAGCATGCGAGGTTACTATTCACTACGCCTGTATCTTCTAGATAAAGGGATAATTAAACAACTATGCAACCAAGAATTATAAAATTAGGGGAACATTCTCAATCATGACATTCTTTTTCACTGTCACATCAACGTCACATCAGCATTCTCTCTCAATTTCCTCACCACTTACTCCCATGACATTCTCTTAACACACTACTACCAACCATGACATACTCTATCTTCATTACATACTTTACAAAATTCACATCAACATTATCTCTCCATTTCATCACCACTTTCTCCCATTACATTCTCATAACACACTACTATCAACCATGACATACTCTTTCCTCATTATATACTTTACAAAATAAATTAAATAATTTAAGGTACAAATTTATTAGTTGTAGTACAAATAATTGTTGCACACAAAAATGAAAAGAGGATAGTACTCGTGTTGAGAAATGCTATGGGAGAAAATATTTGAGGGCGAAGTCTTTCAGGGCAGATGAGGGCATGAGCATGCCAACGGTGCCTTCGAGGGCAAGGTAAAGGCACACCTCGAGGGCATCGTTGGGAGTGGTCTTATGAATACAAAATCAGTTGTGGGCCAGTTTGGATTACAGTTATCAACCTTTTGTCTTTTTGCAATCAAAGATATTTTTTTACAAAAAATATATAAAATCGTGTAAAAGTGTTTGTCAAAAGTACGAATGTGTTACCAAATGCTTTTTCAAAAATGTAATTCCGTAAAAAATTGTGTCTGGCAAGCCAACTAAAACCGTGTCAACTTAGTATTTGGCACGTGTTTCACCACTCGAGCCAAATTATAAGCGGAGTCTATAATCACTTGGAATAAATGGCTTGGTAGAATGTTAGGTTCATATTGGGCCTACAGGCCCGAAAATACTGTTCAAATGAGGGTCGAAAACACTCTTTACATCATTCCAAAAATTCCTGATTTGTATTTTTGAAATCGCTTTATTAAGCTATAAATATATATTGAGTTTATAAATATATATTGAGTTGTATATAGAATACAAAGGCATACTTGAATGTGTCGTGGGTGAAGAGGCGGAGCCAGAATTTAAAAATACGATTGGCTTACTCAATCATTTGATATTAACGATAAAAAATATACGCATAATTAAGAAGTGTTACGAGTACTATATACAAGATTAGTAAACAGTGATAATTATCTTAAACAAACAAATATTTGAGATATATAAATGTTTTAGTTTACAAAAGCTAATCTTCAAGAAATTAGCAAAATTCTACATATGCCGAGTAGTTATGTCATTAAATATTCAATCAATATAGTTGTATAATCAATATAGTTGTAGGGAATTGCTAAATAGTGCCCCCTTGACATAGGATATGTGGTAATTAACGATACACCGTTTTCATTTACACAGTAGTTAGTATTAATTACCACTTTTTTTTCTTATTACACCCTTTCATTTATTAATTTATTCCAAGTTTTTAATGCAATTAAAGATTTATATTTTTGCAATTAAAGATCTATATTTATTCATTTATTTAATTAAGGTGAGTGAATTCATCTTTTTTGACGCATCCATCATGTATGACATGTATTCATGTATACAGTGGCGGAACTAAGATTTTTTTTACGGGAGCAGAAAAAAATTAAAACCGTAACAATTTTTTGAACAAAATATGGAATTTTTGGGGTAAAAAAAAGTTTTTAGCCAAATTATGAATGTGCTTTTGGGCAAAAGTTGAAGATTTTTGGGTAAAATGTGAAGGTTTTGAACAAAAGTTGGAGAATTTTGGGCAAAATTGAAAGGTTTTGGGGGAAAAAAAATTCACTGAGGGCAAAGTCGAAAAATTCAAAATTTTTACACTGAAAAAAAAAATTCACTGCAGGCGGGCGCCCCCTGCCCCCAAGTAGTTTCTCCCGTGCATGTATAACGTATTTTCATTTGACAAATACATGATTGCATGGCTATTTTCATTTTACAAATACATGGATACATGGCTAGTTTACATAATACATGATGCATGACTAATTAAACATAATTTACAATGATGATGGTTGCATCCCTTTAAAAACATGTGTATATCTATTTTGTGTTGTAGGAAAAAAAAATTATTCATACAGTATATCTAAAATCCATCTTTTTGCATTCTTATGTCACTTTAAAAATCATACATCATGGATGCGTCAAAAAAGATGGATGTACTCACTTAAATTAAATACATGAATTAATATAAATCTTTAATTGCATTATAAAGTTAGGAAAAAAAAAATGAAAGGGTGTAATTAATAAATAAATAAAAAGTAAATGCTAATTAATACTAACTAGTGTTTTTATATACTAAAATAACAAATACTATTAAAATTAGGAAACCTTCATCAATAGATGAGGGAACCAAAAACCTATACAATCAAACAAAACAAAATGGCTCGCTACAAATAAACATGCTAGACCAAAACGCAATGACTAGACTTAGCTAACTCTAATCGAGCAATAACAGGCAAACCAAAACTAAACCAAATATGAAACAACAAAATGATACAAATAACCAAGTACAAAACTAACAAACAAGCAACAAACAACTGAAGAAGCCTACTTAACCGCTGCTAGGAGGTCCTTTTTATTCCTTTCATCCGGCTAGGACCCCATCCCGTCTGTCGTGTTAATACGTACACCCTTGCCGCCCCGGTTAGAAAATAAATAAGTCAAAACGTTGAAAGATTTGTCACTAATAAGCGTACCCGACGACAGAGGAATAACACCTTGATCCACTAAATCCTGAAAAAATCCAACATGTTTAGAACCCGACGATCCCGCCATTTGTTCGTTACGCCCCCAAAGTAGAATGTAAAATAAAAAAGATGTACTCCCTCCGTCCTATATTAATAGTCCAGTATTTCATTTTGGGATGTCCCAAATTAATAGTCCGCTTACATAAATAGAAAAGAATAAGAAGCTGAAGTTCTACTATGCCCTTAATGTATGTGAATAAGATTAAATAAGAAAGAAAAGGTAAAGGTAAAAATGAAAAGTGAACAGAAAGTACAGTACTTTTATAATATTTTTTTAAACTGTATTTTTTTTATCTGTGAACTATTAATATGAGACGGAGGGAGTATCATTTATTACTACTTATCTAATCTAATGCCATTGGGACACTTTTTAGCAATTCCCTAATATATTAATAGTAATAACAAAAAAAGTCTAACTACTTGACTACTTGAGTGATACGCACGGATAGGGGGCTTTTAAGATTTTCATAAAATGGGCCATTTGAAAGTTTAGTATTCAATTGAGTGGGTGAAAGTGTTGTAGGTAGGTGTCAGGTCAACAAACGCTCAAGCATGCGATGAGAATCTGATAACAGAAATTGAATAAGATTTTACTCCCTCTGTTTATTTGGTTGTTAAATACGTATAAAAAGTTAAAATTTTATGAAACGAAGGGTGTCAATTCTTTTAAAAAAAATTGTTTATTTAGACTGAAATTAACCCGGCGTCACATAAGTCCCGTCATCCCACTTGGCAACAGCTCTGACGCCCTTGACGCCCCTAACGCGGCGTCAAAATTTGACGCTTGGGGCGTTAGTCGGAAATTTCACGGGTGTGTCAAATGAGTTTCAGCCAATCAGATTTTTTTGAATATTTTTATATATTATTAATTAATATATTTTATACCCAATTACCAATAATATTTTACCACATCACCCATTCACAAATTTAACCCTCAAATTTGACACTCCCCTTTATTTAACTTCATCTCTTGACCTTGCCACATCACCAAAAAGTACATCACTTGACTTTGATGTCACCGCCACGGTTAGAAACAGTCTTATATACTAAAAAGCTAACATCATCTTTTTTTTTTCTTTTTTTTTTTGCTAACAACATCCTTCCATTATACCATTTCAACTCATCGAGTCCAGCCGTTTAAATTGGACGTTAAATGTCATCACATTCCTGAAACGTGATTGAGTATTTTCGTCATTTTTGTTTGTTTGCTGAAACGTAATAGTAAGCGGGCATATATAATCACCTTTCTCTCTCAATTCATCGATTTAACCTCAATTGGAGCCATAACTCGTTCACAATGGATTGTTGGTGTGGTCGAGCTGCTGTACTTTACATTTCACGTACTGATGCAAACCTTGGTCGCCGTTTCTATTGTTGTTCATCACAGGTTAGTTGCGAAAACCCAAATTTGTAAAACTTAAATTCGAGTATTTTGTTAAGATTTATAATTAATGTGATGGATTTTATATGGTGTAGAGGTCTAGTTGCACCTTCTTTGCTTGGTACGATCCTCCGAATCCAGTAGGGATGGCAAAATGACCCGTACCCGATGGGAAAACCCGAAACCCGTTATAATTGGGTCGGGCCTGACCCGAGTCCGCCGGGTCATGGGCCGGGTATGGGAATAGTTACAAAAACAATTCCGGGTTCGGGTATGGTTTTGGATAAAAACCCGTTTACTCGACCCGCATACCCGTATACTCGGCCCGTGAAGCGACCCGTCCTAATCCATCCGGACGAAGTCCATATCGATTACAAACGATTCACAATAGTTTGGTTACATCGCGAGGTACTTGACCTCTATATGATACAATTTTACAAACATTGCATTCGTTTTTAAAAGACAAACTTTCATTACATCGAAAGTTGACGGCATGCATACCATTTCATAATATAATCAACTATAATTGACTTAGTAATAATCTTGATGAACTCGACGACTCGAATGCAACGTCTTTTGAAATATGTCATGAATGACTCCAAGTAATATCTCTAATATGAGCAAATGCACAGCGAAAGATTTCTTTAATACCTGAGAATAAACATGCTTTAAAGTGTCAACCAAAAGGTTGGTGAGTTCATTTGTTTATCATAAATAATCATTTCATAATTTTAATAGACCACAAGATTTCATATTTCCATTTCTCATAAACATACGTCCCATACATAGAGACAAAAATAATCATTCATATGGATTGAACACCTGGTAACCGACATTAACAAGATGCATATAAGAATATCCCCTATCATTCCGAAAAATCCTTCGGACATGATAAAACAACATCGAAGTACTAAAGCATCCGGTACTTTGGATGGGGGTTCGTTAGGCCCAATAGATCTATCTTTAGGATTCGCGTCAATTAGGCGTGCACTAATTCTCAAAATTAGTGATGTTCCCTAATTCTTAGGCTACCAAGCAAAAAAAGGCATATTCGGCTTCGATCATTCAACCATATAATGTAGTTTTGATTACTTGTGTCTATTTCGTAAAACATTTATAAAAATTGTGCATGTATTCTCAGCCCAAAAATATAAAGGGTAAAAAGGTAAATGAAACTCACTATACTGTATTCTGTGGTAAGAATACATATGACGATTCTGAACAATGCAGGGTTGGCCTCGGATTCACGAACCTATATCATTTGTATATTCATTAATACATATAATCGTAATTAATCAATTTCATATATTATAATTTTATATATTATTTATTTAATTTGTATATATATTTGAAAATGATTATTATTTACATAGTTATATATATACATTAAAAATATCTAATTTGTTTTCTATGAATATGTATATAAATTTGATAATATAATATATTCATACTAATAGGTATTATTACTTAATAGTATATTTTCATGTACTTAATAATATAGCAATTAAAAGTTGTATTTGGTTATAATGTTAATATTAATAATAACATTACTTATAATAATAATAATTATAATAAGAATCATAGTAATGATAATAGTGATATTAATAATAATACTTGTAATAATATTGATTTTACTGTTAATGATAGTCATGATAATGATAGTAATTTTTAATTAAATGAAAATTTGGTAATGATAGTAATGAAAATAATCATTTTGATAATAATTCCTAATACCTAATAATGATAATGATTAATGATAATAATTATAACGATCTTATTACTAATGGTAATCTTAATAATACTTTTGTTAATAATAATAAGTCTAAAATGATACTAATACTAGTATTTATAAAATGATAATAATTTGTATTATTTTCATAATGATAATACTAATAATAATCATAATAATCATAATAATAATAATAATAATAATAATAATAATAATAATAATACTAAAATGACACAATTTATAATAATCTTACTTATAAAAATATATTAATGATAAACAATTTTCCTAATGCTTGTAGCTATAAATATGATATTTGTAATACTTATGATACTAACAATATCAATAATAATAATAATAATAATCCTAAATATTAATACCTTGTTAGTAATAATAATGTTGGTAACAATTTACTTATTATAATTTTAATAATAATAATAAGTGTTAATTAATAATATAACACTAATAATTATAGCACCAATGATAATGATAATAATTAAATTTATGATATACCTATGATAATAATTATAACAATAATAATAATAACAATACTTAATAATAATAATAATAATAATAATAATAATAATAATAATAATAATAATAATAATAATAATAATAATAATAATAATAATAGTAATAATAATAATAATAATAGTAATTAAAATATCAATTAATACCTTAGAAGCATTTAAAAAGAAATAAACTGCCCGCAACGGAATTCGAACCCGCGACCTCTTGTATAACACAACGCCCCTAAACCATCCCTCTATCTGTTACTTTCTATATTATTTAGGATTTTAAATCTTATAACTTATTTTCTATTTCTGTTTTCTAGCCTGTTTCGGCCCAACCAACATTCGGCCCATCAGTAGTATCCGTCCAATTCGATTCCGGCCCAGTTAACTTATGGAAGTCCATTAGTAGTTTGTTGTTTAATAAAAAAAAATTTGCAGCAGGCTAGAATTGAACCCGCGACATCTCGAATGTCGACACACACACCGAACCACTCTGCTGCTACAACTCTTCTGATATACAGTACATGCGATACAATATAATCCTTTATATTCTGTTTATCATTATCATCACTAAACATCACTCGAGCATTATCATCTCCATTATACTTCGTTATCACCGGAATCATCATCATTATTTTGAATCATCATCTTCTTCCATGATCATCATCATGAATCATGCATCATAACACCATAATCACGTCATCATCATCGTTCTTCATCATCACGTACCATCATCAATTCGTCACCCACTCCTCATCATCATTCTATTTGCTTTCCCACCGTCGTTATTATTTAAAAGAAACATGAAACTGAATTCGAGTAACAACAGTAGAAAATTCACGTTAGTCGTAATAGTTGCAATATTAAGGTGGACTTTAGGATGGGTGTTGATAGTTGTTTTCTCTCGTCCAACAGAAAAAGAAAAAAAGAAAGAGATAGAGGAGAGAGAGGGACAAGGTGGTGATTCATAGTGGTTCACGGTGTTTGTTTGTGGCGGCCAAGGACAGCAGCAGGTGAGAGGGTTATGGGTTCATCGATTAAAATCCAACACCCAACAAGTTTAATGATGGTGGTGTTTGGTTTTGGTGGTGGTGATGGTTGAAGATGATGACCGATGGTGGTGAGGTTTATGGTGATAGTGACTGCCGGTGGTGACGGCTCCGGTGATGGTTAGGGTGGTGGCAGGTGTCGGTTGGTGAAGGTGATGATGGTTTAAGAATTCATCATATATGCATTTGGTTATATATATATACATATATATATATATATATATATATATATAATACTTTACAATCAATTATAAGGAAAGTCAATAGGTGAAATAGTAGCAATCATTTTTCCAAGTTTTGAAATGTGCAGAGAAATATATATCTCCTATTCTGCCGACACTTCTTCGCGGACCGGGTATCGTGCACTATTTGAAATCAGGGGCGAATAAAAGTCTTCAGAAAAATTCCAAAATTTTATTTTAAGTATCTTTATTTATTTACGTCGTTATGGTATAAAATTCATTCATTAACTTAATAAATAAATATTACATCAACTGTCCCTCTCATTTATGGGTGAAATATAAAAAGTGTTAAATTTTAATAACTAAGTCCTAAATACATTTTTAGTAAGCCTAAAATTTGTAGAACTCATTTTCGGATCACCATTTATTTTAAAATCACATAAGTTCCTTTTTAACTCATTTATTATCAATCGAATTATAATTTAGCGTTACCGTCGTTTACTAAATAACTTCGAAATCACAAAATATATATTCTATATATTTTATTTATATGTATGAATTTTAAATAATAATTTTCATAATATCATACGTTTATTTTATTTTACATAATTAATTGTAATATCAACAACATATAATATTTCAAATTATATTTTTAATTATTATTTATATCTATATATATGTATATACACACACATATCTATTTACAAATAGTTGTTTGTGAATCATCGGTAATGGTCGAAGGTTAAAATAAATATATGAACATCGTTTCAAATTTTTCTAGACTCAACATTACATACTTTGCTTATCGTGTCGGAAACATATAAAGATTAAGTTTAAATTTGGTCGGAAATTTCCGGGTCGTCACAGTACCTACCCGTTAAAGAAATTTCGTCCCGAAATTTGAGTGAGATGGTCATGGCTAACAATAAAAATGTTTTCATGACGAATATGAGTTGATAAATAGAGTTTTATCATTATTGAGTGATATGGATAAAATAATTTGATTACTCGAAGAGTAGAGTGAAGCTATCACAAAAGAGTGAAATGAGGAATTTAAGATTCTTCTTACTTTTGACGTAGTCACGTTTGAATTCCGGAATTCAAGAGATTTAAAAGAAAATCTTGGAAATCTATAAGATCTGATTCTTCGGGATTTATGGAAATTAAGATCTCTATGATTAAATGCGATTATCTGTCTCGATTGCTTTGTCTGATATTTCCATTAATAATTAAACTTTTTCCGTTCCATTATTTTCACCATTTCCATACTTTCTTTCTCTTCTCAACCTTAAGTCGAGCGAATATTGTTTCCAAATTCGTAGATATGAATATCGGGATGAACATAACTAGTGTTTTTAATAAAGAATCGCAATAGTACGATCTTGATTAGTCAAATTACCAGAATTCAAGAGAAAAGATAAAACAATCATGAAGATATATTCTTGATATATTTGGAGATTAGATAGAATATAAGAGTCGTGTAACATGGCACATGATGACGTTATAATCTGTGAATCATCACGTTCCATTAGAAACTCAGCATGACTTACTGTAATATAATCACGTTGATCAAGTGTCATTATATTATACTAACTCATGCATCAATTTCCAACACTACTTCAAAATCATTCATGATTCAAATTCAAATTTTTCAGAATTTTAGAAACTAAAACAGTTTCTTTTAAGATATAACACAGATAGAGCGGGGAGATAATTAATATCGGACGAGAATATTTATGAAGATATCTTCAGAAATATTGAGGATATTAATAATGAAAGATATGATAATATCTTAGAATTTCTGAATCAAATTGTGATGAAGAAATTCATTCACGATGATTTAGAGCGATTAAGGAGCAAGGTATTCGTTAAAGATTTCATCAGAAACAGAATCGTCAGGATTCTTTTATGTACAAGTTTAGTCCTTGTTCAGAGTCTCTTTCATGATTTGCTCAATTCATTTTTCAGTATCAAAATCTTTGAGTTTTTCCAACACTCCATTTTTTATCATCAAACTTTTGGCCGTTTAGACCATCTACCATTTTTCTGTTTCCTCTGCATTTAATGCTACGATATCTGAATCATCGATTATCAATTCGAGGTGGTTTCAGGAGAATTGTGTTTTTAGATGATTAAACGCTGATGGTAATATGATGGAGTATGAAAGGTTCCCCGGTAACAATAAAAGAGCACGCATATATATCAAAGTTATAATATGGTTATTTCGAACGAAAGGTCGAAGTTGACTTGCTGAAGCTGTGACAAAATTGGCTACTTTGGAAAGGGATTGCAAAGTTATTTTCGATAATAACAATGCCAAAGGAGTTAGCACAGATACGTGTTAAACATTTACTCAGGTTTCGAGTGTTTTCAGGTGCATAACTATATGCATCAATCTTTTCTTTCTGTAGATGAAGTGTGGTTGGTTCATCCTCTCGATTGAGGTGTTTTCAAGAATCATGAAAGGTTTTAACGCAGATTGTAATCGTCAAGATACGAAATGAGGTTTAAGATGAAATCAAGTGGCAAACTTGAAGAATTGTTTAGTTTCATATGTTATAATCAATATTTTAATTCATTTTAATTGTCCAATATTGGTAGTCCACAGTTAGCAGTCCACAGTTACTAATTCAATAATTCATATATAGTTTATAATATTTGAATTAATTAATACGTATCGTGACCCGTGTACATGTCTCAGACTTGATCACAACTCAAAATATATATATTATTATAGAATCAACCTCAACCCTGTATAGAGAACTCGATCATTACTGCATATAGAGTGTATATGGTTATTCCAAATAATATATATATATATATATATATATATATATATATATATATATATATATATATATATATATATATATATATATATATATATATGCGTCGATATGATATGTCAAAACATTGTATACGTGTCCCGATATTTAAAGTGCGTAAAATAAATACAGAAATTAAATGATGATAAATAAAATGCGTAAAGTAAATAACAGAATTTAAACGACGATAAATAAAATGCGTAAAGTAAATAACAGAAATTAAATGACGATAAATAAAATTGCGATAATTAAATTGCGATAAATAAACTGCGATAAATAAAATGTAATACAGAATTAACAATTAGCTAGGAACAGTTAGCTAGGATCTTGTTAGCGTGGTTTCTTAACAAAATTTCATATTGTTAATTAGTCTGTTTCTAATCAATTTTTATTGCGTCCATTATTTCTTCATTATGCCACTTGTTGGATTCTGATAGGTCAAAATCCAAATATGAAATTTGAATGAAAATGGTTATTCTGTGGTGAACGAATACGTATGTCTGTGGATGTAAGTAGGATAGTAAATAACTGTTGAATCAGATTCGAAGAATGTACAGTTAACTTATTAATGTGAAATCTAAATATTCCTCAGGTATTACCTACCCGTTAATATATTTTCACCATTAACAGTTTGTACAAAAGAATTTTTTTTTATTTACAATCCTTATGAAAACATATATACATATATATTTTCTTCAGATGTAGTCAGGGATTTAATGAATCAATATGATATTAGACTCATTTGATTTACCGTTAGAATAAGAATATATAATCTCTAAAACATTAGAGATTACATAATCGTCATGTCGAATAAAGATTAAGGATGTAGAAAGATTCGTAGAACGATAATTATACTCGGGGTATAGAATGAGATGTTGAGGCATGGATTGTTGATGGTACTGGTGCTGTTACTGATGGTACTGTTGATACCGGTGATGTTGCTGAAGCTGGTATGTTTTGCACCATATATTTTTTTTTCAAGGCTACAACTCGGGTGCGAAGCTCGTTGACTTATTACTCCGGGATGATTGTCGATAGGAACGAGCGAGTGAATAAGGTTTAGAATCTAAGATAGTATGTAATCATGATGAGATATTTGGGAAATAAGGGTGAAAATGGTATTTCAGACTGGTTCACCGGTAAGTGCTTCAGGTTCATCGTCAAGAGGGTAATTTGGTTGGTGGAAAGGATCGTCTTCTTCGCGTCTCCATTGATTAAGTCAACTACGAACCCATCAAATGAATTGGGGATGGCTGATTGATTGATTCATTCTGGTGTCACCACTTTCCGAGCTTAGGTGAATATCCATATCGGAATAGCTGTCGGAATAACAATCGGAATAGCTATCGAAATCTGAGGGACTCGAACTGGTTGGGGAATTCATCTCGTACGATCAGATGAAGGATTTTCGATAAGAAATAGATTATAGGATGTAGATTAGTACCCTGCAATACATAATTTACATATGCATATATAATACTAAAATCTCATAAGTTACAGAGGAATCTACGAAAGCTGTCAGGCAAAGTTTATAGTAACATACGCTAAGATATGAATTAACAGATACGCTAAGATATGAATTTTGGCTATACACTATTTATGCAGTCAATGCAGTAAAACGTGTCTAGACTAAGAATGATAAGCAGATAATTTTCTAAGGATGGTAAATAGATGATTTCCGACTAGAAATGATAAGCAAAACTTTTGACATGCAGATACGATCGAAGTCCAGACCCACTAATGCATCTAAACAACTATCAGTTAGACACACTAATGCAAGACCTGGTTCGCTAAGACCACCGCTCTGATACCAACTGAAGCGACCCGTCCTAATCCATCCGGACAAAGTCCATATCGATTACAAACGATTCACAATAGTTGTTACATCGCGAGGTACTTGACCTCTATATGATACAATTTTACAAACATTGCATTCGTTTTTAAAAGACAAACTTTCATTACATCGAAAGTTGACGGCATGCATACCATTTCATAATATAACCAACTATAATTGACTTAGTAATAATCTTGATGAACTCGACGACTCGAATGCAACGTCTTTTGAAATATGTCATGAATGACTCCAAGTAATATCTCTAATATGAGCAAATGCACAGCGGAAGATTTCTTTAATACCTGAGAATAAACATGCTTTAAAGTGTCAACCAAAAGGTTGTTGAGTTCATTTGTTTATCATAAATAATCATTTCATAATTTTAATACACCACAAGATTTCATATTTTCATTTCTCATAAACATACGTCCCATACATAGAGACAAAAATAATCATTCATATGGATTGAACACCTGGTAACCGACATTAACAAGATGCATATAAGAATATCCCCTATCATTCTGGAAAATCCTTCGGACATGATAAAACAACATCGAAGTACTAAATCATCCGGTACTTTGGATGGGGTTCGTTAGGCCCAATAGATCTATCTTTAGGATTCGCGTCAATTAGGCGTGCACTAATTCTCAAAATTAGTGATGTTCCCTAATTCTTAGGCTACCAAGCAAAAAGGGGCATATTCGGCTTCGATCATTCAACCATATAATGTAGTTTCGATTACTTGTGTCTATTTCGTAAAACATTTATAAAAATTGCGCATGTATTCTCAGCCCAAAAATATAAAGGGTAAAAAGGTAAATGAAACTCACTATACTGTATTCTGTGGTAAGAATACATATGACGATTCTGAACAATGCAGGGTTGGCCTCGAATTCACGAACCTATATCATTTGTATATTCATTAATACATATAATTGTAATTAATCAATTTCATATATTATAATTTTATATATTATTTATTTAATTTGTATATATATTTGAAAATGATTATTATTTACATAGTTATATATATATACATTAAAAATATCTAATTTGTTTTCTATGAATATGTATATAAATTTGATAATATAATATATTCATACTAATAGGTATTATTACTTAATAGTATATTTTCATGTACTTAATAATATAGCAATTAAAAGTTGTATTTGGTTATAATGTTAATATTAATAATAACATTACTTATAATAATAATAATTATAATAAGAATCATAGTAATGATAATAGTGATATTAATAATAATACTTGTAATAATACTGATTTTACTATTAATGATAGTCAAGATAATGAAAGTAATTTTTAATTAAATGAAAATTTGGTAATGATAGTAATGAAAATAATCATTTTGATAATAATTCCTAATACCTAATAATGATAATGATAATAATTATAACGATCTTATTACTAATGGTAATCTTAATAATACTTTTGTTAATAATAATAAGTCTAAAATGATACTAATACTAGTATTTATAAAATGATAATAATTTGTATTATTTTCATAACGATAATACTAATAATAATCATAATAATAATAATAATAATAATAATAATAATAATAATAATAATAATAATAATAATAATAATAATAATAATAATAATAATAATAATACTAAAATGACACAATTTATAATAATCTTACTTATAAAAATATATTAATGATAAACAATTTTCCTAATGCTTGTAGCTATAAATATGATATTTGTAATACTTATGATACTAACAATATCAATAATAATAATAATAATAATAATAATAATCCTAAATATTAATACCTTGTTAGTAATAATAATATTAGTAACAATTTACTTATTATAATTTTAATAATAATAATAAGTGTTAATTAATAATATAATACTAATAATTATAACACCAATGATAATGATAATAATTAAATTTATGATAATACCTATGATAATAATTATAACAATAATAATAATAATAACAATACTTAATAATAATAATAATAATAATAATAATAATAATAATAATAATAATAATAATAATAATAATAATAGTAATTAAAATATCAATTAATACCTTAGAAGCATTTAAAAAGAAATAAACTGCCCGCAACGGAATTTGAACCCGCAACCTCTTGTATAACACAACGCCCCTAAACCATCCCTCTATCTGTTACTTTCTATATTATTTAGGATTTTAAATCTTATAACTTATTTTCTATTTCTGTGTTCTAGCCTGTTTTGGCCCAACCAAGATTCGGCCCATCAGTAGTATCCGTCCAATTCGATTCCGGCCTAGTTAACATATGGAAGTCCATAAGTAGTTTGTTGTTTAATAAAAAATTTTTTGCAGCAGGCTAGAATTGAACCCGCGACATCTCGAATGTCAACACACACACCGAACCACTCTGCTGCTACAACTCTTCTGATATACAGTACATGCGATACAATATAATCCCTTATATTCTGTTTATCATTATCATCACTAAACATCACTCGAGCATTATCATCTCCATTATACTTCGTTATCACCGGAATCATCATCATTATTTCGAATCATCATCTTCTTCCATGATCATCATCATGAATCATGCATCATAACACCATAATTACGTCATCATCATCGTTCTTCATCATCACGTACCATCATCAATTCATCACCCACTCCTCATCATCATTCTATTTGTTTTCCCACCCTCGTTATTATTTAAAAGAAACATGAAACTAAATTCGAGTAACAACAGTAGAAAATTCATGTTAGTCGTAATAGTTGCAATATTAAGGTGGATTTTAGATGGGTGTTGCTAGTTGTTTTCTCTCGTCCAACAGAAAAAGAAAAAAAAAGAGATAGAGGAGAGAGAGGGACAAGGTGGTGATTCATAGTGGTTCACGGTGGTTGTTTGTGGCGGCCAAGGACAGCAGCAGGTGAGAGGGTTATGGGCTCATCGATTAAAATCCAACACCAAACAAGTTTAATGATGGTGGTGTTTGGTTGTGGTGGTGGTGGTGGTTGAAGATGATGACCGATGGTGGTGAGGTTTACGGTGATAGTGACTACCGGTGGTGACGGCTCCGGTGATGGTTAGGGTGGTGGCAGGTGTCGGTTGGTGAAGGTGATGATGGTTTAAGAATTCATCATATATGCATTTGGTTATATATATATATATATATATATATATATATATACACACACACATATATATATATATACATATATATATATATATACATATATATATACATATATATATATACATATATATATATATACATATATATATATATATATATATATATATATATATATATACATATATACATATATATATATATACATATATATATATATATATATATATATATATATATATATATATATACATATATATATATATACATATATATATATACATATATATATATACATATATATATATATATATATATAATACTTTACAATCAATTATAAGGAAAGTCAAAAGGTGAAACAGTAGCAATCATTTTTCCAAGTTTTGAAATGTGCAGAGAAATATATATCTCCTATTCTGCCGACACTTCTTCGCAGACCGGGTATCGTGCACTATTTGAAATCAGGGGCGAATAAAAGTCTTCAGAAAAATTCCAAAATTTTATTTTAAGTATCTTTATTTATTTAGGTCGTTATGGTATAAAATTCAATCATTAACTTAATAAATAAATATTACATCAACTGTCCCTCTCATTTATGGGTGAAATATAAAAAGTGTTAAATTTGAATAACTAAGTCCTAAATACATTTTTAGTAAGCCTAAAATTTGTAGAACTCATTTTCGGATCACCATTTATTTTAAAATCACATAAGTTCCTTTTTAACTCGTTTATTATCAATCGAATTACCATTTAGCGTTACCGTCGTTTACTAAATAACTTCGAAATCACAAAATATATATTCTATATATTTTATTTATAAGTATGAATTTTAAATAATAATTTTCATAATATCACACATTTATTTTATTTTACATAATTAATTGTAATATCAACAACATATAATATTTTAAATTATATTTTTAATTATTATTTATATCTATATATATGTATATACACACACATATCTATTTACAAATAGTTGTTCGTGAATCGTGGGTAATGGTCAAAGGTTAAAATAAATATATGAACATCGTTTCAAATTTTTCTAGACTCAACATTACATATTTTGCTTATCGTGTCGGAAACATATAAAGATTAAGTTTAAATTTGGTCGAAAATTCCCGGGTCGTCACAGTACCTACCCGTTAAAGAAATTTCGTCTCGAAATTTGAGTGAGATGGTCATGGCTAACAATAAAAATGTTTTCATGACGAATATGAGTTGATAAATAGAGTTTTATCATCATTGAGTGATATGGATAAAATAATTTGATTACTCGAAGAGTAGAGTGAAGCTATCACAAAAGAGTGAAATGAGAAATTTAAGATTCTTCTTACTTTTGACGTAGTCACGTTTGAATTCCGGAATTCAAGAGATTTAAAAGAAAATCTTGGAAATCTATAAGATCTGATTCTTCGGGATTTATGGAAATTAAGATCTCTATGATTAAATGCGATTATCTGTCTCGATTGCTTTGTCTGATATTTCCATTAATAATTAAACTTTTTCCGTTCCATTATTTTCACCATTTCTGTACTTTCTTTCTCTTCTCAACCTGAAGTCGAGCGAATATTGGTCCAGAATTCGTAGATATGAATATCGGGATGAACATAACTAGTGTTTTTAATAAAGAATCGCAATAGTACGATCTTGATTAGTCAAATTACCAGAATTCAAGAGAAAAGATAAAACAATCATGAAGATATATTCTTGATATGTTTGGAGATTAGATAGAATATAAGAGTCATGTAACATGGCACATGATGACGTTATAATCTGTGAATCATCACGTTCCATTAGAAACTCAGCATGACTTACTGTAATATAATTACGTTGATCAAGGGTCATTATATTATACTAACTCATGCATCAATTTTCAACACTACTTCAAAATCATTCATGATTCAAATTCAAATTTTTCAGAATTTTAGAAACTAAAATAGTTTCTTTTAAGATATAACACAGATAGAGCGGAGAGATAATTAATATCGGACGAGAATATTTATGAAGATACCTTCTAAATTCTGAAACCTTCGAATTTAAAATATGAATATTTTTGAAGTGGTGTTGGGAGCTGAAGCATGAGTTAGTATAATATAATGACACTTGATCAACGTGATTATATTACAGTAAGTCATGCTAAGTTTCTAAATGGAACGTGATGATTCACAGATCATAAAAACGTGATTATATTACAGTAAGTCATGCTAAGTTTCTAAATGGAACGTGATGATTCACAGATCATAACGTCATCATGTGCCATGTTACACGACTCTTACATTTTACTTAATCTCCAAACAAATCAAGAACGTATATTCTTGATAGTTCTATATTTTCCCGTAATTTCTGGTAATTTGACAAGTCAGATTGTGCTATTACCGTTTCTTTCTTAGAACATTAACTATGTTCATCCAAAACTCCATACCTATTCGCTTGACTTAAGGTCGGGAAGAGAAAACGAAAGAATTAAGCTCCGAAATATAATGGAGAATATAAAGCCCGATAACAACCCCGAAATTACAAACCGTGTATATCAATGCGTATAGCAATATAAAGACACGGGAGAATGAAAAACACTATAACCCCAAGGTAATGGTAGAAAGAAATAACTTCCTCTGGTGGTAGATGAAAAAGAAGAATGACAGATATAAAAGTTAGGAGTATATCAAGAATCAGAACTTGATGAAGCATTTCACAATCTTTTGAAAGTATGAAATAAGGAAGAAGATGTAGGAGTGGTGAAAATAATGAAACGGAAGTGGTTAATTTATAACTTAATGTGCATATATATATATATATATATATATATATATATATATATATATATATATATATATATATATATATATATATATATATATATATATATATATATATATATGATTTCAAGTTATTTAGTAAACGATAGTAACATTCGATTATTGATTCGATTGATATTTAGATAAGTTAACTAAAATGTTTAAGATGAACTAGTAAATCTAATGACCCGTCCTAATCCATCCGGACGAAGTCCATATCGATTATAGACGATTCACAATAGTTGATTACATCGCAAGGTATTTGACCTCTATATGATACATTTTACAAACATTACATTCATTTTTGAAAAGACAATCTTTCATTACATCGAAAGTTGACGTCATGCATACCATTTCATAATATATCTAACTATAATTGACTTAATAATAATCTTGATGAACTCAACGACTCGAATGCAACGTCTTTTGAAATATGCCATTAATGACTCCAAGTAATATTCCTAAAATGAGCAAATGCACAGCGGAAGATTTCTTTCATACCTGAGAATAAACATGCTTTAAAGTGTCAACCAAAAAGTTGGTGAGTTCATTAGTTTATCATAAATAATCATTTCATAATTTTAATAGACTACAAGATTTCATATTTTCATTTCTCATAAATATACGTCCCATGCATAGAGACAAAAATATCATTCATATGGATTGAACACCTGGTAACCGACGTTAACTTTAATGCATAGAATATCCCCAAACAGAACCTCTCATCTGTATAATAATAATCTCGAAGTACTAAAGCATTCGTACCCCGAATGGGACTTGTCAAGGTCCATAGATCTATCTTTAGGATTCGCGTCAATCAGGGGCCATTTCCCTAAATTCTTAGGTTACCAGACTTGAAGGGCGATATTCGGTTAATAATCCAACAATAAAATGTAATTTTAAGTATTTGTGTCTATTTCGTAAAACATTTATAAAAGCAGCGCATGTATTCTCAGTCCCAAAAATATATATTGCAAAAGCATTTAAAAAGGGAGCAAATGAAACTCACGCATATAAATATTGTAAAACAGTTAATAAAGCATTTGCATGTATTCTCAGCCCAAAAATGTAAAGAGTAAAAAGGGCAAATGAACTCACGCATATAAATATTGTAAAACAGTTAATAAAGCATTTGCATGTATTCTCAGCCCAAAATGTAATGAGTAAAAAGGGAGCAAATGAACTCACGATACTGTATTTTGTAGTAAAAATACATATGACGTCATTGAACAATTATAGGGTTGGCCTCGGATTCACGAACCTATATTATTTATTTAACTATTAAAACATATAATGGAAATCACATAATTTCATTTACTAATATATATTATTTATATTTTTGTGGTTATATAGAATTTTTACTAAATTCCATTAAAGACGTATACTTATATTATATTTTTAATTATATGTTATATATAGTTATTCTTTAAAATGATAGTTTTGAAAATAAGGATTTACTAATAATAATAATAATAATAATGATAACCTTATTAATAATGATAATGCTAATAATAAATGATAATGATAATCTTTAATAATAATAATAATAATAAGTTATTTTATTTTTATAACGAAAACAATAATATTGATAATAATACCTAATACTAATAATGAGTAATAATAATAATACTAATTATGATAATAATGATAAAAATAATAATTTAACTAATAATGTTAATCTTGATAACATGATAATTTTAATTAATAATAATAATAATAATAATAATAATAATAATAATAATAATAATAATAATAATAATAATAATAATAATACTTATAAAAATAATAGAATTCTACCTTAAAACAAGCTCCTAAAAAGAAAACGCCATCACCCGGGCTCGAATCCGCGACCTCTCGTTTAAACCAATTTCCTTCCAATCCATTGGTCCATTAATTTGTTCTTGTTTTATTTTGCTCGCTAAAGTATTTAACTCAAGAACCCGTTTCGTCTCAACATCACTAAACATTATCATAATCCTTTTTACCTAGCTACATCATCATTATCATTCGAATCATTCACCATTTATCATCATCATCAAATCATACACCGTGATCATAATCATCATCTTATATCATGATAATCTTAGCATCATCATGTATCATAATTAACACATCATCATCATTATTCGGCATCATTATCTTAATCATCATCTAACCATCATCAATACTATTTCTTCATTAATTCATCTATCTTTCATAACCGTATCAATTCATTACATTATCATCTTTATGTATTAAATTTATCATCTTTTTGTGACCTTAACACACTCTCACTAATCGAACATGATTATCATCATTATTGTTGCTTGTGATTATAAGCAGCACGTGGAAGATGATTCATCAAGGGGTATATTACGAAGACCCTTTCCATAATCGCAGACCCTATCATTACACGGCCCAACTAACCACCTTTATGGCCCAATTACGTACCACTTTCTTACAGCATATATCAATAGCAATTCCAGCAAAAAAAAAGAACTAATACTTGTTGTAAATAATATTTAAGTATGTTCATGTGTGCCCCATTCTTCTTTACAACTCACAATTAGAATCGGTGACCCAACAATAATTATTCCAAGTCCAATCATGTTTAAATCGGCCAAGGACTAGTGGGGTTAGGTTGATTGTAGTGGAGCTTTTACTTTAAACATATTTATAAATTAAACGAATTGTGATCAATAAAGAAACAGCCGTATCAATCATATAATATACTACGTACAAGATTTTCGTTTATACCCATCATTCTCGCTATAACAATATCATCATTATCCTCTCATGATCTCACTGTAACGTCATCTTTTATTTCGATCAGTTACAGCAATACAACGAAGCAGCAACAGGTAGGTGTAAATGGGTTGTTCGGTTGTTGGGTTCGAAGAAATAGAAAACAGAAAATATGCAGCAGTTTCAAGTGAATTAAAACAGTATCGGCTAGCAGCAGTAAGGATAGTTTTGGGTGCGTTTATGATGGCTGTTATGACGTTGTTTCACAGATATAAATAGCAGCAACAATATGGTGTTCACATGAAATAGAAACATGACATGTAGGTGGTCTCTAATGGTGGGTTTTGGTCTTGGTACAAAATTAGGAAAGCAGTTGGTGTTTGTCAACTAAAACAGTAGGAGGTTCAAATGATAGCGGTTTAGGGTGGTGTTTGCATGAAGGGTAGTGGTGATCAATAAATGAATTTCCATGGTGTTCTTAAGTGGGTTTGTTGAAGTCGAGCAGAAAAGTATCAAGGGTGGTGATTGTGATTTTTCAACTTGTGTTTAAAATAGAAAGATTGAATAGGTGATGGTCGACAAGGAAATCAAAGGGAAAATCAAAGGGAAGGACAGAAAAAGAATTATAAAATCAAAAGTAGATGTAGATATGTAACTAATCTGTACTAGTTTGCAGGTGTAAAACAATTCCTGAAACAGTTTGATATTGACTCTAAGCAGATTTGGATTGTTTTGTGATTTGGAAATCTTAGAATTGTACTGGATTAAAGATAGGAAAACGACTTATAACAAATTCGTACTCCTTGTTGGTTATCAAAGTCTAACTAATCAGATAGAGAACAAAAACAGAATCGTCCTTTAATAGATTTTACCTATATATAATTAATACTAATAATTAATAATTATATTAATAATAATAATAATTATAATAATAATAATAGTAATAATAATAATAATAATAATAATAATAATAATAATAATAATAATAATAATAATAATAATAGTAATAATATTGATAATAGTAATACTATATCAATCTATATATATCAAATTCATATCATTAGATTATATTTAAATAGTATTAATAACACTAATATTGATATCATTATTGGAATAACAATATTTATATAACAACTATATTCGTACTTGTATTATATATATATATATATATATATATATATATATATATATATATATATATATATATATATATATCATTACTTATTTTATATATCATCTTTTGTTGAATATTTATTACTTATCAATTTTATTTATATTATCATATATATATATATATATATATATATATATATATATATATATATATATATATATATATATATATATATATATATATATATATATATATATATATATATATATATATATATATATAAATATATAATAGTAATTATCTACAGAAATCATATATTTAATATAACTTTCTTTTAAGTACAACTTAATGATTTTTTATTTTATTTTACATATTTAATTTTAATATAACAACACATAATATTTAAAGTTAATTTCCAAATTATTATATTTATAAATACATATATATTATTAAACACACACAAATCTATTTACAATTAATTGTTCGTGAATCGTCGAGAGCAGTTGAAGGTCAATTGAATATATGAACATCGTTCCAAAATTTTATAGACTCAACATTACATACTTTGCTTATCGTGTCGGAATTATATAAAGATTAAGTTTAAATTTGATCGGAAATTTCCGGGTCGTCACAGTAAAACACTAATTTGCTACAGTATTTTCGAACTGCTACAGTACCCGAAAAGTTACAGTTGTAAAATAGCGCATGTATTCTCAGTCCCAAAATGTAAAGAGTATATACTACGAGACGATGATTTATAGAAGCAAATAACTAAAACACTTAATTGATTAAAGCTACACTCCGAGTGACATAGTTTATCAATGATTAAGTTTAATTTTTGATAAAGGTACACGTCGCGTAATGAAAAGTACTAGTTATTTAAGCGTACGAAAGGACGTTCTAGAAACTGGAACCGGGACATGAGTCGAGTGATAACGTACGACTTATCGAAACAAAAATTACAAGTTAACTATGCACATGAATTTAATATAATATATAATTAATTATATAAATAAAATAAATTATATTTATATTATTTAAACATGTCGATAAGAATAAAAACAAAATGATGTGAGCTGGCTGAGGGACTCATGCGATCGCATGAGAATCCCATACAAACCTCATGCGATCGCATGAGGTGCTGGGACAGGCCAAGTGCTATAAAGCTCGAACGTTTTCTGATTTCTGATTCATTCTTCATTCCTTCATTCCTCCGTATTATTATTTATTATATTTATATTATTATTATTATTATTATTATTATTATTATTATTATTATTATTAATCCTAATATTATTATTAGTAGTATATATACATAAAATACTACGACGAGGTCATGAGCGTATCATTTTCAAAACGAGTTTTCGAGCGGGATAGAGCTAAGAAAACTATGGGTTATAGTTATGGAGGTTATGGGTATTATTCACAAGTCAAACCTAGTGTTTATCATCTCTGTTGTGTCTACGTACTTTCCTGCAATATTGAATCACAATATTGATACGTGAGCATTCATATCTTATCTTTTATATATTAATTGTGTATCCATGTCTAGTGCTCGAGTATATATATTTATGCATGCTTGTATGCTAAATTTCCTCGTTAAATAGTTTATGATGAATCACGAATTAAATACATATATTACTGATAAAAGGTATATGATATGCATGTTTTTGGAAAGCTGGCAAAAAATCAATAACTTTTCATTTAGAAATCGTGTAATTTCGATAAACGAATTAAAAGATATGGTCAACTAAATTATGATTGACGTTAATTGGAATTGCTTTTGAATCCGCAATTGATACTTAAACAACTTGTTTATAAGATTGATAAATTGGATTTTTGAATACTGCTAGCCGAGTAAATGAATCTTTATATAAGGCACGTCTCGTCTTGTTGAGCAATTGTCAAAACTGATTGTTTTATCATATTTTAAAGCCTTATAAAAACTATAGTTTAATTTTACAAAAATTGGGAAACTATATGAAATGTTAAAATGTTTCGACTGACATGATCATTCAACTATAGTATT
This sequence comes from Rutidosis leptorrhynchoides, assembly GCF_046630445.1. Lineage (NCBI taxonomy): Eukaryota > Viridiplantae > Streptophyta > Magnoliopsida > Asterales > Asteraceae > Rutidosis > Rutidosis leptorrhynchoides. The sequence goes on from NC_092334.1 coordinate 549,387,060, forward strand.
GAGGCAAATTGACTTTTTGAAATGACTTTTGATAACTTTTGTATGTCGATCTCGAGCATTAGGATTGTGATACACTATGATCTAACCTAGCTTGATAGACATTTATTGACCAACATATGTTCTCTAGGTTGAGATCTACGGTTATTTGATAATCCGAGTTTCGGTCACATTTTGGTGAACGACTTTATATGCTGCTAAGGTGAGTTTTATATGCTCTCTTTTCAATTGCTTTTGCAATCTATATTTTTGAGCTGAGAATACATGCACTTTATTTTAAACACAATGGATACAAGTACATAGTAAATTCTACACTGAGTTTGAACCGAAAATCCCTTAGCTTTGGTAACTAGTAACTGCCGGTTATAAGAACTGGTGGGCGCGAGTAGTAGTATATGGATCCATAGGGCTTGATATCCCCGTCCGAGCTAGAGCACTAGCCTTTTAACGGACGTATGTTATTTGAGAAGCGTACATGTTGGTTTGCGTGTATTATTAAGATGATTATACAAAGGGTATAAAATATATATACGTTAAGTTTAGTTACCAGGGTGCTCAATCTTGTAGAATATTTTGATAAACGTTTCTGGATGAAACAACCGAAATCTTGTGATCCACCTTTATATACAGATTATATGAAACATTAAAACTATGAACTCACCAACCTTTGTGTTGACACTTGTTAGCATGTTTATTCTCAGGTTCCCTAGAAGTCTTTCGCTGTTTGCTTATATGTTAGACAAGCTATGTGCATGGAGTCTTACATGGCATATTTTTCAAGAAAACGTTGCATTCACCAAATCATCACCATGTATCTTATTTTGACTGCATTGTCAACGGAAATACTATTGTAAACTATTATTTACGGTGATTGTCTATATGTAGAAACCATCAGCTGTCGAAAACCTTTGATTTAAATAATCATTTATGGTGTGCCTTTTCAAAAGAATGCAATGTTTACAAAACGTATCATATAGAGGTCAAATACCTCGCAATGAAATCGATGAATGACGTGTTCGTCCATATGGATTTGGAGCGATCGTCACATTAAATTTGGTCGGAAATTCCCGGGTCGTCACAGCCCGAGGAATTTTAATAATAATTTTTATGTAAAATTTTAGTATTAGAATTATATTGTTAATGTATAAAAGATTTCTCTTATTTGTTTTGCAAACAAGTATAATTTTATTCAATATAATCATAGACAATAAGTTTTCGAGATGTGATATTTTATATACTTTGTGTATTTTAGTATTTTAGAAACTTTTCAATCAACTTTTTGTATGTGATATTTTATAATACTTTAAACATGAAGTAGTTAAGTTATTTTTTGATATTTTGATTTGGCAACTTATTGAAAAATAGATACAGAATGACTAATCGGGTATATCCATTGACTCGTGGGGAAACCCGATAGTATGTAAGTAAATGGGGACCCGACGAGTTTCGGGCCGAGTTCGGGGTGGGGTTTCTTAATCGGGTCCGGGATTACCTAAACCCGACTCAAACCCAACCCGCTGCCATCCCTAGAATCCAGCCATATCTACAATTTATGAATGGCTTCGAAATCAAGATTAAAGTGCTGGGAATTGGAATTAATGTGCATTGTTAGCTGGATTGTGTTTGTTATGTATTACTTTAGTAATTGAGCAACAGGGTTTGAAATTATGTAATGAAATTATGCATTATCTATGTAATGCTTTTGTTTGAAATTTTGTAATGATATTAGTTCAACAATGGTTGTAGCAATGAGTGTAAAATGGCTTTAAAATGACTGTAATGATCAACAATGGATGTTTAGATTGGGTGCAATGATCAACAATTGCAAATGTTAATGTAAATGGCAATTACAATTGCAAATGTAAATGTCATTTACAATTGCAAATGTATATGAAAATGGCATTTACAATTGCAATTGTAAATGCCAATTACAATTACAGTTACAAATGCAAAGTGCAATTACAAATGCAAAGTGCAATTACAATTGCAAATGATAAAGTTCAACAACATTTGCAAAACATGTAATATCAAACAAAATTTTTTTTGAACTTGTAACCTCTTCCCATTTGTATTCTGATGCTCAACATAAACATTAAACTGCCTAATATTATCATCCATTTCCATATGACTATGCATGTTGCAACTATCTTCATCATTGTTTAACAATTGTAACCCAACATCCAACTCTGTATTCGGTTTAAGATACCTGAAAAACACAGGTTTTTGAGGATCATAACCTAAATCCCACATTACGTCATTCAATTGCATTATACTAAAATGATCTGCATTAAAACTTTAAATGTAGGTTGTTTGACCACGATTGTAACTAATTCAGTCCCTTTTTTCATTAGATAACCACCATGATGTTAGATAATTATGAACAAATCAGGGTACAATCTGCAAATAATTTCGCCAAAATATAGTTAGGGTTTAATCAATTCTAGGGTTCTAAATATGCAAAAGTGAGTAATTTAATGTAAACAAATACATATCGTTAGGGGTGTTCATTTTCAAATTTCCGAATTTTCGAATATCCAAAAATTCGGATAGTGAAAAACCCCATCCGAAATCCGAATCCGAAATTTCAAAAATCCGATTTTCGGATATCCGAAATTTCGGATTCGGATATCAGATTATCCGAATATCCGATATTTTTGAAGAACTTCGGATATTTTTCGGATATTTTGAATAATTTTCGGATATTTCATATATTTATCGGATATTTCGGATATTTTTCGAATATTTCAGATATTTTTCGGATAATTTTCAAATTTTTTCAGATTTTTTCAAAATTTTCGGATATTCGGATATCCGAATATCCGAAAATTTTAAAAACTCCACCTGATATCTGAATTCCGAAAAATCGGATATCCGATTTTTCGTATATGTCGTATGTTCGAATTCGGATTTCGGATAATTCGGATTCGGATTCGGATATTTTGAACACCCCTACATATCGTATACGTCTTCGATGGCCTATGGATCCATGGATGGTGTGCGAATGTGCCAAGACATGGCTGATGGTGTTCGATTTAGGGTTTTCAAGTCGGGATAATGAGAGGATGTAAGTGACGAGTGGGAATTGAAATGAGGCACCAAGGTTTTTAATACCCTTTTAATTGCTCCAGACAATTATTAGGACGAAAATACCCATCATGTTTCAGGCACGTGATAGCATTTAACGTCCAATTTAAACGGTTGGGTGACGGAGGACTCGATGAGTTAAAATGGTAGTATAATGGAAGGATGGTGTTAGCCAAAAAAAATTAAAGAGACGCTGTTAACTTTTTAGTGTATAATGAAGGAACCAACGGTGTAAAAAAGTCTATTTTAAGAAATAAATGTGATCTTATTCCATTAATTAGTTAAGGAAACGTAAACTATCCCGTTGAGCTAAAAGCTGGGGAAAGGGCCCACTTACTTGGGCAAAACTATAACTTATTTAGTCCCTAAAAAAAGTGATCATGAGTCAATTTCTATAGTGTCATGCCAATAGATATTGACCAATCACATTCCACCATTTACATATATTAAGATATTTATAAATATAAATTATGCTATGTGCAAATTATACAAATTATAATTTATAATTACTCCTATTTTGTAATACTCCGTATTAATTTGAATTTTTTGTCTTTATATACCTATTTTGTAGTATTACAGATTTCTTCAACAATTATTAATCACTACAGCAAATAATCAAATGCTACACTTTTTTCACCCAAAAGTGTAGGATTATGCAAGCGCCAAGCCTATATCGATCTCCACACTTAAAACTGTAGTCTAAACATAAAATAAGGTCATCACTGTAAAATCATTACCTATATTGCAACTTGAAAACACAAACAAAATGTAATAAATAGTAGCTGGTTATAACATAAGTTGGCAAGATAAATGGTATCCCAAAAATTATATAACAAGTACTATATATGCAATGAGAGTAATTATATAGAATGAGACATCGAATAAGCGTCACAGCGATACACAGATTTCTGGGACACCCATTTCACGATGCAGAGACGGTAGTTCGTGGTGGAGTCAACATCATCTATGATTCCTCCCTTGAAAGTTGCCTTTATTTTTGGCAATGTAACCATTCCTAGGCTTGGGTATTTCATGAATGTCCATTACTTGTATAGTCCTTTGCTTTTTGGCTAAACACGATCAAATAAGCAATACAAGTTAGTAAAATTTTGGCACATTATATAGAACTACTATCGGAAGCAAGAAGCCTCAATTCGTTCTAACCATTTTGGGCTTCTTGGTAATTCTCATGAAGCCGTTTCCTGGCTGAAGCCAGTCTGTCTGAGTCAATGTTTTGATCCTGGTTTGCTCTCTGTCAAAACCATCAACTTAGATAAACATTGCAACATTTTATCTTGAATAACAGCAGAAAATTAAGCTTGTTTAAGGAGAAAATATACGGAAGCAGAAGCAACTATCGTAGGACGAGACTGTGGTGCAGGTCTTGATGGTGTTGGTTTCTTTGAAACAACTGCTTTCGGCCTCTGCTGCTCTGGTTCCGAACCGGAACTCCCATCTACAGTATTTTTCATTTTATGTAAAGAATTGATCAAAAAATCACTCCAAGACAAAGTATGAAAAGGGTGATTTTAACCAAATCCGATACTTAACTGTGTGGGTTAGGAGAGTAGCCAAAATCAGGCCCCTAAAAAACACAATTCAAAATGTCAAAACATAGTACCAACACTTGAACATCATCACATCATAAACATTCTTCTCACCTGGTGATAACCATTTTGGGCGCTCCTTGATACATTCTGCACCAGAGGCGAATCCCCATCTACAAAACAGCCATCAATTATAACATAAATTCAAATTGCTTGACAGAAGATCACGAATTTGTAATACTAAACACAAACAAAAAAGGTGTTACCTGTGAGAGCAGAGGGTGCAGATGCACCATTATTCGCCCCAACCCACTCATCCACCAGATCTTTCCACTTACTATAACAACCAAACCATTAAATAAAACAAGTTTAAAAAACAATCTACAAAAGAACAATCAAATTTAAACAAACTAAACGCGACTAACCTCACCAGTTGCTTCACCAATCTTCTAACTTCGTTTGACGGGTGCTTTCTAAGTCGATTAACATGCCTCCCTATATCAGTTTCCTAATTCATTAAGCAAACATTAGTGTCACACATAACTAAATATAATAAATGGTTAGGTGGTTAAAATGTATCTAACTTTCCACATAACATTGGATGTATCGAACTACTAGTATACCGTATCCAACTATCAATTATCTAGCTAACTTGTTACCATGTAACGTATACATGAAATAACAACAATTGAAAGTCTTGATGTATTCAAAAAAACTTTAAGGAGAATTATGCTTGAAGTCTGATACAATTTCAGTAAGTTCATATGATATTTACCTTTAGAACTGAAAAGGTTAAATCCATATCAGCAAGGGTTTCAAGCAACTCAACAACAGCATCATTGCTCTAAACCATAACAATAACAATAAGTCAATTAACAACTGAAAATATCATTAATAAAGTACTACCTAATTAACTAAACATTTAAACATATAAGTAAATATACATTAGTAAACAAAATTATATACCTGATGTGGATCTTCAAGTTGTTCTTTAATCTCAATAATTTTAGTCTGTTCATCATCAAATAAACCTCCGTACGGATCGATCTCTTCATTATCATTATCATTATCAACTGACTGAGGAGTTAACGGAGACTCATTAACTCCGTTATTCGCCGTTATATTCGATTGTTGTTGTGGCGGTGTGTATAAACGCTCAACAATTGCATCTCTACGATTTTTAAGCTCGCGATGGTAATCGGTTGAAGCTAGGGTTATAGCAGAATCAATAATTTCCCAAATAGTAGCTTTTGAATTCGATAAAATTGACCTGAATTCATCTAAATCCATTCCCTGAGTATTATAGAAAAGTTTTGAAGCGATTCGATGATGAGATTGAGATCTACAAAAAATGAAAACGCGTGAATGACGTCATTTTACGACAGCGTATTGGCCGCCGGCGGACATGGATGACGATTGAACAAGAGGAAACGACGATAATATATAGTAGATCTAATACAAATCCCTAAAGATACGCATGAGAAAATAAGAATATTCATATACGATTATAATTACTACGGAGTATATTATTGTATTTTTGTCTGATATCTCTAATTTAATTTAATTTAACTAATTACATACAGTAATAATTATTATAAGTATATATGGTAATAAAAATAATAATAATAATTAACAACTAAATTAATAATTAATAATTAAGAAAACTGCAAAGTGCTCATCCTGGCAATAAGAACGACGTTCTAGAATCAAGGAACGTCGTTCCATCATCAAGAATGACGTTCTAGAACCCAAAACGACGTTCTACCTGGAAAATTTACAAAGGAAATGGAAACAGAACAAGATGGACTTTCTAGCACGATTCAGGAACGACGTTCCTTTGAAAGAACGGCGTTCCACATTTGTTCAAGAACGACGTTGTGACTTCCAGAACGGCGTTCTACACCTAGAGTAAAGGAACGACGTTCCTTAAACAGAAACGACGTTCTACCTGCATTTTCTGAGCAGATTTTGAAGAGTATAAAAAGGAAGAGATTAAGGGTTTCATAAATAATCATTCACTCAATAGAATAGTTCGTGGTGACTGATCAAATTTAGGGTTTCTTAGCTATTTTATTAAGGTTTTCATCAAGTTTCCATCATCCATTCCATTCTACATCAAGGATTTGAAGATTGAATCAAGATCTAAAGCTTGTTCTTCATCATCTTCATCTAGTCACTTTTGTAATTTCATAAATTTGGTACAATTTACTCTTGTTTATTGCTTAATCATGTTTAGATTTACTCTATTAGCTTGTATTGATTTATTTCTAGCCATGATTGGCTAGATTTTATTATGCGCACTTGTTTAGGAAGCTTGTTAGCTATGGGTTGTTCATATTGATGATTTATGATTGTGTTTAGATGAATTCATAGTTGATGATTGTGATTTGTCATTAGAATTAGTCACAAGATCCTTTGTTATGATTGTTTTGGACTTGTCTTTGATTATATAGGTTGTGTAGCATTCAAATGGATTTGTTTAGTGAAGCAACTTGTACTTCAACATTTAGGTGATCTAGACAATCAAATTGGGGCTTTCAAGGGATTGGGGTTCTAGTTTGGGTTGGTAATCAATTGGTCATTAGTCAACATAGTGAGGTTTGGTTTTCTTAAAGGATTTTGATCACCAAAAGATTTTAGGGGACTTTAACCTAGGCTAAGTACTTGTGATAATTGCATGATTCAACTAAGATCAATGGGTATAAGCTTATGGAAATTTGCAAGTATTAATTTGATCACAATAACATCTAGTAGGGATATTAGTCCAAAGTTTGAACACAATTAGAACTTAAGTGAACAAGAAACAACCCAAATGCTTCAAGTGGATTAAATGAGTGTACATGCTTTTAATATTGATATATACTTAATCACTTTAGTTCTTAGTTTAAATTGAATTAGTTATCTTAATATCTTAACTTCAAAACCCCCAAATCAAACACAACTTAGGATGATTATGAGTTTACATCGATTCAACTAGCAATTACCGCTCTCTTGGGACAAACTTTAAATGGAACACTTGCTAATTACAACTACCGAGTCATAGTTTCTCGTGAGTTCGTTTCATAGTCGAGTCTAAATTTAATTCAATTATAAATTTAAAGAGAGCAGCAGCAGCATCAGTAGTAGTAGTAAACACTAGATCTATATATATGACTATAATCAAAGAAGTAGATTATCATGCAGCATTACAACGTATAAATATATCACCATACATGTGATGATCCGGAAATTTCTGACCAAATTTAACTTTATCTTTAAATGATTTAATGTTTTCGACACGATAAGCAAAGTCTGTAATGCTGAGTCTCAAAGTTTTGGAACTATATTCATGTAATCAATTATTCTTTGACTGTTCTCGAAGATTCACGAACAATATATATATATATATATATATATATATAACTTAATGTACATATATATATATATATATATATATATATATATATATATATATATATATATACACATGATTTCAAGTTATTTAGTAAACGATAGTAACATTCGATTATTGATTCGATTGATATTTAGATAAGTTAACTAAATCGTTTAAGATGAACCAGTAAAACACTAATTTGCTACAGTATTTTCGAATTGCTACAGTACCCGAAAAGCTACAATGTTTTCGAAAATCACTATTTGCTACAGTAAAAAAACTTTGCTACAGTAAAACACTATTTCAAAATGAAAATGTATATGTATATACTACGAGACGATGATTTATAGAAGTAAATGACCAAAACACTCGAAAGTTTAAGATACACTTTGAGTGATATAGTTTATTGATAATTTAAGACTATATTTTAACAAATGTACGAGTCACGAAACGCAAAGTACTAGTTTTCTCAGCGTACGAAAGGGCGTTCGAAAAACCGGAACCGGGACATAAGTCGAGTGACAACGTACGACTTATCGAAACAAAAATTACAAGTCAACTATGCATGTGAATTTAATATAATATATAATTAATTATATAAATTAAATATATTATATATATAAATTAAATTAATATGTCGACAAACAAAGTGTCAAACCACATTTTGAGCTGGACAGGGACCTCATGCGATCGCATGAGTTCCCCATACTCTTCTCATGCGATCGCATGAGCTGAGATTGCAGGCCAAGTACTATAAAATGCGAAGTCTGGTGCCGAATTCATTTCATATTTTCATCAAACTATCTCTCTGATCTCTATATATATTTATATTATAATAATAATAATAATAATAATAATAATAATAATAATTATTATTATTATTATTATTATTATTATTATTATTATTATTAATCCTAATATTATTATTAGTAGTATGAGTATTATTATTTATACATAAAATACTACGACGAGGTCATGAGCATGTCACTTTCAAAATATGTTTTCGAGCGGGATAGAGCTAAGGAAATTATGGGTTATTGCCAAGGAGGTTATGGGTAATGTTCGGGGGTATATTTGTGAATCAAATCTAGTGTTTATCATCTCCGTTACGTCTACGTACTTTCCTACAATATTGAATCTCAATACTGATACGTAAGCACTCATATTTTATCTTTTATATATATATTAATAGTGTATACATGTCTAGTGCTCGAGTATATATATTTATACATGTTTGTATGCTAAATTTTGTCGTTAAACAGTTTATAATGAATCCCGAATTAAATACAAATATTACTGGTAAGAGGTATATGATATACATGTTTTTGGAAAGCTGGCGAAAAATCAGTAACTTTTCATTTAGACACCGAATAGTTTCGATGAACGGATTAAAAGATATGATCAACTGAATTATGACTGACGTTAATTGAAATTGCTTTTGAATATGCAATTAAGATTTAAACAACTTGTTTACGAGATTGATAAAATGAATTTTTGAATATTACCAACCGAGTAAATGAATCCTTATACAAGGTACGTCTCGTTTTGTTGAACTATTGTCAAAAATGACTTTTTGAAATGACTTTTGATAAACTTTTGTATGTCGATCTCGAGCATTAGGATTATGATACACTATGACCTGACCTAGCTTGATAGACATTTATTGACCAACATATGTTCTCTAGGTTGAGATCTACGATTATTTGATATTCTGAGTTTCGGTCACATTACGATGAACAACTTTATGTGATGCTAAGGTGAGTTTCATTTGCTCCCTTTTTAATTGCTTTTGCAATCTATATTTTTGGGCTGAGAATACATGCACTTTATTTTAAACGCAATGGATACAAGTACATACTAAATTCTACACCGAGTTTGAACCGAAAATCCCTTAGCTTTGGTAACTAGTAACTGCCGGTTATAAGAACTGGTGGGCGCGAGTAGTTATATATGGATCCATAGGGCTTGACATCCCCGTCTGTTCCAGGTAAAGAAACCCTAGCCTGAACTATAAAACAGACGTATGCTATTTGAGTTTAGTACACGTTGGTTTGCGTGTATTGTACATGTTGGTTGCATGTATGTTAAAACAGGGGTACTTATTATAACGTTAAAGTTTAGCTACCAGGGTGCTCAATCTTGTAGAATATTTTGAAAAACGTTTCTAGATGAAACAACTGAAATCTTGTGATCCACCTTTATATACAGATTATACGAAACATTAAAACTATGAACTCACCAACCTTTGTGTTGACACTTGTTAGCATGTTTATTCTCAGGTTCCCTAGAAGTCTTCCGCTGTTTGCTTATATGTTAGACAAGCTATGTGCATGGAGTCTTTCATGGCATATTTTTCAAGGAAACGTTGCATTCACCAAATCATCACCATGTATCTTATTTTGACTGCATTGTCAACGAAAGTACTATTGTAAACTATTATTTACGGTGATTGTCTACATGTATAAATCATCAGATGTCGAAAACCTTTGATTTAAATATTCATTTATGGTGTGCCTTTTCAAAAGAATACAATTAAACGTATCATATAGAGGTCAAATACCTCTCAATGAAATCGATGAATGACGTGTTCGTCCATATGGATTTGGAGCGATCGTCACAGTTGGTATCAGAGCGTTGGTCCTAGCGAACCAGGTCTTGCATGAGTGTGTCTAACTGATAGTTGTTAAGATGCATTAGTAAGTCTGGACTTCGACCGTGTCTGCATGTTAAAAGTTTTGCTTATCATTTCTTGTCGGAAATTACATGCTTATCATTCTTAAGTCTAGACACATTTTCCTACATTTATTGCATAAATAGTGTATAGACATAAATTCATATCTTAGCGTATCTGTTACTGTAAACTTTTCCTGACATCTTCCGAAAATTTCTCCGTGATTTATGGAATTTGGTATTATATATACATATGTAAATTATGTATTGAAGAATACCAAACTAAATTCTATAATCTAATTCATATCAAAAATCATCTCCATAATTATACAAGATGGATCCCGTATCTAGTTCAACTTCCTTAAACTCCGACAGCTATTCCGATATGGATATTCACCTGAATTTCGAAAACAGTGTAACAGGAATGGATCAACCAATCAGCCATCACCTATTCTGGATGAATTGGGGATGGGTTCGTAGCGTACTTAATAATTGGAGACAAGAAGAAGGCGATCCCTTCCATCCACCACATTGCCCTCTTGGCGAAGAACCTGAAGCACTTACCGGCGAACCTGTTCGAGACACCATTTTCTCTCTCATTTCCAGAGTATCTCGTCATGATCATATACTCTCTCAAATTCTGGATCTTATTCATCCGCTCGTCCGAACCGCCAATCATCCCGGTGTAGTAGAAGAAGTCAACAAGCTTCGCGCTCGGGTAGTGGCTTTGGAGAATATGGTGCAAAGGTTACAAGCACCAGCAGAATCACCGGCATCAACAGTACCACCGACAACAACACCAACAGTACCATTACCACCACCAACAACATCCGCACCGCAAGCCTCAACATCACAATATGTACCTTGAACATCAACGTCATACGCATCGTAGTTACCAATAAATACCAACAACAATAACCGATGAAGTATTAACTCATTTTCCCTGAAGAAATTTTATATTTAATATATATGAATTTTGAAATCAAAATAAATTTTTTCGTACTAAGCTATTATGTATGAATTGAAAAAGGGTAAGTACTACTCGGTTAATTCATATTACTAATATGCTATGATGTACATCCTTCATTAATAACTTAACCTTCGTTAACTACAATTTCTAGTTCAACTCAATAAATTCCATTTCATAAAAAAAAATCAAGTGTATTATTCAATTACATAATTGATTTTACATTTTCATTTTTGATGTACTCGAAACTTTCTAGAAAACATCATCTGTGCCTTGTAAAGTTCACAAAATTTCCCCGAGCATCAACATTCTTCATCAAGGAATATCAATAAGAATAAATAATGAAGTATTGATTTCATTAGCGAAATACTCCGCAAAGATTATGTAATCTTTAATATTTAAAGATTAATCATTTCTAAGTCAAGCCGAAAATCAAATGAGCTTAATATGATATTAACTCATTAAATCTGTATTACATCTGAAGAAAATATACATACATATATTTTCATAAAGTAGGTAATAAAAATTCTTTTGTACAAAATATTAATTGTGAAATCTTTAATGGGTAGGTAATACCCGGAAAATATTTAAGTTCGCAATTAATATGTTACACAGTACATTCTCCAACTTTGAATCAAAAATTATTAACTATGCTCACAACGATATACAATCGTTTTCATGCAAATTCAATTACATATTCTGATATTGACGGATCAGAATCCAAGTCATAACTCTGAACCAGTGACATCATTCTTAGATCTCTACATCTTTCAAAACTATACTTTGACTTCAAAACTGTGCAAGATCCTTTAGCGTTATTTTTACCGAAAATAACCTTGCAATCCCTTTTTAAAGTATCCAGTTTTATCACACTTCCAACCAGTCAACTTCAACTTTTCAGATTAACCTTATTATAACTTTGACATATACGTTTTTGTTACTGGAGAACCTTTTATGTTCCACCACATTAGCAGTAAATTTATCAACAACTTCATTTATCCTTGACCTTCCGAAAAATCCTTATGCTCATTGAAACCCTATCATGTACTCATCCACATCTTGTAACGGTAATTGCCATAACAACTACCGGGAATCAGCAATCAGTATTTTGAATCTTGCAGCATTTTCTACGACAACATTTATATATAGATAACATCTATCTTCTAGACTGATGATAAAGAATCAGTAACTTTTTATTTAGACACCGAATAGTTTCGATGAACGGATTAAAAGATATGATCAACTGAATTATGACTGACGTTAATTGAAATTGTTTTTGAATCTGCAATTAAGATTTAAACAACTTGTTTACGAGATTGATAAAATGGATTTTTGAATATTACCAACCGAGTAAATGAATCCTTATACAAGGTACGTCTCGTTTTGTTGAACTATTGTCAAAAATGACTTTTTGAAATGACTTTTGATAAACTTTTGTATGTCGATCTCGAAGCATTAGGATTATGATACACTATGACCTGACCTAGCTTGATAGACATTTATTGACCAACATATGTTCTCTAGGTTGAGATCTACGATTATTTGATATTCTGAGTTTCGGTCACATTACGATGAACAACTTTATGTGCTGCTAAGGTGAGTTTCATTTGCTCCCTTTTTAATTGCTTTTGCAATCTATATTTTTAGGCTGAGAATACATGCACTTTATTTTAAACGCAATGGATACAAGTACATACTAAATTCTACACCGAGTTTGAACCGAAAATCCCTTAGCTTTGGTAACTAGTAACTGCCGGTTATAAGAACTGGTGGGCGCGAGTAGTTATATATGGATCCATAGGGCTTGACATCCCCGTCTGTTCCAGGTAAAGAAACCCTAGCCTGAACTATAAAACAGACGTATGCTATTTGAGTTTAGTACACGTTGGTTTGCGTGTATTGTACATGTTGGTTGCATGTATGTTAAAACAGGGGTACTTATTATAACGTTAAAGTTTAGCTACCAGGGTGCTCAATCTTGTAGAATATTTTGATAAACGTTTCTGGATGAAAGAACTGAAATCTTGTGATCCACCTTTATATACAGATTATACGAAACATTAAAACTGTGAACTCACCAACCTTTGTGTTGACACTTGTTAGCATGTTTATTCTCAGGTTCCCTAGAAGTCTTCCGCTGTTTGCTTATATGTTAGACAAGCTATGTGCATGGAGTCTTTCATGGCATATTTTTCAAGGAAACATTGCATTCACCAAATCATCACCATGTATCTTATTTTGACTGCATTGTCAACGAAAGTACTATTGTAAACTATTATTTACGGTGATTGTCTATATGTAGAAATCATCAGATGTCGAAAACCTTTGATTTAAATATTCATTTATGGTGTGCCTTTTCAAAAGAATACAATGTTTACAAAACGTATCATATAGAGGTCAAATACCTCGCAATGAAATCGATGAATGACGTGTTCGTCCATATAGATTTGGAGCGATCGTCACAATACAACACATAACATGTCATTAAGACAATTTCCATCATGCCATAAGTAAATAATCCATTAATCATATATAAAAGAAATAATAATCATCCACAAGTATATATGTAAAATAGCCGACAAAAACCACACCGGTAAGTCTAGGATAAAATAAATAAGTAATAAAATATCCAAAGTAGTAGAAACAAGCACGACGACGCAAGACGATTCTACTTGGGAGCACGCTCCTTATAAAGTAGACGGCTGAGAATATCCTCCACCAGCGTAAGCCTCGCGTTCATACTCCTCAGGGTAACCTCTTCAGTAGCTGAGGTAGTAGGAGTAGTAGGGCGGTACTAGTAGACAGATGGTTAGAGTCATGCAAGGAAACCCTAGGAGCAACCGGGTTACTACTCGGCTCAAACACCCTCATTCGGGCATTTTGTCTCCTCCACCTGCCTACCACATGAGGGATAGGAAGAGTGTCGGGCGAGGGGGCCTCTTACCCAAAGTGCTAGGTTGCACTGGGGTAGGCTGTTCGAGTTCGGACTCTTCTTCGGGCTCTTAATTAGGGTCCTCTTCTGGTTCTTCCTCTGGATCCTCTTCAACATCCTTAGTACCTGCCTCAGAGGGCTCAATCTCCTCCATATGCACAGACTCGACCTCATTCTCAGTGCCAGGTGTCTGGTTTCCTAGTGACTGAACAGTATCTTCAGCTTCAGATTCAGAATCGCTAATGATAATGGGGTGAGAAGCAGAAATCTAAAGCTCAAAGAAAACGCATCAAATTAGTACACATGTAACATATAACATAATATACGTAGCAGTGTAAGTAAATCACAAAAGTCTATGTTCGAGTTGTAGTCTAGGCTCACTTATATGTCCTAAAGACTCGGACGGGTACACTAATGCAAATCCTAGTTCCCTACAACCAATAGCTCTGATACCAAATGTATCACCCCGTCAGAATCCACTGACGGTGTGTTAACCTCCGGTCCCACAGTTAATGGTCACGCCCTCTATATGAGACGTTTTCTGAAAAGCATTTGCATTAATTTCAAAAGACGTTGTCATTAAATGTAAAGTAATTCAAAACAGTTAACATTAATGACAAAAGTAAATAATCCCAAACATTATTTAAATAAATAGTTTTCAATGCGAATGTAATTGTCTTGACAAAAAGTCATGCTGAACTCCAATCCAATGTATGCACCAAGCAAGCATAAAGTCATCAAAGTAGCGGAAACTTATACCTTTAAGAACCTGAGATAAAACATGAAAACGGATCAACAAAATTGTTGAGTGAATCTACATGTTTAGTAAATCGTTTAGCGTTTGTTAGACACGAGATTTCGTTCAAAGCAGTAAAAATTATACATCTATTATGAGCACTTGAATATAAAGCTTTAACCTGCGAATAGCTAAAGCGCTACGCGACTTCCTTTACCCTATATAGCATACACTGATCAAGTGTACAAGTTACGAAATAATAAACACTCGTTCGTTGAGTGAGGTTTGTCAGACCTACCGGATCCGTCCCCATTATTCGAGCTTACAAATGTAATTAAGATATTCAAGCTAAGGGCTTTTTGATCGAACTCATATGTATATTGAGTTTTTGTACTCGTGTCTAATTCGTAAAACAGTTTGAAAACAGCATGTTATCTCATCACAAAAAGTAAAAGTGTATGGGACTGTAGACTCACCTTGAGTGCACCTGAGTAAATCACAAGTAATGAGTAGTCGAATTAATACGACCGAGTGATGTAACCTATCTCAATATATAGAATTTGATTCATAGTACAGTTGTCCTAATTGCTCTAACCGACGCACTTGTAAAGTAAAAGTCAATAAAAGTCAACTAGTTCATGCAAGTCAAACTTGGTCAAGTTGGTCAACCTAAGTCAACTACATCAGTAGGTCATGTCAATGATATCGTAAAGTCAAACCAAGGTCAACTCAATAGTTTCAAACATTCGTTCGTCAAATTCACGTTTACTAGTTCGATTACCGTAAGTGTTCACAAAAGTCATGCAATCGAGCAAGCATTATTCACAAATGACACATAAAAAAATTATGATAAACTCCAGATCATAAGTACATGTCATAAGCTTTCTAAAAAGACCAATCACGCTATCATACGGTCCCCAGAACTCACGTAGCATGCAAATCTTTCTAGTTCAGTTTCCGTTCGAGCATCAGTTTTATAGAAATTCTCATTTAATCTAGGAACATGTAAATCATACAAGACCAGTGGAAGAATTTCACAAACATCTCAAAGTTTAATCTATCAAAAGATCTAAGAAATTCATATAGCCAATTTGTACAGTTTTTCCAATCAAGTCAGAATTTCTGAATTAGACAGAATCCAGACCTATGATTTTAGCATGCATAAAGCACATAGCAAATAGAGTTTTCAGAGATTAACATACAAATGACATGCTCCTTAATACTCAAATAACAACATATAAGAAGCTCAAGTTCTAAAACAAATTCTAATTCATGCTAGACCATTATATGTACAACCAAGACAGATTCGACTCGATTTAAGTAGCCATTTTCGGGAGCGATTATCCGGACATTTAGAGACAATTAACACACAAAGTCTACATTGTTGGTTGAATGTGGGTTAATGCACTAAACGATAAACCAAAGTATGATTAACCAAAGAATATGTTTTGATGATGACACATACATATGCATAAGTGATGATTGACATCTTAACATAAAACACGCAAGGTCACTAATCCATACTTTATCTTGCAAATGACCAAGTCAAACATAGGTTAAAGAATGAAATCAAAAGTTCAGCTAAACACACAGTCGAGGTACGGTCGACCGCATAGTCAACCGTGAACCCCAAACTGAATTGCAACGCAATTTTGTGAAAACAAGTTGCACGGTCGCCACCACGGTCAACGGCAGTGCGACCGTAGTTTTCTCTGTTACCATTTTCGACCAAATAAAGTTTGACTAGTTCCCGACATCTATAATTCATGAAACCTTTCTCAACATGCTTAGAATAGATACCTTCTTCATACTCAACCGAGTTTTGGTCATAAAAACACTAATTGTGATTAATTACGCCTAATGACATCTTAATGACAAATTAACCAAGATTAGGCATAACACATAAGTGTTAATCAACAACTTGTGATCTTAATTCTTATCTAGATATCCTTAGTATGATCATCAAGTACCAACACACTTAAGCCAATGTCACTAGAAAAAATGATTGCTATTAGAAATGACTTAGTGATTAATTAAGGCTAAATGAGGAACAATGCTCTCAAGGTTAACTAGTAATGACTTGTAATCCTAAAACACACTTAGAAACATTTAGGATGGTCTCTTCCCTTGTGCATGTGTTGGACATTAATGTGTGCTTACACATTAATCAAGCAATATGTTTTATTGCAAATTAAACTTATGAAGTGCTTGAATTATAAGTTGTGCAAGTATCTATATAATTGATCCTAGAATAACTATCTCTTGCTATGTGAGTATTACTTGCTACTTGTCAATATGTGTCACGACCCGGAAAATTTCGACTAATTTTAAACCAAACTCTCGATACGATTCAATATTTTTGACACAATAAGAAAAGTCTGTTATGTTGAGTCTCAAAAAGTTTGAACTGTTTCATATATTCAATTGACCTTCGACTGTTCTCGACGATTCACGAACAACTAATTGTAAATAGATACATGTATATTTAAATATATATATATATATATGTATGTAAATATTTCTTGTAAATATATATAATTATATTAAAAATATATAATATATTTATTTTAGTAGTTAAAACTTGCTACTTAAAACTATTTGCATATAGAAAGAGAATACATATAAAATAACTGATTTCGAGCCTAATTAGTAAACGTCAGTGACACTCGGTTGACGTTTTGTTAGTTTTAATATAGATGTAATACATGTTCGTGAATGATTAAGATAAAAGTTTGACTGTAAATTGATTACGAAGACTTTAGATTTGTCAAAAATATTTTTACCTTTTTAAGATTAAATATTAGCACTCCGTACATATAAATTGGAACAGAAAATAAATAATTATTGAACCTTTTTGATCAGGTTTCAAACAGTTAATGGGTGAAATAATTAAATATATTTAATCTAAAAATTTGGGATTTTTAGGAACACTTTGGTACGTTAACTGTTTAGCAATGGACACGATATGGTCATTCGGGATAAACTGTCGGCAGTATATTTACAATTAAAGATCACGAGAGTTTCATTAGTTTACTGTGTTTGTTATCATTCATCTATCTAAACTTCAATATATATAGATATATCTACAATATGTATTTGATCAATCTGCATCCTCACTCCATCTATCTTCAACTTTCATCGCCACCACCTTATTTCTTTTTCATCGTGAAGCACAACCCTTCTTACCACCTCAAGCATCACCTTGAGCCACCACCATGAACCACCATCGACAACCTCTTCAAACCCACAACCATCGAACACACCATCATCAGGTATCACCAAACCCATCGCCAACTTGCAACATCGCCATCGTTAATCAATCCATCACCATGACCCATCATAACCATCGACAATCATTAACCACCTACGGCCATCTCAACTCGACATCATCCTCTATTTTCTTTTTCTTCTTCTTGGTGACAACCGCCACCCACTTCACCATAAAATTCATAACCCTCGTCACTGCTAAACACCTTTGTTCCTGTGTTCGAATATGATCAACCGTCACCTTTGTCGACACCCACCACCTTCTTGCTCGTTTAAAACCATCGAAAACATCCATCATTATAATCTATTTATTGTTGCTGCTACGGCTATCTTCAGCTCGAGAACGATCAAAAACCACCTCCATCGTGAATAAACAACATCACTTAAATCACCTTATGAATAACCCATATCATCACAACACAAACCCAACGATCATCACCTTTTGTTTCTTGTTTCGGTTAATCACATCACCACTGGTTAACCACCACTTCTAAATCATTAAACCCACCACCATCAACACTTTCAACACCCATTAAACCATAAAGACTAATATTTTCTATCTCCTACTGTTTTCGTTTAAAAACCCAAACATAAATCCCACTTGTATTATTAAAGGTTGATGAGGTAGTATTGACAAGGATGTTATAATTGTCGACAACTTCTAGTGACAAGGAATAAGTGGATTGTTTAATTATGACATATAATTTAATCAAATGAAAAGTTGACATGAATAACTAAATCAATTACCTTTTAATATACAAATGGGTCCTCGTTATTTCATGAAGTAACTAGTGTCGAAATTGAAGACTTTTTTTTCTTCTTTTCTGTTTTAACGAATGGAGGAGAAGATATGGTGTTGATGAGGTTTATTAACAAATGTTTAGGATTATGATTATAATTATGTTTAGGATGATGATAGTGGTGATCATGATAATAATTATGATAGGGATTACTTTGGTGATAGCGATGATGAACGAGAAGAGAGGTGCACATGTTACAAACTCTAATGTTTGGGTTTTTTGTATTTTGAACAAATCCACGAAGCAAATTAGGCCTCATCCATTATTATTATTATTTTTTGTCGACACAATTTATCACAGCTGGACGTTTACTCTATGAGGGCATATTTTCTTTGTTGGTCGTAGCATATTGTTGCACTTAATGGACCGTAATCCTAATTGGGTTTTCCTGTTGGGCTGCTACAACAGCTTCCTATTTACTTTCTGCCGAAGCCCACTTCCCACTTGTTGGGCCAAAATTGACGAACTAGTTTACAGTGGGTTATTATAATCTTGATGATGTTACGATTATGATTCATGATATATGTAAGATTAGGTGATGAAAAAGGAAGATGATAAATATGAGATAGATGATGTTATCGAGTGATGGGTGAGGATAATATAAGAGTGATGATGTAAATAGCGAGATAAATGATGATCACAGCTACATAAATGATTAAGCAAAAATGATCTTTATGATGACGGTTATGATGATGAAGAATGATGGAAGTTGATGATGAGATTAGATGGTTAAGATTATGATGAAGATGATCGGTTAAGATATTGATTATCATTAATAATGATCGTGAGATTATGATTTAGGATGATGAATCGAAGACGTTTAGGTTGTTATCGGGTTAGCGGGACATCGCGGGTTTAAACCCGGACTTGGACATTTTTAAGGGCTACTTCTGTGAGGTAGTTATTTATTTATCTATTTACTTATTATTATTATTATTTTATTATTATTATTATTATTATCATTATGAATTATGATTATCATTATCATTATCATTATCATTATTATTATTATTATTATTATTATTATTATTATTATTATATTATTATTCTTATTATTATTATTATTATTATTATTATTATTATTATTATTATTATTATTATTATTATTATTATTATTATTATTATTATTATTATTATTATTATTATCATTATCATTATTATTATTATTATTATTATTATTTACCTAAGAAATATTAGATACATAACATATTAATATTACATAAAAATTATAGAATAACGAATTAACACTAATTATATAAATATTTACATATTACAAATTATTGATTTTCAATATAATACTAATCACACACACACACACACACACACACACACACACATATATATATATATATATATATATATATATATATATATATATATATATATATATATATATATATATATATATACATATACATATACATATACATATACATATACATATATATATAAAACTATCTAAATATTAATTATTTTAAATGATTATACAAACTAAATATAAGATATATAATTTAAGATATAATATATATATTTGTTCGACTACAATTATGTGTGTTAATATATATAAATGATATAGGTTCGTGAATCTGAGGCCTACCATATACTTGTTCAATGACGTCATATGTATTTTTACTACAAAATACAGTATGGTGAGTTTCATTTGCTCCCTTATATATATATTTTTGGGACTGAGAATACATGCGCTGTTTTTATAAATGTTTACAAAATAGACACAAGTACTTAAAAATATATTCTACGTTGAGTTGTACCACTGGCATATTTCCCTGTAGCTTGGTAACTACTATTTACATGGGTATTGTAAACGCGAATCCTGTTGATAGATCTATCGGGCCTGACAACCCCAACCGGACTGGACGACCAGTATTCAACGGTTGCACAGTACTTCGTTTTGTAGGCTACACTTGGTACAGTGTAGTGAGATTTCATAATAAAGGGAATATGCGACGTTGATTAATAGTTAAGTATGGTTACCAAGTGCTCAACCACTTAGAATGCTTTACATACACTTGCGAGTGTATTATGTTTATGATTATGAAATCTTGTGGTCTATTAATATATTAAAAAGATTGTTATGATAAACCTATGAACTCACCAACCTTTTGGTTGACACTTTAAAGCATGTTTATTCTCAGGTACGAATTAAGTCTTCCGCTGTGCATTTGCTCATTTTAAGGACATTACTTGGAGTCGATCATCGCAATGGGACCAAATGTTGATGACTTCGTTCAGGTGGATAAGGACGGGTCGTCACAGGTGGTATCAGAGCGTTGGTCCTAGCGAACCAGGTCTTGCATTAGTGTGTCTAACTGATAGTTGTTAGGATGCATTAGCGAGTCTGGACTTCGACCTTAGCTGCATATTATAAGTATTGTATATCATTCCTAGTGGAAAATTTCCTGCTAATCATTCCTAAGTCTAGACATGCCTTACTGCCTTTATTGCATAGATAGTGTATAGACAAATTTATATCTTAGCGTATCTATTACGGTAAACTTTGCCTGATATCTTCCGTAAATTTCTCCGTAATTTAAGGGATCCTGGTACTATATATATCTAGGCATATTATGCATTGAGAATACCATCCAACTATCATTTGCTGTCACTAAGCTTTTCATACCAAAAATCTTTTCTGTGATCGCGTACACGATGGCCTCTACGAATTGACCAAGTTCTTCTGACTCCGAAGATAGCGTGACGGGAGCGCACCAACCGATCAACTACCGTGATTTCTTTAGAAAGTGGGGATGGGTTCGCGAAATACTTACCCTATGGAGAAATGAAGAAGGTACTCCATATCACGAGCCAAACTTACCACCTAACGTCGGAGTGCTCGACCCGCTCACCGGTGAACCTGTTCGCAACACCGTTTATACCCTTTTTGCAAGAATTTTTCGTCTTGAGGCTACCATTAACGGAACTAGAGAAGATATCCGACCTCTACCTCACACTGATAACCAACCAGGGTTAGTAGAAGAAGTTAAAGAACTCCGAGCTCGAGTGTTAACTTTAGAGAGCACGGTACACAATTTGCAAGCACTAGCAGTATCATCAACACCAGTAACATCACCAGCCTCAGCACCAACAGCACTAGTACCACCAAGAACAACATCCGCGTCACCAGCTTCGACATTTCATTCTGTACCTCGAGTATAATCATCGTTCTACATGACGTTCTACATCATTTATCTTAGTTCGACATAGTGATTATGTAACCTCTAATGTTTTAGAGATTATATATTCTTGTTCTAACGGTAAATCAGATGAGTTAATATCATATTAACTCATTAAATCCATGATTGCATCTGAAGAAAATATATATGTATATATGTTTTCATAAAGATTGTAATTAAAAATTCTTTAGTACAAAGTGTTAATTGTGAAAATATTTTAACGGGTAGGTAATACCCGAGGAATATTCAGATTTCACATTAATAAGTTACAATGTACATTCTTCGAAGCTGATTCAACAGTCGTTTACTATCCTACTTACATCCACCGATATACGTATCCGTTCACCACAGAATAACCATTTTCATTCAATTTCATATTTGGATTTTGATCTATCAGAATTCAACAAGTGGCATAATGAAGAAAACATGGGACAAAGTAAAATTTGTTAGAAACAAACGAACTAACTAATTGAAATATTGTTAAGAATCCACGCTAACTGTTCCTAGCTAACTATTCCTAGCTAACTGGTTACATTTTATTTATCGCAATTTAATTATCGCAATTTACATTCTCGCAATTTTATTTATCGTTATTTAATTTCTGTATTTATTTTACGCATTTTAAATAACGGGACACGTATACAAGGTTTCGACATATCATATTGACCCATCTATATATTTATCTTGGAACAACCATAGACACTCTATATGCAAATGACGGAGTTAGCTATACAGGGTTGAGGTTGATTCCAAAATATATATATAGTTTGAGTTGTGATCAATACTGAGACCGGTACACGGGTCACGATACGTATTAATTAATTCGAATGTTATATATTAAACTATATATGAACTATTGGACTATTGGACTATTGGATTAATAACTTTGGACAATTAAAATGAATTAAAATATTGATTATAATATATGAAACTAAATAATTCTTCAAGTTTGCCACTTGAATTCATCTTAAACCTCATTTGAATCTTGACGATTCCAATTCATGTTCAAATCTTTCATGATTCTTGAAAACACCTCGATCGAGAGGATGAACCAGCCGCACTTCATCTACGGAAGAAAAGATTGATGCATATAGTTATGCACCTGAAAAACCCTCGGAAACTGAGTAAACGATTAACACGTAGCTGTGCTAATTCCTTTAGTGTTATTATTACCCAAAATAATTTGGTAATCCCTTTCAAAGTAGCAAATTTTGTCACAGCTCCAACAAGTCAACTCCGACTTTTCATCCGAAACAACCTTATTATAACCTTGATATATATGTGTACTCTTTATTGTTACTGGGGAACCTTTTATATTCCACCATATTACCATCAGCGTTTAATCATCTAAAAACACAATTCTCCAGAAAACACCTCGATTTGATAACCGATGATCCAGATCCGTTAACTTTGAAAATACTGACGAAGCAGCGAAAGCTATAGATGGTCTTAATGGCCAAAAGCTTGACAATAAGAATGGTATGTTAGAAAAGCTCAGAAAATTTGGAACTGAAAAACGGATTGAGCTAACCATAAAGGAAACCAAGGAGAAATACAAGTAACATACTCTAAATTCATAGAACCCAGATAAATCTGAATTCGATGAAATCTTTAGAGAATATCTTGCTCCGTACCCACGTTAAAATCTTGCGGAAAATTTTCTCCATCAATCTTCGGACTTAGAAATTCCAAAAATATCATCATAAATATCTTCGATATTTCTGAGGATATTTATTCTTGTCCGAATTATCTACCTCTTCGTGTTTTCAGAATTTCATTATATTGGAAACTTCTGTAAGTCTAAGTATAAATTATGAATGAATTGTGGAGAAGTGTTGGGAACTGAAGCATGAGTTAGTATAATATAATGCGCTTGGCCAATGTGATTATATTACAGTAAGGCATGCTGAGTTTCTAATGGGACGTGATGATTCACAGATTATAACGTCATCATGTGTCATGTTACACGACTCTTCCATTCAACTTAATCTTTAAACATATCACGAATAAATTCTCTTGATATTTCTGTTCTTTCCATGATTCCAATAGTTGCTAATTAAGCATGCTATTACACTCGCTTTCTGCTTAAAACATTTTCTTTATATTCCTTGAATTCCGAAAATCCACCTATACTATGTCAAAAGTTAAATCTCAATCTCAATCTTTTGTGACAGCTTCACTCGTACGCTTCACATAATCGAATCGTTTTATCTATATTACTCAATAGTGATAAAACTTTAATTATTAACTCATAATCATCATGAAAACATTTTTATTATTAGCCATGACGACCTCACTCAAATTTCGGGACGAATTTTCTTTAACGGGTAGGTACTGTCACGACCCGGAAAATTTCGACTAATTTTAAACCAAACTCTCGATACGATTCAATATTTTTGACACAATAAGAAAAGTCTGTTATGTTGAGTCTCAAAAAGTTTGAACTATTTCATATATTCAATTGACCTTCGACTGTTCTCGACGATTCACGAACAACTAATTGTAAATAGATACATGTATATTTAAATATATATATATATGTATGTAAATATTTCTTGTAAATATATATAATTATATTAAAAATATATAATATATTTATTTTAGTAGTTAAAACTTGCTACTTAAAACTATTTGCATATAGAAAGAGAATACATATAAAATAACTGATTTCGAGCCTAATTAGTAAACGTCAGTGACACTCGGTTGACGTTTTGTTAGTTTTAATATAGATGTAATACATGTTCGTGAATGATTAAGATAAAAGTTTGACTGTAAATTGATTACGAAGACTTTAGATTTGTCAAAAATATTTTTACCTTTTTAAGATTAAATATTAGCACTCCGTACATATAAATTGGAACAGAAAATAAATAATTATTGAACCTTTTTGATCAGGTTTCAAACAGTTAATGGGTGAAATAATTAAATATATTTAATCTAAAAATTTGGGATTTTTAGGAACACTTTGGTACGTTAACTGTTTAGCAATGGACACGATATGGTCATTCGGGATAAACTGTCGGCAGTATATTTACAATTAAAGATCACGAGAGTTTCATTAGTTTACTGTGTTTGTTATCATTCATCTATCTAAACTTCAATATATATAGATATATCTACGATATGTATTTGATCAATCTGCATCCTCACTCCATCTATCTTCAACTTTCATCGCTACCACCTTATTTCTTTTTCATCGTGAAGCACAACCCTTCTTACCACCTCAAGCATCACCTTGAGCCACCACCATGAACCACCATCGACAACCTCTTCAAACCCACAACCATCGAACACACCATCATCGGGTATCACCAAACCCATCGCCAACTTGCAACATCGCCATCGTTAATCAATCCATCACCATGACCCATCATAACCATCGACAATCATTAACCACCTACGGCCATCTCAACTCGACATCATCCTCTATTTTCTTTTTCTTCTTCTTGGTGACAACCGCCACCCACTTCACCATAAAATTCATAACCCTCGTCACTGCTAAACACCTTTGTTCCTGTGTTCGAATATGATCAACCGTCACCTTTGTCGACACCCACCACCTTCTTGCTCGTTTAAAACCATCGAAAACATCCATCATTATAATCTATTTATTGTTGCTGCTACGGCTATCTTCAGCTCGAGAACGATCAAAAATCACCTCCATCGTGAATAAACAACATCACTTAAATCACCTTATGAATAACCCATATCATCACAACACAAACCCAACGATCATCACCTTTTGTTTCTTGTTTCAGTTAATCACATCACCACTGGTTAACCACCACTTCTAAATCATTAAACCCACCACCATCAACACTTTCAACACCCATTAAACCATAAAGACTAATATTTTCTATCTCCTACTGTTTTCGTTTAAAAACCCAAACATAAATCCCACTTGTATTATTAAAGGTTGATGAGGTAGTATTGACAAGGATGTTATAATTGTCGACAACTTCTAGTAACAAGGAATAAGTGGATTGTTTAATTATGACATATAATTTAATCAAATGAAAAGTTGACATGAATAACTAAATCAATTACCTTTTAATATACAAATGGGTCCTCGTTATTTCATGAAGTAACTAGTGTCGAAATTGAAGACTTTTTTTTCTTCTTTTCTGTTTTAACGAATGGAGGAGAAGATATGGTGTTGATGAGGTTTATTAACAAATGTTTAGGATTATGATTATAATTATGTTTAGGATGATGATAGTGGTGATCATGATAATAATTATGATAGGGATTACTTTGGTGATAGCGATGATGAACGGGAAGAGAGGTGCACATGTTACAAACTCTAATGTTTGGGTTTTCTGTATTTTGAACAATTCCACGAAGCAAATTAGGCCTCATCCATTATTATTATTTTTTTTTGTCGACACAATTTATCACAGCTGGACGTTTACTCTATGAGGGCATATTTTCTTTGTTGGTCGTAGCATATTGTTGCACTTAATGGACCGTAATCCTAATTGGGTTTTCCTGTTGGGCTGCTACAACAGCTTCCTATTTACTTTCTGCCGAAGCCCACTTCCCACTTGTTGGGCCAAAATTGACGAACTAGTTTACAGTGGGTTATTATAATCTTGATGATGTTACGATTATGATTCATGATATATGTAAGATTAGGTGATGAAAAAGGAAGATGATAAATATGAGATAGATGATGTTATCGAGTGATGGGTGAGGATAATATAAGAGTGATGATGTAAATAGCGAGATAAATGATGATCACAGCTACATAAATGATTAAACAAAAATGATCTTTATGATGACGGTTATGATGATGAAGAATGATGGAAGTTGATGATGAGATTAGATGGTTAAGATTATGATGAAGATGATCGGTTAAGATATTGATTATCATTAATAATGATCATGAGATTATGATTTAGGATGATGAATCGAAGACGTTTAGGTTGTTATCGGGTTAGCGGGCCGTCGCGGGTTTAAACCCGGACTTGGACATTTTTAAGGGCTACTTCTGTGAGGTAGTTATTTATTTATCTATTTACTTATTATTATTATTATTATTATTATTATCATTATGAATTATGATTATCATTATCATTATCATTATTATTATTATTATTATTATTATTATTATATTATTATTATTATTATTATTATTATTATTATTATTATTATTATCATTATTATTATTATTATCATTATCATTATTATTATTATTATTATTATTATTTACCTAAGAAATATTAGATACATAACATATTAATATTACATAAAAATTATAGAATAACGAATTAACACTAATTATATAAATATTTACATATTACAAATTATTGATTTTCAATATAATACTAATCACACACACACACACACACACACACACACACACACACATATATATATATATATATATATATATATATATATATATATATATATATATATATACATACATATACATATACATATACATATACATATACATATACATATACATATATATATAAAACTATCTAAATATTAATTATTTTAAATGATTGTACAAACTAAATATAAGATATATAATTTAAGATATAATATATATATTTGTTCGACTACAATTATGTGTGTTAATATATATAAATGATATAGGTTCGTGAATCTGAGGCCTACCATATACTTGTTCAATGACGTCATATGTATTTTTACTACAAAATACAGTATGGTGAGTTTCATTTGCTCCCTTTTATATATATTTTTGGGACTGAGAATACATGCGCTGTTTTTATAAATGTTTACAAAATAGACACAAGTACTTAAAAATATATTCTACGTTGAGTTATACCACAGGCATATTTCCCTGTAGCTTGGTAACTACTATTTACATGGGTATTGTAAACGCGAATCCTGTTGATAGATCTATCGGGCCTGACAACCCCAACCGGACTGGACGACCAGTATTCAACGGTTGCACAGTACTTCGTTTTGTAGGCTACACTTGGTACAGTGTAGTGAGATTTCATAATAAAGAGAATATGCGACGTTGATTAATAGTTAAGTATGGTTACCAAGTGCTCAACCACTTAGAATGCTTTACATACACTTGCGAGTGTATTATGTTTATGATTATGAAATCTTGTGGTCTATTAATATATTAAAAAGATTGTTATGATAAACCTATGAACTCACCAACCTTTTGGTTGACACTTTAAAGCATGTTTATTTTCAGGTACGAATTAAGTCTTTCGCTGTGCATTTGCTCATTTTAAGGACATTACTTGGAGTCGATCATCGCAGTGGGACCAAATGTTGATGACTTCGTTCAGGTGGATAAGGACGGGTCGTCACAATATGCTTAATACTCATAAACTTGTTAACTTGATTAACATGTTTGCTATGTGCTCATTAGTTAGGATTCAAGTAACTAACCTACTCCAATAGATTAAGTGTAAAATGGTTCACAATAAAATTAGAGTCAATTGTCTATTTGGTCTAGTATAAGTAACTAAGTGTGATTGCTTATTCAAGAATAACTTAACCTTAATGTGTCTACATACTTCATGATTATCTTATAGAGACATCATTCAATTAATCTCTAATTAAACTCAAAGAGGACATGACTTGTGATTAATTGAAACTAGAAAGTTAATGACATAGTGACTAGTCTTTAGAATTGAACCAAGGACATTAAAGTGACTAAGTCTTGACCAAACTGAGATTTCCCAAAATATCAATCAAGACACTTCTCCAAGAATGTTGGGTTTACCACTTTTGGAATGATTAGTCACTTTCATGCATTAAGACCAAATCTCACACACTTAATGCATATAGTACTTGTATAGGATGTTTGGTTTCTTTTGCAGGTGCTAGAAGGAGTAAAGGTGCCAAAATGTAGTGTTCAAATTTGAGTCAAACGGCTATACAACGGACACTAAATTTGGACTGGAGCACGCACGGTCGCACCACGGTCGACCGTGATGGCAACCGTGTGTCAACGGCTACTTTTTGAATCTCACTATATAAGGCAAATATTTAAGAGCATTTGAAGGTGACCCTCTTGCATATTTTAAAGGCTTATTTCCAGTGATCACAAGTGCATCAATTACTACTCAAATGTGATCAAGCAAGAGAAGATTCTATGATCTTATAGATATAGAATTGGGTTGTTGTAAACTTACTAATCAAAATCATTTATTTTGTGAGTTTACTTAATGTAATGTATGTCCTAGTATTGTGTTAGGAACATCATTGCAAAGTGTATAAGTCTTGTAACTTCAATTAATAGAAGCATAGGCTAGCTTAGTGATCTACTTCCTTAAAGGGACTTAGGAAGTTGATTAATCTTATTTGGAGATTAATACTTGTCCAAGGTGAAGAAAAGTTGATCTAGGTTGGAGTTGATCTTTCAAAGGGATAGAAAAATTAGGTTTGTTGTCTACCAAAGAAGTTGAAGACTTGTAAATCGGATCTCCACCGGGTTTGGAGAAAAGTGCTTAGTGAAGCAACAAATCCCGATTAGTGTAATCGGGGAGTGGATTAAGGTGGATTAGTTAACATCCACCCGAACCACTATAAATCCTTGTGTCTATGTTTTTTACATTACTTCATTTATCATTTTGAACATATACACTACACACATCAAGTTTGAGTTGAGTAGGTTGATCAAAGTTGAATCGAATTTGGTGATCAATCGAAAAAGTGTTAAAAAAGTATTAAGTAACTATTCACCCCCCCCTCTAGTTACTTATAATTGGTATCAGAGCGGTTGCTCAAATCATTGCGCTATAAACGATCGCGAAAGCTTCAAAATTCGTTTTGTGCAAAAACTTGAGTCAACGGTTCGCGGATCAACTCAAACTATGGGATACTTGAAAGAATTGGTGAAAGAAGCACCAATCTTTGATAAGATGAATATTGATGTGTGGAAATTAATATTTGAGTCTTATCTCAAATCCAAGGATTACTACTTGTGGAGAATAATCAAAGTAGGAGACTTTGTACCACAAGCTAGTTCAAGGCTAGTGAAGTCAACATTTCAAAACAATGATGTTTTGAAACAATTTGATGCAATTTCACTACTTCATGGAATTCTTCCTAGTGAAGAAAGATTAAAGATAATTTCATGTGAAAGTGCTAAAGAATGTTGGGATTCACTACGTTCTCAAGAAGATTTAAACTCTAGGAGTTTAAAGGGTAAAGGAATTGGAAAGGATTTGGAAAAGATTGGTGATTCTCAAGCAAAAGGGTTGAATGGAAATGAAGACTTTTGCCTCATGAGTTCTTTGAATGATTTGGATCAAGATGGTCAAAGTGAAGAAGAGGTTGAATCTCCATTCAAAGAAGATGATGTCTCAAGTATGGATTGCAATGAGGTACATGTATTCTATCCTTCTAATTATGAAGAATTGTTAGATGATTACAAGAATATTAAATTTGTGTATGATAGTAGTCGTGACAAAGTAAAACTTTTGGAGAAAGAATTACACAAAGTTAGACAACTTAACAAAGTTTTAATTGATGAAAATAACACCTTGAAAAGAAAACTTGAAAGGATAACTATTTGTGATTCATCAAGAGATAAACATGAAATGAATATATGTCATGACTCTAGCAAACACAAATCTTGTAATCAAAGTCCATTGTCTATTATTAGGAAAATTGAAAATATGGGAAAAATGGACCAAGCTAGCAATTCTATGGAAGGGATAAGTCAAGGATTGGGTAATCTTAAAATCAATCAAAATCAATGATCAAAATGCTAATAAGAATAACCTTCTCAAAAAGACTTTGTATTAATAAAAGGTTTTTCTTGCAAATGCAAAATTATTTTTGAAAAATGATTTTAAAAGATTAGTGTAGGAAGCTTACTTGCCTTAGGATTGTGTGTTTATGTGAAAATATGTATTGCATGCTAGATTGATGCGTTTTGTGTATACTATGTGAATGATTAAATATGAATATATATATATATATATGTATATATATATATATATATATACATATAGATATTGTATATTACGTGTCATTGATGATTAAACATCGGGAGGATGTAATCATTCAATGTTAGGAAAAGAAAACTCGTCCTCAAGTATTCTTTAGAACCTAAGAATCGTCAAAACGCGTTCGAAGAAAGAAGAAGTGAAGAAATAAGTGATCAGAAGGATCCACGGCAGCACCACGGCTGACCGTACACACGACCGCAGACTCCTGTCCTGTACGTGTAAAAATATCTGCACGGCTAACACCACGGTCGACCGTGCTTCGACCGTGCATGGCCTGATTCTGTTTTAAATCAAATTAAACCCTCACTTTTATTTCTTTTCA
This sequence comes from Rutidosis leptorrhynchoides, assembly GCF_046630445.1. Lineage (NCBI taxonomy): Eukaryota > Viridiplantae > Streptophyta > Magnoliopsida > Asterales > Asteraceae > Rutidosis > Rutidosis leptorrhynchoides. The sequence continues at coordinate 549,418,903 of NC_092334.1, forward strand.
ACCCACTTCAAAACACACACACCTACACACGGCTGAGAAAATCGATCGCACGGAGAAGAACGCTCATTCCATCAATTTCAATTCCTACTTTCGGTATGATTAACCCTTGCTTTCCTAGCATTCAATTGTATTTGTATGATGATTTAGGGTTATGAAGAAACCCTAACTAGAATGAATCAAAACTTAAATTGATGCAAACAATTGAAATTGTTCTTGAAGAACAATTTAGAAACAATTGTAGTAATGATTGTAGTATATATATGCATTGATTTAACTTTCGATAATTCTAGGGTTAATTATACATCTAGGTTAAATTTTCATAGAAGCATTATTCATTTGATATAAATGACATTGTTGCAAACTGAGTGTAATAATGTTAGATGTCAAAACATGTGTTGATGATGATCTCAATAGTCTAGAACACATATGAACTTTGTGAAAATTTTAATCTAGTTGCAAACTCATTGACACTAATGAAGAGTGAAAATGTGAAGAATGTTAACATCAAAATGTCTAAGTATTGATGATAATTAAAGTTTGCAAAACTTGTTAGCTACAATTGAATTGTACACCTTGAACTAAACTAAAGTATCATTGTGTAGAAAATGGCTAGAGGAAAAGGCAAGACTGTTGTAGCAAAAAGAAAAGACTCATATGATCCACCATCTGATCTTAAAGAGAGAATTGCCTACAACATTGAATTTCTGACAGGCAGAAAAATCACCGAGGGGAGAAGAGTCGCTCACACCGAAATGCCTGAACTTGTAAGGCAGTTTGAAAAACTCAAATGGATATCCTTTCTCACTCTAAAAGGCCCTATCCATCCCTCACTCATTCGAGAATTTTACGTTAATTTCAACTTTGTGAATGATGAAGTGTTCTTCAATCTTCTGGGCGTTAATTATCGTTATTCACTCAAGGATTTCAGGATCATGTTGGACGTTCCCACTTAGGGGGAAAAATTCTACAACAGACAACATGATCTTTCGAATCTTCATGACTTCATTTCAAACAAAACTCCTCTAATCGATACACTGTGCAAAAATGATGCTCCAAGAACTGAAATTGAGAAATCTGGTGTACAAGGAAAACACCTTCGTCCTGAGTATGACACTTGGAACAAAATCATCATCCACAACATCTATTGCAAATTTGACAATCACTCAAATGTCCAACCCACTCAATTTGCTCTGATGTGGTGCTTAGAGTAATGATATCAAAGTAAACATGGCATATCTCATGGCATCAAGAATGAGCGGACCTATTACGGAGACCACTCGTGCATTACCCTATGGACTACATCTCAATAAAGTGTTTGACTATTTGGGTGTCACAAGTGATAACTTTCATCAACCCACACTTGCCATATTCAAAGGACCAAAAACCTCAGAATTAACCTCCCGAAAATGAAAAAGAACGTCAGGAGAAGTAAGGATCGGTAGAGAAAATGCTGAGATACCTGACAGTGAAGACGAAGAAGCTTATGAACAAGTTCAAGAGTGTAAGATAATGGCAAAGATGGACAAAATCTACAAGGAACAAATTAAAAATTTCAAAAAGGAGTCAAAGATTGTGAAGATGATGAAAGGAGTAATAAAGAAGTTGACCTGCAAGACAAGCGATACGGAGGATGAAAACTCAAGTGAATCAATCTAAGAATTCCTTGAAAAAGAATAATTGTGGTAAGGAATGTGTAAGACAATTATGCTATGATTCTATGGTTGAATGTAGACATAATGCATTTGAATTTTATAATTCCTTGATCTTACTCAAAAATGTGAAAGACTAAATAACTAAAAAAGTGTTGCAGATAACATGCGGTCGCAGGCACGGCTGACCGTGACCGTGACCGCAGATTGACTACAATTCATTCAAGGTTCATTAAATACACACCTATAGCAAATCAATACCACTAACTTACAAACAATATCCAAAAGCAATCAAATTTAACTTCTTCTTTAAACTTCTTGAACAAAACAATTACTCAAAATGGATGGAAATCTTTTGCTCAAGATTCTTTAAATTGAGAATTCTCAAAGAACTTCTTGCACCACAAAACAATGAGCTCTCCAAAACCCTTTATCTTTTCAAACACCAAACATCACTCAAATCTCAAAATGATAAAAGTTCACAACAAACTTCCATTTGATGAAAAGAAGAACTCTCAAGATGATTCAAGGCACATCCAAGAAGAACATGAAGTGTTCTATGACTATCCTACTCTTCAAAGTGAGTTTGATAAAATTGGATGGGGATCATTTCTTTCACTTAAAACCTACACATTTCCTTCACTTGTCAAGCAATTTTATTCAAAGTTTGAATTTACCTCTGACCGAAGGGTAAAATTCACTCTGCTTGATCAAGACCATGTGATGACACTTAAGCGATTTAGCTACATCCTTAGAGTGCCAACAAAAGGAGCTGAGTTCTATGATACAAAGAATCATATACAACTCCTTCCAAAGTTCATTCCAAGAAGAGCACTAACCTCACTCTTCATTGATCCAGAACTAAAACTAAGTACTCTATGTCAAGAAGGAGTTTTTGATAATGACATTCGACCGGAGTATGGAACATGCAAAATGATCATAGGTAACAACATATTCTTCAGAAAAGAAGATGATGATAAAGTATCCATGACTGAACTTGGACTCATGTGGTGCTTAACTAAGTCCATACAAGTAAATCTTGCCTACATAATGGCTTCCAGGATGCAAGATCTTAAACAAGATCCTACACAATCATATCCCTATGGTCACCGCTTGACGCTTCTATTCAAGCATCTCAACGCACTGAACCTCACATCTCCCTCAGAAACCAAATGCATCATCTCCCATGCTTAATAGAGATGTTTCAATTGTTGTACCCTCCATGCATATTTTCATCACTATGTTTCGTGCTTGCTTTAAATAAAATGCGTGCTTGTTATGTTTTAATATATGTTTTTTTTCCAACGTTCACAATTTAAGGGGGGAGTTTTGCTCTAAGGGCGAGCTTAGTTCTAGGGGGAGCTAACCATTTTGCTTCGACAAAAGGGGGAGAAAGATGGATACAAGTGATTGTTAACACTTGTATATTTATAGCTAAATGTCCCTCATCACTTGTATGTTTGTCATCATCAAAAAGGGGGAGAATGTTGGTTGAATGTGGGTTAATGCACTAAACGATAAACCAAAGTATGATTAACCAAAGAATATATTTTGATGATGACACATACATATGCATAAGTGATGATTGACATCTTAACATAAAACACGCAAGGTCACTAATCCATACTTTATCTTGCAAACGACCAAGTCAAACATAGGTTAAAGAATGAAATTAAAAGTTCAGCTAAATACACGGTCGAGGTACGGTCGACCGCATAGTCACCCGTGAAACCCAAAACTTAATTGCAACGCAGTTTTGTGAAAACAAGTTGCACGGTCGCCACCACGATCAACCGCAGTGCGACCGCAGTTTTCTCTGTTACCATTTTTGACCAAATAAAGTTTGACTAGTTCCCGACATCTATAATTCATGAAACCTTTCTCAACATGCTTAGAATAGATGCCTTTTTCATACTCAACCGAGTTTTGGTCATAAAAACACTAATTGTGATTAATTACGCCTAATGACATCTTAATGACAAATTAACCAAGATTAGGCATAACACATAAGTGTTAATCAACAACTTGTGATCTTAATTTTTATCTAGATATCCTTAGTATGATCATCAAGTACCAACACACTTAAGCCAATGTCACTAGAAATGACTTAGTGATTAATTAAGGCTAAATGAGGAACAATGCTCTCAAGGTTAACTAGTAATGACTTGTAATCCTAAAACACACTTAGATACATTTAGGATGATCACCAAGTCTCAACTAAAGATTGCTCTTCCCTTGTGCATGTGTTGGACATTAATGTGTGCTTACACATTAATCAAGCAATATGTTATATTGCAAATTAGACTTATTAAGTGCTTGAATTATAAGTTGTGCAAGTATCTATATGATTGATCCTTGAATAACTATCTCTTGCTATGTGAGTATTACTTGCTACTTGTCAATATGCTTAATAATCATAAACTTGTCAACTTGATTAATATGTTTGCTATGTGCTCATTAGTTAGGATTCAAGTAACTAACCTACTCCAATAGATTAAGTGTAAAATGGTTCACAATGAAATTAGAGTCAATTGTCTATTTGGTCTAGTCTAAGTAACTAAGTGTGATTGCTTATTCAAGAATAACTTAACCTTAATGTGTCTACATACTTCATGATTATCTTATAGAGACATCATTCAATTAATCTCTAATTAAACTCAAAGAGGACATGACTTGTGATTAATTGAAACTAGGAAGTTAATGACATAGTGACTAGTCTTTAGAATTGAACCAAGGGCATTAAAGTGACTAACTAAGTCTTGACCAAACTGAGATTTCTCAAAATATCAATCAAGACACTTCTCCAAGAATGTTGGGTTTACCACTTTTGGAATGATTAGTCACTTTCATGCATTAAGACCAAATCTCACACACTTAATGCATATAGTACTTATATAGGATGTTTGGTTTCTTTTGCAGGTGCTAGAAGGAGTAAAGGTGCCAAAATGTAGTGTTCAAATTTGAGTTAAACGGCTATACAACGGACACCAAATTTGGACTGGAGCACGCACGGTCGCACCACGGTCGACCGTGATGGCAACCGTGTGTCAACGGCTACTTTTTGAATCTCACTATAAAAGGCAAACATTTAAGAGCATTTGAAGGTGACCCTCTTGCATATTTCAAAGGCTTATTTCCAGTGATCACAAGTGCATCAATTACTACTCAAATGTGATCAAGCAAGAGAAGATTCTATGATCTTATAGATATAGAATTGGGTTGTTGTAAACTTACTAATCAAAATCATTTATCTTGTGAGTTTACTTAATGTAATGTATGTCCTAGTATTGTGTTAGGATCATCATTGCAAAGTGTATAAGTCTTGTAACTTCAATTAGTAGAAGCATAGGCTAGCTTAGTGATCTACTTCCTTAAAGGGACTTGGGAAGTTGATTAATCTTATTTGGAGATTAATACTTGTCCAAGGTGAAGACAAGTTGATCTAGGTTGGAGTTGATCTTTCAAAGGGATAGAAAGATTAGGTTTGTTGTCTACCAAAGAAGTTAAAGACTTGTAAATCGGATCTCCACCGGGTTTGGAGAAGAGTGCTTAGTGAAGCAACAAATCCCGAGTGTAATCAGGGAGTGGATTAAGGTGAATTAGTTAACATCCACCCGAACTACTATAAATCCTTGTGTCTATGTTCTTTGCATTACTTCATTTATTATTTTGAACATATACACTACACACATCAAGTTTCAGTTGAGTAGGTTGATCAAAGTTGAATCGAATTTGGTGATCAATCGAAAAAGTGTTAAAACGTATTAAGTAACTATTCACCCCTCTAGTTACTTACATGCATGAAAGATTATGTACTCATCATGAACTTTTCAAAATACAAAGGCTTATTTTTCAGAAATCATGTTAAGTGGTCGTTTTTCTCAAGATAAAAACGTTGTTTAGCAAGTTTTATCGTAAATGGTTAAGCAATCATAAAATGAGTTTTACAAATCCAATCGACATGATATCCTAGTCCATTTTGTGTGTTTTTCAATTATCTATCAAATAAACATCATTTCATGCATCAATTCAAAACACACAAATCGCAGTTTTGAGATTAGAGCACAATAACACGTCGAAAATTCAAACAAGCATATCTAGAGCTATACATAACGAAAGCAAGCGATTCTTGCGAGCAAAGTTATTAATTTTTCGATAGCTTTTCATCTAGATACTTTTTATTTATAGAAAGCTTAGTCACAATATCAGTAGCATAGCAATTGAATTCGTGATTTAACCTAAACGTGCAAACCAAGTATTATAACGCTAGTAACACATACAATCGCAATCAATTGAGCAATAAGGCATCTAGAACATGTAATCACAACAAAAGTCAGTTTTATAAATTTAGGGTTATGAAATTATACCTAAAAAACACAATTAATCGGTACTAGCGAGTAGAAAACGATTAAAGGAAGCACTTTCGTGTTGATGATTCAAGCAATTGAACAAAATTGGTGATAGTATGTGGGTGTGTGTATGTCGACAAGCAAGAGGGGAGGGAGAGGGAAAGATGTCGACTAGAATAGGGTTAGGGATAATGTCCAGTGATTAGCTTCTAATTATATTTAGTCTAGGGCCTCCTAAAACCCACCAAACAATACTAGTGGCCCAAAATCAAGTCCAAGAGGGAATGAGGGAGGGGGGTCGGCCGAATGGCTCAAGTGGGTTGGGTCACGGGCTCGTTTTGCTAAAATCTCGCGTTCAGGTGATCCGTTTCGAGTGCCGTTAACCGTACCGAATTTCCGGAACATTAACCGATCGTTAAAACGCAATCCACCAAGTTTAATTCATTAAATAAATCAGGGCCGGTCCTGACATTTTTAGTGCCCTGAGCGAGTAAAAAAAAAAGGCCCCTAGTAGGTCTATTCGAGACTCTCGAACAATCGGTTAAGGAAGTAACTTTTTTGGACAAACTTTTCATTCACTAGTGGACGTAGGATTACATATTTATAGCAATTATAGTGGCTATAGGAGCTTGTAGAAAACGAACTATCGGAAACGAAGACGTTGTTGATGAATTTGATGTATTACTAAAGTAGAATTACTAACATAAGTATCTGAATTCGTTGTAGCAACACCTATTGTTTCCATCAATCATTGTTTGAAAAGTATAAAAACTAACACCTTCAAGCTACAAATGGACCCCACAAATTGAACAAAAAGTTTAAAGTTAATGAAACTGAATCCAAAATTGTTGTAGAAATAGCACACCTCAGCTTCAATCAATTGTTGTTAATGAACACCAAGTTATTCCTTCAGACGTTAATTAGTCTCCTTCGAGCGGCAAATAAGCTTACAACTCATTTGTATATGCCACTAAATTTAGAGGAGTTATAGAAATAATACGTTTATAATGATATGTTACTTTTTTTTTATCCCACATCGGTATATTATAAAAGAATAAGACTCTTTAAATTTCAAAGTCCCTGATAAAAGTACAAAATGTAAAAGAAGTTGGGCCTGGTATCTCTTTTTTTTTTAATCGCTTAGCTTCTTTTACCCTTAGTATAAGGGCCGTGATATACGAATACTGGCCCCCAAAAAAATTGGCCCTGTGCGGGTGTTCACGTTGAACCCTCTGGGCCGGGCCTGAAATAAATAATAACTTTTTCTGAAATAAATAATAACTTTTTTTTAAAGTTAATAATTATTAAAAATAATTATTTTATTAAAATTCGATCGTTTCGCAGTCTCGAAAGACATCTGTTGCAGTTCTTAAAACCGTATCGTTTTCTTTATATCTCAAAACATGAAATAAGTTTTCCAATTAATATATATTCTCATATTAATTATAATAGTTCTCCAAGAACTAAATATGCATTTAAGTCAATTAAATAAACCAAACGCAAGCAAGTATCGTTAAATCACTTAACGGACAGTTAACAAAGCTTAACGGAAATAGCAGGGTTGTTACATAAATAGGCCTTGCTAATATGTCCAAAGTCCCCGCTGCAATATGATGAGAGGTTATTCCTCCCGGAACAAAACGATCAAAACCCTCCACACCCCACGTTGGATTTAAAGATTGTACTTTTCCGGTTAGCACATAAGGATTTTCCTTTATCGCTCTGTAGGCGTGCATCAAAACCTGCGGTAGGTAGCAGGCTACAAACCCCCCTGCAATCAAAAACACGAGAAAACAACAAACAATAGAAAAAACCAAATCAAAATCCATACAATCTAAAATAAATCGAAAATCACAATCTCATAACCACAAGAAAGCAACAAACAAACATATGTAAACAAACCAAAATCCATACAGTAAATATAAAATTCCCTAAGATTCGTAGAATCTATATAAACCGTAATATTCACAAACCATAACACCGCATCACTACAACATTAACGCAACATTAACAAATCAAATCCCATTTAATAAGTCAAACATTCACAAAGAATGTCAATATGTCATATAATCTATATATACCGTAATTCTCACAAACTGTTACAATTTTAAACATAAGAAAGAAACAAAAAATACAAAAATCCGTACAATAATTGAGATATTAATAAACTTATATAATCCTAACTATTAGAACCACAAGAAATCAAAAACCACATTGCTATATACATATCAAAATCTAAGAATTAGCTCATAAACAGGTCAAAAGTTTTGATATGGGTAAGGCTCCTTTTCAATTGCATAAAAAAATTCTACAGATTTAAACAGTATAGCATCGAAAATAACAATCTCATAACATAATGTAGTAATAGTTAGCAAAACAAATACATGTAAACAAACCAAAATTCATAAAGTAAATCAATATCCCAAAGACTCGTAGAATCCATATAAACCATAATATTCACAAACCATAGTACTGCATCGAAACAACAATACCACAACATCAACAAATCAAATCCCATTTAATAAGTCAAGCATTCACAAAGAATGTCATATAGTCTATATATACCCTAATATTCACAAACCATAACAATTTTAAGTGAAATAAGGCAACAAACAGATAGCATAGCAACAAACAGCATAAAATCCGTACAATAAATGAGATATGATATTAACTGTTATAATATCTTGAATATACAAGTATCCTAAAAGTCAAGATATGTGTCCTCTAAAGTCCAAGATTTGAATGATCAATTATATCACTCCATATCTTTTACTATTCCTCATTGAAAATTGAACACATATAGCATTTGTATTGTAGTATAAATATCCATCGAGTGTAAGCAAACAATACACCATTATTTCTCAAACACAAGTGTTACTCTTATTCTCCATTCATTTTCTAAGATTTATATAGTACAGAAGTTTCTAATCTTATATAATATATGCCATGAAAGTAGTTACTAACTACTAAATTACAACACGTTATCAGCACGAAGTGCTCCGTATAATCAAGGTTTATCTAAGCAAGCACAAGTCACTAATCAAGGTAAGAAATTCTTTAACGATATCTTCTATTATTTATTAGTAAGGTAAATATTATTATCATCATAAGTAAAATTATATTTCTGTAATCTAACTTTTATTAACTTCACTAACATTTATATTTATGTTATTTAAGTTATATATGGTCGGTTATACCGCCTGAATTATATTTCAGTAATCTAACTTTTATTAACTTCACTAACATTTATATTTATGTTATTTAAGTTATGTATGGTCGGTTATACCGCCTGAATTATATTTCTGTAATCTAACTCTTATTAACTTCACTAACATTTATTTATATTTATGTTATCTAACATTTATGATTACTTATGCAATTAATCATTATTTATTTCATGCATACTAATGTTTAATCTTAAATTTATTATTTATGCATAATATGTTTATTCTCTTAATCTCCGTATTTATACTAAACGTATTTATACTAAATGTATTTATAGTAATCGTATTTATACTAATAAAATTCTTTTATTAAAATAATTATTAATACAACGAGTACATAACAGTCGTTAACGTCAACTAACGACGTTACAACGGTCATATATACATAACGGTTGTTAACGTCAACTGACGACGTTACAACGACTATATTTTTCAAATATAAAATAAACATCTCCGTTTTCACATTTTCACATTTTCACAAATCAATCTTCATTTTTTCAGATTACCACTCTCAAAAAGTTTTTTTTTATAAAGATGATTCACACAAGGATGATTTTTTCTATTATATTAGTCTTACTAACTATCATCATTGTTGCTAATATACCACCGGGTGAACCTATATTCTATCATGCCCTTGTGATTTTATCATTTGTAATCATTCTTGTTTGCTACTTATGAATTTAAAATGATTCTAATTTCATTTTATTATTTGTCTATGAATAGAAGTTGATTATGATTATGATTTATGTTGTTCATCTTTTTGATAATAGAAAATGTCGAATTTGAAAAGGCTTAAATTTGCTCCTTTAGAATCAAGTGGAAACAACTACTTAACATGGGTTATGAATGTAGAAAAACATCTCGAATCAATCGGTATTTTAGAAACCCTGAATGAAAATAACAATTGTTCCGAACAAGAGAAATGAAACAACCCAACCCGTATTCCATACGATAATTTTTTTTTTTTTATATAATACACATTTACGCGCCAATTAAATATGTAAACCATTCCACAAGTTCCATTTAAACGTACAACCATTTAAATGTTTACAAAAGGCTCGAAGGCCATTAATTAAGTTTAATACAAGTTTGACCCACTACAATGATAGTTTATAATCCAAACGACACTCGAGCATAGTTTGGGGCTAAACTACCCAAAACGTTAGGCCACTTCAAAAGCTATCCCAAAAGCACCCCCTGTCAACACAAACGGGAGACAACTAATTCAACCGTATGCCCTTACCCTTGTCCAAGCCGGAACCTATAAAAATGGTAAACAACGAGAGGGTAAGCAATGCTTAGTGAATGCAATAGTTATACATACATATATATAACCCATCTATTTGCAATCACAAATACCAAATACCTCGCACGAACATGTAACTCACATAACAAGTCAATCATACCCGAAATACCAACAAGTCGTACATTGACACCAAATCTCATTAGCATATACTCAACACCATATATATACATATATAATGCTAAACGATCACAACACAATATGGTTAACCATGACGCTATGGTGCTACAGGCACGTGGTTCACACCATACGCATTTGAGTCTCACTCTTTTATAGTGCTACCGGCACATGGTTCACACTTTGACGCTACCGGCACGTGGTTCACGCCTCACTTTATAGTGCTACCGGCACGTGGTTCACACTCGATGCTACCGGCACGTGGTTCACATCCTATATCCGTCACATACATGTTATGGCACTACCGGCACATGGTTCATACCACAACATTCACAAATAAACACGCCATATACATGAACGTATAATTATTCCACTCACCTTGTCACAAGGATGATGATTTGGCACTTCCGAGCTTCAACGCAATGTACCTAAATCATTAAGTGCACATTCAATTTCACAACTAGTGGGATTAACCACAATACTCCCACTTGAGCATTTAATGACCCAATTTGCATTAAATGACTCAACTACTCACAACCGCCCATAAATGGCCAAGACTCGACTTTAATCACTAAGACTAGTGAATTAAAGTCTATTAACTTCAATTAATACAAAACTTAGGGCAATCCATACCCATTTCATCTAATTAGGTCAACTAGTACATTTTGACCCATTTTATATTTCTTAGATTCACAATCAAGTCAAACTTACCCATTTACACTTCTTTCATTAATCTTAAAGTGCATTAGTGACTAACAACACCATTTGGCACTTACAACTCCAAATCACAAGGCCAAAACCCTAGATTGTAGCTATTAGGGTTTCATTACAACAACATAACCCAAACTCACCCATTTTACCCTCAAATGGGTCATACAAATCTCTAGTAACCCAAACCCTAGCCTTTAACCAAATAAAACTTAAAACATAAAGTTAGAACTTACCAAGACTATCTTCTCGTAGCTAGTAACAAGGAGAACAACTTTAAATCTCGCTCCTAGGTTTGATTCACAAATCTCCAACTCCAAATCTCAAGATTAAACTAAGTGGGTTTTGTGTTTTGGGAGAGAAATTGGAAAGAAAATGGAAAAGGAAATGAAATAAATGAATATGTGGTGGAGAGTTAATGCTCCCATCAGATCCACATGTCAATTTACCATTTTGCCCCTTAAAACCCCTTAAAATGAGCCAAGTCCGACACCAGTCCAGCAGAACTGTCGCGGCGCAGAATCAATCGTCGCGGCGTGACACACAAAGGGGAAATAGACCCTTCTTAATCCATTCCCTGATCCTGGTTCGCTTGATATGCCGCGGCGCGGACCCATTTGCCGCGGCGCGACGTTTGCCTGAGCCTGGTCACTTCGACCATTTAACACAAAACGATGGTTCAAACAACTAGCACACCTCATTCACACTTCCTATGCATGCCTAGCTTCAACCTTAAGTCTCGCACGACTCAACTCCATCTCGACACATTATAAATACTCATACGCACGCATTCACGTATATAAATATAATTATACATTTACCCAAAAACTAACACTTTGGCTCATTTAATCACATAAACGAACATGCATAATCGTGCTAATAATTTAGTTTGTACCTTTAAATATGTACGGGAAAAACGGGATGTTACAACTCTCCCCCACTTGAATCGGAGCGCGTCCTCGCGATCCAAGCCGCATGACAAGAAGGAAGATAAACCAACACAAACTCTTCGGGCTCCCAAGTGAACTCGGAACCCTTACTACGACGCCATTGAACTTTAAAAGTCCTTACCTCTTTATGTATCAATCTTTTGACCTTCTCATCAAGTATGGCAATCGGTTCCTCGATATACTCTAACTTATTATTTAGCTCAATCTCGTCTAATGGCACCCAAGATGAATCATCCGCAAGACACTTATGGAGGTGGGAAACATGAAATGTATTATGGATCCCCGCAAGCTCTTCGGGTAATTCCAAACGATACGCGACCTCACCAACACGAGCTAAAACCTTAAACGGCCCAATAAACCGAGGAGCTAACTTTCCTCGTTTCCGAAACCGAATAATACCCTTCCATGGCGAAACTTTGAGCATCACCATGTCACCTTCTTGAAATTCGATCGTTCGTCTACGTTTATCGGCATAAGATTTTTGCCTATCTTGAGCCTTTTTCAAATGCTCTCGAATCACATCAATCTTGCTATTCGTCTCTAAAACCAAATCGGTACTCCCGATTTCCTTTTGTCCCACTTCACCCCAACAAATCGGGGTTTGACACCTACGCCCATAAAGCATCTCATAAGGTGGCATCCCAATATTAGTATGATAACTATTATTGTACGAGAATTCCACCAAAGGTAAGTGCTCGTCCCAACTACCACCAAAATCGATAATGCACGCGCGTAACATATCTTCCAAAGTTTGATTCGTACGTTCGGTTTGACAGTCCGTTTGAGGATGATACGCCGTGCTCAATTTCAATTGTGTACCCATATCCTCATGAAACTTTTCCCAAAATCGAGATGTAAAACGTGTATCTCGATCCGAAACAATCGATATAGGAACGCCGTGTCGAGAGATGACTTCCTTGATAAACAACTTAGCCAAGGTCTCCGACGATATCGCTTCCTTAATGGGAAGAAACAAAGCGCTTTTCGTCAATCGATCTACTATAACCCAAATCGAATCAAATTGGGTTCTCGCCGTTTTAGGTAACTTTGTGATGAAATCCATGGTAATGTGCTCCCATTTCCATTTCGGGATTTCTAACGGTTGTAACCTACCATACGACTTTTGGTGCTCGGCTTTAACTTGCAAACACGTGACGCATTGTTCAACATACTTCACAACATCACGTTTCATGCCCGGCCACCAATAATCTTTCCTTAAATCAAGATACATTTTCGTCGCGCCCGGATGAATGGAATACTTTGACTTATGTGCTTCATCGAGTAGCACTTTTCGGTAATCACCCATCTTAGGCACCCACACTCTTCCTTGAAAAGACAACAAACCACGCGAGCCCATAGTAATGAACTCCGATTGTCCCACAATTTGCTCCGCATGCTTGTTGTGAACGTAAGCCTCTACTTGAATCACGCCGAGTTTTTCAAGAAAATCGTTAGTAATAATCATACGTAACAATCCCAATCGTAACGCCGGGTGATGACTCTTTCGACTTAACGCATCCGCGACCACATTCGCCTTGCCCGGATGATAAAGTATCTCACAATCATAGTCTTTTACCACATCCATCCACCTACGTTGACGATAATTCAAATCTCGTTGATTAAAGAGATGTTTCAAACTCTTATGATCCGAATAAATCGTATACTTGACACCATACAAGTAATGGCGTCAAATTTTCAACGCATGCACAACCGTCGCCAACTCAAGATCATGAGTCGGATATCTCGTCTCGTGTTCTTTTAATTGTCGAGAGGCATAAGCGATGACTTTACCTCTTTGCATTAGAACTCACCCGAGTCCATTTAACGAAGCATCACAATAAACCGTCATGTCTTCCACTCCTTCCGGCAATACTAACACCGGAGCTTTACATAACTTCTCCTTTAACAATTGAAAGGCAACTTCTTGCTCGTTCTCCCAAACAAACCTCGCGTTCTTCCTCGTCAATTTCGTCAATGAAGAAGCGATCTTAGAAAAGTCTTGGATAAACCGACGATAATAACCGGCCAATCCGAGAAAACTTCGGACCTCCGTAGACGTAGTCGGTTGTCTCCAACTCTTCACCGTCTCTATCTTCCCCGGATCCACTTGAATACCCTTCTTGTTCACAATATGACCAAGGAATTGAACTTCCCTTAGCCAAAATTCACATTTGGAGAACTTAGCATACAACTTCTCCTTTCGTAATGTCTTCAATAATTCACGCAAATGACGTTCATGTTCGTTCATACTCTTTGAATAAACAAGTATGTCGTCAATAAACGCAATTACCGACTTGTCCAACATAGGTTGGCACACTCGGTTCATAAGATCCATGAATGCCGCCGGTGCATTCGTAAGACCAAAAGGCATTACTACAAACTCAAAATGCCCATAACGCGTTCGAAAAGCCGTTTTCTCAATATCTTCCTCACGGACCCGCATTTGGTGATAGCCGGACCGTAGGTCGATCTTAGAGAAATACGTCGCACCTTGGAGTTGATCAAACAAATCGTCGATCCTAGGCAGTGGATAACGATTCTTTATTGTCACTTTATTCAACTCCCTGTAGTCGATGCACATCCGCATACTACCATCCTTCTTTTTCACGAATAAAACCGGAGCGCCCCACGGTGAAGCACTCGGTCGAATAAAACCCTTCTCAAGCAACTCTTGGGTTTGATTTAACAACTCTTGCATTTCCGTTGGTGCTAAACGATAAGGAGTTTTAGCAATGGGAGTAGCTCCCGGAACCAACTCAATGCGAAATTCAACTTGTCTTTCCGCCGGGACACCCGGTAACTCATCCGGAAAAACGTCTTCGAATTCCCTAACCACCGGAATTTCACGAATAGGTGGTGGCTCATCATGAGTATCAACAACATGGGCAAGAAAAGCCAAGCCACCAACTAACAAGAAAACGACGTGCCCGTGCAAAAGAACATATCGGCACAAGTCTTCTTCGTCTATCGCCATGAATAATCAACTCTCCCCCACTTGGGGTCTTCACACGAATAAACTTTTCATGGCATGCAATATCGGCTCTATTTCGATCGAGCCAATCCATACCAACAACGATATCAAAATCGCCCAAAGTCATAGGGATGAGATCAATTTTAAAGTTTTCGGCACCAAAAACGACATCACAGTTCTTACACACATCAACCACTAGCACCGTCTTGCCATCCGCTATTTCGACTTCTACCGGACGACTTAACTTAGCTAACGGTCTATCAAGTTTAGGCACAAATTTTGGAGACACAAACGACAAATTTGCACCGCTATCAAAAAGAATCCTTGCCGGATTAGAATTAACCAAGAAGGTACCTGAGACAACTTCGTTGGATTGCTTGGCTTCGTCGTTAGTCATCAAATAGTTTCGACCTCGAGCCGTACCCGCCGCCTTCTCTAGCCTTTTAACATTATCGTTGTTCAAATCGGGACACTCTGACTTTCGGTGTCCTTCTTTACCACAGTTATAGCAAGTAAATTTGTTCGGGCCATTGGTACAATCACGGGCCATGTGTCCCCTTTGTTTACAATTAAAACACGCGGGCCCGAAACCTCCGGAAGCACCCTTCTTCACACTATTTAAGCTTTCGGAACCTTTCTTGTTCTTTTTATTTGAAAAGTTCGAATGACTCGAACCTTCAAACTTTCTTTTAGAAAAAGTGAAATCGCTTTTCCTTGGAACCTCTGGCTCAAAACCCCGAGCCAACTCAAACAACTCCTCAAAAGACTTAGCCATACCCCGACTAATCTTACCCTTCAACTCATCATTTAAAGTACGGTAGAAATCTTTCATTAATTTGTGATCGTCACCAACATATTCCGGGCAAAAGCGAGTCTTTGCCAAAAAGGTAGACTTGAGAGTAACCAAGTCCATCGAACCTTGTTGCAAATGATGCAACTCGTCCCAGATTCTATCAAGGTCGGAAGAAGTTCGGTATTCTTGAAAAAATTCCTTCTTAAACTCCTCCCATGTCAAGCTCATACATTGCTCTTCACCATACAAATTGATTTTATCGTCCCACCACAACTTGCCTTCTTCACGTAACATGCTAGACCCATACCTCGTCTTCTTCTCGGGAGGACATTCTGCGGTACGGAAAGCTCCCTCGATATCGAAAATCCAACAAGTGCTTTTCAATGGATCCCTCACCCCATTAAACATCGGAGGTTGAGTATCCTTTAAATTTTTGTAGTGGAAGTCCCGCCTTCCACCACCACCATTACCTTCACCCCCTTCGCCTCGAGGATAAATGTTTCTAGCCTCTAAAGCCTCCTCTATTGCGGCTTTCATTCGATCATTGATCATTTCGGTCACTTGTCCATCGACCGACTCTTGGAAGACCTTTCGGACATCGTCAAGAAAATCCTTCTTTAACTTTTTAAAGATGGCCTCAACCTTGGCCGTGAGTTCAACATCCTCACTCGTACCACCGTTATCATTATCGTGTCTGTTTCTCGTCTTCATTCTATAAAACGGAAAATATTAAACAAAGAACGAAAAGACATAACATGTAAGTATATATATGTACACCACACTACTCCATCTTGCTCGACAATCGTCGTACATTACTTGTTTGACACGATTTGTACCCGTAACAATGGTAGCTAATCATTGTTACGCTAGCACGTCGCATTAACTTGCTAGTACAACGTCCATCTCGCTCGATGCTTGCTAAACACAACACAAATCAATTAGCACAAGGTTAGTTCACATAAACCAAAGCACTAACAATTCCCGATTAGACCCAAAGTCCTACAAGTCCCGCATAAAGCGCTCACACAATAAAGTCCAAGTCTAGGCGCCTATCTCAAGTCGCCTAAATCCCTTAGACCATGCTCTGATACCACTTGAAACAACCTAACCCGTATTCCATACGATAATTTTTTTATATATATAATACACATTTACGCGCCAATTAAATATGTAAACCATTCCACAAGTTCCATTTAAACGTACAACCATTTAAATGTTTACAAAAGGCTCGAAGGCCATTAATTAAGTTTAATACAAGTTTGACCCACTACAATGATAGTTTATAATCCAAACGACACTCGAGCATAGTTTGGGGCTAAACTACCCAAAACGTTAGGCCACTTGAAAAGCTATCCCAAAAGCACCCCCTGTCAACACAAACGGGAGACAACTAATCCAACCGTATGCCCTTACCCTTGTCCAAGCCGGAACCTATAAAAATGGTAAACAACAAGAGGGTAAGCAATGCTTAGTGAATGCAATAGTTATACATACACATATATAACCCATCTATTTGCAATCACAAATACCAAATACCTCGCACGAACATGTAACTCACATAGCAAGTCAATCATACCCGAAATACCAACAAGTCGTACATTGACACCAAATCTCATTAGCATATACTCAACACCATATATATATAATGCTAAACGATCACAACACAATGTGGTTAACCATGACGCTATGGTGCTACCGGCACGTGGTTCACACCATACGCATTTGAGTCTCACTCTTTTATAGTGCTACCGGCACATGGTTCACACTTTGACACTACCGGCACGTGGTTCACGCCTCACTTTATAGTGCTACCGGCACGTGGTTCACACTCGATGCTACCGGCACGTGGTTCACATCCTATATCCGTCACATACATGTTATGGCACTACCGGCACATGGTTCATACCATAACATTCACAAATAAACACGCCATATACATGAACGCATAATTATTCCACTCACCTTGTCACAAGGATGATGATTTGGCACTTCCGAGCTTCAACGCAATGTACCTAAATCATTAAGTGCACATTCAATTTCACAACTAGTGGGATTAACCACAATACTCCCACTTGAGCATTTAATGACCCAATTTGCATTAAATGACTCAACTACTCACAACCGCCCATAAATGGCCAAGACTCGACTTTAATCACTAAGACTAGTGAATTAAAGTCTATTAACTATAATTAACACAAAACTTAGGGCAATCCATACCCATTTCATCTAATTAGGTCAACTAGTACATTTTGACCCATTTTATATTTCTTAGATTCACAATCAAGTCAAACTTACCCATTTACACTTCTTTCATTAATCTTAAAGTGCATTAGTGACTAACAACACCATTTGGCACTTACAACTCCAAATCACAAGGCCAAAACCCTAGATTGTGGCTATTAGGGTTTCATTACAACAACATAACCCAAACTCACCCATTTTACCCTCAAATGGGTCATACAAATCTCTAGTAACCCAAACCCTAGCCTTTAACCAAATAAAACTTAAAACATAAAGTTAGAACTTACCAAGACTATCTTCTCGTAGCTAGTAACAAGGAGAACAACTTTAAATCTCGCTCCTAGGTTTGATTCGCAAATCTCCAACTCCAAATCTCAAGATTAAACTAAGTGGGTTTTGTGATTTGGGAGAGAAATTGGAAAGAAAATGGAAAAGGAAATGAAATAAATGAATATGTGGTGGAGAGTTAATGCTCCCATCAGATCCACATGTCAATTTACCATTTTGCCCCTTAAAACCCCTTAAAATGAGCCAAGTCCGACACCAGTCCAGCAGAACTGTCGCGGCGCGGACTCAATCGTCTCGGCGAGACACATAAAGGAGAAATAGACCCTTCTTAATCCATTCCCTGATCCTGGTTCGCTTGATATGCCGCGGCGCGGACCCATTTGCCGCGGCGCGACGTTTGCCTGAGCCTGGTCACTTCGACCATTTAACACAAAACGATGGTTCAAACAACTAGCACACCTCATTCACACTTCCTATGCACGCCTAGCTTCAACCTTAAGTCTCGCACGACTCAACTCCATCTCGACACATTATAAATACTCATACGCACGCATTCACGTATATAAATATAATTATACATTTACCCAAAAACTAACACTTTGGCTCATTTAATCACATAAACGAACATGTATAATCGTGCTAATAATTTAGTTTGTACCTTTAAATATGTACGGGAAAAACGGGATGTTACAACTCTCCCCCACTTGAATCGGAGCCCGTCCTCGCGATCCAAGCCGCATGACAAGAAGGAAGATAAACCAACACAAACTCTTCGGGCTCCCAAGTGAACTCGGAACCCTTACTACGACGCCATTGAACTTTAAAAGTCCTTACCTCTTTATGTCTCAATCTTTTGACCTTCTCATCAAGTATGGCAATCGGTTCCTCGATATACTCTAACTTATTATTTAGCTCAATCTCGTCTAATGGCACCCAAGATGAATCATCCGCAAGACACTTACGGAAGTGGGAAACATGAAATGTATTATGGATCCCCGCAAGCTCTTCGGGTAATTCCAAACGATACGCGACCTCACCAACACGAGCTAAAACCTTAAACGGCCCAATAAACCGAGGAGCTAATTTTCCTCGTTTCCGAAATCGAATAATACCCTTCCGTGGTGAAACTTTGAGCATCACCATGTCACCTTCTTGAAATTCGATCGTTCATCTACGTTTATCGGCATAAGATTTTTGCCTATCTTGAACCTTTTTCAAATGCTCTCGAATCACATCAATCTTGCTATTCGTCTCTAAAACCAAATCGGTACTCCCGATTTCCTTTTGTCCCACTTCACCCCAACAAATCGGGGTTCGACACCTACGCCCATAAAGCATCTCATAAGGTGGCATCCCAATATTAGTATGATAACTATTATTGTACGAGAATTCCACCAAAGGTAAGTGCTCGTCCCAACTACCACCAAAATCGATAATGCACGCGCGTAACATATCTTCCAAAGTTTGATTCGTACGTTCGGTTTGACCGTCCGTTTGAGGATGATACGCCGTGCTCAATTTCAATTGTGTACCCATATCCTCATGAAACTTTTCCCAAAATCGAGATGTAAAACGAGTATCTCGATCCGAAACAATCGATATAGGAACGCCGTGTCGAGAGATGACTTCCTTGATAAACAACTTAGCCAAGGTCTCCGACGATATCGCTTCCTTAATGGGAAGAAACAAAGCGCTTTTCGTCAATCGATCTACTATAACCCAAATCGAATCAAATTGGGTTCTCGCCGTTTTAGGTAACTTTGTGATGAAATCCATGGTAATGTGCTCCCATTTCCATTTCGGGATTTCTAACGGTTGTAACCTACCATACGGCTTTTGGTGCTCGGCTTTAACTTGCAAACACGTGACGCATTGTTCAACATACTTCACAACATCACGTTTCATGCCCGGCCACCAATAATCTTTCCTTAAATCAAGATACATTTTCGTCGCGCCCGAATGAATGGAATACTTTGACTTATGTGCTTCATCGAGTAGCACTTTTCGGTAATCACCCATCTTAGGCACCCACACTCTTCCTTGAAAAGATAACAAACCACGCGAGCCCATAGTAATGAACTCCGATTGTCCCACAATTCGCTCCGCATGCTTGTTGTGAACGTAAGCCTCTATTTGAATCACGCCGAGTTTTTCAAGAAAATCGTTAGTAATAATCATACGTAACAATCCCAATCGTAACGCCGGGTGATGACTCTTTCAACTTAACGCATCCGCGACCACATTCGCCTTGCCCGGATGATAAAGTATCTCACAATCATAGTCTTTTACCACATCCATCCACCTACGTTGACGATAATTCAAATCTCGTTGATTAAAGAGATGTTTCAAACTCTTATGATCCGAATAAATCGTACACTTGACACCATACAAGTAATGGCGCCAAATTTTCAACGCATGCACAACCGTCGCCAACTCAAGATCATGAGTCGGATATCTCGTCTCGTGTTCTTTTAATTGTCGAGAAGCATAAGCGATGACTTTACCTCTTTGCATTAGAACACACCCGAGTCCATTTAACGAAGCATCACAATAAACCGTCATGTCTTCCACTCCTTCCGGCAATACTAACACCGGAGCTTGACATAACTTCTCCTTTAACAATTGAAAGGCAACTTCTTGCTCGTTCTCCTAAACAAACCTCGCGTTCTTCCTCGTCAATTTCGTCAATGAAGAAGCGATCTTAGAAAAGTCTTGGATAAACCGACGATAATAACCGGCCAATCCGAGAAAACTTCGGACCTCCGTAGACGTAGTCGGTTGTCTCCAACTCTTCACCGTCTCTATCTTCCCCGGATCCACTTGAATACCCTCCTTGTTCACAATATGACCAAGGAATTGAACTTCCCTTAGCCAAAATTCACATTTGGAGAACTTAGCATACAACTTCTCCTTTCGTAATGTCTTCAATACTTCACGCAAATGATGTTCATGTTCATTCATACTCTTTGAATAAACAAGTATGTCGTCAACGAACACAATTACCGACTTGTCCAACATTGTAATGACCCGGAAATTTCCGATCAAATTTAAACCTTAAACTCTATATGTTTCCGACACGATAAGCAAAAATCTGTAATGTTGAGTCTCGAGAGTTTTGAAATCTTTATGTAATCAACTAACCATTGGACTTTACCCTACGGTTCACGAACAACCTATAATTTAAAACTCGAACCCATCATGATTTATATATGAAATGATAAAAATTTACTATTAAACGATGCTATTTCAAATTAAAAATTTTATGTATTAAGTCGTTTTATTTTTATGATATAATTCTTGTAATTTTTTTTAAGAAACGAAGTTAAATTAAAAATGTACAATTTGTAAAGCACAACGTACAACAATGTGTAGCTTAAATAGTTGAATCGAAATTAATTCATTTACTATTCATATGAATGGTAAATGAAATGAAATTAATTAATTTACTATTCACATGAAAATGACATGATGGAAATTATTAATTATAAGTTACATAATATACCCCTGAAGTATTTAATAAATACGACTTTTTTAAAATTTACGATTCAAATTTGATTCTAAATTTATTATTATATTATTATATTTCATTTCAATATTATTATATTATTATTTTATTACTTTATTATATTATTATATTATTATAATTAAACACATTTGATTCCTTTTCCTTTTATTATTATATTATTTTATTATTATTATATTATTACTTTATTATAATATTATATTATTATATTCTATTTCAATATTATTATATTATTATATTTTATATATATATATATAAATATATATATATATATATATATATATATATATATATATATATATATATATATATAAACGTTATAACTTCTAAGTTAAAATAAATATATATGTATTGAATTAAGATGTATTAATACATAGTTTCTAGATGTATTTACTATTGGAATATACTAATAGGAAAACATCATTTTCAACATTTTATAATTGAAAATGACATCCTTGTCATTACATATGACTCATGAGACATCTTTAAACACATAAACAACATAATTTTGTATTTATACCCGTATTATACACAACTTCTGGATGTATTTACTATTCGTATATACCAATAGTAAAACATCATTTTCAACCTTTTTAGTCATGGGGGAACATGTTTAACAACTCTTAACATCTAGTATTTAACTTCTAGCTAAAATATCAATTTGGAATCTCTTTATATCTATATATATATGACATTTTATATCTATATCTATATCATTTCCATTCTAATTTTTATTCTAAGATTTTACTCCCTAAAAACACACACTTGAAAGCCTTTGTTCTACTACTTCAATTCAGCAAAAACACTTCAAATATAAGTCTTAAAACAACCTAAAATTATCATAAGAAAAACCAAACAAGAACACTTCATGAAGATCATCCATTTCAAGTTTATACTTTCAATCTTTTGAACCCATTTCAAAAACTCTTTGAAGATCAAGAATTATACTTCCTTTCTAGTAGCTTTATCCAAGTAACTTGAGGTAGTAACCTTATTCATAATTTTATTCGATTCATATTCATAAAGCTATCTTATTTTGAGTTATAAATTATAACAACGAGAACATAGTTTGAATTATTTCAAACTTGTTCGCAAACTAAATAGATCCTTCTAACTTAACTTTTAAAACACTTTAAGACCTGTAATATATCATAATGATATGCTAACTTAACAAGATATAACTTGTTTTTACAAAGAACACCTTAAAACTGAATCTACGTCGTCGGAGTGCAACCGGGGGCTGTTTTGGGTTGGATAATTAAAAACCATCTTGAACTTTGAATTGGAGGTTTATTTTCTGGAAAAATGATTTTTACTATGAATATGTTAACGCATAAAAATTTTATGATTTAACTCAAAGTATAAGTATTTTTAGAAAAATAATCATTTAAGGTTGTTTACATGATGGAAAATGATTAACTTCATAAGTTTCACCAAAGTTTGACCTATGACCTGTGATTTTGAATACAAACTAAGGTATTTACAGTTCATATTCTTAAAGAGGGACTCGATCCAAGGAAGTGGCAAGTTGAACCAATGAAAACGGAGTTGTAACGAAGAAACTATGACCAAAACGAAATCGGATATCCAAGACTAATTTAGCTACGTGATTAATTGGAAAAAAATTAAATAAATCACATCTTTCTAAAATAACATGATATTTTATATATATGTACTCATAATTTAATTTTATATGGTTCAGGATCACCCGTAAACAATACGAGAAGATTAATCATAAGATCCCATGATTGTACGCAACACGTCATTTGACAACACCGGTACTTTATGTACGCAACACGTCATTTGACAACACCGGTACCGTGGGTCAAGATTAATCTCGACCAATACATATACGATGGGGTTTTTATTTATTTCATTGGGGGTTTATTAATCACCTAAAAATGAACCATTTAAAATTGAATTACTAACATCGAACTGCTAACTACGGACTAAGGAATTATTAAAAGTATTATAAGTATATATACGTGACGATTGTTTAAAAAGAAAAGGTATTGATATATTATATATGGTTAGGTTTGTGATATCAATCGGAGACCAAGTCAAAATTACATATCTTCAAGACGAAAGTGAGTATATAGTCCCACTTTTAAACTCTAAATATTTCGGGATGAGAATACATGTATTTTTATGTTTTACGTTATGGACACAAGTAACTGAAAAATATATTCTACGTTGAGTTGTACCACTGGCATATTTCCCTGTAGCTTGGTAACTAATATTTACAGCGGTATTGTAAACGCGAATCCTGTTGATAGATCTATCGGGCCTGACAACCCCAACCGGACTGGACGACCAGTATTCAACGGTTGCACAGTACTTCGTTTCGTGACTACACTTGGTACGGTGTAGTAAGATTTCATAATAAAGGGAATATGCGACGTGATTAAATGTTAAGTATGGTTACCAAGTGCTCAACCACTTAGAATATTTTTATTAAAATGTTTATATATGAAATCTTGTGTTCCATTGTTATAGCGCTGCTAGCATCAAACCTATATATCTCACCAACCTTTGTGTTGACGTTTTAAAGCATGTTATTCTCAGGTACGAATTAAGTCTTCCGCTGTGCATTAGCTCATGTTAAGGATACTACTTGGAGTTGATCATCGCAAAGGGACCAAATGTTTATGACTTCGTCCAGGAGGATTAGGACGGGTCGTCACAGTTGGTATCAGAGCGTTGGTCTTAGCGAACCAGGTCTTGCATTAGTGTGTCTAACTTTTAATTGTTTAGATGCATTAGTGGGTCTGGACTTTGACCGTGTCTGCATGTCAAAAGTTTTGCTTATCATTTCTAGTCGGAAATCACCTGCTTATCATCCTTAGGAAATTACATTCTTATCATTCTTAATTCTAGACACGTCTTACTACATTTAGTGCATCGATAGTGTATAGACAAAATTCATATCTTAGCGTATCTAATAATTCATATCTTAGCGTATCTGTAGACTTGCCTGACATATGCCGTAGGTTTCTCTGTAGTCTACGAAATCTATAGTATTATATATATAGATATTTTATATAGCTAGAATATCATCCGATATCTGAAACTCATTTCACATCGACGATCCCTTCCACCCACCAAATTGCTCGTTTAGCGATGAACCTAAAGCACTTACCGGCGAACCTGTTCGAGAAACCATTTTCTCTCTCATTTCTAGAGTATCTCGTTATGATTATATATTATCCCATATTTCGAATCTTATTCATCCGCTCGCTCCAACCGCCAATCATCCCGGTGTACTAGCAGAAATTAACGAACTTCGCGCTCGCGTGACGGCTTTGGAAAACATGGTGCGAAGGTTACAAACACCAGCAGCAGCACCAGCGGCATAAACCGTACCACCATCATCAACGCCAACAGTACCCTTATCACCAAACCACAACCACGTCATAAACCTCAACATTTCAATCTGTACCTCGGATATTAACCTCACACGCCTTAATAGCATCATCTGTACTTCGAGTATGATCTTTGTTCTACATATCATTCTACATTGATTATCTTCGCTTTATGTATCATTCAACCTCATTCATCTTCGCTCGTTATGGCAATTATGTAATTTCTAAAGTTTTAGAGATTATGTAATCTAGTATTAGCGATAAATCAAATGAGTTTAATATCTTATCGACTCATTATATCCATGATTACATCCGAAGGAAATATATATGCAAGTATATTTTCATAAAGATTGTAATTAAAATTCTTTCGTACAAACTGTTAATGATGAAAAATATTTTAACGGGTAGGTAATACCCGAGGAATATTTAGATTTCACATTAATAAGTTACACTGTACATTTTTCGAATCTGATTCAATGGTCATTTACTATCCTATTTACAACCACCGATATACGTATCCGTTCATCACAAAATAACCATTTCCATTCAAATTTCATAATTGGATTTTGACCTATCAGAATCCAACAAGTGGCATAACGAAGAAAACATTGGGCATGATAAAAATTTGTTAGAAACAAACGAACTAATTAATTGAAATATTGTTAAGATTCCACGCTAACTGTTCCTAGCTAACTGTTCCCAGCTAACGGATTAACATTTAATTTATCGCAATTTACATTCTCGCAATTTTATTTATTGTCATTTAATTTTTGTACTTTACATACCGTCGGGACACATGTACAACAATACGTCGGATTAATTCTGAGACAACACGTTGTATAATGGGTCAAGATATATATTTATTTATTTTACGCATTATAAATAACGGGACACGTATACAAGGTTTCGACCTATCATAGCGACCCATCTATATATATATTTCGGAACGATCATAGACACTCTATAGTTGACTATACAGGGTTGAGGTGGTTCCAAAATATATATATACTTTGAGTTGTGATCGACACTGAGACCGGTACACGGGTCACGATACGTATTAATTAATTCGAATATTATATATTTAATTTATATATGAATCTATTGGACCATTGGACAATCGGACTACTGGACTGCTAACATTGGACAATTAAAATGAATTAAAATATTGATTATAACATATGAACCTAAACAATTCTTCAAGTTTGCCACTTGATTTCATCTTAAACCTCATTTGTACCTCGACAATTACAATCCGCGTTCACATCTTTTCATGATTTTTGAAAACATTTCGATCGAGATGTTGAACCAACCGCACCTCATCTATGGAAGAAAAGATTCTTGCATATAGTTATGCACCTGAAAACTCTCGGAGACTGAGTCAACGTTTAACATGTAGCAGTGTTAATTCCTTTAGTGTTATTATTACCCAAAATAACTTTGCAATCCCTTTCCAAATTAGCCAATTTTGTCACAGCTCCAGCAAGTTAACCTCGACTTTTCAGAAAGGTTAGTCTCGATATATATATATATACGTTATCCTTTCGCCGTTGTTACCGGAGAACCTTTTATATTCCACCATATTACCATCAGCGTTTAATCATCTAAAAACACAATTCTTCTGAAACCACCTCGGTTTGATAACCGATGACCCAGATCCGTTAACTTTGAGAATACTGACGAAGCAGCATGTTGTAGATGGTCTTAATGACCAAAAGTTGATGATAAAGAATGGAGTATTGGAAACATTCAATGGAAAATTTAGTACCGAAAAGCGGATTATGTGAAATTATGAAGGAAGCCGTAGATAAATCACAAAGAATAAGTTTGACTTCAAAGAATTCAAATAATTCCGTGTCTGCTGAAATCGTTAGCAAACACATTACTCCTTATTCTAAACCTTTTCAGATGATACTCTTCATCATCATCTTATCTTAGATATTATAAGATATCTTCATATCTTCCGTTATACATATTCTCCATATTTCTGGAGATATTTTCATAACTATTCTTATCTGAAATCATGTATCTCTCCATAATATCTGCGTTACAACACAAAAGAAACTGTGCTAGTTTCTAAATTCTGAAACCATCAAGTTTAAAATATGAATGTTTTGAAGTAGTGTTGGGAACTGATGCATGAATTAGTATAATATAATGACACTTGATCAACGTCATTATATTACAGTAAGTCATGTTGAGTTTCTAATGGAATGTGATGATTCACAGTACCATCATCATGTGTCATGTTACACGGCTCTTACATTCTATCTAATCTCTAAATATATCAAGAAAATATTTTCTTGATAACTCGGTCTTTTCAAGGGTAATCTGGTAATTTGACATATCAAAATCGTGCCATTACCATTTCTTTCTGAGAACATTAGCTATGTTCATTCCAAATTTCATATCTACGAATTCTGGACCATTACTCGCTTGACTCGAAGTCGGGAAGAGAAAACGAAAGCATGAGGCTTTGAAAAATAATGAAGAATACAAAGGCCGATAACAACCCCCAGAAATTACAAACCGTATATATCAATACGTATTGCAACGTAAAGACACGGCAGAACTAGAAACACCATGAACACAAGAGCATAGTAGAAGTAAATAGATTCTTCTGGTGGTAGATGAAAAAGAAGAATGACGGATGTGAAAATTAATAATATATCAAGGATCAGAATGGGATGGAGCATATTGGCGAATGTCTTAAAGTAGGAATTAAGGAAAAAGATTAGAAGATGTGAGTTGTGGAAAATAAGGAACTGAAGGGAATGAATTTATAGTGAAATATCCGATAGAGAAATCGGAACAGATTATTGCATTTAATCAAAGAAGATCCTGATCGCCGAAGAACCAAATCTTATTACGTAAGATTTTCTCTAAATCCCATGAATTCCGAAAATCAATCATAACTACGACTCGGTTAAGCGAATATATATTTTTACTCATCTCACTCTTTTGCGATAGCCTCATTTATACTCTTCGCGTAATCGAATCGTTTTATCTATATTACTCAATAATGATAAAACTCTAAGTTACCAACTCATATTCGTCATGAAAATGTTTTATTGTTATCCATGACGACCTCTATCAAATTTCGAGGACGAAATTTCTTTAACGGGTAGGTACTGTAATGACCCGGAAATTTCCGATCAAATTTAAACCTTAAACTCTATATGTTTCCGACACGATAAGCAAAAATCTGTAATGTTGAGTCTCGAGAGTTTTGAAATCTTTATGTAATCAACTAACCATTGGACTTTACCCTACGGTTCACGAACAACCTATAATTTAAAACTCGAACCCATCATGATTTATATATGAAATGATAAAAATTTACTATTAAACGATGCTATTTCAAATTAAAAATTTTATGTATTAAGTCGTTTTATTTTTATGATATAATTCTTGTAATTTTTTTTAAGAAACGAAGTTAAATTAAAAATGTACAATTTGTAAAGCACAACGTACAACAATGTGTAGCTTAAATAGTTGAATCGAAATTAATTCATTTACTATTCATATGAATGGTAAATGAAATGAAATTAATTAATTTACTATTCACATGAAAATGACATGATGGAAATTATTAATTATAAGTTACATAATATACCCCTGAAGTATTTAATAAATACGACTTTTTTAAAATTTACGATTCAAATTTGATTCTAAATTTATTATTATATTATTATATTTCATTTCAATATTATTATATTATTATTTTATTACTTTATTATATTATTATATTATTATAATTAAACACATTTGATTCCTTTTCCTTTTATTATTATATTATTTTATTATTATTATATTATTACTTTATTATAATATTATATTATTATATTCTATTTCAATATTATTATATTATTATATTTTATATATATATATATATATATATATATATATATATATATATATATATATATATATATATATAAACGTTATAACTTCTAAGTTAAAATAAATATATATGTATTGAATTAAGATGTATTAATACATAGTTTCTAGATGTATTTACTATTGGAATATACTAATAGGAAAACATCATTTTCAACATTTTATAATTGAAAATGACATCCTTGTCATTACATATGACTCATGAGACATCTTTAAACACATAAACAACATAATTTTGTATTTATACCCGTATTATACACAACTTCTGGATGTATTTACTATTCGTATATACCAATAGTAAAACATCATTTTCAACCTTTTTAGTCATGGGGGAACATGTTTAACAACTCTTAACATCTAGTATTTAACTTCTAGCTAAAATATCAATTTGGAATCTCTTTATATCTATATATATATGACATTTTATATCTATATCTATATCATTTCCATTCTAATTTTTATTCTAAGATTTTACTCCCTAAAAACACACACTTGAAAGCCTTTGTTCTACTACTTCAATTCAGCAAAAACACTTCAAATATAAGTCTTAAAACAACCTAAAATTATCATAAGAAAAACCAAACAAGAACACTTCATGAAGATCATCCATTTCAAGTTTATACTTTCAATCTTTTGAACCCATTTCAAAAACTCTTTGAAGATCAAGAATTATACTTCCTTTCTAGTAGCTTTATCCAAGTAACTTGAGGTAGTAACCTTATTCATAATTTTATTCGATTCATATTCATAAAGCTATCTTATTTTGAGTTATAAATTATAACAACGAGAACATAGTTTGAATTATTTCAAACTTGTTCGCAAACTAAATAGATCCTTCTAACTTAACTTTTAAAACACTTTAAGACCTGTAATATATCATAATGATATGCTAACTTAACAAGATATAACTTGTTTTTACAAAGAACACCTTAAAACTGAATCTACGTCGTCGGAGTGCAACCGGGGGCTGTTTTGGGTTGGATAATTAAAAACCATCTTGAACTTTGAATTGGAGGTTTATTTTCTGGAAAAATGATTTTTACTATGAATATGTTAACGCATAAAAATTTTATGATTTAACTCAAAGTATAAGTATTTTTAGAAAAATAATCATTTAAGGTTGTTTACATGATGGAAAATGATTAACTTCATAAGTTTCACCAAAGTTTGACCTATGACCTATGATTTTGAATACAAACTAAGGTATTTACAGTTCATATTCTTAAAGAGGGACTCGATCCAAGGAAGTGGCAAGTTGAACCAACGAAAACGGAGTTGTAACGAAGAAACTATGACCAAAACGAAATCGGATATCCAAGACTAATTTAGCTACGTGATTAATTGGAAAAAAATTAAATAAATCACATCTTTCTAAAATAACATGATATTTTATATATATGTACTCATAATTTAATTTTATATGGTTCAGGATCACCCGTAAACAATACGAGAATATTAATCATAAGATCCCATGATTGTACGCAACACGTCATTTGACAACACCGGTACTTTATGTACGCAACACGTCATTTGACAACACCGGTACCGTGGGTCAAGATTAATCTCGACCAATACATATACGATGGGGTTTTTATTTATTTCATTGGGGGTTTATTAATCACCTAAAAATGAACCATTTAAAATTGAATTACTAACATCGAACTGCTAACTACGGACTAAGGAATTATTAAAAGTATTATAAGTATATATACGTGACGATTGTTTAAAAAGAAAAGGTATTGATATATTATATATGGTTAGGTTTGTGATATCAATCGGAGACCAAGTCAAAATTACATATCTTCAAGACGAAAGTGAGTATATAGTCCCACTTTTAAACTCTAAATATTTCGGGATGAGAATACATGTATTTTTATGTTTTACGTTATGGACACAAGTAACTGAAAAATATATTCTACGTTGAGTTGTACCACTGGCATATTTCCCTGTAGCTTGGTAACTAATATTTACAGCGGTATTGTAAACGCGAATCCTGTTGATAGATCTATCGGGCCTGACAACCCCAACCGGACTGGACGACTAGTATTCAACGGTTGCACAGTACTTCGTTTCGTGACTACACTTGGTACGGTGTAGTAAGATTTCATAATAAAGGGAATATGCGACGTGATTAAATGTTAAGTATGGTTACCAAGTGCTCAACCACTTAGAATATTTTTATTAAAATGTTTATATATGAAATCTTGTGTTCCATTGTTATAGCGCTGCTAGCATCAAACCTATATATCTCACCAACCTTTGTGTTGACGTTTTAAAGCATGTTATTCTCAGGTACGAATTAAGTCTTCCGCTGTGCATTAGCTCATGTTAAGGATACTACTTGGAGTTGATCATCGCAAAGGGACCAAATGTTTATGACTTCGTCCAGGAGGATTAGGACGGGTCGTCACAAACATAGGTTGGCACACTCGGTTCATAAGATCCATGAATGCCGCCGGTGCATTCGTAAGACCAAAAGGCCTTACTACAAACTCAAAATGCCCATAACGCGTTTGAAAAGCCGTTTTCTCAATATCTTCCTCACGGACCCGCATTTGGTGATAGCCGGACCGTAGGTCGATCTTAGAGAAATACGTCGCACCTTGGAGTTGATCAAACAAATCGTCGATCCTAGGCAGTGGATAACGATTCTTGATTTAAATCTAAGAAATATTTCATTGATTTAAATCAAATGAAGGAATTATAAATACTATATCAGGTCTTGCAAACTTGATATAAGGAACGGAAAAGGCAAAAATTCATATTACCAAATGGTACGAATTTTCTGATAAACAATGCCTTGTTTTCTCCAAAATCAAAGAGAAATTTGTTAAGTTTATCTGATATTTATCATAATGGATATGATTATCAGTCAATGATAACCGGAAATGAGAAATATCTATGTAGCACCGAAAAACGCATATGATGAAAAGCGCATATGATGAAAAGCGCAGCGCATATGATTAAAAGCGCATATGATGATATGATTAAAAGCGCATATGATGAAAAGTGCATCGCACATGATTAAAAGTGCATATGATAAAAAGCGCATATGATGAAAAGCGCAGCGCATATGATTAAAAGCACATATGATGAAAAGTGCATATGATGAAAAGCACAACGCATATGATTAAAAGCGCATATAGTGAAAAGGATATATGATGAAAAGCGCATATGGTGATTAATGAAAAAGTACATATGGTGATTAATGAAAAGCACATATGGTGATTAATGAAAAGAATATTGAGAAAGAATCACCAATGTTTCTTGAAATAATTCAAGGTTATATATATGGACCAATTCATCCACCATGTAGACCATTTTGATATTTCATGGTTCTAATAAACGCATCTAGCGGATGGTCTCATGTTTGTGCGTTATCAAGCCGTAATATGGCATTTGCAAAGTTTCTTGAAATTGAGAACACATTATTCTGATTACACCATTAAAAGGATGAGACTTGATAATGCTGGTGAGTTAACATCTCAAGCATTTAATGATTATTATATGTCTACATGGATTGTTGTTGAACATCCAGTTGCTCATGTGCATACACAAAATTGTTTTAGCTGAATCAATAGATAAACGCTTACAGCTAATAACTAGACAATTGGAAATGAGTACAAAACTCTCAATATTTATATGGGAACATGTAAATTTACATGATGCGACATTAATTAGCATTAAACCAAGTGCAAGTCATAAATATTCTCCATTACCAACTTAATTTTGGTCGAGAGCCAAATATTTTCCATCTTAGAACATTTGATTGTGCAGTGTATTTTTAATTGCACCACCACAACAAATGGTTCCTCAAAGAAGGATGGGAACATATGTTGGATATGAAACATCTTCAATCATAAGATATATTGAACCCATGACGGGTGATGTTTTTACAGCACGTTTTGCTGATTGTCACTTCAATGAAACATTGTTCCCTAGATTAGGGGGAGAAATAAAAAATAAAGAAAATGATGTTTCATGGTGTTAACCTCAATTAATGTATCTTGATCCTCGCACAAAAGAATGCGAGACCTAAGTTCAAAAAAATAAATAAATAAATAAATAATGCATATGCAAGAACTTGCGAATAAATTTCCTTATGCATTTACAGATACAAAAAGAGTGACTAAATCATATATACCAGAAGCAAATGCTCCAGCTTTAATTGAAATTCCAAAAGCTGGCAATAATGTCACTCTTGAGTATTTGCCACGCCAGAAACGTGGAGACCAATTGGTTCAAAAGATAAAAATCCTCGAAAAAGAAAATCAGCTGATAATGAGGTAAAAGAAAGTGTTCAAGAAGAACCGCAAATCAATACTCCTTCTGCAGAGGAGATTGATGATGTCAATACGGAATTTTCAATCAATTATGCACATTCAAAAATATTATGGAATCGAAATGAAATGAAAAATATTGATGAGATATTTTCATATAATGTTGCATATGACATCATGAATGATGATGATGATCCAGAACCAAAATCTGTCATGGAATGTCAAAATAGACATGATTGGGATCATTGGAAAGGAGCAATACAAGCTGAATTTGAATCGCTCAATAAAAGAAAATTTTCCGGATCTATCATTCTCATACCTAAATATGTGAAACCTGTGGGATATAGATGGGTTTTTGTGCGAAAAAGAAATGAGAAAAATGATGTTACAAGGTATAAAGCTAGACTTGTAGCTCAAGGTTTTTCTCAAAAACCAGGAATGGATTATGAGGAAAATTATTCTCCTGTTATGGATGCAATTACTCTTAGATAATCAGCCTGGCAGTTTCTAAAAAATTTAGATATGCATCTCATGGATATTGTGAATGCTTATCTATATGGATCACTTGCTAGTGATATATATATATATATATATATATATATATATATATATATATATATATATATATATATATATATATATATATATATATATGAAGATACCTAAAGGATTTAAGGTATCAGTTGCATCCAATGCAAAACCTAAAGAAATGTACTTAATCAAGTTACAAAGGTCTTTATATGGGTTAAAACAATCGGGTCGCATGTGGTATAAACAATTAAGTGATTACTTGATAAGCAAAGGGTATACAAATAATCTTATTTGCCCATGTGTATTCATTAAGAAAACAACATCCGGATATGGATCATAGCCGTTTATGTCGATGATCTTAACATCATAGGTACAAATAAAGAGATCCATGAAGCCATTCAACTTCTAAAGAAAGAATTTGAAATGAAAGATCTCGAAAAAACCAAGTATTGTCTTGGTTTGCAGATTGAGCATATGCCTAATGGTTTACTTGTACATCAAACAACGTATACAGAAAAGATTTTAAAACGTTTCAAAATGGACAAGGCAAAACTATTAAGTACTCCTATGGTTGTTAGATCACTTAATGTTGACACTGATCCATTTCGTCCCTGTGAAGATCATGAAGATATTCTGGGACCAAAAGTGCCATATCTTAGTGCAGTTGGAGCTCTTATGTATCTTACAGATTGTACAAGACCTAACATTTTTTTTGCAGTTAATTTGTTGGCAAGATTCAGCTCAGCTCCTACCCAAAGACACTGGAATGGGATCAAACACATATTTCGATACCTTCAAGGAACTACTGATTTAGGATTATTTTATTCTAACGAATCAAAACAAGATTTGGTTAGTTATGCAGATGCAGGTTATTTATCTGATCCACATAAAGCTAAATCTCAAACTGGATATGTATTTCTAAATGGAGGTACTGCAATATCATGGGGTTCTCAAAAACAAACACTTGTTGCAACATCATCAAATCATGCCGAAGTGATTGCATTACATGAAGCTACTCGGGAATGTTTTTGGTTGAGATCAATGAGACAAATCATTACTGATTCTTGTGGACTAGAACGCAATAAAAGCCCAACAACTATCTATGAAGATAATGCAGCTTGCATAGCACAGATGAAAAAAGGATATATCAAAAGTGACCGAACAAAACACATACCTCCTAAATTCTTCTGATACACTCAAGATCTCATTAAGGACAACCAGATTGAAATGAGATCTGTTCAATTCAGCAAAAACTCTGCTGATCTTTTCACCAAAGCACTTCCAACTGCTATTTTCAGAACGCATACTCACAATATTGGCATGAGGCATGTTCAAAAGATGTAACAGCTTAGCAATGTGTACATGAGGGGGAGCCAACTCTATGCTGCACTCTTTTTCCCTTAGCTAAAGTTTTTTTCCACTGAGTTTTCTTTAGCAATGTTTTTAACGAGGCAGTAATGGTTCCTCTATATTAAATTGTCATTCAAGGGGGAGTGTTATAATATCTTGAATATACAAGTATTCTAAAAGTCAAGATATGTGTCCTCTAAAGTCCAAGATTTGAATGATCAATTATATCACTCCATATCTTTTACTATTCCTCATTGAAAATTGAACGCATATAGCATTTGTATTGTAGTATAAATATTCATCGAGTATAAGCAAACAATGCACCATTATTTCTCAAACACAAGTGTTACTCTTATTCTCCATTCATTTTTTAAGATTTATATAGTACAGAAGTTTCTAATCTTATATAATATATGCCATGAAAGTAGTTACTAACTACTAAATTACAACATTAACAAAATTATACATTCCTAACTAACAGATCCACAAGAAAGCGACAACCACATAACTATAAACATATCAAAATCTAAGCAATTAACTCATTAACAAGTCAAATGGATTGATATGGGAAAGGCTCCTTTTCAACTATATAAAACTTCCTAATTGCACATACAATAGAAACTCTATAAAATAATACACTTGGGACC
Organism: Rutidosis leptorrhynchoides; assembly: GCF_046630445.1. Taxonomy (NCBI): domain Eukaryota; kingdom Viridiplantae; phylum Streptophyta; class Magnoliopsida; order Asterales; family Asteraceae; genus Rutidosis; species Rutidosis leptorrhynchoides. The sequence goes on from NC_092334.1 coordinate 549,455,086, forward strand.
ACCAAAATTTATTAATTAAAAGAGTTATTAATTAATCGATAAATTAATAATTATTAATTTATATATTAATTAATATTTTATTAATTTATAGTAGAATACTTAGTTTACAAACACCTTTCAACCTTTCACTTAATTATTGTATACAATGCATGTATATCAAATGAACGTCCCAATTTGAAAGAAACCTTCAATCTCCCACCTTATTATGCTTCTTGTGTTCAATGTATCACTCTATAGACATTAAAAACATTTTCTATATAAATACAAGATCAAAATAGGTTAACACAAACAAATCATACACACAACATGGCTTCCCATCTTAAAGGTGTGAAAAAAACAACAATGACAGACGAGATTCGAAGAGCATTATACAAGCACAACAAGGATAATCCAAGTCTTACTCAAAAGCAATTGCAAGAATGGGTTCATAGTAACTATGGTTTGCAGGTGAGTCAAGCGACAATATCGAATACAGTTAAGCGGTCTTTAGAGTATCTCTCACTTGCTCCCGAAAGATGCGATGTTAAGCGACACAAACCGGCAAAACTTTCTGACCTAGAAAAATCTCTATGTGAATGGATTCTTCAATATCAAGAACATGTGAATATGACAGGTGAACTAATCATTGAGAAGGCGAAAAAGTTCATGAAAGATATGTATCCAGTGGATACTCCAGACTTTACTTTTTCTATTGGGTGGCTTGGAAAGTTCAAAGCAAGATATGAAATTAATAATTTTTGGTGTTTTGGAGAGAGTGGATCTGTTGAAACGGAGGGCATGGAGGACAAATTAAAATCCATAAGAGACAAAGTTGATCAGTTTGAAATGAAAGACATCTTTAATATGGATGAAACAGGTTTGTTCTTTTATTATTTTATTTTATATTTTGTACTTTAGTGATGTAAGTATTTACATGTTTTGATCTTAAACAGGTTTGTTTTTTAGACTCCAACCGTATCATTCCCTTGCAACAATGCAGCTTGAAAGGAAAAAACAAGACAAGGAAAGACTAACTATTGCTATTTGCTGTAATGGGGACGGTTCGAAAAAACTTCCTTTATGGATTATTGGGAAATATGCTAAACCAAGGTGCTCCAAGAATGTAAACTTGAACAGTCTGAACTGTGAGTACCGTGCTAACAAACGAGCTTGGATGACTGGTGTGTTATTTGAAGAATATGTTCGCCAACTTGATAAAAAAATGGTTGGAAGAAAAATTCTCTTGATTGTGGATAATTGCCCCTGCTCATCCAAAAATTATTGAAGGATTACGAAATGTTGAATTATTTTTATTGCCACCAAACACAACTTCAAAAATTCAACCTTGTGACGCGGGGATCATACGAGCTTTTAAGATGCATTATCGTCGTCGATTTTATAGAAGCCTTTTGGAGGGTTATGAATTAGGGATTCCAAATCCAGCAAAAATAAATGTATTAGATGCAATGAATCTTTCAATGCAATGGATGTCGAAGATGTTCTGACTCACCCAGAAGAAAATGTAGTTGCACAGTTGTTGACTGATGAAGAAATTATTGAAAGCGTTATTGAAATTAATAAAGATGATATCGATGAAGAAGATGATGAAAGTTCTACAATGGAGCCCCCTTCGCGAAACGAAGCTATTAAAGCGGCAATCACATTGAATAATTTCTTGTTGAGCTATGAGAAAACAACACCAGAAGTTCTTACCATGCTAAGAAAAATTAGAGACGAGATTCAAGGAGAAATTGATTTCAACAAAAAACAAAAGACAATTGAATCATTTTTCAAGAAACCTTCATAAATCATTCATGTAATATGCTATATACTGTATAAGGAATTATTAATTTATATTTTATATGGGGTCTAAAGAAATTATCAAAATTGTATTATTTTATAATTGTAGCGAATTATTAATTTAGCACCCTATCCCCGAGTCGGACCGGGAAAAAATATTATCTTGGAGAGTTTATTGAATAATCGAGTATTAATTTATCGAGTTTTTACTGTATTCACAAACCATAGTACTGCATCGAAACAACAATACAACATCAACAAATCAAATCCCATTTAATAAGTCGAGCATTCACAAAGAATGTCATATATAGTCTATATATACCCTAATATTCACAAACCATAACAATTTTAAGTGAAAGAAGGCAACAAACAGATAGCATAGCAACAAACAGATAGCATAGCAACAAACAGCATAAAATCCGTACAATAAATGAGATATGATATTAACAAAATTATACATTCCAAACTATCAGAACCACAAGAAATCGACAACCACATAACTATAAACATATCAAAATCTAAGCAATTAACTCATTAACAAGTCAAATGGATTGATATGGGAAAGGCTCCTTTTCAACTGTATAAAACTTCCTAACTGCACATATTAAAGTAGTATATTATATTTATGAAAAATATAATTCAATATATATGTTATAAATCTATGTATTATCAATAATTATATATGGAGATTTATAAGTAATATATATATATATATATATATATATATATATATATATATATATATATATATATATATATATATATATATAAATATAAATATAAATTATATGAAAAATATAATTCAATATATATGTTATAAACTAGTTGCGGAGCCCTCGCTTCGCGCCGGGGGCTCCGTTTTGAATACGAGTTAAAAAAAAGTCTTAATCTATTTTGTAAAAAAGAATTTTTTTCGACATTTAACATTGAAGGTTATTCCTTTTGTGAAAGTTTCTTCTTTTAGCGTTTTTTTTTTTAAGTTGGTTGGTTTTTTAAAAAAGAATGTTTTTCGACATCTTTTGGTAACATTTAAGAGTTGTTTCTTTTATTATATAAATATAAATATAAATAAATTGGAAAAAAACATTTTTATTATTATTTTATTATTATTCTATATAAAGATGATAAATGACACCGAATAATGTTTGACAAACACAGATGACCCCATGTGAACTTGCTGCTTTTTTTTGCTCATTGACCCTCTTTCTTTGCCACTCTACTTCAATTCTATTATGATCTTCTCACAAAACTAAAAAAAAAAAAAAAAAAAAAAAAAAACCTTTTTCATATTTAACGCCACCAGGCCTACCACAACACCACCGTAGCTCCGCCGCTTTGAAGTTTTTCCGGTGGGAAAGATGGGCCTACACCGCCACCATAATGGTGGTGTGTTTTTTACAGCTTTATTGATCATCTTTTTGCCTCTTTCTGCTGATGCCTCCACTTCATCATCAACTCTGTCGGTGTGTTTTTTTTTTTTTTTTTTGATAGCGAATTCGTTTTAAGCCATGTGTATTGTATTTTAGGAGGATAGGATATTTTTAACTTCGTTTATAAAAGTTTGATTCTTTAATTATTCCTCTTTACAGCCTTTCATTCTATATGGGTATTTTTTATTTCATCCAATCTGATTACTTTGAAAAAAAAAAAAAAAAAAAAAAGTGAAATGACGAAAATACCCTCGATTACTATTGGTGAATAGTTAAACAGTGTTTTGTCTATTAGTTAATATATAAATCTATGTATTATCAATAATTATATATGGAGATTTATAAGTATTATACATATATATATATATATATATATATATATATATATATATATATATATATATATATATATATATATTAAGTTGCAAAAACTTGGGGCTTCAACTTGTAACTTGTCATCCAACCCTGCTCAGCTCACCATTTTGATACTGCTTGATACTAAAACTATGTTGTAAAAAAGCTGGAAATTCAATTTAAGCTCTAAGCGACGATTAAGTCGTCAATAAATCAACACTTGCTGTTGACTCGATTAATAGTCATTATTTTTTATCAGAATTTAAATTGTTCTATATAAGAATTTGATTTTTAATTATTACGAGTAGTTTTTGAATTCTAAAGTAAAAATGTTAGCATAGGTCTTTGTTATTTTTTCACGTTTGAGTTTGTTTTCTTGACATATGTTTAGTTATTATCATTATTTTTAGTTTTAATAAATTAACATTTTTAACTCACTTTTAGGAACATAGTATAAAATATCAGTAAAAATAAAAAATATACAAAAACTTATTTGTACTATTCAAGTATTCAGCTACTACATATTTATTACTCGCTGAAACGATTAAATGTAATATTATCAAAACGTCACAATTAATGATTAACATCGCCATAAACCTTTTTAAGATCTGGTTAATGGCACTTCAATCCTTAATGGTAGGCAATTTCAGTTAAGAAATCGTATGCGTGTTATGTTGTCCACCAATGATTTAAAAATGATGACATCACCACCGACTACAAAGGTCCCAAACTGATGCTAAAGCTTGTATGGCGAGTAAGATGAAAAGGGAATACAACTCGTGATGATGCAATTGTAGACAACTTCCTTCTTAAGGAACTATGATGTGGTCATGTATTTGTACGACATATTCAAGAAGTGGCAAAAAGATGGTTAGATCATAATCGTAATTGGCACTTTAATGGTTGTTAATCCATCTGCATTTCTCATTATTGCATGTGTTGAATTTTATCTTGATGTTGATTTACAAGGTAGACATGGGATGATTCCTTTAGGTGAGTTGTGGTATGCATCTGTAAGTAATAGATTTGGGGTTTTACTGCTTTATGTAGATTTAGGAGTTTTTTGTAGGGTTTGGTCGATGTTTCGAGGTGATTGTGGATGGTTGGTGCGTCTAATGGTTATCAATGTTGTTGGTTGTTTTGTGGTTGTTTAGTGGTGGTTTTTACATTTATGGCTAGTCTTCGTTTCATTTTTGCCTTGATGGACTTCGTTGTTTCGGGCCAGATAATCCTTCGAATTTCTCACTATCAATTGTTTCATGGCGGATTCATGGTCGGGATAAGCGAAGATGTGTGGTTTGATTGCTTCAAGGGGATTACATGTTTGTTGCTATTGTGTTTTGAGGTCAATGTTATATTGGTTTGAATTCAGGGTTGTTCATGTAAGTCGTCTATTTACATACAATACAGTTGGATTAGACTTTAGAATGTAATCATTGTGTTTTGTTCAAGTAGTTTGTAGGATTAATTTAAATGAATCGTTTATATTTGTATCATTTGTAACGTTCTCCAAATCATATCTATTTTAATTTAAATTATTTTAAAAAAAGAGTACAATAAACGAAGATTTATATGGCTAACCGTAAAAACTAACAAACTATAGTCAGGAACATACAATACTTTAGTCAAAGTGAGTTCCTTTCCTGACGCCATCTTCAAAATCACATTTTCTTCACCTTTGATATTAGATGTAGCACAGTTCCCTATAAATAGCTTATCTCCATTAATAACCTCTTTGAAAGTGTTAAGATGCTCTTATCAGCACAAACATGGCAGGTAGCCCCAGTGTCAACCCGCCACTCCTTGGTATTAGAACCAACTAGATTAACCTCGAAAATCATAATGATGAGGTCAGAAACCATATAAATAAGGTGTCGAATCATCAACCATGTTATCCTGTCTGGGAGTGTCTCTCTTTGGCTTCTTGGCAACACCACCTTTAAATCCAAGCTTGAACCCTTTCCCCTTGTTGCGCGTCTCAAACTTTCCTTTACACTTGCTACCTCTCGAGGAGTGACCGTGCTCAACAATATTAACGTTTACACTTGCTCAATACGAAGACGGACCACAGGGTCTTCAATGGTCATTTACTTTCGCTTATGTTTCAAGTAATTGTTGAAATCAAACCAGCTTGGTGGTAGTTTCTCAATCATTGTTGCAACTTGAAAATTCTCACTAATTACCATTTTTCAGCATGTATGTCATGAATAGTGACATGCAATTCTTGAATTTGACTCATAACAGTCTTTGAGTCAATCATCTTAAGATAAGAATTTAGCCACTACCCATTTCTTGGTACCAGTATCTTTATTCTTGTACTTTCGTTCCAAAGACTCCCATAATTCTTTGGTAGTCTTTATTGTGCAGTACACATTATAGAGAGAATTCTCCAAACTATTTAAGACATAGTTTCAGCACAAGTAATTCAAGTGTTCTAATGCATGAACTGTGATCACAGTATGAACATCCCCTTCAACAAGCTGGGGAGCGGGTTCAGTCAAGACCCTCGCAAAGTTCAACATGGTCAGATAAAAGAGCATCTTGCCAACGTTTAAGTCCACACAGTGAACTTTTCGGGTTTCTCGGAATGAGAAACAACCGCATACGGTAGCGGTACAACTGTCGCAACAGTATTCGTAGCATTATTCATAACATTATTGGTAGCATTTTCATATCATCAGTAGAGAAGAAAGTTTTCAACTGAGATTCCATTCTGAATAATTAGCGATCAAAGTTGGGTGTTCCGTACAAAAAGCTAAGGAAAATGAGATGTTATCCCACATCGCCCAAAGAGATAAATTTTGGGTGGTTTATAAGGTTCTGACACAAAGCTATGTTGTGAACTTGTGTGTGTGTGTTTTACTCCTTTGCCTACGCGCGCAGGGGGTGCAGAAAATGGGATTTGGGCTTGGAATTCACTAATCCAATGCATGCACGCGCGACCTACGAACACGAATGCAGCTCCGAAATCCGGGCCCGGGCGAGCCGGGTTTTGCAATAAGTGTTTGACTTGCCAAAACCGATTTTCTTCCCAACATCGTTTCCTTCTTTTGTTGATATTTTAAATCGTTTAACCAAGCTTTTGGTATTGAAAAAAGACACAATAATACACAAAAGCGTAATCCCCTGCTACACACATACATTCGAAAAACTCGGCTTCATTTACCTACGAATTTCAACTCAAATTCATTTCCTGACATTTGTCTCGTTACAACAACGATCTCCTCGCTTCCTATCTCTTTTCAGAATGGAATCTCAGTCGAAAACTTCCTTCTCTGCTGATGAAATGAATAATGCTACCATTCGTGTTACGAATAATGCTACGAATATTGTTGCGACAGTTGCACCGCTACCGAATGTGGTTGTTTCTCATGCGGAGAAACCTGAAAAGTTCATTGGTTTGGACTTTAAAAGTTGGCAGCAAAAGATGCTCTTTTATTTGACCACGTTGAACCTTGTGAGGGTCTTGACTGAAACCGTTCCCCGACTTGTTGAAGGGGATGTGCAAACTGTGAGCGCGGTTCAGGCATGGGAACACTTGAATTACTAGTGCCGCAACTATGTCTTGAATAGTTTGGAGAATTCTCTCTATAACGTGTACTGCACAATAGAGACTGCCAAAGAATTATGTGAGTATTTGGAACGAAAGTACAAGACTGAAGATGCTGGTACAAGAAATGGGTAGTGGCTAAATTCTTGAATTTTAAGATGATTGACTCAAAGACTATTACGAGTCAAATCCAAGAATTTCATCTCATTATTCATGACATACATGCTGAAAAATGGTAATCAGTGAGAGTTTCCAAGTTATAGCAATGATTGAGAAACTGCAACCAAGGTGGATTGATTTCGAGAATTACTTGAAACATAAGCAAAAGGAAATGTTGAAGACTTTGTGCTCCTTCTTCGTATTTTGGAAGACAACAGGGTTGCTCTTAAAAGGAGCATTAACCAGTTCAGCCAAGGTTAATATCGTTGAACACGGTCAATCCTTGAGATGTAGCAAGAGTAAAGGAAGGACTGAGAAGGGTAGCAAGGGGAAAGAGTTCAAGCTTAGACCTAAAGGTGGTGTTGGCAAGAAGAAGGGTTCTCCAGCAAATGCTATATAATTATGGGAGTCTGCGAAAGAAGAAGAGACTGCCAAAGAAAATTATAATAGTCTTTGAAACAAAAGTACAAGACTGAAGATGCTGGTACCAAGAAATTGGTAGGGGCTAAATTCTTGAATTTTAAGATGATTGAGTCAAAGACCGTTACGAGTCAAATCCAAGAATTTGAGGTCCTTATTCATGACATACACGCTGAAAAAATGGTAATCAGTGAGAGTTTTCAAGTTGCAGCAATGATTGAGAAACCGCCACCAAGGTAGATTGATTTAAAGAATTACTTAAAACTTGCGAAAGGAAATGAACGTTGAAGTCCTTGTGCTCCTTCTTCGTATTGAGGAAAATAACAAGGTTGCTCTTAAAAGGAGCATTACCCCTAGTTCAGCCAAGGTTAATATAGTTGAACACGGTCAATCCTCGAGAGGTAGCAAGAGTAAAGGAAAGACTGAGAAGGGTAAAAAGGGGAAAGAGTTCAAGCTTAGACCTAAAGGTGGTCTTGCCGAGAAGGGTTCTCCGGAAAATGCTATAATTGTGACCAGTCGGGTCATCGTGTTGATCAATGCAAGAAGCCACAGATAGAGACTAACACGGTTGATGATACTGACAACCTTGTTGCTATGGTTTCTGACCTCGCCATTATGATTTACTAGGTTAATATGGTTTGTTCTAAAACCCACCGCCATGTTTGTGCTTATAAGCGCCTCTTTAACACTTTCAAAGAGGTTACTAGCGGAGATAAGTTATTTATGGGAAACTCTGCTACAGCTGATATCAAGGGTGAAGATATGTTATCTTGAAGATGACCTCTGAAAAGGAACTCACTTAGACCAATGTGTTGTATGATCCTGAGATTCGTAAGAATGTTGTGTCTCAATGTTTATTGACTAAGTTTAGCTTTAGACAAGTGTTCGAGTCTGAACGGTTTTCCTTCACTTGGATGATGAACAACCACCTTCCTCTCTGATTGGACCGTTACTTCCGTCTGCACCTGCAAAATGTTATCTTCTCCCCATCTTCTTCATCATGAGTATCACTTGACTCACCAATTATCCACTCATCATCAGACATGACATTTTCAATGAATAAAGGATCTTCTTCTTTTAAAGTGGTATTCTTCAAGAATTTTTGCTTCAACTTTCTATGGTACCAAGAAATTGGTAGGAGCTAAATTCTTGAATTTTAAGATGATTGAGTCAAAGACTGTTACGAGTCAAATCCAAGAATTTGAGGTCATTATTCATGACATACACGCTGAAAAAATGGTAATCAGTGAGAGTTTTCAAGTTGCAGCAATGATTGAGAAACCGCCACCAAGGTAGATTGATTTCAAGAATTACTTAAAACTTGCGAAAGGAAATGAACGTTGAAGTCCTTGTGCTCCTTCTTCGTATTGAGGAAGACAACAAGGTTGCTCTTAAAAGGAGCATTAACCCTAGTTCAGCCAAGGTTAATATCGTTGAACACGGTCAATCCTCGAGAGGTAGCAAGAGTAAAGGAAAGACTGAGAAGGGTAACAAGGGGAAAGATTTCAAGCTTAGACCTAAAGGTGGTCTTGCCAAGAAGGGTTCTCCGAAAAATGCTATAATTGTGACCAGTCGGGTCATCGTGTTGATCAATGCAAGAAGCCAAAGATAGAGACTAACACGGTTGATGATACTGACAACCTTGTTGCTATGGTTTCTGACCTCGCCATTATGATTTACGAGGTTAATATGGTTTGTTCTAATACCCAAGTGGTGGGTTGACACTGAGGGCTACCCGCCATGTTTGTGCATATAAGCGCCTCTTTAACACTTTCAAAGAGGTTACTAGCGGAGATAAGTTATTTATGGGAAACTCTGCTACAGCTGATATCAAGGGTGAAGATATGTTATCTTGAAGATGACCTCTGAAAAAGAACTCACTTAGACCAATGTGTTGTATGATCCTGAGATTCGTAAGAATCTTGTGTCTCAGTGTTTATTGACTAAGTTTAGCTTTAGACAAGTGTTTGAGTCTGAACGGTTTTCCTTCACTTGGATGATGAACAACCACCTTCCTCCCTGATTGGACCGTTATTTCCGTCTGCACCTGCAAAATGTACATGATGTACACTTCATTCTTTTCAATGAATAAAGGATCCTCTTCTTCTTTTAAAGTGGTATTCTTCAAGAATTTTTGCTTCAACTTTCTATTGTACATGATGTACACTTCATTCTTTAAGTACCCAAACGGTTTCTTCTTTTTGATGTACACTTCATTCTTTTCAATGAATAAAGGATCCTCTTCTTCTTTTAAAGTGGTATTCTTCAAGAATTTTTGCTTCAACTTTCTATTGTACATGATGTACACTTCATTCTTTAAGTACCCAAACGGTTTCTTCTTTTTGTATGCACTTGGTTGAACGTATTCCAATTACGCTCACAAGCTGCCGAAAACCTTTATTGCAAAGGCCTTGAGTCCGGTGCTTCATCTCCATATTGGTCCCAACATTGAACTATATATTATGTTAATAAAGAAATGTTAGTAAATATTTAATTTATATAAAATATGAACTATAATAACAAAATTAGTATATAATTTAGCAGGTGAACGTGTCTTGTACATTTTCAAAGATCTTCTATAACCAAACAACCCTTGTTTTTCTTCATAGGCAATCAATTGATCTTCAATCTTCATATAGACTCTCACATCCTTGACGAGTCTATTCATGACATCGTATAACCCTCTCTTAATATCTGGATGCTCAGATACATTAAGACTCCATCGATATTGTAGATTCAAGTACTACGCAGCCGCATGCAAGCCACGATGCATTTGAAAATCCCACTTTTTATCTATGATTTCCCATATCTCTTTATAAGATGAGTGGTCGTCATCCAAGTTTTTGCAATCTTTTCTTTACACTCATCCATGGCTCCATATATAAACTCCATTGCCGGTGTTTTCTCCCCCATCAACAAGTCGTAAAACTTCAACAAGTGGCATTGTGGTTTTAATAGAATAAATCACTGAAGGACAAAAATGTCTCCCATCCATCACTATCTTCTTTACCTTTTTCCCATCGATTTTCTTAGTTGTCCTCCATTCATTTGACACAAACATCTGTTGCAACGGAGCCTTTGATTTATACACTTTAAATGGTTAAAAATGCCGCGGAGAATCTTGTGGCAACGGGTCGAAGAAGACTTTTTTTAGTATCTTTCGGACTAAACTCAATATCCATTAATGATTATAAATGAAGTTGCTAATTTTTTTGGCCTTAATCAAAGCATTCTTGTGTTGAGGCAACTCTTAAATTTTTTCAAGCATTAAATCAATTCAATGGGCAGCATACGGGGTCCAATACAAGCTTGGTTTCTTTTCCATTAACAATGTTCCCTCAGCCTTGTATGCACTAGCATTGTCAGTCACTTAATTTTTTTGACCTTAATCAAAGCATTCTTGTGTTGAGGCAACTCTTAAATTTTTTCAAGCATTAAATCAATTCAATGGGCAGCACACGAGGTCCAATACAAGCTTGGTTTCTTTTTCATTAAGAATGTTCCCGCAGCCTTGTATGTACTAGCATTGTCAGTCACCACTTGCACGACGACAATGTCTTCCCCAATATCTTCATCAACTTCATCTCTTCAACAACTTCATTAAGCAGCTCAAAAAAATTTGAACATCGTTTATACAATTTGATGCTTCAACAGTCCTAAAAAAACAGTCCCATATTGATTGTTGACCAAAAAGTTGATCAAGCTCCGATTTCTCACGTCCGAGCAACCATCCGATAACAATGAAACTCCGGTCTTTTTCCATGTAGCCTTAATGGCATTGACCATTGTGATGGTTGTGTTAACTTCTTCATTAAAGATCCAAGTCCTTAACTCATGCATAGAAGGGGGCTTCAATCCACGTCCAAAATTTTCAACCGAACGTAGCATATTTGCAAAAGGACTAGTTTGCTACAATGAATGTTATTCCATTCTCAAAAAAAAAAAAAAAACTTCCGATATCCATGCACACTTATTTCGTTGCTTTTTCGCACTCGCCGACGTCACTTCTGGTCCTTCCTTGTTGGGCTCATTTACAAACCGGTCCATTGGTCCTCTCGTGCCTCAAGAACTACCACATTAATTGACGCTACCAGTACCACTGTTGTTGGTAGGGCAGTAATATGCCCACTCACTTCCCACATTCTCTTCAAAGTTATATTGTACATAAAATTTACCATCCATAAATTGCTTCAAGTAGTTAATTCATCTTTCACCTCATCGGGAACTTTTTCACATGGTGCAACATCTTTGTGTGTACATCCAAGGCGTTCTTTCATTCTCTTCACTCCTCCTGTGATAAGTTTATTACAAAACTTGCATTTTATATATTTGTAACCTTTATTCCCACCACCTTCTAGTACATCCCGTTCTACTTCTACCCCGTACTTCCATGCAGGATCTTGGACGTGGCGGTCCTCCTTTTGCAAATATGCTACGTTTGGTTGGAAATTTTGGACGCGGATTGAAGACCTCATCTATGCATGACTTAAGAAATTGGTTCCTTAATGAAGAAGTTAACCCAACCACCGCAATGGTCAATGACATTAAGGCTACATGGAAGAAAATCAGAGTTTCATTGTTATCGGATGGTTGGTCAGACATGAGAAATCAGAGCTTTGATCAACTTATTGGTCAACAATCAAAATGGGACTGTTTTATGAGGACTGTAAATGCTCAAAACATTTTGAGCTGCTTCATGAAGTTGTTGAAGAGATTGGGAAAGACATTGTCGTGCAAGTGATGACCGACAATGCTAGTGCATACATGGCTGCGGAAACATTGTTAATGGAAAAGAGACCAAGCTTGTATTGGACCCCGTGTGCTGCCCATTGCATTGATTTAATACTTGAAAAAATCGGAGAGTTGCCACAACACAAAAATGCTTTGATTAAGGCCAAAAAATAGCAACTTCATTTATAATCATCCATGGATATTGAGTTTAGCCCGAAAGATGCTAAAAAAAGGTCTTCTTCGACCCGCTGCCACAAGATTCGCCACGGGATTTTTAACCATCCAAAGTGTTTATGAATCAAAGGCTCATTTGCAACAGATGTTTGTGTCAAGTGAATAGAGGCATGTGCTTGGGCTCAGAAAACCGATGAAAAAAAGGTAAAGAAGATAGTGATGAATGAGAGACATTTTTAACCTTCGGTGATTTATTCTATTAAAACCACAATGCCACTTGTTGAGATTTTACGACTTGATGGGGGAGAAAACGACAATAGGGTTTGTATATGGAGCCATGGATGAATGCAAAGAAAAGATTGCAAAAAACTTAGATGGCGACCACTCATCTTATAAAGAGAAATCATATATAAAAAGTGGAGTCTCAATGTATCTGAGCATCCTGAGATAAAGAGAAGGTTATATGATGTCATGAATAGACTCGTCAAGGATGTGGAAGTCTATTTAAAGATTGAAGACTAATTGATTGCCTACAAAGAAAAACAAGGGTTGTTTGATTACAGAGAATCTTTGAGAACGTACAAGACACATCCATCGGGTAAATTATATACTAATTTTTGTTATTATAGTTTATATTTTATATAGTTAAATGGTGGGACCAATATGGAGATGAAACACCAGAACAAGGCCTTTGCAATAAAGGTTTTAGGTCATACATGTTCGGCTTCAGCTTGCGAGCGTAATTGGAGTACGTTCAACCAAGTGCATACAAATAGAAGAAACCGTTTGGGTACTCAAAGAATGAATGATCTGGCGTACATCATTTACAATAGAAAGTTGAAGCAAAAATTCTTGAAGAATACCACTTTAAAAGAAGATCTTTTATTCATTGAAAATGTCATGTCTGATGATGAGTGGATAATTGGTGAATCAGGTGATACTGATGATGAAGAAGATGGGAGGGAAGATAACATTGCAGGTGTAGACGGAAGTAGCGGTCCAATCAGGGAGGAAGGTGGTTGTTCATCATCCACGAAAAGGAAAGCCGTTCAACTTAATTAGATTTGATTGATGCAGGAAGACGACGAAGTGAATCTGGATACGGAAGATCAGGATGACCCGTCAGATGATGATGATGGTATTTTTTATGTTATTTGAGCTTGATTAAAATTTTTGTTTTGTGTTTTGTGTAATATAATGAACATTATATTATGTATTGTAGAATCATTAATGACTATATATTTATGTATTTTTTTTAACTTCGCCTCGAACGTGTGCCTCGTTTCGCCTCGAGGCGTACGCCTCGCCTCACAAAGGGGAAACGCCTCGAGGCGCGTTTCCGTTTTTTAAACCTCGAGTAAAAAAAGTTGGAAACTGGCCAAATACTACATTACCGACCATGTTCAGAAGACTCTAAACCAATCCAAATACTTTTGATAATGGTAGAAAGCCATTAGAATTATAGCATGCTATTTGAATTTTAAGAATTGAATATTGCTGAAATATTCGATGAAACTGCGACTTTCATAGGAAACATACCTTCCGGTTAAAGATGTTTGTCAGTGTTTAGTGTCAACCATTTTCTGATTTACAAAATGATAAAGCATTACTAGCTATTGACATAAGAATTTGAGAGTTTAAGGTAGAAAGCCATTAGAATTATAGCATGCTATTGAGTTTTAAGGATTGTATATTGTTAAAATATTCAACGAAAACTGCGACTTTCAGAGGAAACATACCTTCTGGTTGAAGCATGTGTGTCAGTGTTTAGTGTCAACCAGTTTCTGATTTACAAAATCTTAAAGCAATACTAGCTATTGACATAAGTATTCAAGAGTTTAATCGTAAAATTACTAGAAAAGGCAACCAAAATGCAAATGAACAAAGTTGACTGACTGTTTACCTGATGTTGACCATTTCAATTCGCAGACCTCCTGGTGTTCTCTCTCTTTGTCCCACTGATAAATATGTGATCCTACACAAAACACAAACGGCATTAACTGTTGATTATTAGGTTGTAGTATATGCTTTTTGTTGCCATGATGTTGATGTTATAATCAAGACTCAAGGGATTCAGATCGCGGACATTCCTTTAGAGTATTCAACTGATAAAATAAACCAATGTAAAGGTAGAGGTGGATAATGGGTCTAGACGAGTTTGGTTGAGTCGACCTGTCGAAACTTTTTGGACTGCATATAAAAGATTTAGGGTCAATGGGATAAGAATGTATTAAAGTTTATACTTTTTACTAGTGTATGTAAAAAGTGATTAGATGTGACAGCAATTCATCTTCTAACAGTGTCTTAAAATTATTTAAAACTTTACTTTTAACGTATAATTTGACAGGTATGTGTTGAAGTTAAGAGAAAAATTCACGGAACATTTAGAAGAAAGATATACCCAATACTTGTTTAGTGGTAGATCAGTATGACAGCTGAACTTGCAAATGCCGATGGCAAGGTATCTTCCATCACATGCCCACATGTAATTTAGCTTTTTATACTAACAAACTATAAAATACATTGTTATTGTTATCTATATGAAAGCAAACTATAAAAGACATTGTTTTATATATGAAAGCAATTCACATAATCAATCATGAATAACACATTGTTATCTATGAAAAGGCTTCGATAAAAATTATTTAAGGTCAAACCAACTCATACAAAAACTTAACGATTTGACTTTCACCCAACAACATTCCTACCAATAGATTACCTTTAATCATGAGCAGAACGAACACACTCAGATGATGCCACATCAATTTCAGATTACCTTTAAAGAAAGCTGGAACAATATGTGAAATTACGTCCCTATATAATTTCAAAGTCACATCTCCCTGTACCCTGATATTGCTAAAAAAAACCAGCAGAATTATAGCATTCCAATCAAGTTTAAGAGTGGAATGTTATAAAGATATGTATACAATATACAAATTGCAGCTGTCAAATGAAACATACCTTCCCGGTTGAAGTGCATGAGATCAATGATTTAGCTTCAAGCATTTTTCTAATCTTCAATACTGTTGATAATGTTGAAGTTGTACTGGCTATTGACTTAAGAATTCAGGAGTTAGAGATTGTAACAACCCTCGCAAAACAAAGGTTCAAACGTGTTAATTATAATTGAGCCGATTTGATTTACTTATAACACGAAAGTATAAGATGAAAAGGATCAGATGATGCGTAAACATCTTTGACGCGAAATTATTCGAAATTATTTCAAGAAAAAGGATCACGTGGGAAAAATAAGCCACAACATTAATCCAAAGTTTATTTTCAACAAAAAGAACCTCTTCTATATTACTAGATCTCACATATTAGAAATAGAATAATGACAGTTATTGAAGATCTTTGCACGTCAACGTTAAGAAAGAAGATATGTACATAAAATAAAACTAAATCACCAATCAAGAACGGAAAAATGAATAAATAGAACAGAACCAATTCAGAATAAGAGCTAAAAAAACCATAAACAACACAAACTCGGGAAAGTACTAGTTTCACAAACCCTAACAAAAATCAGAACCACGAGAAAGCAAAAACTGATAGCTATAAATAAAAAGGAAGTCCATCTAATAAATCAAAGATTCATAAAGAATCAACTATACATATATCACCACTTATTTCAAAGTAGCAACCAATGTTAATAAGTAATAACAATAACAATAACAATAACAATAACAATAACAATAAATCTGAAAAGAGAACACAAAGTCTGTGAAAATCCTATCTATAGGAATTTAATAAACCGGTTACAACAAGATCCAAAATACCATTAACAACACAAAAGCTATATACAACCTTGGTATTCACGAAATCTAACAGTTATAACCACAAAAAAGTAACAAACTGACAGATATAAACACAGTTTTTTTAGAATAAATCAATAAGACAAATACAAATCCTCACGAAAAAAAAAAAAAAAAAGGAAACAAACTACAAATAAAATTCATACGATATATAAAAAATTCACAAAGATCTTAGTTCAGAAATAACCCTTTTTAACCCTAGCACCAAAACCACGAGAATACAATAACATAAAGATATGTATTTTAACCAAACAATAAATCACAGAATCTGAAAAAATCAATTAAAAGGATACAGAAACTTTGTTTAAAGGATACAGAAATCAGGGGAACCGAAAGATCTGTAAAATATATATAGGAACTCAAGAAATCAGAATAAATTCACAAACACATAATCTGTGTATCCATGAAGAAATTTGGTACCAGATTATAAGACAGAATAGTAAAATTTAAGAACAAGAACTTATTGGAAATCCTTCTCCAATTATAGAAAAACTCTTATTACAATCTCCTTATTACATCCCTATTTATAGTTGATTAACCTTATCCATTAAGTTAATCAAGTCTAGTCTAGAATAATCTAGGATAACCAAGTCTAGAATCATCTAGGATAGTCAAGTCTAGAATAAAGTAGACAAGTCAAGGAAGAAGCAAAATTGAAAACAATGACGGCTAGCCCACTTGTTATCCGTTCACATGTTCCACCTCCTCAAATCCATTTGAGATATAATTTCACAAAATAAACCTCTAACTATTACTTTATGTCAAGATTGGTCCAACAATCACCCCCCCAATCTTGACCTTGAGTAATCATTTATTTCTTTGAGTCTTCAATCCTTTGAACCCCAAGAATCTCTCTCATTTCAGCAAACTTTAACTTCGGCAATGCTTTTGTAAGAATATCAGCCCGTTGCTGATCCCCACTGATGTGTTCAACTTTAATCTTCTCCATTTCAACACATTCTCGTATGAAATGATACCGTGTGTCGATATGCTTACTTCTTCCATGAAATACCGGATTTTTCATCAATGATATTGCTGACTTATTATCAACTTTGATCACGACTTGTTCTTCTTTTCTTCCAGTTATTTCAGCTAAGAGTCCCCTTAACCATATTGCTTGACAAGCTGTTGCAGTAGCAGCTATAAATTCTGCTTCACAGGATGATAAGGCCACTGTTTGTTGTTTTTGTGAATTCCAAGCAATAGGTTCATCGTCAAAGTAGAACACTAATCTAGTAGTACTCTTTCCATCATCTGGGTCCACCGAGAAGCTGTTGTCGCTAAATCCAAGTAGGTTATTGCTACCATTCCTTCGATAGTGAATACCCAGGTCTACTGTACCTTTCAAGTACCTGAGAATTTGCTTAACAGCTTGAAGATGAGTAATTTTAGGAGTTTGCATATACCTACTTGCATATCCCACCGAGTATGCAAGATCCGGCCGTGTATGAGTTAAATACCGAAGGCATCCAATTGTTTTCCGGTATTCAGTTGCATCAACACATTTGCTGCCATCATCTTTCATCAACTTCAGACCTGGTCTCATTGGATATTTGGTGGAATTGCACTCCCACATTCCTGCTTCCTCTAAGATTCTTTTAGCATATCTAGATTGATGAATTTTTATTCCATCTATGCCTTGTATTACTTCGAGTCCGAGATAATAAGAAAGTAAGCCCAGATCACTCATCTCAAATTTATCTTCCATTTGCCTTTTGAATTGTTTAATTTTCTCCGGGTTATTACCTGTTACAATCAAATCATCAACATAAATTCCTACCAAAAGTGATCCTTCTTGCCTTCTTTTTGTGTATACAGCTTGTTCAAGCTTACACCTTTGAAATCCATATTCCTTTAGAACTCCATCTAATTTTGTATTACAAGCACGTGGGGCTTGCTTCAGGCCATAGAGAGCCTTTGACAGTCTGTACACCTTTTGTTCCTTCCCCTTTATCACAAAACCTTCCGGTTGAGATACGAAGACTTCTTCCTTGAGGTCACCGTGTAGAAATGCTGTTTTAACATCTAGGTGATGAACATCCCACCCTCTTTGGGCTGCCAAAGCTAGAATAAGTCTAACAGTCTCAAGTCTAGCTACGGGTGCGAATACCTCGTCAAAGTCTACACCATGTGTCTGGATGTAGCCTTTGGCAACTAGCCGTGCTTTATGTCGTGTGACATTTCCTTTTGCATCCCTTTTAATTTTGTATACCCATTTTAGTCCAATAGGTCGGTGTCCTTGGGGTAGATCCATTAACTTCCAAGTATTATTCCTTTCAATGGAAGCTATTTCACCTTCCATAGCTTGCTGCCATTCTTTATATCTTGTAGCTTCCCTGAAATTTGTTGGTTCTCCTTCAGTAAGAAGAAGATCATATACATCACTTTGATTTTTCCAACCTCGAGGTGGTGTATCATCATATGTCTCCTCTTCTGCCATAGATGGATCTGACTCATTGACTGTATCTGTCGGGAGACGAGACAGCATAGGTCCTCGTTGTTTTACTGTTGTTTCAGGACTGCTAACATCAAAATGGGTTATGCTTTCCTCATTGGTCGATCTTCCTTGACTTGAGGAGTTGCTGCTCTGTGGGCTATATGAGCTACTTGGGCTGCCTGGTTCAGTAGGCCCATTTTCGGAATTTTGATCAGCCGAGAAAACTTCACCGGGGTTTATATGTATCACGAATTCTCCTTTGTGATTAGGTTCTTGATTGTATTCTACTCCGGAATGCCAATCCCATTTGCGTGCTTCATCAAATTCCACATCTCGACTGATTACTATTTTCATCTTCTCGGGATCATACATACGATGTGCCTTAGTTCCTGGTTCAGTTCCTAAATAAACCATAGGAATACTTCTGTCATCAAGTTTTTTTACTTGATCTGAAGGTACTTTCACATATTCAACACATCCAAACACTCGTAAATGATCAAGATTTGGTCTTCTTCCTTTTAAAGCCTCATATGGTGTTTGATTTTTCAGAATCTTCGTGGGCAGCCTGTTTAGAACATAAACCGAGTGACGTACTGCTTCAGCCCAGAAACTTTGTGGCATATCCATTGCTTTAAGAATACTCCTTGTTGTGCTCATCACTGTTCTTTCGCCTTTCAACGATACCATTCTGCTGTGGCGTGTAAGGTGCAGTCAACTGTCTTGTGATTCCAGCATAATCACAATACTGATTGAACTCGTTGGATGTAAATTCTCCTCCCTGATCAGTTCTAAGGACCTTTATTTTTCTTCCGTATTGATTTTCAGCAATTGCCTTGAATTTCTTGAATTGCTCAAATGCCTCCTTTGGTTTTTAACATGAAAGACCACATAAACCTGCTGTGATCATCAACAATCAGCATAACGTACTTGTTTCCCGCTTGGGTGGCAGGGATATGGGTCCGCACAGGTCTGTATAAACCTGTTCCAGTGGATTTTGGGCTCTAAAAGTCGTCTGGACAGGAAAACTTTGTCGTGAATGTTTCCCTGCTAAACATGCTTCACACATCTGTGTAGGGTGATCAATAACCGGCACTCCATCCACTAGATTGTTGGTCCCTAGCCGCTTTATTGTATCAAAGTTCACATGACCGAGACGGGCATGCCACAACCATGCTGGATCATCAATCTTGGCATGTAAACAGATTGGTGTCCCAACCTCGAGATTAATTTTATACAACCGATTAGGGGACCTTTGAACCTTCATTAACAGCGATCCATCTACCTCAAACATATATAAGAAACCATGTTTGATCAAGATTACACAACCCCCTTCTTCAGCTTGCCCAAGACTAAATATGTTAGTCTTTAAGTATGGGATATAAAGTATGTCGGTCAACAAACGTTGTTCACCATTCTTACATGTTAAAAGAATAGATCCTCTTCCTTCTATATCCACACACGAGTTATCCCCAAATCTCACTGTACCACCAATATCCGTATCAAGTTTTGAAAACAGTCCTTTGTTTCCTGTCATGTGGTTTGTTGCTCCAGTATCTAAGTACCACATGTTTTCTCCACCATCATGTGACTCATACTTTGCTGGAAAAACCTTCTTTTCACTTAGATGAATTACTTCCTTCTCGCTTCTTTGATTGGCTACAGACATCAATAGTGCAGGTCTATCATCATTAGCCACTGGTAGTTCGGTTGATCTAGCTTGAGTCAAATTTGCTTGTTCGCTTTTCTTTCGCGTTGGACAATCCGATGAGAAGTGTCCAAATGCATCACATCGAAAACACTGCAGCTTGGATCGATCTTTAGTTAAGTTTTCAGTTGTTTGTCTACCAGCAAAAAAGTTTTGTCCCCGGCCTGAACCCCTTCCTCGACCACCAAACTGTCCACGACCTCGGCCCCTACCCCGGGTGTCTTGGCCATTCCCTCGACCTCGACCAAAGCTGTTTTCCCTTTTCTTTCTTGAGTCCCATCCTTCATAGGACAACAGAAGTTGGTCATGGCTGTTATTTGTAGTCTTTAGACTGGTTCGTTCTTCGTAAGCTTTTAGCCTACCCACAACTTCTTGGAATTTCACCGTTTTGAGATCAACCAGTTGTTCGATAGTGGCTGCCATATTTAAGAATTTTTCTGGTATGGCAGTTAATATTTTTCTCACCAACGTGGTTTCCTCAATGATGGTTCCAAGTGCAGCTGATTTTGAGGCAATTCCAGAAAGTTTTGCTGCAAAATCATCAATTTTTTCGTTATCTTTCATCCGTGCTGCTTCAAATTCAGCTTTAAGAGTTTGAAGCCTAGCCTTCATTACTCGTTCAACTCCAAGGTGACGGGTCTTGATTGCATCCCAGATTTCCTTCGCATGGGTGCAACCTGCAACTTGAAGAATCAAGTCTTCAGGTAAAGACTGATACAGATAAGCGATTGCAGCATTATCCTTTTTCTGATCGACATCAGTTCCAGGTTCAATTGATTCCCAGATTCCATGTGCCTTAAAAATCGCTTTGATCCTAAGCGACCAGATGGGATAATTGGTCGCAGTTAGGATAGGGCACTGGAACGTAAGATGGCTGGTTTCCTTGATTGCATCCGAGGTATTGATAATATCCCCCATGAATCTGGTCTTCGATCGACGCTCGTATTTTTCTGTCTTAGAATCTGGTGATTGATCTAGTCCTTTTGATCAACAACACGATCCCTTTTGTAACTCAGCTCTGATACCAATTGAAGAAATTTGGTACCAGATTATAAGACAGAATAGTAAAATTTAAGAACAAGAACTTATTGGAAATCCTTCTCCAATTATAGAAAAACTCTTATTACAATCTCCTTATTACATCCCTATTTATAGTTGATTAACCTTATCCATTAAGTTAATCAAGTCTAGTCTAGAATAATCTAGAATAACCAAGTCTAGAATCATCTAGGATAGTCAAGTCTAGAATAAAGTAGACAAGTCAAGGAAGAAGCAAAATTGAAAACAATGACGGCTAGCCCACTTGTTATCCGTTCACATGTTCCACCTCCTCAAATTCATTTGAGATATAATTTCACAAAATAAACCTCTAACTATTACTTTATGTCAAGATTGGTCCAACAATCCATACAAGAAATCGGAAATAAACACACAACGGAAAATCTAAAATTCACTTCCATTTGATTCTGATAACAACAACAACAACAACAACAACAATAACAATAACAACAACAACAACAACAACAACAACAACAATAACAACAACAACAACAACAAAAAAAAGTTCACAACAAAAACAAGGTAACCATAAACAACTAACAATCTCACAGAAGTCAGAACGAACATAAAAAAAAAGCAACATAAACAAATCAAATTCATACAGTGAATAGAGAAAATTCACAAAGAATCTCAGTTTCGAATTAATCAATTAACCCTAATTTTAAAAACCCTAAGAGAAAGCAATAGCTGATAGCTATAAATAAATGTAAATCCATACGATAAATCACATATTCATAAAGAATCAATTAAACCTATATAAACACTATTTTCAAAGTAAAAATCAATTCTGATAACAAGAAATCAGAAAAAACACAAAATCTATCAAATTCATAAAGGAACTCAAGAAATCAGTACAAATTCACAAACACACACAATCTAATTTCACATCCATTATATTCTAGAACAATCAATTTGCAACAAGAACCAATAAACCATAAACAACAAAAATCAATATACACACTGGTGTGCACATAACCTAACGGTAATAACCACAAAAAAGTAACAGCTATAAGCACTGTTTCAAAAGGAATCAATAAGACATGACCCTAACGAAATCAGATTCATTAAGAAAACAACAAAGAACAAATCAAATTCACCACAACAACAACAATACCTAATCCCGCATATGCGAGGTATGGGGGAGGTGAGATGTAGACAATCCTTCCTCTACCCTAGAATAGAAGAGAAGTCGTTTCTCTAACCACGAGTCGAGGAAAAAAAAAAAAAAAAAACCTCCACCCACAGGAATCCCTCTCTCTATTCCAAGGTAGAGAGATTGCTAACAAAGAATCCACAAAGAATCTCAACTCTGAATTGATTACATAAACCCTAAATTCAAAAACCCTAAAATTAAACCCACAATATTGCAATAAAGCACAGCCATAAATATATAATAATCCATACAATAAAAGACAGCTATAAACACTATAACTAGAATTCATAAACCCAAAACAATCAAAATTCATGCAGTAAATCAGGAATAAACACACAAAAACACGCATAATATATCCACGGTCACTTTTAAGATAAAAAATGATAAAAGATTGAATGAAAAGAAGAATCTGACCTGAGTTGAAGATGAACCTATCAATCGCATGACTTGGAGAGGAGATATGATTTACGGCAAAGAGTTGAGATTGAGAGAACAATGTGTTGAACTGGAAATTTGGATTGTGAATTCAAGTAACAGCTACACATTTTTTTGAACTGCAAAAAATGACCATAAAGTTGTACTGGCTATTGCCTTAAGAATTCAGGAGTTAGTTACAGTGACAACCCTTGTAAAACAAAGGTTCAAAGGGAAATTGTGATTTATGACAGTGTCTTAAACTATTTAAAAACTTTACTAACATATAATTGTGAAGAAAGTATGTGTTGAAGATATGAGAAATTCACAAAACAATAACAAAGATATATCCCATACTTGTTTAGTGGTAGATCAATCCGACAGCTGAACTTGCAAAAGCCAACCACAAAGGTATCATCCATCACATGCCCGCATGGGTCTCGTTCTCGAGTTGCTATCATCATCAGTTGATATTTAATGTTCTGAAAGTGACACATTTAATTGTATAACAAAATTAAAGCAGAAAAAGCCATCGAAGACTATCATGACAAAAACTAATACATTAAAAAAATCAGGTCTATTTTGTGCGTGTTAAAAAGAAAACAATGATTATGTCAAGATGTATTAGGTTAATTAAAAAATACTATTTCAATTGAAATGAGTAAAAGAGCATGCTTCAAAAGTGAAAGCAATTCACAAAAATCACTTGTTTTAAGCAACTTGACAAAATTCAGTTTTTCAATTGACAAACTAAAAAACAAAATGAGTCATAGATGAAAGCAATGCAGATGATCAATACAAATAACGCATTACCAGTGTGAATTCATGGCAGTAAAATGCAATTAGACATTGCTGACTGTTCATTTGCCCGATGTTGACCATATCAATTCGCAGACCTCCTGATAATGTCCCTTTGTCCCAGTAATATGTGGTCTTATTCTAACAGCATTGTCGTATATTAAGTTGTCCGTGCTTCCTGTTATGTGAACTCGAAGTATATAAAATAGCCAATGTTCACTAAATAAAAAAACACGAACGTATGTTGGTATTCCAAAACTTTACCAGATGTTGACCAGTTGAATCCGCAGACCTCCTTACGATGGAATCTGGATGTTTGGACATTACAAATATATGCGATCCAATTCGCACAACGTTGTCAATTGTTGAACAAGCAGAGTCTCTTATTCTATTGGACAAAATCTAAGCAATTAACTCACTAAAAACTTCATTTACAGTTAAATGAGTATGTATAGTAACTGAAGTTCCTAAATTTGTAATCTATCGAATACAGATAACAACCAATTCAGGACAAGGAACAAAAAAATCATAAACAACACAAACTCGGAAAAGTACATCTAATAAATCGGAATAAATCAGAACCACAAGAAAGCAAAAACTTATAGCTATAAATAAATGAAAGTGCATCTAATAAATAAAACATTCATAAAGAATCAAGTACACATATAACCACTTAGTTCAAAGTAACAACCAATGTTAATCACATGAGATCTGAAAAGAACACACAAAAGTCTGTGAAAATCATGTAGGAACTCAATAGATCGAAATAAATTCACAATCGCAAAATCTGTGTATCCATTCAGTAAATCTTCAATAAACACACACACACAGAGAATTTAAATTTCGCATCCATTTAATTCTGATAACTACAAGGTCACAACAAGATCCAAAAAAACCATTAACAACACAAGATCTATATACAACCTTGGTATACACTAAAGCTAACAGTTATAACCACAAAGAAGTAACAACGAATAGATATAAACACACAACAGAAAATGTAAAATTCACGTCCTTTTGATTCTGATAACAAACCATATATCTCAGTTTCGAATGAACCCTAATGAAGACAAAAAAAAAATCAAGAAATCATAAACAACGAAAAAGATCTATATAAACCCTAATGAAGATAAAAAAAAAAAAAAAAAAAAAAAAACAACATAAACAAATCAAATTCATAAATAAGAAAAATTCACAAAGAATCTCAGTTTCGAATTAATCTATTTAAACTCTAATTTCAAAAACCCTAATAGAGAAAGCAATAGCTGATACAGTAGCTATAATAAACATAAATCCATACAATAAATCACATATTCATAAAGAATCAAATAAACCTATATAAACACTATTTTCAAAGTAACAACCAATCAATTCTGATAACAAGAAATCAGAAAATAAAAAAATAAAAAACACAAAATCTATCAAATTCATATAGGAACTCAAGAAATCAGAATAAATTCACAAACAAATCTGAATAAATTCACAAACTAAAAATTTGTGTATCCATAAAAGAAATCACAAATAAACACATAAACACAATCTAAATTTCACGTCCATTATATTCTAGAACAACCATTTCGCAACAAAAACCAAGAAACCACATACAGTAATATATATATATATATATATATATATATATATATATATATACACACACATATATATATATATACATATATATATATATATAGACACTGGTGTTAACATAACCTAACGGCCACAAAAAAGTAACAGCTATAAGCACTGTTTCAAAAAGAATCAATAACATATAACCCTAACGAAATCAGAATCATTAAAAACAACAACAAAGAACAAATCAAATTCGTATAATATTTATATATAAAAAAAAAAAAAAAAAAAACAAAGAATCTCAATTCCGAATTGATTATATAAACCCTAAAATTAAAACCACAATAATCCATACAATAAAAGATAGCTATAAACCCTAGTATTCACAAACCCTAAAATAATCAAAATTCATGCAGTAAATCAGGAATAAACACACAAAAAACACGCATCATATTTTACGATCAAAAATAATATGATTGAATGAAAAGAAAGAAACTGACCGGAGTTGAAGATGAAGCGATGAATCGCATGAATTGGAGGGAGAGGAGATATGATGATTAACGGCGAAGAATTGAGATTGAGGGAATAATGTGTTGAACTAGAAATTAATTTGGATTGTGAATTCAAGTAACGGCTACAGATTTATTAAGTTGTTGTTTGTACATGGCCTGCCTGAGTTACCGACTTACCGTAACCGCGTAACGGTAACTTTCTTTGAGACAAATTTTGGATTTTATTAGTCTTAGTTGAAGGAAAATTTTGGATTTTTAATTGTTCTATATTTAAGAATTTAATTTTTAATTATTACGAGTATTTTTAAATTCTAAAGTAAAAATGTTAACACGTACAAAGTTTTTGTTATCGTTTCATTTTTGAGTTGTTTTCTAGACATATCATTAGTTATTGACATTATTTTTTATTTTAATAAATTAGGATTGTTACTGTTAGCAACGAAATATAAAACATAATCGGTAAAAATAAAAAAACTGTTATAATATATAAATATATATATATATATGGATAGTCAATTATTGATACACAAAAGTAATATTATTGTATTACCTAAACTTGTGATATTTTTGCTATAAATAGCCATGAATGCAAGCATTAAACTTGCACCATTTCTCACACTTACAAAGTGTTTCTTTCTTTCTCTCCATTATAATCTTTGTTCTTACACTTCATTATTAGTATTCTAAATCAAGAATCAAATCACTAAAGGTAGTTATAAGCCTACTGAATTATAACATCAAGAATCAAACCACTAAAGGTAGTTATAAGCCTACTGAATTATAACACGTTATCAGCACGATAATCTTAATACTAAATATGGTTGGCTCTGCCACCAAAATGATATATGGTCGGTTATACCACCAAAATGATATATGGTCGGTTATACCACCAAAATGATATATGGTCGGTTATACCACCAAAATGATATATGGTCGGTTATACCACCAAAATGATATATGGTCGGTTATACCACCAGAATGATATAGGTCGGTTATACCACCTGAAAAAATATATGGTCGACACTGTCGCCAAATTTTCATTTATGTTTACTAATATTTATATTTTTGTTATATAACATTTATTTATGATTGCTTACACATGGTCGACACTGTCACCTACTTATCATTTATGTTATATTAAATTTATGTTTAATGTTTATATACTTATGAATATAAATTGACTCTAATTTATCATGATGTTTGTTTTAATTTTTGATAATAGAAAATGTCGAATCTGGAAAAGCTTAAATTTACTCCTTTAGAATCAACTGGAAACAACTACATGCCATGGGTTATAAAAGTAAAAATGCATCTTAAATCAATGGGCATTCTTGAAACCATAAATGAAAACAACACTTGTTCTGAAAAAGAACAAGCTACGGCATGTTGCTTTATTCATCAACATATTGATGAATGCTTACAAAATAATTATGTGACTGTAGAAGATCCCCATGTTTTATGGGAAGGTCTCAAAAGCAGATTCAATAATCAAAGAGAAATTTTACTTCCAGCTGCAATGGAACAATGGAGAACATTAAGGTTCCAAGACTTTAAGAAAGTAAATGAATACAGCTCAGCTCTGTATAATACATGTTCACAACTTAAATTCTGTGGACATGAAATTAGTGATGCAGACATGATGGAGAAAACTTTCTCCACAATGAATGCTGCAAACATCACAGTGCAAAGAAATTTGAGAATGCTAAAGTTCAAAACATATCCTGAACTTAATTCATATCTCTTAGTTGCAGAGCAAAATGATGAGCTATTAATGAAAAATCAGCAATCCCGTCCTACTGGTACACTTGCAATCCCTGAAGCAAATACTGCAAATAATTATAAACAGGGACAAGGACGCGGGCAAGGTCGTGGTTATAATAACCATCACCATCATCATGCCAAAAGCCATAACTATGGTAGAAACCATCCTTATGGTAATGGTAATGGGCGTGGACGTGGTCGTGGTCGTGGCCGTGGTGGTCAAAGAAATAGTAATCCACGAAAATATAAATATCAACCACAAAACAAGCCCATTAAACAAGATGTTGAAGAAAATTCTTCTAAAAATTCTGAAGAATCTTGCTACAGATGTGGTAGAATGGGCCACTGGGCTAATACTTGCCGAACATCTAAACATCTTGTTAAGATGTATCAGGATTCGCTGAAAGGTAAAGAAAAGGAAGTAAATTTTGTGGATAATATTGATCCAACAGTCACTGAGAAACCATCTGATTTATATGAAGATTTCTTGAATGTTTAAGTTGTGTGTCTTTCGAAAAATAAACGATTTAATATCGTCTGTCTTTGTCATTATGTTTGCTAAATGTTTCAGTACTATCTATTTGCGTTTAAAATATTGTGTAATATTAATGTACTCACTATTTATTTCTTATATATGAAGTTCAATATGAATTTTGCTGGAATACAACATCAATTAAGTGGTGGAGATCTCTGTATAGCAGACAGTGGAACTACACACACTATACTTAAATCCGAGAAATATTTTATTGATCTAAAACCAACGGAAGGAACTATACATACAATATCAGGACCTGCTAACTTGATAAAAGGGATAGGAAAGGCAAATTTCATACTACCAAATGGTACAAAATTTTTAATAAATGATGCCTTATTTTCTCCCAAGTCAAGCAGAAATTTATTGAGTTTCTCCGACATATACCTTAACGGGTATGATTATCAGTCAGTGACAACAGAAAATGAGAAATATTTAAGTATCACTGACAAGAGTCATGTGGTTGAAAAACTGCCAAGACTTAGTTCTGGATTACATTATACACATATAAATGTACCAGAAATACATATGGTAGTTAACGAAAAATATATTGATCCTGGTGTATTCAGTTTATGGCATAACAGATTAGGCCATCCAGGATCAACAATGATGAAAAGGATTATTGAATGTACTCATGGACATCCACTAAAGGATAGAAAAATCCATCATGATACAATGGTTCCATGTACATCTTGCTCTCTTGGAAAATTGATAACTAGACCCTCACCACTTAAGGTTGAGAAAGAATCACCAATGTTTCTTGAAAGAATTCAAGGTGATATATGTGGACCAATTCATCCACCATGTGGACCATTTAGATATTTCATGGTTCTAATAGACGCATCTAGCAGATGGTCTCATGTTTGTCTGTTATCAAGCCGTAATGTGGCATTTGCAAAATTTCTTGCCCAAATTATTAAATTGAGAGCTCATTTTCCTGATTACACCATTAAAAGGGTGAGACTTGATAATGCTGGTGAATTTACATCTCAAGCATTTAATGACTATTGCATGTCTATAGGAATTGTTGTTGAACATTCTGTTGCTCATGTGCATACACAAAATGGTTTAGCCGAGTCATTGATTAAACGTTTACAGTTAATCGCTAGACCATTGATAATGAGAACAAAACTCCCTGTATCTATATGGGGTCATGCAATTTTACATGCTGCTACATTGATTCGCATCAGACCAAGTGCAAGTCATAAATATTCCCCCCTACAACTTGCTTTTGGTCAAGAGCCAAATATTTCCCATCTTAGAACATTTGGTTGTGCAGTGTATGTTCCAATTGCGACACCACAACGTACAAAAATGGGTCCTCAAAGGAGGTTGGGAATATATGTTGGATATGAAACATCTTCAATATTAAGGTATATTGAACCTATGACAGGTGACGTTTTTACAGCACGTTTTGCTGATTGTCATTTTAATGAAACATTGTTCCCTAGATTAGGGGGAGAAATGAAAAATAAAGAAAATGATGTTTCATGGTGTGAACCTCAATTAAAGTATCTTGATCCTCGCACAAAAGAATGCGAGACAGAAGTTCAAAAGATAATGCATATACAAGAACTTGCAAATCAATTGCCTGATGCATTTACAGATACAAAAACGGTGACAAAATCATATATACCAGCAGTAAATACTCCAGCTCGAATTGAAATTCCAAAAGCTGGCAATAACGTCACTCATGAATCTTTGCCACGTCAGAAACGTGGAAGACCAATCGGTTCAAAGGATAAAAATCCTCGAAAAAGAAAATCAGCTGATAATGAAGTAAAAGAAAGTGTTCAAGAAGAACCACAAATCAGTACTCCTACTGCAGAGGAGATTGATGATGTCAATACAGAAATTGCAATCAATTATGCATATTCAAAAATATTATGGAACCGAAATGAAATGAAAAATCTTGATGAGAAATTTTCATTTAATGTTGCATATGACATCATGAATAATGATGATGATCCAGAACCAACATCTATGGTTGAATGTCAAAATAGACATGATTGGGCTCAATGGAAAGAAGCAATACGAGCTGAATTAGAATCACTCAATAAAAGAAAAGTTTTCGGATCCATCATTCTCACTCCTAAAGATGTGAAACCTGTAGGATACAGATGGATTTTTGTCCGAAAAAGAAATGAGAAAAATGAAGTTACAAGGTATAAAGCTAGACTTGTAGCTCAAGGTTTTTCTCAAAGACCGGGAATTGATTATGAAGAAACTTATTCTCCTGTTATGGATGCAATTACTTTTAGGTACTTAATCAGTCTGGCAGTTTCTAAAAATTTAGAAATGCATCTCATGGATGTTGTGACTGCTTATCTATATGGATCACTTGATAGTGATATATATATGAAGATACCTGAAGGATTTAAGGTACCAGAAGCATCAAATGCAAAACCCAAAGAAATGTATTCGATTAAATTACAAAGATCTTTATATGGGTTAAAACAATCGGGACGTATGTGGTATAACCGATTAAGTGATTACTTGATAAGCAAAGGGTATACAAATAATCTTACTTGCCCTTGTGTTTTCATTAAGAAAACAACATCCGGATATGTGATCATAGCTGTTTATGTTGATGATCTTAACATCATAGGTACAAATAAAGAGATCCATGAAGCCATTCAACTTCTAAAGAAAGAATTTGAAATGAAAGATCTCGGAAAAACCAAGTATTGCCTTGGTTTACAAATTGAGCATATGCCTAATGGTTTACTTGTACATCAAACAACATATACTGAAAAGATTTTGAAACGTTTCAATATGGACAAGGCAAAACCATTAAGTACTCCTATGGTTGTTAGATCACTCAATGTTGAAGCTGATCCATTTCGTCCATGTGAAGATCAAGAAGACATTCTTGGACCAGAAGTACCATATCTTAGTGCAATTGGAGCTCTTATGTATCTTACAAATTGTACAAGACCTGACATTTCTTTTGCAGTTAATTTGTTGGCAAGGTTCAGCTCTGCTCCTACCAAAAGACACTGGAATGGGATCAAACACATATTTCGATACCTTCGAGGAACTACTGATTTAGGATTATTTTATTCTAACGAATCAAAACAAGATTTGGTTGGTTATGCTGATGCAGGTTATTTATCTGATCCACATAAAGCTAAATCTCAAACTGGATATGTATTCCTAAATGGAGGTACTGCAATATCATGGCGTTCTCAAAAACAAACACTTGTTGCTACATCATCAAATCATGCCGAAGTGATTGCATTACATGAAGCTACTCGGGAATGTTTTTGGTTGAGATCAATGACACAAATCATTACTGATTCTTGTGGACTAGAACGCGATAAAAGTCCAACAATTATCTATGAAGATAATGCAGCTTGCATAGCACAGATGAAAGAAGGGTATATCAAAAGTGACCGAACCAAACACATACCTCCTAGATTCTTCTCATACACTCAAAATCTCATTAAGGACAACGAGATTGAAATGAGATATGTTCAATCCAGCAAAAACTCTGCTGATCTTTTCACGAAAGCACTTCCAACTGCTATTTTCAGAACACACGTTCATAACATTGGCATGAGACATGTTCAAAAGATGTAACAACCGAAGCGATGTCTACTTGAGGGGGGAGTCAACTCCATGCTGCACTCTTTTTCCCTTAGCTAAAGTTTTTCCCACTGGGTTTTCTTTAGCAAGGTTTTTAACGAGGCAGTAACTTACAGTTGATCTTCAACAAACAAAATTGCTATCCAAGGGGGAGTGTTATAATATATAAATATATATATATATATGGATAGTCAATTATTGATACACAAAAGTAATATTATTGTATTACCTAAACTTGTGATATTTTTGCTATAAATAGCCATGAATGCAAGCATTAAACTTGCACCATTTCTCACACTTACAAAGTGTTTCTTTCTTTCTCTCCATTATAATCTTTGTTCTTACACTTCATTATTAGTATTCTAAATCAAGAATCAAATCACTAAAGGTAGTTATAAGCCTACTGAATTATAACATCAAGAATCAAACCACTAAAGGTAGTTATAAGCCTACTGAATTATAACAAAAACTATAAAAAAGTTATTTGTACTATTCAAGTATTCATCTACTACATATTTATTAGTCGCTGAAATGATTTATTTAATGTAATATTATTAGAACGTCACACTCAATGTTTAACATGTGACAGTAGATATGACTACAACATAAACCTTTTTAAGATCTAGTTAATAGTATTTCAATCCTTAATGGTAGTAATTTTAGTAAAGAAATCATATCCATGTTAGGTTGTCCACCGATAATTTAAAAATTATGACATCGACACCGACCATAAAGTTCCAAATTGATGGTAAAGCTTGTCTGGTGATTAAGATGAAAAAAGAATACTTGGACCTACGTACTACAAATTGGAACACCGGCTTATATTTAGTAGTTGCGGATGAAAATGTCAAAACTATTAAAATCATGATAGTAACGCATAAAGCCTTGCAAACAACTCGTGATGATGCTATTGTAGGCGGATTCCTTATTTGGGAACTATGATGTGGTCATGTATTTGTACGACATAATCAAGAAGTGGCGAAAAGATGGTTGGATAGATTAGAATCGTAATTGGCACTTTAATGCTTGTTATTGCATCTACATTTCTCATTGTTGCGGGTGTTGGTTTTTATCTTTATGTTGTTGATTTACAAGGTGGACATGGCCCGATTCCTTCAAGCGAGTTGTTGTAACACCATGTTTTTTTTTTTAAATCACGGCGGAAGACTTAATTTACATAAATACCCTTAGTTAATTTCAAACACGATTATCACATATGCTTAATTAATTACTTCGTTACAAACCATAATTGTTAAGTTAAACGAATAGTTACATATTTATAAAAGTTAAGACATCAGAGTTCGTCTTGTCAAATATATCATCAGCCCGACTCCCGTCCCTACCAGCACTAAGATCCAGAACCTGCAAGGGAGGAGGTGAGGGGTTAGCACAAGGCTAAGTGAATGGAACTATCAAAAGGTCTAGCAAACAGTACTAACTTGTACTCCTACAGCAACAACTATATTCAACCACATACAATGTACAACAACTGGCAACTATGCTCCAACTAGAGGACCGACGGCTTGTACGGGCACACGGCCACTAGCTGATCAGGCTAGAGTCTACCGATAGTCCTTACTACTGAATCCCAAGTATAGTCATCCACACGCAGGTGATGCGTCGTTCAACACTATACTCAACAAACAATAGCCAACTGGACCCAACAACAACAAGGTTGACCTCTATTAGCTGAACCTAACAGATCAAGGTTCCAACAACAACAACAACTACTTGTGCACATGCAACTAGTCAACTACTACTACTATACATGCAACTAATACTACTAAAAGCATGGCAACCCTAACTGCGATCAACTGTACAACATAACTACTAAACTTGGCAACTAACAACAATATAAACATAGTAGCACAACTTGCTATTCTATACTACACCAAGAGATAATCCCACTCACCAATTACCAGCAACAACTCAGTTATCTAACTCTGAGCTTCTTCTGTGTTCTTATCACCTGAGAACAACACAAACGAAGTCAATATAGATATCCGGATCAATATTATAGTCAAATCATACTATAAACTAGGTCATAACATCATATATTCATCATTTCATAAGTCCACGTCATGTATCTAATCAATATCATTTAACAAGCGCGTGCAAAACAGGACATACACGCTAAAACACCTTTTTTCGACCAATATACAGATTTATTTCGCTTCTTAAAAGTTTACCATTGAAAAGTACTTGTCAATACGATTCCAACGATATTTAATTCATCAAAAATGGAGTTACGGTTTGAAAGTTATGACCAAAACAAATTTCTCAAAATGCTGAAAAGACACACTACCCAACTAGGTAGTGTGTGTCATAGACACTCGGTCGAGTGTGTAGACACACGGCCGAATGAGTAGAGACACTCGACCGAATGTCTTTTCAAAAGACACACTACCGAGTGTGTAGACACACGGGCCAAATCAAAAGACACACGACCGAGTGTGTAGATACACGACCCACTTCCAAAAGACACTACCGAGTGTGTTTCTTGAGCTGCTAAAACTGAAAAGTGACGGGTTTGAGCCAAAAATCACCAAATCTCGATCTTAGACTCGTTTTTGACCTCAAAACCAACTACATCTTGATCATAAAACATTTTGGGACATAAACTCAAGAGTATTACATCAAAACAACAACAAATTCAACCAATTTGACATCAAAACCCACTTTGATAAAAAAAAAAACCTAACTTCAAACCCAATTTGACACAAATTTAGGTAATGAAAATAGGTAATTCTTACCTCGTTTGAATCAGTAAATCACAAAGAACAAGAAGATGTAAGTAATTTGAGCTCTAGATCAAAGATTATAATTTAGGGTTTTCAAGTGGGAAGAAGTTAGGTACAAGAGTGAGAAAGAAGAAGGAAAGAAATGAGATGAAACTCAGCTGGTACCTAACTCTTTATGAGCTAAAACACAATACCCTTTGACACACGGGTTGAAAGGACCCGTCCTAATCCATCCGGACAAAGTCCACATCGATTACAAACGATTCACACTAGTTGGTTACAATCGCGAGGTACTTGACCTCTATATGATACATTTTTACAAACATTACATTCGTTTTGAAAAGACAAACTTCCTTACATCGAAAGTTGACGATATGCATACCATTTCATAATATATCTAACTATAATTGACTTAATAATAATCTTGATGAACTCGACGACTCGAATGCAACGTCTTTTGAAATATGTCATGAATGACTCCAAGTAATGTCTCTTAAATGAACAAATGCACAGCGGAAGATTTCTTTCATACCTGAGAATAAACATACTTTCAAGTGTCAACCAAAAGGTTGGTGAGTTCATTAGTTTATCATAAATAATCATTTCATAATTTTTAATAGACCACAAGATTTCATATTTCCATTTCTCATAAACATACGTCCCATGCATAGAGACAAAATATATTCATATGGATTGAACACCTGGTAACCGACATTCACAATATGCATAAAGAATATCCCTTATCATTCCGGGATCCTCCTTCGGACATGATATAATTCGAAGTACTAAAGCATCCGGTACTTTGGATGGGGCTTGTTGGGCCCGATAGATCTATCTTTAGAGTTCGCGTCAATTAGGGTGTCTGTTCCCTAATTCTTGGATTACCAGACTTAATAAAAAGGGCATATTCGATTAGATAATCCAACCATAGAATGTAGTTTTGATCACTTGTGTCTATTTCGTAAAGCATTTATAAAAGCAGCGCATGTATTCTCAGTCCTAAAAATATATATATTGCAAAAGCATTTAAAAAGGGAATAACGAAACTCACATAATGTATTTTGTAGTAAAAATACATATGACTATATTGAACAATGCAGGGTTGGCCTTGGATTCACAAACTTATATCATTCGTACATATATTAAAACATATAATGGAAATCACTTAATTTCCCTTATTAATTACATATTATTTATGTGTTTGTAGTTGTATAAATCTTATACTAAATTCTATTAAAAACATATATTTCATTTATTATATTTATTATAGCTTGGTTTATGTGTTATATATATTACTTTAAATTAATTATTATTTGTTCATTTAGTTAAAATATCTATATATTATATATATACATATATGTTTAGTGTTGTATTTAAAAATCAATAGTTTGTTATATGTAAGTATTTATATAAATAATATTAGTAAGTTTGATATATATAGTTATGTGAAATTTTAATCTAATTATAGTCTACGTCATAAGTATATTGTATGTACAAAATATTTATCTGCTTAAAATAATAGTTTTTGATAATAATAATGATGTACTAATAATAATAATAATGATAACTTTATTAATAATAATACTACTAATTAGTAATTCACTTAGATTATAATTTTTATCCATAATTTTTAAATCCATACATTTATATTTTATATATATTCTTATAATCTTAATGATAATACCTTTAAAACTTTTATTGTCATAATTATAATACTATTATTAAAACCTTTACATTCCTAATCATAATCTTCGCGTTTAGATTTCCTAAACTAGTAACTAAGTTTCTATAACATCAATTTGCAATTCTCATCATAATAGTAGTAATACTTATATTAGGAGTAGTCTTATAAAATTAATAATAACGACAATAATAATAATATTTAGTGATAATACTAATAAAAAAATAATAATTAATAAATACATTTATCATGTGATGACCCGGGAATTTTCGACCAAATTTAAACTTGAATCTTATTTGATTTCGATACGATAAGCAAAGTCTGTAATGTTGAAATCTTAAAAACTTTGAACTGTGTTTAATATATTCATTTGACCTTGACTGTTCCCAACGTTTCACGAACAATTGTTGTAAAAAAAAATATGTATATATAAATATAGGTAAATATAAATAATAGTATGTATATTATAATTTGAGATAATAAAATACAATTTAATCATTTGAATTGAAATATATATATTTAAATGGTATAGATATTATATGTTGACACTTATAATATTTAATTGTAAGATGAAATAACATAATACTTGATATATATATTTATATATATAAACATTTACATTTTCATATATACCTATATAATATAATTAATATTCAACCACATATTACATAATGAGGTATATTTATAGTAAATGTTAAGATAGTTAATATAGGTTAAAATGTAATACATTTATGATAATTGAAAATAATAAAATATAATTTTAAACACTAGAATTAATTATGTAAAAATAAGATATAAAATAATTGAGTGTAATTTAAAATGAATTTATATATAATTGTAAATAATTTCCATGTATAATTATTATCATATGTATATTGTAAAAAAAATATATAAATTTATAAATAATAAATATTCAAGATAAGTTATTATAATGGATCATATGATTATTCAATATTACATACATAATATATATATATATATATATATATATATATATATAATGTAAGTTAAAAAATATATATGTTATGATATTACTACTTTCATCCTTAAAATAAATATTACTATCATGAATTATAATATTAAGAATCATTATTATTATCAAAATTATTAATTATCTTTATCATTGAAAAAAATACAATATTTGTATTATTATTGTTTTAGTATTTATTGTATAATATTAACAATATTATTATTATTAATGTTTATTAATAGGAATTAAATATAAAATATAATTACTGATAAAGGTACATAAAAGCCAGACTTATTTATATAGACTCTATTATATATGTCGACATATACAGATACATTGATGAATCTGTATCAATCTCTATCAACTTTATCTTTATTTTTTTTTCCTTATTTTTGTACGAATGATTCCATCTTCACTAAGAAACAACCGCGATATATTGGGTTTGTCTCTTCAATCATTCGGATATCATCAGCATCATTACCTGCACGCTATGGGTTATCTAATTATTCAGTCATTAATCAGAAAATAAAAACAGAACCCAAATACTCAAGAACAACTCGATATACTCTCTGTTCTTTATCTTTTTGGCAAAAATTCAATTTCAAACGAAATTACAAAATGTAATATTGCAGAGTTGCTAGGAATTGTCTTTTCAATCTACTTGAAAATTTTCAGAAGCCAATTCTTTCTATCAAATCCTAATTTACGAGTCAAAGTTTTTGAAGTTAAAAGTCAAACTTTGTTCATCAATCAAATTCGTGATATACGTGACAATTCAAATTAAATTGATGATTTAAAATGCTTCCACGAACATTTTTTAACATATTTCATTTTATAAGTTTTGTCTATAACAACCTCCAAATCCAAAATCGATTTCTTATTTTTTTTCTTACACAGCGACTGCCGTGAGCTTCTGTTTTGATCTTTTATTTAATTTTTTTTCAATACATTTGAACAACTGATATTGGTTAAGTTATGGTTATATTGATGTAAATAATCATCTGTTTAAACATTTTGATTCTTGGTCGATTCGAAATGAGAGGAAGAAGATGACAGAAGGTGTCGGGTTAATAATAAATGGGGCAGTCTATTAAACAGAAAAATAGGATTGGTGATTTGGTTAAGGGTGTTAGCGGTTGGTCGTGAGGTCTCGGGTTCGAACCCGGCTTGTGGCGTACATTCTTTTTATTGCATTCTTGAGGTAGTTTTCCATACAAAAATTATCATTATCTTTATTATTATTATGTATTACTAATTAGTATTATTGTTATTGTTATTATTATTGTCATTGTTATTGTTATGATTATTATTACTAGTGTTACAATTATTATTATTAATATCATAACTAAAAATATTATAATAATAATAATAATTATTATTATTATTATTATTATTATTATTATTATTATTATTATTATTAGTATAATCATTCGTAGTAATGTGATTAATAAAATTATTATCATTACTATTAAAGCTATTATTTGGTACTAGTATCATTTTTTTTTTTAAACTATTAGTATTATTACTAATACTATCATTACTGGTATTATTATTAATGTGATTATGATTAAAATTATTATTATTAGATTCATCAATATTGTTAGAATTATTATCGTTATCAATATCAAAATCAATAAATGTATTTTTTTTATTAAAATTCTAGAATTATTAGTATTATTAATATAGAAATTTCTTCTATCACTATAATTAAGATTAATATTATTATCATGAAAATAATCCAAATTGTTTCCATTAATAGTATTACTTGTATCATTTTATAATTATTAGTATTATTAGTATTATCATTATTATTATTAATATTACAAAGTATCATTAATCGACTTATCAGTTAAACATTTATATTAGTAATACTGTATGATTACTGAAATTTCTATTAAAACTATTAAAAATTACTATTGTTATTAAAAGTATTATTTTTGCTAAAACTATCATTATTAACGTTATCAAGTATTATCTGTATCATTATTATTAAGATAAATACGAATACAAAAATAAAAGTAGTAATGACATTATTAATGTTATAAGCAAAAAAAAAAAAAGATTTTATATATAAAAATATATTTAATACACATAACTTAACTATATTTATATATCTTTATATAAATGAAAATATATATAATGAAACTTACTAATCTACTGTATAAATTAATTACATCTTTAATAATAGTAACATATAGAATTATTCGATTACAAGAATATGTTTTAATATATATATACAATTGATATAGGTTCGTGAATCTGAGGCCAACCCTGCATTGTTCAATATAATCATATGTATTTTTACTACAAAATACATTAGGTGAGTTTCATTACTCCCTTTTTAAATGCTTTCGCAATATATATTTTTGGGACTGAGAATGCATGCGCTGCTTTTATAAATGTTTTACGAAATGGACACAAGTGATCGAAACTACATTCTATGGTTGGATTATCTAATCGAATATGCCCTTTTTATATAGTCTGGTAATCTAAGAATTAGGGAACAGAAACCCTAATTGACGCGAACTCTAAAGATAGATCTATCGGGCCCAACAAGCCCCATCCAAAGTACCGGATGCTTTAGTACTTCGAAATTTATATCATGTCCTATGGAGGATCCTGGAATGATGGGGATATTCTTATATACATATTGTGAATGTCGGTTACCAGGTGTTCAATCCATATGAATGATATTTTTGTC
The DNA here is from genome assembly GCF_046630445.1 of Rutidosis leptorrhynchoides. Classification (NCBI taxonomy): domain Eukaryota; kingdom Viridiplantae; phylum Streptophyta; class Magnoliopsida; order Asterales; family Asteraceae; genus Rutidosis; species Rutidosis leptorrhynchoides. The sequence goes on from NC_092334.1 coordinate 549,495,116, forward strand.
TCTATGCACGGGACGTATGTTTATGAGAAATGGAATAATGAAACCTTGTGGTCTATTAAAATTATGAAATGATTATTTGTGATAAACTAATGAACACACCAACCTTTTAGTTAACACTTTAAAGCATGTTTATTCTCAGGTACGAAAGAAATCTTCCGCTGTGCATTTGCTCATCTTAGAGATATTACTTGGAGTCATTCATGACATATTTTAAAAGCCGTTGCATTCGAGTCGTTGAGTTCATCAAGATTATTATTAAGTCAAATTTAGTTGGATATATTATGAAATGGTATGCATGCCTGTCAACTTTCGATGTAATGAAAGTTTGTCTTTTCAAAAACGAATGCAATGTTTGTAAAATGTATCATATAGAGGTCAAGTACCTCGCGATGTAATCAACTGTCGTGAATCGTTTATAATCGATATGGACTTCGTCCGGATGGATTAGGACAGGTCTTCACAGTTGGTATCAGAGCTGGTATAACGCCGTCCATGTGTGGCGGGTTAGTCGTAAAGGAGGTTCTCACAGTGTTACATATGACGAAGCATTGGCTCTTACTCCTTGCGATCCCTTACGAGGGTTGGAAATTGCCGAGAGGCAGGCCCTAAAATCAGTATCTGAGGTACACTCAGTGGTCACTAGGCGGTTAGCTGGGAAGGCACTGGGTGGGACGTGTGATGTCCCCAACTGATTCACAGTTGGTATCAGAGCAGAGGTCTTAGTGAACCAGGTCTGCATTAGTGTGTCTAACTGATAAGTCGTTAGGAGGCATTAGTGAGTCTGGACTTCGACCGTGTCTGCATGTCATAAGTTTTGCTTATCATTTCTAGTCAGAAATCATTTGCTTGTCATCCTTAATAAATTATCTGGTCATTATTCTTAGTCTAGACACATCTTATTGCATTGACTGCATGAAAAGTGTATAGACAAAATTCATATCTTAGCGTATCTGCTAATTCATATCTTAGCGTATCTGCTATTGTTATCTTTTGCCTGACAGCTTCCGTAGATTCCTCCATAACTTATGTGATTTTAGTATTGTATATGCATATGTAAATTATGTATGGTAGGGTACTAATCTACATCCTATAATCTATTTCTTATCGAAAATCCTTCATCTGATCGTACGGGATGAATCCTTCAACCAGTTCGAGTCCCTCGAATTCAGATAACTATTCTGATAGTTATTTCGACAGCTATTCCGACGTAGACGTTCACCTAAACTCCGAAAGCAGCGTCACCAGAATGAACCAACCAACCATCCCCAATTCATATGATGAGTTCATAGTCTACTTAATCGTTGGAGACAAGAAGAATCGATCCCTTTCACCCACCATATTGTTCGCTGGGCGAAGAACTTGAAACATTCACTGGCGAACCAATCCGAAACACCATCTTCACCCTCATTTCCAGAGTAGCTCGACATGATTATATTCTATCCACAATTTGAAACCTTACTCATTTTCTCGTTCCGACCGACAATTATTCCGGAGTAATATAAGAAGTCAACGAACTTCGCGATCGAGTAATCAATTTGGAGAATATGGTGCAAAACGTACCAGCTTCAGCAACATCACCGGCACCAACAGTACCACCAACAACACAAGTTTCAACATCACATGCCCCAATATCGCAATCTGTACCTCGAGCATAATCATCATCCTATGAATCATTCTACATTATTTATCTTCGTTCGACATGGCGATTATATAATCTTTAATGTTTTAAGAGATTATATATTCATATTCTAACGGTAAATCAAATGAGTCCAATATCATATTGACCCATTAAATTCATGATTACATCTGAAGAAAATATATATGTAAGTATATTTTCATAAAGATTATAATTAAAATTCATTTGTACAAACTGATAATGGTGAAAATATTTTAACGGGTAGGTAATACCCGAGGAATATTTAAATTTCACATTAATAAGTTACACTGTACATTCTTCAAATCTGATTCAACAGTCATTTACTATTCTACTTACATCCACCGATATATGTATCCGTTCACCACAGAATAACCATTTTCATTCAATTTCATACTTGAATTTTGATCTATCAGAATCCAACAAGTGACATAATAAAGAAATAATGGACACAATAAAAATTGATTAGAAACAGACTAATTAACAATATTAAATTTTATTAAGAAACCACGCTAACAAAATCCTAGCTAGCTGTTCCTAGCTAAATGTTAATTCCGTATTACATTTTATTTATCGCAATTTAATTATCACAATTTATTTTATAGCAATTTATATTCACGCAATTTTATTTATTGTCATTTAATTTCGTTTATTTACTTTACGCACTTTATTTATCGTCATTTAATTTCTGTTATTTATTTTACGTACTTTAAATATCGGGACACGTATACAAAGTTTTGACATATTATATCGACACATCTATATATATTATTTGGAAATACCATAGACACTCTATATGCAGTAATGATCAAGTTCTCTATACAGGGTTGAGGTTGATTCTATAATAATATATATACTTTGAGTTGTGATCGAGTCTGAGACGTATACGGGTCACAACATGTATTAATTAAATCGAATATTATATATTAAACTATGTATGAATTATTAGACTGTCAACTGTGGACTATCGATTGAGGATTAATAACATTGAACAATTAAAATGAATTAAAATATTGATTATAACATATGAAACTAAAAAAAAAAAATTCTTCAAGTTTGCCACTTGATTTCACCATAAACCTCATTTTGTATCTTGACGATTACAATCTGCGTTCAAACCTTTCATGATTCTTGAAAACGCCTCAATCAATAGGATGAATCAACCGCACTTCATCTACGGAAGAAAAGATTGATACATATAGTTATACACCTGAAAACACTCAGAACCTGAGTAAACGTTTAACACGTATCTGTGCTAGCTCTTTTGGCGTTGTTATTATCGAAAATAACTTTGCAATATTAGTCAATTTTGTCACAGCTCCAGAAAGTCAACTTCGACTTTTCATTCGAAGTAGCCTTACTATAATCATGATATATACAATTACCCTTTCGATACCGGAATTTTTTTTTTATATTCCACTATATTACCAGCAGACGTACCAGCAACTCCATTGCTCCTTGACTTAAATCTCTCCGACAAATCACTATATTTATCTATTGAAGTCTCATCATGTACTCATCCGCATCTTGTAACGAGAACTGCCATACCAATTATCGGGAATCAGCAATCAGTACTTTGAAAACTCACAACATATTTACATCAACAGTTATATGTATAACATTTATTTCTTAGAATTATGATCTTTCATTCTGAAATTCTGAAAAGCACTCAGTCTACAAATCAATACTCTGAATGTTGAAAAAGCTGAATGAAGCAGCAAAAACTGTAGGCAACCATAAACGACCTTAATCATCAGAAGTTTGATGATAAAGAATAGTATGTTGGAAAAGCTCAGAAAAGTTGGAACTGGAAAACGGATTGAGCTAACCACTAAGGAGACCAAGGACAAATACAAGGACCATACCCTATATTCAAAGAATCCAGGTAATTCTGGGTCCGTTGAAATCTTTAGAGAATATATTGCTTCGAAGTCATGTTAAAATCTTGCGAAAAATCTTTCTCCATCAACCATCGAACTTAGAAATTTCAAAATATCATCATCAATATCCTCGATATTTCTGAGGATATTTTCATAAATATTCTCGTCCAAAATTATATACCTCTTCGTACTTCCTGTGTATCATTATATTGGAAACATTCAATAGAAAATTTAGTACCGAAAAGCGGATTATGCGAAAGTATGAAAGAAGCCGTGGACAAATCACAAAGAATAAGTTTGACTTTAAAGAATCCAAATGATTCTGTTTCTGATGAAATCTTTAACGAATACCTTACTTCAGAATCTAAACCCTTACGGATAAATCTTCTTCATCATCCCTCGATATTAGAAATTCCAAGATATCATCGTATCTTTCATTATAAATATCCTCCATATTTCTGAAGATATTTTCATAACTATTCTTATCTAAAATCGGTAATCTCTTCGTGCTATCAGTTTTACATCATATAGAAACTGTTAGTTTCTATATTCTGTTAACTTTCGAGTTTAAAATATGAATGTTTTTGAAGTAGTGTTGGGAACTAATGCATGAGTTAGTATAATATAATGACACTTGATCAACGTGATTATATTACAGTAAGTCATGCTGAGTTTCTAATGGAATGTGATGATTCACAGATCATAACGTCATCACATGTCAAGTTACATAACTTTTTCATTCTGCGTAACTTCTGAACATATCAAAAATATATATTCTTGATAGTTCTATACTCAGTAATTCTGATAATTTGACAAATCAAATCGTACTAATACCTTCTTTCTTATTTAGAACATGATGTTTATTCGAAATTCTATAATTACGAATTCTGGACCATTATTCGCTTGACTTGAAGTCGGGAAGAGAAAACAAAAGCATAGAGCTTTGAAATTTAAGGGAGAATATAAACCCCGATAACAACACATAAATTACAAACCGTGAATATCAGTACGTACCGCAATATAAAGACATGGGAGGATTATAAATACAATAATCCCTAGAGTATGATAGAAATAAACAGATTCTTCAGGTGGGAGTTGGAAAAGAAGAACGATCATTACGATAGTTAGAATAAGAACAAGGATCAGAACAGGGTTATGCATTTTCATAAATCGTTTGAATTTGGGAATTGAGTATAGAAATGGTGAAAACTAATGGAACGGAAAAGGTAAATTTATAGTGGAAATATCAGACAGAGTAATTGAGGTAGATCACCGTATTTAATTATAGAGATCTTAATTTCCTTACTCGCCGAAGAATCAAATCTTTTAGATTTCGAAGATTTTCTTTAAACCCCTTGAATTCCGAAAATCAATCATAACTACGTCATCGGTTAAAGCAAATATACATTTACTCAATCCACTCTCTTACGATAACTTCACTTATACTCTTCGAGTAATCAAATTGATTTATCTATATTACTCGATGATGATAAAACTCTATTTATCAGCTCATATTCGTCAGAAAAACATATTTATTGTTAGCCATGACGACCTCACTCAAATTTCGGGACGAAATTTCTTTAACGGGTAGGTACTGTGATGACCCGGGAATTTTCGACCAAATTTAAACTTGAATCTTATTTGATTTCGATACGATAAGCAAAGTCTGTAATGTTGAAATCTTAAAAACTTTGAACTGTGTTTAATATATTCATTTGACCTTGACTGTTCCCAACGATTCACGAACAATTGTTGTAAAAAAAAATATGTATATATAAATATAGGTAAATATAAATAATAGTATGTATATTATAATTTGAGATAATAAAATACAATTTAATCATTTGAATTGAAATATATATATTTAAATGGTATAGATATTATATGTTGACACTTATAATATTTAATTGTAAGATGAAATAACATAATACTTGATATATATATTTATATATATAAACATTTACATTTTCATATATACCTATATAATATAATTAATATTCAACCACATATTACATAATGAGCTATATTTATAGTAAATGTTAAGATAGTTAATATAGGTTAAAATGTAATACATTTATGATAATTGAAAATAATAAAATATAATTTTAAACACTAGAATTAATTATGTAAAAATAAGATATAAAATAATTGAGTGTAATTTAAAATGAATTTATATATAATTGTAAATAATTTCCATGTATAATTATTATCATATGTATATTGTAAAAAAAAAATATAAATTTATAAATAATAAATATTCAAGATAAGTTATTATAATGGATCATATGATTATTCAATATTACATACATAATATATATATATATATATATATATATATATATATATATATATATATATATATATATATATATATATATATATATATATATATATATATATAATGTAAGTTAAAAAATATATATGTTATGATATTACTACTTTCATCCTTAAAATAAATATTACTATCATGAATTATAATATTAAGAATCATTATTATTATCAAAATTATTAATTATCTTTATCATTGAAAAAAATACAATATTTGTATTATTATTGTTTTAGTATTTATTGTATAATATTAATAATATTATTATTATTAATGTTTATTAATAGGAATTAAATATAAAATATAATTACTGATAAAGGTACATAAAAGTCAGACTTATTTATATAGACTCTATTATATATGTCGACATATACAGATACATTGATGAATCTGTATCAATCTCTATCAACTTTATCTTTATTTTTTTTCCTTATTTTTGTACGAATGATTCCATCTTCACTAAGAAACAACCGCGATATATTGGGTTTGTCTCTTCAATCATTCGGATATCATCAGCATCATTACCTGCACGCTATAGGTTATCTAATTATTCAGTCATTAATCAGAAAATAAAAACAGAACCCAAATACTCAAGAACAACTCGATATACTCTCTGTTCTTTATATTTTTGGCAAAAACTCAATTTCAAATGAAATTACAAAATGTAATATTGCAGAGTTACTAGGAATTGTCTTTTCAATCTACTTGAAAATTTTCAGAAGCCAATTCTTTCTATCAAATCCTAATTTACGAGTCAAAGTTTTTGAAGTTAAAAGTCAAACTTTGTTCATCAATCAAATTCGTGATATACGTGACAATTCAAATTAAATTGATGATTTAAAATGCTTCCACGAACATTTTCTAACATATTTCATTTTATAAGTTTTGTCTATAACAACCTCCAAATCCAAAATCGATTTCTTATTTTTTTTCTTACACAGCGACTGCCGTGAGCTTCTGTTTTGATCTTTTATTTAATTTTTTTTTCAATACATTTGAACAACTGATATTGGTTAAGTTATGGTTATATTGATGTAAATAATCATCTGTTTAAACATTTTGATTCTTGGTCGATTCGAAATGGGAGGAAGAAGATGACAGAAGGTGTCGGGTTAATAATAAATGGGGCAGTCTATTAAACAGAAAAACAGGATTGGTGATTTGGTTAAGGGTGTTAGCGGTTGGTCGTGAGGTCTCGGGTTCGAACCCGGCTTGTGGCGTACATTCTTTTTATTGCATTCTTGAGGTAGTTTTCCATACAAAAATTATCATTATCTTTATTATTATTATGTATTACTAATTAGTATTATTGTTATTGTTATTATTATTGTCATTTTTATTGATATGATTATTATTACTAGTGTTACAATTATTATTATTAATATCATAACTAAAAATATAATAATAATAATAATAATAATAATAATAATAATTATTATTATTATTATTATTATTATTATTATTATTATTATTATTATTATTATTATTATTAGTATTAGTATAATCATTCGTAGTAATGTGATTAATAAAATTATTATCATTACTATTAAAGCTATTATTTGGTACTAGTATCATTTTTTTTTAAACTATTAGTATTATTACTAATACTATCATTACTAGTATTATTATTAATGTGATTATGATTAAAATTATTATTATTAGATTCATCAATATTGTTAGAATTATTATCGTTATCAATATCAAAATCAATAAATGTATTTTTTTTATTAAAATTCTAGAATTATTAGTATTATTAATATAGAAATTTCTTCTATCACTATAATTAAGATTAATATTATTATCATGAAAATAATCCAAATTGTTTCCATTAATAGTATTACTTGTATCATTTTATAATTATTAGTATTATTAGTATTATCATTATTATTATTAATATTACAAAGTATCATTAATCGACTTATCAGTTAAACATTTATATTAGTAATACTGTATGATTACTGAAATTTCTATTAAAACTATTAAAAATTACTATTGTTATTAAAAGTATTATTTTTGCTAAAACTATCATTATTAACGTTATCAAGTATTATCTGTATCATTATTATTAAGATAAATACGAATACAAAAATAAAAGTAGTAATGACATTATTAATGTTATAAGCAAAAAAAAAAGATTTTATATATAAAAATATATTTAATACACATAACTTAACTATATTTATATATCTTTATATAAATGAAAATATATATAATGAAACTTACTAATCTACTGTATAAATTAATTACATCTTTAATAATAATAACATATAGAATTATTCGATTACAAGAATATGTATTATTATATATATATACAATTGATATAGGTTCGTGAATCCGAGGCCAACCCTGCATTGTTCAATATAATCATATGTATTTTTACTACAAAATACATTAGGTGAGTTTCATTACTCCCTTTTTAAATGCTTTCGCAATATATATTTTTGGGACTGAGAATGCATGCGCTGCTTTTATAAATGTTTTACGAAATGGACACAAGTGATCGAAACTACATTCTATGGTTGGATTATCTAATCGAATATGCCCTTTTTATATAGTCTGGTAATCTAAGAATTAGGGAACAGAAACCCTAATTGACGCGAACTCTAAAGATAGATCTATCGGGCCCAACAAGCCCCATCCAAAGTACCGGATGCTTTAGTACTTCGAAATTTATATCATGTCCGATGGAGGATCCTGGAATGATGGGGATATTCTTATATACATATTGTGAATGTCGGTTACCAGGTGTTCAATCCATATGAATGATATTTTTGTCTCTATGCACGGGACGTATGTTTATGAGAAATGGAATAATGAAACCTTGTGGTCTATTAAAATTATGAAATGATTATTTGTGATAAACTAATGAACTCACCAACCTTTTGGTTGACACTTTAAAGCATGTTTATTCTCAGGTATGAAAGAAATCTTCCGCTGTGCATTTGCTCATCTTAGAGATATTACTTATAGTCATTCATGACATATTTTAAAAGCCGTTGCATTCGAGTCGTTGAGTTCATCAAGATTATTATTAAGTCAAATTTAGTTGGATATATTATGAAATGGTATGCATGCCTGTCAACTTTCGATGTAATGAAAGTTTGTATTTTCAAAAACGAATGCAATGTTTGTAAAATGTATCATATAGAGGTCAAGTACCTCGCGATGTAATCAACTGTCGTGAATCATTTATAATCGATATGGACTTCGTCCGGATGGATTAGGACGGGTCTTCACATATCATAATAATAATATCATCTTATATTTAATAAGAATAATACTAATAACAATAACAATAATAATAACAATAACAATAACAATAACAATAACAATAACAATAATAATTAATCATAATAATAATAATAATAATAATAATAATAATAATAATAATAATAATAATAATAATAATAATAATAATAATAATAATAATAATAATAATAATAATAATAATAATAATAATAATAGTAATAATAATTAGAAACTACCTCAATAGCAACAGCTCCAAAAATAATTGCCTTTGTCAAGGCTCGAACTCGTGACCACTTGTTAACTCGACACCACATTAAACCAACTGATCTGTTTTATCTTTCTGAGATTATTCTAAACTTAAATTTATAAAACCCGTTTTTACTTTCCATCTAATTCTTCATAAGTAAAATTCGACCAGAGCAAGCAACTAATCATATCTAATTGGTTTTAGTGTTTAATTACAAAACATATCCGCTTCTATTTCAATAAACAAACACAAATGAGAAGAAAAAAATATATATATATTTATGCAGCAGTAACTGCTGCTCGTCGAGCACAAAGAAGAAAAAAAAATGATATTTGAAACTTAGAACGTAATAGACCAAAATTATAACACGAAGTATATTGCAATTCTATCCTAGAAACTATTGGAATTGTCAATTTAACTTAATTCATAATAAAAAGTTCGAATTTGATTTAAGAACAATGTTTGACTTTTTAGTTTATAAACTTTGACTCAGAAATTAAGAGTCGATACAAAGAATTGGGATTTGAGGTTTTACAGAAAGTTTTAGTGAGGGATTCCTAATAACTTGGCATTTATACATTTTGAGATAAAACTATAATTCGAAGTTTGGCAAAAAAGTTGAAGAACAGAGGTTATGAAACTGGGTTCTTCCTGGTTTTTGTTTAAATTGAATAAAAAAATTTTGTTATTGACTTCAGAATTTGGGAATGATAATGTGAGTTGTATTCCCTCAATTAACAACTGATTTTAATTGGCAACAGACTGGCGACAGGAAAAAAAAGATGGAGAAGAAAAGAATGAAAAAATAAATAAATAAATAAAAATACTGCATAATCTTGATAAAATCATATATGGATTTCGATTGATTCCTTTACAGATAAAAACAAAGTTAAAAAGTAGTATTTGATGGCTCTTCCTAACCAACTCGTATGACTTTCCTAACTCATATCATTTATTTATAATTGCATTTATATTATATTTATATATATATATAATTGTATATATATTAATATTAATATATATTAATATATATCTTGTGTCTATATATTTATTTATATATATCTGTATCTAATTCAGAATTTTATTAAGACTATATATATATTGAGACTAAAAATATATTAAGACTATATATAATACTAGTAATAACATTACTAATAACAATATTTTTTATTGATAAGGCTTTAGTAATAATAATTAGTAAATAATAATGTGATATTATTAATACTAATAAAAATGATAATTTTTAATAATACTGATAATAATTTTCAACCAATAATAAAAATTCTTAATGATAGCGAAAGTAATAACATTTATATAACAATTATATTTTAACTTGTATTATATACTATTAATTATATAACATCATGTAATATATCATATAATAACTTTTCTTGAATTTTTATTATTTATAAATTTTATTGCAAACCACATATAATAATAATTGTGCATGGAAATCATATATTATTATATATATAAATTCATTTTAAATTATACCTAACTATTTTGTACCTTATTCTTTTTACATATTTAATTCTAGTGTTTAAAATTTATATTTTACTATTTGCAATTATCATATATACTTACATTTATATATATATATATATATATATATATATATATATATATATATATATATATATATATATATATATATTTAATTACAAACAATTGTTCATGAATCGTCGGGAATGGTCAAAGGTCAATTGTATACATGAACACAGTTCAAAGTTTTTGAGACTTCAACATTACAGACTTTGCTTATCGTATCGAAATCAAATAAGATTCAAGTTTAAATTTGGTCGGAAATTCCCGGGTCATCACAGTACCTACCCGTTAAAGAAATTTCGTCCCGAAATTTGAGTGAGGTCGTTATGGCTAACAATGAATATGTTTTCCTGATGAATATGAGCTGATAAATAGAGTTTTATCATTATTGAATAATTTGGATAAAACGATTCGATTACTCGAAGCGTACGAGTGAAGCTATCACAAAAGATGGAGATAAGGTAATAGATATTCGTCTTTACTTTTGATGTAGTCATGGTTGAATTTAGAAGATATGGTGCGTCATAACTTTTGACGTAGAGGGTTGAATTCCGAAATTCAAGGGATTTTAAAGAAAATCTTCGAAATCTAAAAGATTTGATTCTCCGGCGAGTAAGGAAATTAAGATCTCTATAATTAAATACGGTGATCTGCCTCGATTACTCTGTCTGATATTTCCATTATAAATTAAACTCTTCCCGTTCCATAATTTTCACCATTCCTATACTTTCTTTCATGGTTCTTACATCCACAAGATTTGTAAAAATGCTTAATCCAGTTCTGATCCCTGTCCTTATCCTAACTATTGCAACAATTATTTTCCTTTTCCAACTTCCACCAGAGGAATCTGCTTTCTTCTACTTCGCCCTGGGGATTATAATGTTTTTAATTCTCCGGTGTCTTTATGTTGTGATACACATTGATATACACGGTTTGTAATTTACGTGTTGTTGTCGAGCTTTATATTTTCTTTTATATTCAAAAGTTCCATACTTTTGTCTCCTCTTCCCGACTTCAAGTTAAGCGAATAATGTCCGGAATTCGTGGGTATGCGGTTTCGGATGAACATAATTAATGTTATAAGAAATAAATCGTAATGGCACGATTTTTGATTTGGTAAATTACCAGAATATCCGAAAAGATAGAACTATCAAGAAGATATGTTCTTAATATGTTTGAAGATTGGGTAGAATGTAAGAGTCGTGTAAATGGCACATGATGATGGTATGTTCTGTGAATCATCACGTTCAATTAGAAACTCAGCATGACTTACTGTAATATAATCACGTTGATCAAGTGTCATTATATTATACTAACTCATGCATCAGTTCCCAACATTACTTCAATAACTTTCATATTTTAAGCTCGAAAGTTTACAGAATATAGAAACTAACAGTTTCTATATGATGTAACACTGATAGTATGAAGAGATTAATGATTTCAGGTAAGAATAGTTATAAAAATATCTCCAGAAATATGGAGGATATTTATAATGAAAGATACGATAATATCTCGGAATATCTAAGATCAGAGGATGATAGAACTATTATCTGCAAGGGTTTAGAGTAAGGAGCAAGATATTCACTAAAGACTTTAATAGACAATGAATCATTTAGATTCTTTGAAGTCAAACTTATTCTTTGTGATTTGTCCACGGCTTTCTTCATAGTTTCGCATAATCTGCTTTTCGGTACTAAATTTTCTCTTGAATGTTTCCAATATAATGATACACAGAAAGCACGAAGAGGTATATAATTTCGGACAAGAATATTTATGAAAATATCCTCAGAAATATCGAAGATATTGATGATGATATTTTGGAATTTCTAAGTTCGATGGTTGATGGAGAAAGATTTTTCCGCAAGATTTTAATATGAGTACAGAGCAAGATATTCGTTTGAAGGTTTCATCGGATCCAGAATTACCTGGATTCTTTGAATATATGATATGGTCCTTGTATTTGTCCTTGGTCTCCTTCGTGATTAGCTCAATCCGTTTTCCAGTTCCAACTTTTCTGAGCTTTTCCAACATACTATTCTTTATCATCAAACTTTCGATGATTATGGTCATTTACGGTTGTCTATGGTTTCTGCTGCTTCATTCAGCTTTTTCAACATTCAAGTATTGATTTGTGACCTGAGTGCTTTTCAGAATTCCAGAAGGAGAGATCATAATTCCAGAAGGAGAGATCATAATTCTAAGAGATAAATGTCATACATATAACTGTTGATGTATATATGCTGTGAGTTTTCAAAGTACTGATTGCTGATTCCCGATAATTGGTATAGCAGTTCTCGTCACAAGATGCGGATGAGTATATGATAGGGTTTCAATGAATAATTATAATGATTTGTCAGAGAGATTTAAGTCAAGAAGCAACGAGGTTGCTGGTACGTCTGCTGGTAATATGGTGGAATATAAAAGAATTCTCCGGTATTAAAAGGGTAATCGTATATATCAGGATTTATAGTAAGGTTACTTCGAATGAAAAGTCGAAGTTGAATTGCTGAAGCTGTGACAAAATAGGCTAATTTGAAAAGGAATTGCAAAGTTATTTTCGGTGATAACAACGCCAAAGTTATTGCAAAGTTAAACATTTATACAGTTTCTGAGAATTTTTCAGGTGCATAACTATATGCGTCAATCTCTTCTTCCGTAGATGAAGTGCGGTTGGTTCATACTCTCGATTGAGGTGTTTTCAAGAATCATGAAAGGTTTGAACGTAGATTGTAATCGTCAAGATACAATTGAGGTTTAAGATGAAATCAGGTGGCAAACTTGAAGAATTATTTAGTTTCATATGTTATAATCAATATTTTAATTCATTTTAATTGTCCAATGCTGATAGTCCACAGTTAGCAGTGTACAAATAATAATCCATATATAGTTTACTATATAATATTCGAATTAATTTAGACGTATCGTGACCCGTATACGTCTCAGACTCGATCACAACTCAAACTATATATATTATTGTAGAATCAACCTCAACCCTGTATAGAGAACTCGATCATTACTGCATATAGAGTGCCTATGGTGATTCCAAATAATATATATAGATGCGTCGATATGATATGTCAAAACGTTGTATACGTGTCCCGATATTTAAATGGGTAAAATAAATAACAGAAATTAAATGGCGATAAATTAAATTGCGATAAATAAACTGCTATAAATAAAATGTAATCAGTTAGCTAGGAACAGTTAGTTAGGATCTTGTTAGCGTGGTTTCTTAACAAAATTTCATATTGTTAATTAGTCTGTTTCTAATCAATTTTTATTGTGTTCATTATTTCTTCCTTATGCCACTTGTTGGATTCTGGTGAGTCAAAATCCAAATATGAAATTGAATGAAAATGGTTATTCTGTGATGAACGTATTCGTATGGCTGTGGTTGCAAGTAGGATAGTAAATGACTGTTGAATCAGATTCGAAGAATGTACAGTGTAACTTATTAATGCGAAATCTAAATATTCCTCGGGTATTACCTACCCGTTAAAATATTTTCACCATTAACAGTTTGTACAATAAAAATTTTAATTATAATCTTTATGAAAACATATATACATATATATTTTCTTCAGACGTAATTATGGATTTAATGAGTCAATGTGATATTAAATTCATCAGATTTACGGCTAGAACCAGAGTACATAATCTCTAAAAGATTAGAGATTACATAATCACCATGAAGGACGAAGATAGTTTATGTAGAACGATTCGTAAAACGATTCGTAGAATGATGAATATGCTTGAGGTGTAGATTGTGAGGTTGAGACGTGTGATGATGTTGTTGTTGTTGGTACTCTTTGGTATCCATGGTGCGTATGACGTTGATGTTCGAGGTATAGATTAAGATGTTGAGGTGTGGAATATGGATGTTGATGTTGGTGGTGGTGATGGTACTGTTGACTTTGGTGGTGGTACTGGTTATGCTGCTCGTGCTGCTGCTGGTGTTTGTAACCTTCGCACCATATTCTCTAAAGCCACTACCCGAGCGCGAAGCTCGTTGACTTCTTCTATTACACCGGTGGTGATTTTCGGTTCGGACTAGCGGATAAATATAATCTAGAATTTGGTATAGTATATAATCGTGGCGAGATACTCTGGATATGAGAGAAAAGATGGTGTTTCGAACAGGTTCACCGGTAAGTGCTTCAGGTTCTTCGCCAATAGGGCAATGTGGCGGATGGAAAGGATCACCTTCTTCTTGTCTCCAATGATTGAGGAGGCTACGAACCCATCCCCAATTCATCCAGAATAGATGATGACTGATTGGTTGATCCATTCCGGTCACACTGCTTTCGGAGTTTGAGTGGGATTCCATTTCGGAATCCGAGTGACTTGAACTAATGACGAATTCCATTTCGTACGATTGAATAAAGAATTTTTAGATATGAAATGATTTTCTGGCTAATGGATGGTATTCTTAATTACGTAGAATATCCGTATATATAGAACAAAAGGTTTCGTAGATTACGGAGAAATTTACGGGATACGCCAGGTAAGGTTTACAGTAACAGATACGCTAAGATATGAATCTTGTATATACACTATTCATGCAATCAATGCATTAAAACGTGTCTAGACTAAGAATGATAAGCAAGTGATTCTCTAAGAATGATAAGCAGGTAATTTTTGACACGAAGTGATAAGCAAAACTTTTGACATGCAGACACGGTCGAAGTCCAGACTCACTAATGCATCCTAACGACTTATTAGTTAGACACACTATTGCAGACCTGGTTCGCTAAGACCATCGCTCTGATACCAACTGAAAGGACCCGTCCTAATCCATCCGGACAAAGTCCACATCGATTACAAACGATTCACACTAGTTGGTTACAATCGCGAGGTACTTAACCTCTATATGATACATTTTTACAAACATTACATTCGTTTTGAAAAGACAAACTTCCTTACGTCGAAAGTTGACGATATGCATACCATTTCATAATATATCTAACTATAATTGACTTAATAATAATCTTGATGAACTCGACGACTCGAATGCAACGTCATTTGAAATATGTCATGAATGACTCCAAGTAATGTCTCTTAAATGAACAAATGCACAGCGGAAGATTTCTTTCATACCTGAGAATAAACATACTTTCAAGTGTCAACCAAAAGGTTGGTGAGTTCATTAGTTTATCATAAATAATCATTTCATAATTTTTAATAGACTACAAGATTTCATATTTCCATTTCTCATAAACATACGTCACATGCATAGAGACAAAATATCATTCATATGGATTGAACACCTGGTAACCGACATTCACAATATGCATAAAGAATATCCCTTATCATTCCGGGATCCTCCTTCGGACATGATATAATTCGAAGTACTAAAGCATCCGGTACTTTGGATGGGGCTTGTTGGGCCCGATAGATCTATCTTTATAGTTCGCGTCAATTAGGGTGTCTGTTCCCTAATTCTTGGATTACCAGACTTAATAAAAATGGCATATTCGATTAGATAATCCAACCATAGAATGTAGTTTTGATCACTTGTGTCTATTTCGTAAAGCATTTATAAAAGCAGCGCATGTATTCTCAGTCCCAAAAATATATATATTGCAAAAGCATTTAAAAAGGGAATAACGAAACTCACATAATGTATTTTGTAGTAAAAATACATATGACTATATTGAACAATGCAGGGTTGGCCTTGGATTCACAAACCTATATTATTCGTACATATATTAAAACATATAATGGAAATCACTTAATTTCCCTTATTAATTACATATTTATGTGTTTGTAGTTGTATAAATCTTATACTAAATTCTATTAAAAACATATATTTCATTTATTATATTTATTATAGCTTGGTTTATGTGTTATATATATTACTTTAAATTAATTATTATTTGTTCATTTAGTTAAAATATCTATATATTATATATATACATATATGTTTAGTGATGTATTTAAAAATCAATAGTTTGTTATATGTAAGTATTCATATAAATAATATTAGTAAGTTTGATATATATAGTTATGTGAAATTTTAATCTAATTATAGTCTACGTCATAAGTATATTGTATGTACAAAATATTTATCTGCTTAAAATAATAGTTTTTGATAATAATAATGATGTACTAATAATAATAATAATGATAACTTTATTAATAATAATACTACTAATTAGTAATTCACTTAGATTATAATTTTTATCCATAATTTTTAAATCCATACATTTATATTTTATATATATTCTTATAATCTTAATGATAATACCTTTAAAACTTTTATTGTCATAATTATAATACTATTATTAAAACCTTTACATTCCTAATCATAATCTTCGCGTTTAGATTTCCTAAACTAGTGACTAAGTTTCTATAACATCAATTTGCAATTCTCATCATAATAGTAGTAATACTTATATTAGGAGTAGTCTTATAAAATTAATAATAACGACAATAATAATAATATTTAGTGATAATACTAATAAAAAAATAATAATTAATAAATACATTTATCATAATAATAATATCATCTTATATTTAATAAGAATAATACTAATAACAATAACAATAATAATAACAATAACAATAACAATAACAATAAATCATAATAATAATAATAATAATAATAATAATATAATAATAATAATAATAATAATAATAATAATAATAATAATAATAATAATAATAATAATAATAATAATAATAATTAGAAACTACCTCAATAGCAACAGCTCCAAAAATAATTGCCTTTGTCAAGGCTCGAACTCGTGACCACTTGTTAACCCGGCACCACATTAAACCAACTGATCTGTTTTGTCTTTCTGAGATTATTCTAAACTTAAATTTATAAAACCCGTTTTTACTTCCCATCTACTTCTTCATAAGTAAAATTCGACCAGAGCAAGCAACTAATCATATCTAATTGGTTTTAGTGTTTAATTACAAAACATATCCGCTTCTATTTCAATAAACAAACACAAATGAGAAGAAAAAAATATATATATTTATGCAGCAGTAGCTGCTGCTCGTCGAGCACAAAGAAAAAAAAAATGATATTTGAAACTTAGAACGTAATAGACCAAAATTATAACACGAAGTATATTGCAATTCTATCCTAGAAACTATTGGAATTGTCAATTTAACTTAATTCATAATAGAAAGTTCGAATTTGATTTAAGAACAATGTTTGACTTTTTAGTTTATAAACTTTGACTCAGAAATTAAGAGTCGATACAAAGAATTGGGATTTGAGGTTTTACAGAAAGTTTTAGTGAGGGATTCCTAATAACTTGGCATTTATACATTTTGAGATAAAACTATAATTCGAAGTTTGGCAAAAAAGTTGAAGAACAGAGGTTATGAAACTGGGTTCTTCCTGGTTTTTGTTTAAATTGAATAAAAAAAATGTTGTTATTGACTTCAGAATTTGGGAATGATAATGTGAGTTGTATTCCCTCAATTAACAACTGATTTTGATTGGCAACAGACTGGCGACAGGAAAAAAAAAAGATGGAGAAGAAAAGAATGAAAAAATAAATAAATAAATAAAAATACTGCATAATCTTGATAAAATCATATATGGATTTCGATTGATTCCTTTACAGATAAAAAACAAAGTTAAAAAGTAGTCTTTGATGGCTCTTCCTAACCAACTCGTATGACTTTCCTAACTCATATCATTTATTTATAATTGCATTTATATTATATTTATATATATATAATTGTATATATATTAATATTAATATATATTAATATATATCTTGTGTCTATATATTTATTTATATATATCTGTATCTAATTCAGAATTTTATTAAGACTATATATATATTGAGACTAAAAATATATTAAGACTATATATAATACTAGTAATAACATTACTAATAACAATATTTTTTATTGATAAGGCTTTAGTAATAATAATTAGTAAATAATAATGTGATATTATTAATACTAATAAAAATGATAATTTTTAATAATACTGATAATAATTTTCAACCAATAATAAAAATTCTTAATGATAGCGAAAGTAATAACATTTATATAACAATTATATTTTAACTTGTATTATATACTATTAATTATATAACATCATGTAATATATCATATAATAACTTTTCTTGAATTTTTATTATTTATAAATTTTATTGAAAACCACATATAATAATAATTGTGCATGGAAATCATATATTATTATATATATAAATTCATTTTAAATTATACCTAACTATTTTATACCTTATTCTTTTTACATATTTAATTCTAGTGTTTAAAATTTATATTTTACTATTTGCAATTATCATATATACTTACATTATATATATATATATATATATATATATATATATATATATATATATATATATATATATACAAACAATTGTTCGTGAATCGTCGGGATTGGTCAAAGGTCAATTGTATACATGAACACAGTTCAAAGTTTTTGAGACTTCAACATTACAGACTTTGCTTATCGTATCGAAATCAAATAAGATTCAAGTTTAAATTTGGTCGAAAATTCCCGGGTCATCACACGGGTATTTACCAGTTATCAAAAATCTTACGCACTACGTTAGGAGACCCTAACAGAGTCCAAATTAAACAAACGAACCTGTTCTGTGACCCTTATCACAAACTGGTCTCAACTAAAACATCAAATAATTATAAACATATAATTACTAAAATCACTAATTACGCCATACCCCATAAAATGGTCATTTCACCTAGGCCCGATTACAGGATGTTACAGTTGTGGTATGTATATGTTAGCAATAGATTTAGTTTCTATCGCTTTGGGTAGTTTTAGGAGTTTTTTGCGGGGTTTGGTCGACGTTTTGAGGTGGTTGTGGTTTGTTGGTGCATCTAATGGTTATCAATGTTGTTGGTTGTATGGTGGTAGTTTTTAAATTCATGGCTACTTTCCCAAGTCCTAGTTTCATTTTTTCCTTGATGGACTTCGTTGTTTTCGGCCAGATTCAGTTTCATCATAATCCTTCAAATTTTTTCACTATCAATTGTTTCACGGCGGGTTCATTGTCTAGTGTTTCACGTGGGCCGGGATAAGCGAAGATGTCGGGTTTGATTGCTTCAAGGGGATTACATTTTTGTTGCTATTGTGTTTTGATGTCAATGTTCTATTGGTATGAGTTCAAGTTTGTTCATGTAAGTCGTCTGCTTGCATACAGTTGTATTAGACTATAGAGTGTAATCATTGTGTTTTGTTCAAGTAGATTGTAGGATTAATTTAAACGAATCGTTTGTATTTGTATCATTTGTAACGTTCTCCAAATCATATCTATTTTATTTTAATTTACGTTTATTCAAAATATATATATATATATATATATATATATATATATATATATATATATATATATATATATATATATATATATATATATATATATATATAGTTTAATAAACAGTGATAATATAGGGCTAACCGTCAAAACTAACAAACCATAGCTATGAGAACCTACTACGCTAATTTCTATGTTTTAGAATTTATTTTTTCTAGAAAATTTTCAATATTATCCCTTATATACTAAAAGTCTCGCCCAAATCTATCGTTACATTCATTAAAAACTCAAAAAACGACATCTTCCTTTCTCCTTAAAAGCCTTCCACCCTTCCAGCAGTTCTTCATTCATTCTTTCCCACAAAGCAACAACCAAATGCGTCTTCTACAACTCAATCGACACAACGACAGCCAAATTCTTGACCCAAGAGCTACTACAGTCGCCGCAAAATCCTAAGCAGGAGCTTCATCATCAACGTGTTTGACGCCAGACACGTCGTTTTTCCCGCCAATAACTACTCCGTCACACACACCGTCATAGTATCCGTCGTCGATCTATCAGGTAAACTTTTGCTTTTGTTAGGAATTTGTAAAATTAAGGGTTTGAGGTTGGAATTTTTAGTTCAAAACTCGGAAGTAATACTAAACCAAATTTAATCATAAATCTAGGTGTTCATCTTCATGTAGCGTTACGATAATTTGTTGATTTCGACTAGATTTAACTATTTAGGTTTTCTCTTCTTAGTGGAGCAGTATCACTCAATTTGGATTTTCTATTAGCTAATCTCTTCAATTATTCTGACAAGTAATAATATTTTCTCTTTGTTGTATAGACAAATTAATTAATCCTGGGTTTCGACTCCTTTGTGTGATAAAAATTGTTAATGTTAATTTCTGCCTTTAGTGCTTAATATATTAATTTCATTGGATTGGATACTAGCATTTCATTTTCTAGTTTGGACTATTTGAACGATTTTGCAACACTTTGAATGATTATATACATATTTGAACTAGGTATATCATGTACCTTAAATTACATGTTTCATAGTTTAAACGTAAATTACATAAGTTTACTCTCAAGTAATATTCAAATAACTCAACATACATGGAATTCGGACGGTAGACACTAAAACAATTATCTGAACAAGAACACATACACTATTCTTTGTATTTATTCGATTTCGATTCGAATTCCAGAAATTATCAAACAAGCTGAGCTCATACACTGATACAGTATATCGGCTATACTTGACAAAATTAGCCGGTAGCTTGTAGTTGGTAGCATTTTATATGTATTTAGGTGTTTGATAAAGTAGCCGAAACTTTTAAAATAGAAAGTAAAACGACAAAAGCTAAATGTTTTTTTCTCAAATGTTAGTTCTATTAGCTTTTAGTTTTTATTTTTTTCCTCCGTCTAAAAACTTTAAGCTCCTTAAACCAAATGAAACTTTTTATTAGATAAGAGTTTTTCAAAAAAAAAGAATATAAACTAAAAGCTTCTAAAAATATTTACTATGTAACAAGAAACAGGTGAAACTCTTGACAGTGATTTTTTTTTTTTTTTCCTTCTTTTTATGTACATATATATATATACTAACAAATTGAGGATCAATTAAATAGTTTTGATCGTAGAGACTATTATGATTCAAAGGCGTGAAGAACTTTAACTAAGATGCGAGCAATGCTCATTATAAGACTACTCTCACTATCATTATTGCCAGTAAATTCATACTACTCCGTACAACAGACTTACCAAATTAAGCCGAGTTTTGCAATCGCATTCTCAAACATGACATTTTATTCTGTTTATTTAATATTCGATTTATATTTATATTGTTACTTGCCAACTAATAGTAACACTATTTATACCGAATTCGTATTCGTAATAATACAAGAAAGCAACAGCAACAACAAAACCGGCCAAATTCTTGCAGAGAACTGCATATTACCTTTTGCTTGTTTGCAAGTACAATTAAACTATTTAAAAAGTTGACCAACAAGGAATGCCAAATTTTACCATAAGAGGCCACTAAATATAAATGTCAAACTTAAACTTAAAGTCTACAACAACTTCATTAGCTTACATTTTTAATAATCATCATCTGCAACATGATTCATATCATCTTCTTGTTTAATCCTGATCTTACTTTTAAGCCCTGAAGTTTACCCGAAGCAATTGTTTTATGTAAAAGATTTCGCTATCTTTTGTACCTGCTGCAATTCCAACACCTTTTCAGACGGTTTTCGTCTTCTTTTCAAACTTGTCATGCCCGTATCTTCACCACCAGAATTTTCCATCCCTGCATTAATGATTCAGAAATTAAATATGTAATTCAGTCATTGATTGCTAAAACAGCAACTAGTCTAACTTCTAATCCTGTCAGAGTTGACTTTGATTACAATTGACATCTTTAAAATAATTGACATTTGTTACAGTCGACTCTGCGTTGACACACCTACACGCAAATTTTTATGTATTATTGCTTATTTTCCTTTTAGGGTAAGACCTTAATGGTATGTTACATTATGTTGACAATTTCTACACAGAATGAATACTGATAAAGCAATTATTTACCTTCAGTATGACTAGAATCATGGTTCATGGCCCGACCATCGCCAGCTGTCTCTTCTGAAAGCGGTGAATCAAAAGTCTTGCCGTTACCTAAATTTGACGCATATCCGTTGCGCTTTTCCTGCTGCTCGGAAACATCAGGACACGGATCTGCAGGCAAGAAGCATAGTTCATCCTGTGAGATGTCTGAATCACTAAACGACGAGTCCCGTTCCATGGTCAAAATGTCAACTTCATCATCTTCGTTCTTTTCCGATTCCTTCACCTATAACAGTTCACATAGTAAAACAAAAAAGTTTAATCTACATAATGTGCTATCAAATTTACCATAGTTGTAACTGTAATTTTACCTTTTCAGTTTCTGGCATCAAATCAAATTCATCTTCACGTTCAACATACTCCTCGTTCTCCTCCAGTTCCTTAAAATCCGGGGCAAACGCACTCCAATTCTCAGTGTAGTCTTTGGCCCAAATGTAAACTAACCCCGTTAACGAGACCGAAACGACAATCGGATGAACGGGGTGCCACGCCAAATCCATCAACGCTTCCTTTGGACCTTCAAGAATTTTCACAAGGTGTCCCGCACGATCCCAAATGTATATTTTATGCTCACCTTTACTAGCGGACCCACCAACAACCCACTCACCGTCACCGCTAAAACACGGTGCTTTCCAATGCACTCGGGTCACGGAATCTTGAAACTCCCGAAAAAGCGATAAACATTTCGACCCAACACTAAATTTATCAACCTCAACTGTATCGCCATTGTGTACTTCATCGAGAACTTTAAGTGAATTTTTTAACGGTAAAAGGTTATCATATATTCTAATTGTACGGTCACTTGAGTTTGTAAGAAGGTAGCGGCCGTCTCTACTAAACACTATATTTTTTACGACCGCGCCACCCGAAATCGGGACAACCCCACGAACGAAATTCTTTTGGTAGTCAATTATAAGAATTTCCCCAACCGAATTCCCGACGTAAACCAAATCCCCGTATTTGTTAAAGCATGCTGCTGTTGGAGTGTACTGGGCCGATCCATCCGAAAGTTTAGATTTTGATGGAGGGGTGGGCCCGTTGACTCGGTCAGACACAGATATGGGAAGTGTCGTAGTGGTTTTTGCGGATAAATCAACAATCATCGGAGCTGATGAGAAGGGGCAAACGAGACAAAGAGTTCCGTCTGATGAGCCGCTGTTGGGATGTAAACGAGCTTGTAAAGGGGTGTGTTGCAGTGTGGTTCGGTGAACTTTTTCTCCCTTTATAACGTCCCATAAAGTCAAAGATTTATCTGCAGCTGAAATGAGTATGCGATGACCGTTTTTTGACCAGCAAACGCTAGTAATAGCAGCAGTACAATCCCGATCCCTGAGTTCTTTTGCAATTCCTCGGGTCTCGAAGTCCCAAATAACACAGCTTCCATCTGAGCACCCAGCTGGATAATAGGTTGTTAAATTGTCAGAAATAGAAAAACTGGATGCTTTAATAGAACTTAATAGGAGAGAGATAAAATGTAATAAATCGTACAGTGAAAAGCATCAATAGATATTAGTTCGCAGCTATTATGTCAAACAATAGGCAAGACAACAAGAGCAATGGTTGCAAACGGCGGTTGCGACGGTTTGGTGAATAGCCCGTGTCATTTCGACCAAAAACGTAATATTAGTCAGTCAAAGCTAAGAATTCTGGTCAAAGTTGGTCAAAAGTCGAATCAAAGTCAGTCTATGTCGGTCATAAGTCGACTTTTTGTTTCCCCAAGATCTCAAAAGCACCTCTCAATCACGATTACCCACAATTAAAATATATCTCCGTCATTTGATTAAAGCTATGCAATAAAGTTGCAAAACCTTAGCGACTATTTCATTAATGACTAAATAAAAGAACAAATACGTAAAGTGTAATTTATTTCAAATAGCATGAAACCCTAAATAAATAAGTGAATAACCTTAATGATATTTTCATGGGAAAACAACATTAACAGTTCTATTAACAGTACTAAGTAATTAACAGCCACCATTTATCATTTTAATACCATAAACACTAAATTCACAAAATACCCCATACTTTCACCTATTGTACGAATAATGCTCTTGATGAAATTTACCTAATTTGATATAATACATATGGAAATAACACATAAATGAATGCACATTTTACACATTATAACAGTTGTATCATGCAAGAATACACATGGCTTTGACAGCGTTATGGAGCTGCAAGCCAAACAACGAATTGCAAGTGGTGCAGAACATCCACACAAGAATAGAAGAGGTAACATACGTACACTGTAACCCATTAGACCCCACCTAAAAATTCATCTTGCAGGATCATCAAAAAAGTAAATTTCATGCAAAACAGACCTACTAGCTTGTATATTTCAAAATAACTAATTACTTAATACTGAAATTTTGTACCAAATATGGATAACTAATTACCCGCAAGAAGAGTGCCACGGCGATTAAATGATATGCATTTCATGATACCATGTTCCAGATACTCTTCTATCACTTCTGGGAAATCCCCCTGCAACGGATCTTCGCCCCAACAAACACGTACAAGAACAATAAGTTGATCAACAAATAAAAACAAAAATATTTATACCAAAAGAACTATAATTAAACAACTTTACCTATGATTTGAGCATTCATGGCAAGTGTGTTGTATCAAAGTTGATTTATGCCTTCATTAAAGGTATAAATGCAAGAAGAAAAGCGTTAGGTTTTGAACAAAAACATAAGTGTATTTTAGTTGCAAAACTGATGATTTCCTGCGATTAGAACATGCAACAGATAGTGAGACGGTTAGCATTTTCATATCCGTAGTAAATAGTAAAAAGCTCACACTAACAAAGTTAATGAAACACCAAACAAATGTAACCGAAACAAGAAAAGGCCAATGTATGCGATGGACACAGTCATCAGAAAGAAGTTCTAAATCTAATAAACGAGTAGAATCGTAAATAGTTATTAGTGGTTGGCAAGCTAAACATAAAAACCAATTAATTGCGATTTGAGAGACGAAAGACATGAAAATGAAAAAGCATGTCACCCCTTGCTGCACCAAAATGCGATAATCATTTTTCCTTACCCTTTTCCCCCCTAATTACATAATAACTTATCAAAAAATTTGATTCACCAAACACTGATTATTAGATTATCGGTTAATGTATAAAGCATTTTGCCACAGCTGATTATCGGATTCTAATTATCAAAAACCAATAATCAATTTTTAAAAAGCGTACCCAAATCATACTTTCACCTAGATTATATGTTTTCAAAACTCTTTTTGTATTTGATTACTAAAATCCAGAAACAATGTCCGATGCTGTTACAACTCTCAACTCCTCAATTACAAATTAGGGTTTACTTTGTCCTTTAAATTTATAAAGTAACTAAACTAGGTTGATTAGTGTTGATATTGGTTGGATAATTGAACATACACCGTACTCTGTATTAATTAGGGTTTAATTGGGACGAAGATAAATATATTTTGTAACAAATACAGCACGAGGAGAAGAATTGAAACGAACAAAACCCAAATTACCTGCCGGAATTGTGGTGGAGAACGGAGCGACGCGATGTGGTGGTGGAAACGGCGGTGGAGTAGCTGCGTGAATAGTGATTTCCGATGGAACTAGTAGTTTGGATTGAATAAAAATACAACGGACTTTCGCATTTAGGGATGAACCCGCGACCCGCGGCGTAGTTGTGATGGGAAGTGTTATTTCCACTTTATTTTTCTTTATGATTTGTATTAAATTTTACTATTTTAAAATTCGTGTTCCGAATAGTTAGAGTGTTGCGGAAATTGATTGAAAATATATTAACATTTAAGTGAAAGTTGATATTGGTCTCATTATGCAAGTGGTCAAGTAAAATTTTGTACATATATTTTGTTTGCCACTATGAAAATCTGCACGTTCGGGTCATATGTATTAACAACGAAACTATATATAAATAAAAGTTTACTAAAGGTGGTCAAATAACTTAACAAATAATGTCAAAATACATTATAAGACTTACATATTGTAATATTAAAACATATATTACCTTTACAATTTACCGTTGAACTTTTAAAGATCTCTCTTTATGACTGCATATGTGACAGTAAGCAGATACATAATAATTAGAGTAAAAAAAAACTTCTAAATATAAACATGAACCGTTACGTATACTACACCACACAATATAAAACTCGTAAATAGAATAAAATTGAAGATTCATAACATTGAATAACAATTGATATGAAATTAACAATTATTTATTAACTATTATAATAAAGATATCTAACACCACCAAAAATAGTAAACCTTATAAACTTTTCAATAAATGTTATCTTTTTATTTTCCTTAATTTAACTTTAGTTATAAACATTAATTCATAATAAGTAAAATTTATATTTCATAAATTATATAATTAGTTTCAATCTTTTCATTTTTCTTATCATAATACAACAACAACAACAAAATCCAATACCACATAAGTGGTGTATGGGATAGGTGAAATGTAGACAATCCTTCCCCTATCCGAGAATAAAGACAAGTCATTTCTCCACCCAAAGTGGAAACACTCTCAAACGTAGAGAAAGTCATCCCTCTCTCTATTCGACGGATAGAGAGATTGCTTCCGAGTGGACCTCCGGCCAATAAGTAGGAAAAATTTAAAAAAATAAATAAATTAAATTAAAAATAAAATTGAGATGCCATGAAAGTGGAAAAATCAAATTTCCATGGGTTTTAAATCCTGCCTGAAATTAAATCTTATCATAATATTGTCATAAATTTAAAATAAGCTATGACATAAATAATAACAATAGTTTCATACTTTTTATTTTTCATATTTACATTGATAGATATCGTTGCATACATACATACATATATATATATATATATATATATATATATATATATATATATATACGTATATATACGTATATATATATACGTATATATACGTATATATATATATATACATATATATATATACATATATATATACATATATATATATATATATATATATATATATATATATATATATATATATATATTGGTAGGATCAAGAGAGAAGTAACCAATCGGGGGGAAGCGGGGAAAGCAAAAACTTTTTTTTTCGTTTTTTGAAAAAACTTTGTTCACGAACATTATAGATAGGATAAAAATATGAACATATAGTAGAGACACTTTGTGATAAATATTTTTTTTTGGCGGAAAAACGCTCGAAGACGTAATATATAACAATTATCGTATTTTTCGAGCATATGTTGAGGTTTTAGCTATTGGGGTTTAGATATTAGGGTTTAAATATTAGGGTTTAGAAATTTAGGGTTTAGGGTTTAGATTTAGGGCTTAGATTTAGGATTTAGATCGAGTTTTTAACACGAACGGTTTAGGGTTTAGGGTTTGGGGTTTGGTGTGTTGGGTTTATGGAATAAACCCATAACACCAAACCCTAAACCCTAAACCCTAAACTCTAAATCGGTCTAAATTTTATTTCACAAAACATGGAAAAAAAAGTTCATATTCTTCACGAACAATATTATCTTGAATGTTATTTTTGTCAATCGTTTTCCCGCCTAAATAATAACATTCATCACGAAGTGTCTCTTCTAAATGTTCATATTTTCGTGTGATCTTGATGCCGAAAAAAAAATTTCCAAAAAAACGAAGAAAAAAAAATTCTTCCTCCCGCTTCCCTCCGATTGGTTACTTCCCCATTGATCCTGCCCCTATATATATATATATATATATATATATATATATATATATATATATATATATATATATATATATATATATATATATATATATATAATTATTGGAAATTGATTAAATAAACATGATCTATATATTTACATGGATAAAAAATATTACATCTATAATAATCATACTTAAATAAATTATAACTAAAATGTAATAATAATAAAAATAATTATTATTATTATTAATCAAAATCGTAATCATATTCATAATTATAATTATGAATTGTAGTCATAATAATATCATTGTATATATATATATATATAAGTAAAATAATTTATATAAATTAATTAAATAAACATTATCTATATATTTACATGTTTAAAAAACGTTACACCTATGATGATCATATAGTTATATGAATTATAACTAAAATGTAATAATAATAAAAATAATAATCGTAATCATATTCATAATTATAATTATGAATCATAATCATAATAGTAATCATAATCTTAATTATTAATCATATAGGTTATACAAATTTACAATATAATAATCATAATATCATAATATTAACTTTAAAAAGAGATCTTCGGATGAATCAATCCAACAATAAGTCAACCACGTTTCTTCTTGCCTTGTATGCGGTTTACAATATTTTGAAATTGGTGTTTCTTCGATATCTACAAAAACAAACAAACATATATTATGTATATATATATATATATATATATATATATATATATATATATATATATATATATATATATATATATATATATATATATATATATATATATATATATATATATATATATAGTGGTAGGATCAAGAGGGAAGTAACCAATCGGGGGGAAGCGGGGGGAAGCAATTTTTTTTTTGTTTTTTGAAAAAACTTTGTTCACGAACATTATAGATTGGATGAAAATATGAACATTTAATAAAGACACTTTGTGATAAATGTTTTTATTTTGGCGGGAAAACGCTCGAAGATGTAATATATGACAATTATCGTGTTTTTCGAGCGTATGTTGAGGTTTTAGATATTAGGGTTTATAGGGTTTAGATATTAGGGTTTAGAAATTTAGGGTTTAGGGTTTAGATTTAGGGTTTAGATTTAGAATTTAGATTGAGTTTTTAACACGAACGGTTTAGAGTTTAGGGTTTAGGGTTTGGTGTTTTGGGTTTATGGAATAAACCCAAAACACCAAACCCTAAACTCTAAATCCGGCTAAATTTTACTTCACAAAACATGAAGAAAAAAAAAACCGTTAACATTCTTCACGAACAATATTATCTTGAATGTCATTTTTGTCGATCGTTTTTCCTCCAAAATAATAACATTCATCACGAAGTGTCTTTTTTAAATGTTCATGTTTTCATCCAATCTATAATGTTCGTGAACAAAGTTTTTTCAAAAAACGAATTTTTTTTTTGCTTCCCCCCGATTGGTTAATTCCCCATTGATCCTGCCCTTATATATATATATATATATATATATATATATATATATATATATATATTGTATTCGCACATATATATACATATATCATATACTATATCTACTATAGTAATCTATATATCATTTATTCTTCTTTTCATCTAAAAAAATCGAGAATACAACATTAGTAATATAGTCTGCTCTTTTGCATGATTGATATGGAAAGATGAAATTGAGATGACATATTTATAGGCTAAAAATAATAACTTATGTTACTTAGAAGATAAAAGGTTTATATATTTATTGATCATTAATTACTTAAAATATATTTATGACATTTTTATTTAATATAGTATTTATTTTTTTAACTTTTTTACCATGATAATTGATCATTAATTACTTAAAATATATTTATGACGTTTTTATTTAATATGGTATTTTTTGTTTTACTTTTTTATCATAATAATTTTTAACCTTTTTTACCCGTCTATTAAATTACATGGGTAAATTTTATTGAGTTAACCGTATTTAATACACCATACTTATGATTCTATGACTCAATTACTATTGATAATATATAGATAGATAGATAGATAGATAGATAGATAGATAGATAGATAGATAGATAGATAGATATAGATATAAATTGATCATTAATTACTTAAAATATATTTATGACGTTTTTATTTAATATGGTATTTATTTATTTTTACTTTTTTATCATAATAATTTTTAACCTTTTTTACCCGTCTATTAAATTACATGGGTAAATTTTATTGAGTTAACCGTATTTAATACACCATACTTATGATTCTAGGACTCAATTACTATATATATATATGTATATATATATATATGTATATATATATATATATATATATATATATATATATATATATATATATATGCTATATTTGAAAAATACCCTCTACTAAAGACTAGTAAAAAATTTGTACAAGTTATCATTTAAGGGTAATCTAGTAAATTTGAGTGGATTTATCAAAATTCAACTTGGAAATATCATTTGCCATTTGTGATGAGCAGTAATTTAGCCGCTTGTGGTAAAAGTTTGTACTCGTTAACAAGTTGTGGCTAGTCATGGATATATAATACCCGCACTAGTGAAAATGGTTTGGGTCGAGAAGTCACAGATGAGTTGTTGTTTCTATGATGGTTTGGGTCAGGTTGACTCGCACGAGTGAGAAGTCACTCGCACGAGTGAGAAGTCACTCGCACAAGTGAAGATGGTTTGGGTCGAGAAGTCACAGGTGAGTTGTTGTTTTTGTGATGCTTTGGGATCCGGTTGACTCGCACGAGTGAGAAGTCACTTGCACGAGTGAAGATGGTTTGGGTCGAGAAGTCACAGATCAGTTGTTGTTTTTGTGATGGTTTGGGGTCAGGTTGACTCGTACGAGTGAGGATGTCACCCGTACGAACGAGATATTATTTCATTGTGGTTTTGTGGTTAAGTCACTCACACGAGTGAGTAGTCACTCGTACGAGTGAGTAGTCACTCGTACGAGTGAGTAGTCACTCGTACGAGTGAGTAGTCACTCGTACGAGTGACCTGGCAGTTTAATGTTGGTGATGTTTTATCTAGTTGCTTTTGATTAGAATTTGAGCAAGACATAATTAATGACTTAGTTATATCTTTCTCGGGTGAAAAGGATAAAGAAAAGGCTCCAAAAGATTAGACCTTTGAGAACCTTCTGTTCACTGTAATCAACCGTGCCACCTGTCGTTGCACACGATCAACTCCTATATCTTCTAAATATGTGATATAATTCGTTACAGCTTTCAGTTAATGCACATGTACCTGAATCAACTTAATCAACTGAATGAAAGTGACAGACTCAAATAAACATCACTAAATTGGATTACCACACTAATTAATCAACCAAAAGATTAGAACTTGATTAACAATTGCAATAGACTCTAACAAATGTTCATTCAATCAGACAATCATAATTATCAATTACTTAACAAAAAGCATCAATGAGAATATTTAATTGGTCAAGACAGGAATCATCAAACATGAGATAATTAATTATAAAAATTACATTCAACAAAGTATTTAGCCTAGATTAACATAAAAGATTTAGCCAAAATAATCGTATAAACTTGCAAGATCACAATTGAAATCAATGGAGAACTCATAGTATAAAGACAATAATTAACCGAAGAACAAAAATAATCTTGAATCTCGATAGGATTGCAACTTGTTTCCGGAATGAATGGATAGATTAGATGACCCTAGATTTCTCTAAAATTCGCTATTTTCGTCCTTGGAACTCCCAAAGTCGGCTGCACAAGGATAGTACTCTTATGATTTAAAAAAAATAGGTATTCTTGGATTAAATATCGTAGTCTACAATGATTTGAACTCTGACACATTTACTGTCTATAAAAGATTGAAAGTTTGATATAGTTATAGTCTATAGTGATTTGAATTTTGACACATTTACTATCTACAAAAGATTGGAACTTTGACATAGTTATGGTCTACAATGATTTGAACTCTGACATATTTACTGTCTACAAAAGATTAGAACTTTGACATAGTTATTGTCTACAGTTATTTAAACTTTGACATTCTACTGTCTACAAACTTTTATACTACAAAACTTTTATGGTATATCTTTAGTATTATTATGATTGTGAAACTAAACCTATAACTCACCAATCGTTGTGTTGACCTTTAAGCATGTCTTATTCTCATGTACTTAGTGATTCCGCTGTAGAACCTTGCTGTTACTTAGAAGTCAAGTCATGCACTGGGACCAGAGTTAACATCTGCGTCAATGGCGATTTTGGCGGGGTGCTACAGTTGGTATCAGAGCTAATGGTTGTAAGGATCTAGGAATTGCATTAGTGTGTCTAACTGAGTTGTTAGGACGCATTAGTGAGTCTAGACTACCACCCGGCTGTAAACTATTATATATTTATGATTGCATTACTATATATGTGTATTAATATATATATATATATATATATATATATATATATATATATATATATATATATACCACGTGTGTATAAACACTTATCTCCGTTACTATCTATTTGCAATAATTAATCACTACTAGTTTTCACTACTAGGGATCACTATTATTGTGTGTTACTCCTCGTTATGCATCACTACTTGCTGCTTGTATATTTTTATAGCATTATTTTCATTGGATCGAATTTGGTGTGCTACTCTTCTATGAATAAACATGTCTTATGCAAGGATGACCAATTCTGAACGACCTTGAACACATTGACGTGAACTACATTTCCTTCGTTTTTCACGAGATACATACGTTTGGAAGTTTGCACCAACTCTTTTTGATTAAATATGAGATATTATTTGAGATGTCATTACACCTTGTTCATTTTCACTCTCCATGATTATATTCTCTTAAACTTTATCTACGACACAAAAAAGCGGGCCGAACTCCCGTCATACTGCATTTCGCAATCACGAGCTTTTTGTGGGATTCAGTTTCGCGATCGTGAGGCTCAAGAAATTGGGCTTTCGCGATCGTTTTTACCTGTATTCACGATTGGAGAATGTGCTCCATCAGTATCTCGCGAAAGGTAGACATATACTTGCGAAAGTGAGACCAAAAAAATCTCATTCTGGTTTGGAAAAGGTCTGAAATGCGCATTTTGATCCCCGAGTTGAACCTGAACCAGGGCCTGTCTTGTACATTTTGATGCTCTGTGCGAGTCAACTAGAAAAATGTCCTACTAAGTTGCTCGAATAACACACTATAACTTCATGTTGACTCGGTACTTAATCGAACTTAATATCTATCTATCTCTCTCTCTCTCTCTCTATATATATATATATATATATATATATATATATATATATATATAATTTTAATGATAGGCCTTATATCTATCGTTAATGCGCTTAAGCATATTGTATAAAGCGGTTACAAGTTGATTTTATAGAGGCGCTTATCGAGTTACAGAAGACTTTAATATACGTTAATAACGTCAATGACAACTTTAAAAGGTACTCATTAGAAAAAGTAGACAAAATGATTCTACTATACTAACAGACTAATATAAACCTATTTTAGTTGCCATGTGAAATTTGAACCTTATTATTAATGACACATACGTATTAATTACTGATGTATAGGCTTGTAAAGACATAAAATTAACAAAATTGATACTTTTCGTCATCAGATTTCATGCTAGAACTAAACAATAGCTATAAACCCGCATTTAGATGCGAGTACGCGTTATTTGCGCTAGACAAATTATATCAAAATGCATAGAAATTAAGAAGTTAAAATCAAATAAATATAGTCAGATATTGAAGACTATCCAAACAATTCATGCTCGTCAAGCTAAAGAAAATATTATCTAAATATATCTTAAATGCGGTTATAAGAATATAAAATGTATATATTATTATATAATTGTTCATGGTATAAAAGATACGACAAATTGTTAGCACTTACAAACAAACCATTCAACAAGAAAGAAAGAAATAAATGAAAGACAAAGTTAAAATTGTAACTTTAAATAAAAAAAAGTTAAATTATGAAAGAATAAAATGTTAAATGTGTATATTCAACTAGAATAAGAGGTTATATTTAAAAATAGAAAACTAATACTCATGTTATCTCGTCGTCTTCGTCAGTACACAAGAAACACAGATACCATCATAAAAATAGCTTTTCAACTTCCTAATTTGAACATTCTTTTTGAACGCAATTACTGTTAATCGTTTTCTTATAACTATAAAACATCGTTAAGTGACCGTAAATATCAAATCTCGATTTACAACACCTGTATATTTTGAACGATTGATGCCCCCTATCGGTTGATGCCCAATGTTGGCGCACGGCCTACCTATCCTTAGGTCCGACTTTGACCGGAACCAACTATATCGATATTTTAAGCTCTAAAACACACATAAATCACCCAAAACTCTTCAAATCACTTCTCGACACAACAGTCGTAATCTTTAACCATTAATTATCAATAAATCTTCAAATATTGCGCAAAATTGATGAAAACGAGACTGATATTGTGATTGAAAATGTATACGATTTGAGCAATATCAGTGACAATTAAACCACCCAAATTTTACGAATCTGAGTGATGGTTAATGACGAAAGGCACATAAGAGGATGATGAAAGTGACATAAATCAAATATGCTTAGGTGGACGTGTGGTAAAATTATGCCACATATGCTACGGAATAGAGTATTTAGGGGAACCTTTTTATTCTATTTTATTATTATTAATTTTATTTAATTTTTTTTTTGTTTGTAAAAGGCAACCTTCAAAGTTATAGACTCCGAGGATTATAATAGAGTTTAAGCCTCAACTATCAAGTTATATCCTTCCGGTTAGTGGGCGGGAAAATGTTTGTGTTGTTGATACAGTGTTGGTGCTGCTAATAACATGGGAGACGAATTCACTTTCACGTGCATGACATATGACTTGATTTATAGCTGTTATTTAACGGTCATTAATGTTAAAGACTATTCATGTAACAAGTAAAAAACTGCAAGTGCCACCATTGTGAATAAAAATGCATAGACCATCATAAATAATATAAACTAGGTTTGTGGCCCGCGCCTTGCGGCGGATTTTGTAATCCTCTTTTTTATTATTTGGTTTGTTTTTGGTAAGTATTATGTATACAAAGCAAGAAGTAGTACTAAGATTTTCATACATGGGAACCTTAGCTTAATCGTTCATTGTCTAAAAAGATGCAGAAACATTGCAGGTTTTCAATACATTCTTCTTATTTTAAACAAATAATATAACATGAGCTGATGCAACCTTTGTCACCTACGGATATGCAAGGAAATCAAGAACCCCCAACTGCAACCATGAGCAACCATAGACCAATTACATATCCAATTTTTCATACGCTTCAATAAAACATACCAACAATTTGACATTGAACAGTTAACAACAAAGTTTCTGCTTTTACTAAAATAAATTTTTTGAAAAGCATAATGAAATCAAGATCATTCAAACAAATACAACACCGTGATAGAAATACTAATGCAAAAGCGAAACACGCATAAAAGAGGTGACAAATCCACGCAGCCTAAATATGATGACGAAAATTACCTTATAGAAACAAATATAAAGTGGGTGCATACCTTCATATTCAAGCAGGACTCGTGATATTGCTTGAACTGATTTCAGCATATAGCCTTTCAATTTTTTGTACATACATTGCCCCCGGTTAAAAACAATGAAAACAAAACAAAGGAAATCAATATGAGAAAATGTAATACCTAGACGTCAATATCTTACACATTTACTTAAAAATGGGTTTGGCGATGACTATAGTTTGATTTCACATACATGAAAATGTGGATAAAAAATTCAGCTAGAAAGTTTTGAATTTAGATTATAATTGTAATATTAAGCAATCATCATTAGCGAATTAGTTCTTTATAAAAGTGCACTAAAAAACTGCTTACCCAACCCACCCAACCTATCTATCTTGTGATCTCGAATATTATTCAATTGAATAATTAGGGAAAGAAAATTAACGGATTAACTGGGCAAAACGATTGAAACTACAACATTCGGATGTCCATTAATTGCAAATTTTAGAGCAAGTTAAGCAGCACAACTCGTTTTACTAACACCGTCTTTTTCAGCCTAGCATGGTTTACATTCTTGGAGTCCCGAAAACCGTTCCATCAAACAATCTTTTCAGCCTAGCATGTACTACTTCCTTGGAGTCGCATAAACCAAAGATTAATACTATAATGAGAACCAATAGTGTTATAGAAAATTATGCAAAAATGAAAAACACCAACAAAAGACTTAAAAACAGTTCCTAAAAATGGATATACAAACAATCGATAATCAATCACTTATGCTTAGTTCTATTATCAAATGTCTCGACAAAAGTCATCAACCAAAGCTTATCAGGGTTATTGTAGCCAACTGCATATATAAGCATTGGCTTGAATACACAACGATGATTATCTGAACATGTATTCCATTGAGCTGCTTATCTTTGAAGTAGGATCTAACACGCTCTTCAGGACAAAACAGTGATGTGGCAATGCGTACATACGTAACTGCAGTCTCCCTAGTTGCGGTATAGAGGCAAAAAAATGCACAGGTAAAAAGACTATTGTTAAAAAGCATGTAAAAAAGAATAGGTTGCGTAACTGAGACAGTCAATTCGTCAAGGTAGACAAAACCCAAAGTTACATGCGGGCACTTACAATATTTGAACACACAACGTAGACTATACAATAAAACAAACGCCCACACAAAATGTAGTCAACTTTTTATGTTGTTATAGACAAAGTAAGGTATTAAAAATATGCACACAAAGAATAAAAGTTACAAAAATAACAACCACAACGTTCACCATGATAACTGGTGCTGGAACGGAGAAGATAAAAAAACAAAAAAAAATGTTACAAACAAATGTATGGGAGTCAGTAGAAATATGAACGCATAACACAAATTGTATATCAACTTCATCACGTAGCTATTATTACTAAACTTGGGTCGCAAATTTCAATTATGTAGAATTATGTATACCACATGAAAGCTGGCAGTCAGGTATAACAAATAAAGAAGCATAAAATTGAAAGATGTGGAATACATCTTACGCAAAACTGAATATCAACATTACCTTTAAACGTTAAAGATGATCAAAATATGGGCTTGTAAGTTTACCTAAAAGCACAATATGCAATAATCATTTTGACCAGGAAAACAATGGTTGTTACTCAATCTCCTCTACCTTTTTGCACCTGCCATGAGATTTGAGTTAATTACGGTATGCAGTAATCCAAATCAAAACAAATTTTCACAATTACTACTTTAAAAAATGTGAAGCCACAGTCCCTATTTAAAAACTCACAATCAACAAATATCTAAAAAGTAATAAACAAAAAAATACAATGAACATAATATTTCCGAAAAACAATTTTGATTACTATATATGTGAACAAAGGTAGAAAGTATTCATATCGCGAAATATAACCTACAAAAGGTACTATTAGACATCGAGCATCAGGAATTCCAATAAGAAAATATAACATTAACCAAATCAGAAAGCAATATCAAATAGCCACCAATTAAAAAAATTAAATTACTTAAAAAATTAAACTTACCAATAGAATCAGGAAATTTCGAATTTGTTCATCACATAACATTGGACCTAAAATTCAGTTAATTAAATCTAGGCTCAGATAAGTGGGTGAAATCAAACAAAAGAGTGGAAATCGTACCAGCTGCAAACTGTAAGTTGCCATGCCAAGGTACAAAACCATTCTAACTCATTTGTTGACCCAACTCCTACCAATTAATCATCACGACCTGTTTTAGTAACCTTCTTTCTACAGAAACCATGAATTTTTATTCGGAGTTGTGAGAGTCATCAAGCACAATCGTTAATACAAATGTGCCATGTGACTAAAGAGAACCACTCAAAAAGTGCGTTACTAATCTTTGTGGTCCCTTAATGGCTTAATGGCTCATACATATACATTAACCAACCAACCGAAAGTAAATTGCCACTGCTGCAATCAGGAGATTGCCTGCCAAGATACGAAAACATTTATTCAAGTTGCTCAGCTCATGGGCAATATGTTTATCATCACAGCCTACTTCTTAGCAACAAATTTGTTGGCTGCAACCTATAGGTTGCCATGCCAACATATGCTCCTTCTTTTTTGTTGTTAACTCTCAAGTTAGGCCTCGCGCATAGTTCTGCAAACAAACGACACATATTAATAGTAGCCCTGAAAATTATATTACTAATGAATATACATGAAAAACGGAAAGTCACGCGCGAGGCAAGTTTAGAACTTTGTCTATTCATTCAATTCATGGTAATAGCTAACAAATCTAAACGAAGTTTCTAACATCCTTCATTTGTTCATTATTGACCATTTCTTATTTAGTTACTTTTGAACTTTTTGTAAAGAGTACCTTATTTGGTGTTTTTATATACTGAATTTTGAGCCATTTTTACTTTTGATCCAATTTCAATTTACACATAACATACTACTGATTTACTGTGTCCATATAATCTAATTGACCCATTTTCTATTTTGACCCATTTGTAGTAGTAGCCTTTCTAAATTAAAGTATTAATTATCTATCCATTCTAACTGAAGTGTTTAACCTCATTTCTAAGTGTAAAGTACTCAAGTGCACATGCCACACACACCAAAATCATCTTATGTTCTAGCTCATGGTGACTAGCATCGTATCTATATTTTTGTAACTAAATGTATAATGTTGCTACATAAGCTAAGTAGGTAGCTTTGCTATGTAGCAACAATCAACAATTGAAAGTAGTGAAAGAATAAATCGACAGCCAACATATTAAATGTAAGCGAAACAAACGAAAAAAGAATCATAAAAAGAGCCATACCAAAGTATTTAAGCTGTTAAACACCTGTTCAATCAATGTTACTGCCAAATAAATCAAAATCAACAGAGGCTATCAACAGATTTTTCATCAAATAAACAGCAACAATAAATCATCTTTTCAATCTAGTCACAAATACCATCGTGAAAAACCATGGAGCATCCCCCAAAAGGAGGAAAGCGTAACAAAAGAACTAACCATTGAAAAGCATCAACCAATAAATCGGACAACTATGGATACAATTCGTCCTTCGAATATGTACATAATGACAACCGTCAACAACAATCGACAGGCACTTCACAAAGAGGAACCCTAACATAATTCTGTCGTATAAAAACCCATTGACACAATCATCACAGCCAGATTAAAAATAAACCCGGATAACTCCTCTCAAATAGATTTTGATCATTGTTTTTTGATGGATATGAAACAAACTGATGGAATTTTGTAACTTTAAAGTCACAAATCGCAGAAAACTGATGAAACCCTAACCTTTGAAACTGATTAAACCTTAAGCATGGCGCTACCACCGTCGCCACCACCACCAAAACGTGTACCATCTGGCTCGAAAAATCTCCGTGGATTCGATGGTGGTGATGGTGTTGCTAATCGGAGGTAAAAAAGATTTGGTGGTAGGGATGACAATGGATGTTCCATCCATGGACATCCACCCGATCCGATCCATTTATAATGGATATGGATTATGTAAATGGATGATTAACGGATATGGATATGGATATGGATATGGATATGGATATGGATATGGATATGGATATGGATATGGATATGGATATGGATATGGATATGGATATGGATATGGATGATCTAAATATTTCGTGGATCGGATATGGATGATAATTTATCATCCACGGATATATCCATTATCACCCGAAATACATCTATATATACATGTTTATGTACTAAAGTATATGCATATACACCTACATATTGTGATGATCCGGAAAATTTCGCATTATTAAATTGATTACAGGATAAAATGTTTCCGACATGATAAGCCATGCACCCTTTGACTATTCCCGACGATTCACGAACAACAATATATATATATATATATATATATATATATATATATATATATATATATATATATATATATATATATATATATATATATATATATATATATATATATATATATATATATGTATGTATGTATGTATGTATGTATGTATATAACGATTTAAATAAATAATTTAATTATATATTTTATATAAATAACTCGGCATATATATCATTGAAACTAGCGAGATAGTTTTTGAAAAAAAATGTGGGGCTTTTTATTTTTCACTTTTGATAAACATGCATATCTATATATATTCGATATCAGACTAGGACAAAATATAAAGTAGCTAGACATTTGATCATGCAAGTTCACGTGTGTGTATATAATTAGTCTCACTTTAATTTTGTTAAAGATAAAATTAGATTTTAGTTATAGAAACTTTAGATTTTATATATTACATTTTGGGTGGTCAGTTTTCTTAAAAGAAATGTATAAAGTATTTTAGACATGGACACACTTTTTACACTCTTTTCTCAAACGACATAATAAAAATAAATATTTTAACCTTATCCTAAATTATAGAATTTTGATATGACTTTTACCATCAATTATTGATACTGGCTATAAAATAGCAGTACGTGACACGAGGGAATAATTTTAGTCGGCATAAGAAAAAAATGAGATGGAACCCATTTTTCTTTAAAAACGTTGATATAAATTATATATATATATATATATATATATATATATATATATATATATATATATATATATATATATATATATATATATATATATATATATATATATATATATATATATATATATATATATATATATATTTCAACTTTTGTCTAAGATATTTGGAACCATACACATAAAGTGATTTTGACACCAAAAGAAAATTAAATAAGTAAATAAATAAAACTAAAAGGAAGCATGATTCTTGGATATTTTCCTCAATTCCAACTTTTTGATCTATTTTATTAATTCTTAATTTCTTTATCACATTTATTTATTATTATTGCTTTAAGAGTTAGCCTAGGAGACAAAACGATGCTGCTAAGTAAATTAAAAACGTTTATTATTATTATATTATTATTATATTCATATTAGATTATTGTTTTCTTTTTTGATTTCATTCAACAACTGGATCTATATATAAAATATATACACTTGCATATAGAATCAATCCAACCACCACCTTCACACGTATTTATTCATTTATTTTATTTTATTTTATTATTTTGTTGAAAGTTGGTCATAAACAAACAAAGGGGCGGCTAGCTTTTCATTAAACAAACAATTCTTTTAATAATTTTCTGCTGCTTTACGATTTAAACTTTCAGTGACAGATTATATTAAATCACATATTCATATATCCTTCTTCCTATAAATAGAAACGAGAGTCTGAAGCAGAGGACATATCAATCAAATAGAGATAGATATAATACTCTAAAATATACATAAATATTTACTTCGTGTATTTTCTAGTATTAGTATTAGGGAACTGCAATAAGTTTTGCACGGGTGTTTCTATTTCGGGTTTCAGACCGTTTAAAAACTAAGAAAATATTGGGTATTATTCGGGGGTATTGTTCGTGAATCCAAGGCCAACCGTACAGTTGTCTACTATCATTACGTCTACGCAATTTACCTACAATATTGAATCTCAATATTGAACTGTGAGTTTATAGATCCCTTTTTAAATGCTTTAAATATTTTTGGACTGAGAATACATGCACTTTATTTTATACGCAATGGACACAAGTACATACTTAATTCTACACTGAGTTTAAACCGAAAATCTCTTAGCTTTGGTAACTAGTAACTGCCAGTATATTGGATGTGCGCTGGTGGGCACGAGTAATTGTATATGGATCCATAAGGTTTGACATCCCCATCCGAACTAGAGCGCTAGCCTTTTAACGGGCGTATGTTACTTGAGTTTATGATACGTTGGTTTGCGTGTATTAAAACAATAGGGGTAATTATTATTATAGCGTTAAGTTTAGTTACCAGGGTGCTCTGTTACATAGAATCTATTGATAAACTTTTGATGAAATCTTGTAGTCCATCTTTATATACTTATGACTCGAACAATTAAACTTATAACTCACTAACATCCGTGTTGACTTTTTAAGCATGTTTTATTCTCAGGTTTCTGCTATGATATGCTTGTTGCTTGCATGGAGTCTCTCATGCTTGGTTTAAAGTTTATTGCATTTGAAATAAAACTACGTTATGTAATAAATAATTTGACTATGATGTTAATCTGTAAGATAA
Source organism: Rutidosis leptorrhynchoides (assembly GCF_046630445.1). NCBI lineage: Eukaryota > Viridiplantae > Streptophyta > Magnoliopsida > Asterales > Asteraceae > Rutidosis > Rutidosis leptorrhynchoides. The sequence continues at coordinate 549,537,697 of NC_092334.1, forward strand.
AGACTTATGTATTTCTGGGAATTTACTTATACTTAAGTAATCACCTACATGTTTATAACTTTCTATGTTTAGAAAGTCACTTATTTTAATTAATGCAGTATTTTTATTAAAACGTATCATGTAAAGGTCAAAACCTCACTGTGAAATCAATTAATAATGTACCGCGTCAATAGCGATTTTGACGGGTCGTTACAGTTGGTATCAGAGCATGAGGCCATAGGGAATCAGAATTTGCATTAGTGTGTATAACTGGTAATTGTTAGGATGTATTAGTAAGTTTGGACTATGACCGTATATGTTTTTACCGATTTTTGCTTATCATTACTTGTCAAAAACTGTATGTTTAACACATAATTATATTTAAGCATATAAGATGTCTTAAATTTCGGATGCTGAGTTTGAAGAACTAGTCGAGAAACGTGTGAATGAAAGAATTATTGCAGCCGAGGCAGCAAAAGCAGCAGTCGAAGCAGCAGCTGTGAATACAAACTCACGAAACGGATGCTCATACAAAATCTTTTAAGCATGCAAACCACAGACGTTTAGTGGAATTGAGGGACCAGACGGTCTAACCCGATGGTTCAAAAAGATGGAGTCCGTTTTCAAAATCAGTAATTGTTTTGACGAAGACAAGTCAAAGTATGCTTCATGCACATCACAGGATGGTGCACTGACTTGGTGGAACAATTATGATAAAGCAGAAGGAGTAGATACGGCATACGATATCTTTGGGAAGAACTGAAAATGATGCTAATCGAGGAGTACTGTCCTCAAAACGAGATCAAAAAAATGGAATCTGAGTTACATAATCTGAAGGTTGTCGGTGCGAATCTCACCAACTATGAAAAGCATTTCATGGAACTAGCTTTGTTGTGTCCAGAATTAGTACCAAATGAGAAGCGAAAGATTTAGATGTATATTGACGGTTTGTCACTCAATATCAAGAGAAATGTCACATCATCCAAACCGAAGACGATGCAAGAAGCCATCAGCATGGCACACCAACTTATGGACCAGATCACAGAGAGTTCGATTAAGGCACCAACTACCAAAGTCAAGATAATTGAAGAAAAAAGGAAATGGGAAGACCATAAGGGCAAAATTTCTCACCCGAAGAGGCAAGAGATTTTTAAGGGCAAACAAGATGGGGCAATTGCTAATCCAAACTACAAGGGATCCCATCCATTCTGCAAAAGATGTTACACACATCATTCAGGTTATTGCCAGGTGGTCTGTGATAAATGCAACAAGAAAGGACATGTGGCGAAAGATTGTTATGCCACTGTTTCTGGAGTGAAGACAAACCCGACCGATGTCAAGAAATATTTTGGATGTGGGAAGCCTGGTCATTTTAAAAATCAATGCCCTGATAAGGAGAAGAACAAAGAAGCCGCACGGGGGGAGGGCGTTTAATATTAGTGCAAGTGAAGCGCGTAAGGATCCTGATCTTGTCACGGGTACGTTTACCATTAATAACCTATTATCATACATTATATTTGATACGGGTGCCGATAGAAGTTATATGTTTAGAAACTTTTGCACTAGGCTAAACTGTACATTGTTACCTCTAGATGACAAACATACTGTAGAGTTAGCTAATGGTAAGCTAATAAAAGTTGATAAAATTTGTCGTGGTAGTAAGATAAACTTTGCTGGTGAAACATTCAAAATCGATTTGATACCCGTAGAATTAGGAAGTTTTGACGTAATCGTTAGCATGAATAGATGTCCAAAACAAGAGCGGAAGTTGTTTACGCTGAGAAAGCGATCCGCATCCCTCGTAAGAATGAAATGTTATTAATGATTTATGGGGAGAAGAGAAACTTGAAGCTGAACCTTATCAGCTATATGAAGGCCCATAAACTTATAAGAAAGGGTTGTTATGCTATTCTGGCACACGTGAATAAGATTAATACCGAAGAAAGAAGCATTGATGACGTGCCGGTTGTAAGAGAATATCCCGAAGTATTTCCAGAAGAATTACCTGGGCAACCTCCACACAGATATGTAGAATTCCATATTGATCTCGTACCAGAAGCCGCACCTGTAGCCCGATCCCCATATAGACTTGCACCTTCAGAGATGCAAGAATTACAAAGCCAATTACAAGAATTATCGGATCGTGGATTTATTCGTCCGAGTTTTTCACCTTGGGGTGCTCCTATTCTGTTCGTCAAGAATAAAGATGGATCTATGAGAATGCGCATAGATTACTAAGAATTAAATAAATTAACGATCAAGAATCGGTACCTATTACTGAGGATTGATGATCAATTACAAGGATCAAGTGTTTATTCTAAGATTGATCTACGCTCCGGATACCATCAGCTGAGAGTGAAGGAAGAAGATGTTCCTAAAACCGCGTTTAGAAACCGTTACGGTCACTATGAGTTTTTAGTCATGCCTTTTGAATTGACTAATGCTCCAGCAGTATTCATGGATCTAATGAATCGCATCTGCAGATCGTATTTAGACAAATTTGTCATTGCTTTTATCGACGACATATTGATTTACTTGAAGAACAAGGAAGAACATGAGCAACACTTAAGACTGGTACTAGAAATACTCAAGAAAGAAGAACTGTACGCAAAAATTTTGAAGTGTGATTTCTGGTTACAAGAAGTACAGTTTTTGGGCCATGTTGTCAGTAAACATGGAATTAAAGTTGACCCTGCCAAGATCGAAGCCATTAGTAAATGGGAAACACCGAAAACTCCAATATAAATTCGTCAATTCTTAGGTCTTGCTGGTTACTACAGAAGATTCATTCAAGATTTCTCCAAAATTGCCAAACCCTTAACTGCATTGACTCAAAAAGGAAAGAGGCGTGATTGGTCCACGGAACAGGAATCCGCATTTCAACTATTAAAGAAGAAGTTAACGTCAGTACCCATTTTGTCATTACCGGAAGGAAATGATGATTCCGTGATCTATTGTGATGCTCCGCGCCAAGGTTTAGGATGTGTATTAATGCAACATACAAAAGTTATTGCATACGCCTCACAACAACTAAAAATTCAAGAAATGAACTATATGACGCATGATTTAGAACTTGGAGCGGTAGTTTTTGCACTCAAAATATGGAGACACTATCAATATGGAACCAAGTGTACAATGAACACCGACCATAAGAGTCTTCAGTATATTTTTGATCAAAAACAACTCAATATGAGGCAACGTAGCTGGGTAGAGTTATTGAACGATTACGATTGTGAAATTCGTTACCACCCCGAAAAGGCTAATGTTGTAGCTGATTCCCTAAGTCGAAAAGAAAGAGTAAAACCTCTTAGGGTCCAAGCTTTGAACATTACAATTCGTACTGATCTCACAAAACAAATTCAAGCAGCGCAGTTAGAAGCTTTAAAAGAAGAAAACGTAAAAGGAGAAATGAGCAAAGGGTTAGAAAAACAACTTGAAGTAAAAGCCGATGGAACCCTGTATTTTGCTGGTAGGATATGGGTACCAAAACATGGTAACCTAAGGCAACTAGTACTGGATGAAGCGCACAAAACGAGGTACTCAATTCACCCGGGAAACGGGAAAATGTACCACGATCTTAAGAAGTTCTATTGGTGGCCTAATATGAAGACAAAAATTGCTACTTATGTAAGCAAATGTTTGGCATGTGCGAAGGTCAAAGCGGAGCACCAAAAGCCGTTAGGATTACTGCAACAACCAGAAATTCCACAGTTAAAATGGGAAAGAATAACCATGGATTTCATTACGAAATTGCCAAGGACTACAAGTAGTCACGATACTATTTGGGTGATAGTTGATCGCCTCACTAAGTCATCTCACTTTCTACCAATAAAGGAGATAGACAGTATGAAGAGATTAGCATGATTATATTTGAAGGAAATAGTTTCCAGGCATGATGTACCTATCTCCATCATATCTGATCGTGACACCCGATTCGTATCACATTTTTGGCAGTCATTACAAAAAAATATTGGGAACTCGATTAGATATGAGTACCGCTTATCACCCACAGACAAATGGTCAAAGTGAAAGAACTATACAAACATTAGAAGATATGTTACGGGCATGTGTGATTGACTTTGGAATCAGCTGGGATCGACACTTACCCTTGGCAGAATTCTCATACAATAGCAGCTATCATACGAGCATCAACGCAGCGCCATTTGAAGCACTTTACGGTAGAAAGTGCAGATCTTCTATTTGTTGGAGCGAATTAGGAGAAAGACAACTTACTGGACCAAAAATTATTCATGAAACCACCAAAAGATCATTCAAATATAGCAGCAATTAAAAACGGCCATGAGTCGTCAAAAGAGTTATGCTGACGTAAGAAGAAAATCGCTAGAATTTCAAGTGGGCGATAAAGTCATGTTGAAAGTGTCACCCTGGAAAGGCGATGTACGATTCGGTAAATGAGGAAAGCTAAGTCCTAGGTACGTAGGATCCTTTGAAATCACCGAAAGAACTGGAACAGTTGCTTATCGATTAAAGCTACCGTAAGAACTTAGTGGTGTTCACGATACATTTCACGTGTCAAATTTGAAGAAATGTTTAGCTGAAGAAGCTGTCGTAATTCCTCTTGATGAAATACGAATTAATGATAAACTCCATTTTATCAAAAAACATGTTGAAATCATGGACCGTGAGGTCAAACAATTAAAACAAAACAAAATACCGATAGTTAGAGTTCGTTGGAATGCTAGACGAGGACCCGAGTTTACTTGGGAACGTGAAGATCAAATGAAGCAAAAGTATCCACATTTGTTCACTGATATCGCTCATAATACAGGTACTACTCAAAATTTCGGGACGAAATTTTTTTAACGGAGAGGTACTGTGATGATCCAGAAAATTTCGCATTATTAAATTGATTACAGGATAAAATGTTTCCAACATGATAAGCGAACCTATTATGTTGAGTCTTAAAACTTTTTGATCTAGTTTACACATTCATGAACCCTTTGACTATTCCCGACGATTCACGAACAACAATTTATAAATGGATATATATATATATATATATATATATATATATATATATATATATATATATATATATATATATATATATATATATATATATATATATTTATATATATATATATAACGATTTAAATAAATAATTTAATTATATATTTTATATAAATAACTCGGTATATATATCATTGAAACTAACGAGATAATCTTTGAACAAAAATGTGGGGCTTTTTATTTTTCACTTTTGATAAACATGCATATCTATATATATTTGATATTAGACTAGAACAAAATATAAAGTAGCTAGACATTTAATCATGCAAGTTCACGTGTGTGTATATAATTAGTCTCACTAAAATTTTGTTAAAGATAAAATTAGATTTTAGTTATAGAAACTTTAGATTTTATATATTACATTTTGGGTGGTCAGTTTTCTAAAACAAATGTATAAAGTATTTTAGGCATGGACACACTTTTTACACTATTTTCTCAAACGACATGATAAAAATAAATATTTTAACCTTATCCTAAATTATAGAATTTTGATATGACTTTTACCATCAATTATTGATACTGGCTATAAAATAGCAGTACGTGACACGAGAGAATAATTTTAGTCGGCATAAGAAATAAATGAGATGGAACCCATTTTCCTTTAAAAACGTTGATATAAATTTTATATATATATATATATATATATATACATATATACATATATATAGACATATATATATATATACATACATATATATATATATATATATATATATATATATATATATATATATATATATTTCAACTTTTCCCTAAGATATTTGGAACCATACACATAAAGTGATTTTGACACCAAAAGAAAATTAAATAATTAAATAAATAAAACTAAAAGGACGCATTATTCATGGATATTTTCCTCAATTCCAACTTTTTGATCCATTTTATTAATTCTTAATTTCTTTATCACAATTATTTATTATTATTGATTTAAGAGTTAGCCTAGGAGACAAAACGATGGCTGCTAAGTGAATTAAAAATGTTTATTATTAATATTATGTTACTATATTCATATTAGATTACTGTTTGCCTTTTTGATTTCATTCAACAACCGGATCTATATATAAAATATATACACTTGCATATAGAATCAATCCAACCACCACCTTCACACGTATTTATTCATTTATTTAATTATTTTTTTATTTTATTTTATTGTTTTGTTGAAAGTTGGTCGTAAACAAACAAAGGGGCGGCTAGCTTTTCATTAAACAAACAATTCTTTTAATAACTTTCGGCTGCTTTACGATTTAAACATTAAGTGACAGATTATATTAAATCACATATTCGTATATCCTTCTGCCTACAAATAGAAATGAGAGTCTGAAGCAGAGGACACATCAATGAAATAGAGATAGATATAATACTCTAAAATATACATAAATATTTACTCCGTGCATTTTCTAGTATTAGTATTAGGGAACTACAATAAGTATTGCACGAGTGTTTCTATTTCGGGTTTCGAACCGTTTAAAAACTAAGAAAATATTGGGTATTATTCGGGGGTATTGTTCGTGAATCCAAGGCCAACCGTACAGTCGTCTACTATCATTATGTCTACGCAATTTACCTACAATATTGAATCTCAATATTGAATTGTAAGTTTATAGATCCCTTTTTAAATGCTTTAAATATTTTTGGGCTGAGAATACATGCACTTTATTTTATACGCAATGGACACAAGTACATACTTAATTCTACACTGAGTTTAAACCAAAAATCCCTTAGCTTTGGTAACTAGTAACTGCCAGTACATAGGATGTGCACTGGTGGGCACGAGTAATTGTATATGGATCCATAGGGTTTGACATCCCCGTCTGAACTAAAGCGCTAGCCTTTTAACGGACGTATTTTACTTGAGTTTATGACACGTTGGTTTGCGTGTTTTAAAACAATATGGGTAATTATTATTATAGCGTTAAGTTTAGTTACCGGGGTGCTCTATTACGTAGAATCTATTGATAAACTTTTGATAAAATCTTGTAGTCCATCTTTATATAGTTATGACTCAAGCAATTAAACATATAACTCACCAACATTCGTGTTGACTTTTTAAGCATGTTTTATTCTCAGGTCCTTACACTGCTTCCGCTATGATGTGCTTGTTGCTTCCATGGAGTCTTTTATAACGACCCGTTAAAGTACACTTGACGACCATCATTATCTTGGTCCCACAGCTTGATCATAACTCTATATGAATTTGATAAATAACCTTGCATTCTTTATTTAAAAATGATTTCTTATAAAGAAAACCTACCAAAATATGTAAGTTTAGAAAAACCATACATAAATTCTTAACCAAAAGTTGACCAAAACAAAGTCAAGAAACACCCACAATTTAATGTATCAAAATAGAATGCAAGTTAATGTTTAACAAAAGCTGACATCATAAATATGCAGACTCTCTAAGCACAGCGGAAGCAATCAATCATGAACCTGAGAATAAAACATGCGAGTAACTGTCAACAAAAATGATGAGTGAATTATAGGTTTAATATTGCAAACATTATTTAATTTAAACCATAAAAATTTATGTTTGAAAACATAAAGACTCATTTTGAACCACAAAATTATATGCTCGAAAACATATAAAAATATTATTCCATTAACCCATGAGCCACCTGGTAATAACTTAACAACTCCATACCCTTAACAAAACCAATATTACAATATACACTGAACATGTGTATCTTCCAAAATACGAAGTACTAATACATTCCGTCTGTATATGCTAGCGCGACTAGCACGAAATGAGGCTGTCAGGCCCGATAGATCTATCCATAGGATTCGCGTTCACCAGTAGAAACCAGTGATTAAAATGTGACGACCCGAAAATTTCCGACCAAATTTAAACTTGATCTTTAAATGATTTCGACACGATAAGTAAAGTCTGTTAAACCGAGTCTTAAAATGTTTGAACTATTTTTCATGAATGCATTTGACCTTGACTGTTCCCGACGATTCACAAACAATTGTGTGTAAATAAATATGTAATGTTAAGTCTCAAAATTTAGGAATTATATTTATGTAATCAAATACCCTGTGACCAAGCCCGATGATTCACGAACAATTATGTGTAATTATTTATGTAAATAAAAATATAAGAGATATATAAATACAGATATAAATAAAGATATATGAATACAAATGGATGTATATATATATATATATATATATATATATATATATATATATATATATATATATATATATATATATATATATATATATATATATATATATTTCGTTACATACAGACATTTATTAAGAAAACAGTATTAATATTATAAAGATAAATCAGTATTATTATTACTACTATTATTATTATTAATATTTTAATTATAATTTCAATTATCAAATAAAAAAATTAATTAAATAAATAAAATAAAAGATCACATGTACAATTTAGATTCCAAATTTGTTGCCTCAAACTGTATATATATTTTGTTTGTGTCTTCCATCTGGCTTACATAACGAATATCATTTCTACAATCAAACGAATTCTTTTAACTAATCGATTTCATTTTCATTCTTTTTATTTATTTTATGTATTATTTTAATTGACCGATTTATGATCTCCATTGCTATAAAACTCGATGAAACCATGTGCTAATAATTCATTCCATCTTCTATCACCTTCTTAAAACTACCACCTTACAACCCTTGACAACCAACCCATCACCTTCATACTATTGTTTATGTTTTCGTGTAAGACCCAAATATTTATTGTGTACATAAGAGTAAATAAGATGCTTGAAGTTGGGGTTTTGTTGTACATATTTAAAAGGAGAAAGAATCTGATCTGGGGGAGTGGCGCGCTGCGCAGGCCTTTGGCGCGCCGCGCCATTGGTCTGTGACAGATTCCTTTCTTTTTTATTAGATATTTTGAGGGCAAATTGGTAAATTCACTAAAGGGCCGACTTTAAGGCTCTAGATTCAGTTTGGTGAGCCTCATAACACCATTTTCACCTACTTCACCTCTTCCAAATTAATTTAGTGAGAGAAAGGGTTTTCTAGAGTGAGAGAACTCAAATCAAGGAAGAAGAAGCCGATTTCGGGTCTAAGTGCAAGCATTAAAGTTGTTCATCTATCCTCTAGCTATGTTTTGATTGTACTGGTATGCTCTAATCTTTATTTCCTAATTTAATTTTGTAAAAGCATAAGTGTTAGGGTTAATGGTGAACTTAAAACCCACTTTGTTAGTAAATTGGGTGTTTTAGGTGAATTTGGGTCATGTAGACCTAAAGATGATTAACTAGGGTTTTTCAAAGTATTAATTGATGTTTATGAGCTTAAATTAGTTAGTTAATTACTAGCACACCTAGAGATAAGTAAATGGGCGTTGTGTAGGTTGGTGGATGACCCGAAATGGGTGTGTTGACCTTAATTTGGTCAAATGGGTCAAAATGGACCTAAGTTAGTTAATGTTGTTGTGTAATGCATAAACCTTGTGTTGAAATGCGTTTTAAACCTAACTTGGCTAATGATTAGGGTTTTGGGGATGTTAACCCAAATATTAAGGTTAAGGGTGTAAATGGGTCGAAATTGCACCATGGGTCAAGATAACACTAGAATGGAGTTTTAGTTGGTTGACCAACTTGAGTTTGTGATTGATATTATGTATAATGTAATAGGTACGTTACATTGAAGATTTCCGAGCTTGATTATCTTTCACAAGAGATTTTGAGGTGAGTGGAGTAATTATACGTATGTGTATATGACACGTTTATTTGTAGGTGTTATGGTATGAACCATTGAGTCGGTAGTGCCATAACATGTGTGCGATAAGATGTGAACCACGAGCCGGTAGCATCGAGTGTGAACCACGAGCCGGTAGCACTATAAAATAAGATGTGAACCACGATCCGGTAGCATCGAGTGTGAACCACGAGCCGGTAGCACTATAAAAGAGTATGACTCAATTGCGTATGGTGTGAACCACGAGCCGGTAGCACCATAGCGTTTATGGTTAACCATATTGAGATTGTCGATTATCTAGCATATTGTTTATATATATATACATTATGTTGAGCATATGCTAATGCGGTTTTGTGTTAATGTACGACTTGTTAAGTGTTTTGGGTTCAATGACATGCTAATTGAGTTACAAGTTCGTATGAGGTATTTGGTGAATGTGATTGCAAATAGATGAGTTATATATATGTATGTGTAATTATTGCATTCACTAAGCTTTGCTTACCCTCTCGTTGTTTACCTTTTTATAGTCTCAGGTATGGACAAAGGTAAGGGCGTTTGTTTAGAGTAGAGATCCCGTCGTGTTAGGGGATGCTTTTGGAGATATTAGCTTTTGGGGTTTGACCGAGACTTGGGTAGTTTAACCCCCAAACACCATGCTCGTAGGTTCGTTTGGTATTTAAACTTTTGCGGTCGAAACTCTCGTTATGTATTAAACTCGTAAAACAGCCGATGTAGGCCCCGCTTTGTAAAACTTATTTTATGTTTGAAAAGTGTTAGTTGTACATATTTGAATATGTTGTTAAAAGCATTTTGTCTAATTATGTCGGGAAGTGGCCAATCTTTTTCACGTTTCAAGACTTTTTGGACAGACCAGATTGGCGCGCCGCGCGGGGTACTGGCGCGCCGCGCCAGTAGCTGAACAAACAAAATATTTTTTTTTGATATTTTCCGCGGGTTCGATGGTGGTTTGGTTTGGGTTGTTACAAGTGGTATCAGAGCATGGTCTAAGAGATTTAGGTGACTTGAGATAGGCGCCTAGACTTAGACTTTTTGTATGCGCGTTATGCGGGACTTGTAGGACTTCGGGTTGGATCGTGTTTTGGTTAGTGCATAGGTTTATGTGAACTAATCATGCGTTATTGTTTTGTGTGGTATTTGAAATCGTCAAGCGAGATAGACGTGGTACTAGTGAGTTAATGCGAGGTGCTCGCGTAACAATGATTAGCTACCATTGTTACGGGTTCAAATCGTGTCAAACAAGCGATGTACGACGATTGTTGAGCAAGATGGGGTAGTGTGGTGTATATGTATATACATATGTGTTAAGTCCTCTCGTTTTGTTGCTTAATTTACTTCGTTTTATAGAATGAAGATGAGAAATGGACACGACACCAATGATGGAAGTATGAGTGAGGACGTTGAACTCACGGCCAAGGTTGAGGCCGTCTTTAAAAGGCTAAAGAAGGATTTTCTTGACGACGTCTGAAAGGTCTTCCAAGAGTCGGTTGATGGACAAGTGACCGAAATGATCAATGAATAAATGAAAGCCGCAATAGAGGAGGCTTTAGAGGCTAGAAACATTTATCCTCGAGGTGAAGGGGTGAAGGTAATGGTGGGGGTGGAAGGCGGGACTTCCACTACAAAAATTTCAAGGATACTCAACCTTCGATGTTTAATGGGGTGAGGGATCCATTGAAAAGCACTTGTTGGATTTTCGATATCGAGGGAGCGTTCCGTACCATGAAGTGTCCTCCCGAGAAGAAGACGAGGTATGGGTCTAGCATGTTGCGCGAAGAGGGCAAGTTGTGGTGGGACGATAAAATCAAATTATATGGTGAAGAGCAATGCATGTGCTTGACATGGGAGGAGTTTAAGAAGGAATTTTTCCAAGAATACCGAACTTCTTCCGATCTTGATAAAATCCGGGACGAGTTGCACAATTTGCGACAAGGTTCAATGGACTTGGTTACTCTCAAGTCTACCTTCTTGGCAAAGACTCGTTTTTGTCCGGAGTATGTTGGTGATGATCACAAGTTGATGCTAGATTTCTACCGTACTTTAAGTGATGAGTTGAAGGGTAAGATTAGCCGGGGAATGGCTAAGTCATTTGAAGATTTGTATGAATGGGCTTGGGGTTTTGAGCCGGAGGTTCCAAGGAAAAGCGATTTCATTTTTTCGAAGAGAAAGTTTGAAGGTTCGAGTTATTCGAACTTTTCAAATAAAAAGAACAAGAAAGGCTCTGAAAGCGTAAATAGTGTGAAGAAGGGTGCTTTCGGAGGTTTCGGACCCACGTGTTATAATTGTAATCAAAGAGGGCACATCTCCCGTGATTGTACCAAGGCGACGACCAAGCTTACTTGTTTTAATTGTGGTAAAGAGGGACACAAGAGGCCCGAATGTCCCGATTTGAATAATGATCATGTGAAGAAGTTGGAGAGAGTGGCGGGTACGGCTAGGGGTTGCAATTACTTGATGACCAATGATGAGGCCAAGCAATCCAACGAAGTTGTTTCAGGTACTTTTATGGTTAACTCAAATCCGGCAAGGGTTCTATTTGATAGCGGTGCAAATTTGTCGTTTGTATCTCCAAAATTTGTGCCTAAACTTAATAGACCATTAACTAAGTTAAGTCTTTCGGTTAAAGTCGAAATAGCGGACGGCAAGACGGTGCTAGTGGTTGATGTGTGTAAAAATTGTGATGTCGTTTTTAGTGCCGAAAACTTTAAGATTGATCTTATCCCGATGACTTTGGGCGATTTCGATATCGTTGTTGGTATGGATTGGCTCGATCATAATAGAGCCGATATTGCATGCCATGAAAAATTTATTCGTGTAAAGGCCCCAAGCGGGGGAGAGTTAATTATTCACGGTGATAAGCGTAGAAGACTTGTGCCGATATGCACTTTTGCACGGGCACGTCGTCTCCACGATGGTGGTGGCATGGCTTTTCTTGCCCATGTTGTTGATACTCGTGATGAGCCACCACCCATTCGTGAAATTCCGGTGGTTAGTGAATTCAAAGACGTTTTTCCGGACGAGTTACCGGGTGTTCCGGCGGAAAGACAACTTGAATTTCGCATTGAGTTGGTTCCGGGGGCTACCCCCATTGCTAAAACTCCTTATCGTTTAGCGCCGACGGAAATGCAAGAGTTGTTAAATCAAACCCAAGAGTTACTTGAGAAGGGTTTTATTCGACCGAGTGCTTCGCCATGGGGCGCTCCAGTTTTATTCGTAAAGAAGAAGGATGGTAGTATGCGGATGTGCATCGATTATCGGGAGTTAAATAAAGTGACGATCAAGAATCGTTATCCATTACCTCGGATTGACGATTTGTTTGACCAACTCCAAGGTGCAACGTATTTCTCTAAAATCGACCTACGATCTGGCTATCACCAAATGCAGGTCCGTGAGGAAGATATCGAGGAAACGGCTTTTCGAACGCGTCATGGGCATTTTGAGTTTGTGGTAATGCCTTTTGGTCTTACGAATGCACCGGCGGCATTCATGGATCTTATGAACCGAGTGCGCCAACCTATGTTGTACAAGTCAGTGACTGTGTTCATTGACGACATACTAGTCTACTCGAAAAGTATGAACGAACATGAACGTCATTTGCGCGAAGTATTGAAGAAGTTACGAAAGGAGAAGTTGTATGCTAAGTTCTCCAAATGTGAATTTTGGCTAAGGGAGGTTCAATTCCTTGGCCACATTGTGAACAAAGACGGTATTCAAGTAGATCCGGGGAAGATAGAGATGGTGAAGAGTTGGGAACGACCGACTATGCCTACGGAAATCCGAAGTTTTCTCGGATTGCCGGTTATTATCGTCGGTTTATCTAAGACTTTTCTAAGATCGCTTCTTCGTTGACGAAATTGACAAGGAAGAACGCGAGATTTACTTGGGAGAACGAGCAAGAAATTTCTTTTCAATTGCTAAAAGAGAAATTGTGTCAGGCTCCGGTGTTAGTGTTGCCGGAAGGAGTGGAAGACATGACAGTTTACTGTGATGCTTCGTTAAATGGGCTCGGGTATGTTCTAATGCAAAGAGGTAAAGTCATCGCTTATGCCTCTCGACAACTAAAGGAACATGAAACGAGATATCCGACTCATGATCTTGAGTTGGCGGCGGTTATGCATGCGTTGAAAATTTGGCGCCATTACTTGTATGGTGTCAAGAGTACGATTTATTCGGATCATAAGAGTTTGAAATACCTCTTCAATCAACGAGATTTGAATTATCGCCAACGTAGGTGGATGGATGTGGTGAAAGATTATGATTGTGAAATACTTTATCATCCGGGCAAGGCGAATGTGGTCGCGGATGCGTTAAGTCGAAAGAGTCATCACCCGGCGTTACGATTGGGATTGTTACGTATGATTATTACCAACGATTTTCTTGAAAAACTTGGTGTGATTCAAATAGATGCTTACGTTCACAACAAGCATGCGGAACGAATCATGAGGCAATCGGAGTTCATTACTATGGGCTCGCGTGGTTTGTTGTCTTTTCAAGGAAGAGTGTGGGTGCCTAAGATGGGTGATTATCGACAAGTGCTACTTGATGAAGCACATAAGTCAAAGTATTCCATTCATCCGGGCGCGACGAAAATGTATCTAGATTTAAGAAAAGATTATTGATGGCCGGGCATGAAACGTGATGATGTGAAGTATGTTGAGCAATGCGTCACGTGTTTGCAAGTTAAGGCCGAGCACCAAAAGCCGTATGGTGAGTTACAACCGTTAGAAATCCCGAAATGGAAATGGGAGCACATTACCATGGATTTCATCACAAAGTTACCTAAAATGGCGAGAACCCAATTTGATTCGATTTGGGTTATAGTTGATCGATTGACGAAAAGTGCTTTGTTTCTTCCCATTCGGGAAGCGATATCGTCGGAGACTTTGGCTAAGTTGTTTATCAAGGAAGTCATCTCTCAACACGGGGTTCCCATATCTATTATTTCGGATCAAGATACCCGTTTTACATCTCGGTTTTGGGAAAAGTTTCACGAAGATATGGGTACACAATTGAAATTGAGCACGGCGTATCATCCTCAAACGGACGGTCAAACTGAATGTACGAACCAAACTTTGGACGATATGTTACGGGCGTGTATTATTGATTTTGGCGGTAGTTGGGATGAGCACTTACCTTTGGTGGAATTCTCGTACAATAATAGTTATCATACTAGTATCGGGATGCCACCTTACGAGATGCTTTATGGGCGGAGGTGCCGAACTCCAATTTGTTGGGGTGAAATTGGTCAAAGATAAATTGGGAGTACCGATTTGGTTTTGGAGACGAATAACAAGATTGATATTTTTCGGGATCACTTGAAGAAGGCTCAAGATAGACAAAAGTCGTATGCCGATAAACGTAGACGAACGATCGAATTTCATGAAGGTGACATGGTGATGCTTAAGGTTTCGTCATGGAAAGGTATTATTCGATTTCAAAAACGGGGAAAGTTAGCTCCTCGGTTTATTGGGCCATTTAAGGTTTTAGCTCGTGTTGGTGAAGTCGCGTATCGTTTGGAATTACCCGAAGAGCTTGCGGGGATTCATAATACTTTCCATGTCTCCCATCACCGCAAGTGTCTTGCGTATGATTCATCTTGGGTACCATTAGACAAAATTGAGCTAAATAACAAGTTAGAATATATTGAGGAGCCGATTGCCATACTCGATGAGAAGGTCAAAAGGTTGAGAAATAAAGAAGTGAGGACTTTTAAAGATCAATGGCGTCGGAGTAAAGGTTCCGAGTTTACGTGGGAGCCCGAAGAATTCGTGTTAGTTTATCTTCCTTCTAGTCATGCGGCTTGGATCACGAGGACGTGCTCCGATTCAAGTGGGGGAGACTTGTAAGACCCAAATATTTGTTGTGTACATAAGCGTAAATAAGATGCTTGAAGTTGGGGTTTTGTTGTACATATTTAAAAGTAGAAAGAATCTGATCTGGGGGAGTGGCGCGCCACGTAGGCCTTTGGCACGCCGCACCATTGGTCTGTGACAGATTCCTTTCTTTTTTATTAGATATTTTGAGGGCAAATTGGTAAATTCACTAAAGGGCCGACTTTAAGGCTCTAGATTCAGTTTGGTGAGCCTCATAACACCATTTTCACCTACTTCACCTCTTCCAAATTAATTTAGTGAGAGAAAGGGTTTTCTAGAGTGAGAGAACTCAAATCAAGGAAGAAGAAGCCGATTTCGGGTCTAAGTGCAAGCATTAAAGTTGTTCATCTATCCTCTAGCTATGTTTTGATTGTATTGGTATGCTCTAATCTTGATTTCCTAATTTAATTTTGTGAAAGGGTTAGTGTTAGGGTTAATGGTGAACTTAAAACCCACTTTGTTAGTAAATTGGGTGTTTTGGGTGAATTTGGGTCATGTAGACCTAAAGATGATTAACTAGGGTTTTTTGAAGTATTAATTGATGTTTATGAGCTTAAATTAGTTAGTTAATTACTATCACACCTAGAGATAAGTAAATGGGCGTTGTGTGGGTTGGTGGATGACCCGAAATGGGTGTGTTGACCTTAATTTGGTCAAATGGGTTAAAATGGACCTAAGTTAGTTAATGTTGTTGTGTAATGCATAAACCTTGTGTTGAAATGCGTTTTAAACCTAACTTGGCTAATGATTAGGGTTTTGGGGATGTTAACCCAAATATTAGGGTTAAGGGTGTAAATGGGTCGAAATTGCACCATGGGTCAAGATAACACTAGAATGGAGTTTTAGTTGGTTGACCAACTTGAGTTTGTGATTGATATTATGTATAATGTAATAGGTATGTTACATTGAAGATTTCTGAGCTTGATTATCTTTCACAAGAGATTTTGAGGTGAGTGGAGTAATTATACGTATGTGTATATGACACGTTTATTTGTGGGTGTTATGGTATGAACCATCGAGCCGGTAGTGCCATAACATGTGTGCAATAAGATGTGAACCACGAGCCAGTAGCATCGAGTGTGAACCACGAGCCGGTAGCACTATAAAATAAGATGTGAACCACGAGCCGGTAGCATCGAGTGTGAACCACGAGCCGGTAGCACTATAAAAGAGTATGACTCAATTGCGTATGGTGTGAACCACGAGCCGGTAGCACCATAGCGTTTATGGTTAACCATATTGAGATTGTCGATTATCTAGCATATTGTTTATATATATACATTGTGTTGAGTATATGCTAATGCGGTTTTGTGTTAATGTACGACTTGTTAAGTGTTTTGGGTTCAATGACATGCTAATTGAGTTACAAGTTCGTATGAGGTATTTGGTGAATGTGATTGCAAATAGATGAGTTATATATATGTATGTGTAATTATTGCATTCACTAAGCTTTGCTTACCCTCTCGTTGTTTACCTTTTTATAGGCTCAGGTATGGACAAAGGTAAGGGCGTTTGTTTGGAGTAGAGATCCCGTCGTGTTAGGGGACGCTTTTGGAGATATTAGCTTTTGGGGTTTGACCGAGACTTGGGTAGTTTAACCCCAAACACCATGCTCGTAGGGTCATTTGGTATTTAAACTTTTGCGGTCGAAACTCTCGTTATGTATTAAACTCGTAAAACGGCCGATGTGGGCCCCGCTTTGTAAAACTTATTTTATGTTTGAAAAGTGTTAGTTGTACATATTTGAATATGTTGTTAAAAGCGTTTTGTCTAATTATGTCGGGTGTAGTGACCCGAACTTTTCCATGTTTATATAAATTAATTGAGATTGATGTTTACATGATTAAATGTTTCCAACATGTTAAGCAATCAAACTTGTTAAGACTTGATTAATTGAAATAGGTTTCATATAGACAATTGACCACCCAAGTTGACCGGTGATTCACGAACGTTAAAACTTGTAAAAAAACTATATGATAACATATATATGGTTATATATATAGTTAACATGATATTATGATAAGTAAACATATCATTAATTATATTAACAATGAACTACATATGTAAAAACAAGACTACTAACTTAATGATTTTGAAACGAGACATATATGTAACGTTTATCGTTGTAACGACATTTAATGTATATATATCATATTAAGAGATATTCGTACATCATAATATCATGATAATATAATAATTTAAAATCTCTTTTGTTATTATAAACATTGGGTTAACAACATTTAACAAGATCGTTAACCTAAAGGTTTCAAAACAACACTTACATGTAACGACTAACGATGACTTAACGACTCAGTTAAAATGTATATACATGTAGTGTTTTAATATGTATTTATACACTTTTGAAAGACTTCAATACACTTATCAAAATACTTCTACTTAACAAAAATGCTTACAATTACATTCTCGTTCAGTTTCATCAACAATTCTACTCGTATGCACCCGTATTCGTACTCGTACAATACACAACTTTTAGATGTATGTACTATTGGTATATACACTCCAATGATCAGCTCTTAGCAGCCCATGTGAGTCACCTAACACATGTGGGAACCATCATTTGGCAACTAGCATGAAATATCTCATAAGATTACAAAAATATGAGTAATCATTCATGACTTATTTACATGAAAACAAAATTACATATCCTTTATATCTAATCCATACACCAACGACCAAAAACACCTACAAACACTTTCATTCTTCAATTTTCTTCATCTAATTGAACTCTCTCAAGTTCTGTCTTCAAGTTCTAAGTGTTCTTCATAAATTCCAAAAGTTCTAGTTTCATAAAATCAAGAATACTTTCAAGTTTGCTAGCTCACTTCCAATCTTGTAAGGTGATCATCCAACCTCAAGAAATCTTTGTTTCTTACAGTAGGTTATCATTCTAATACAAGGTAATAATCATATTCAAACTTTGGTTCAATTTCTATAACTATAACAATCTTATTTCAAGTGATGATCTTACTTGAACTTGTTTTCGTGTCATGATTTTGCTTCAAGAACTTTGAGCCATCCAAGGATCCATTGAAGCTAGATCCATTTTTCTCTTTTCCAGTAGGTTCATCCAAGGAACTTAAGGTAGTAATGATGTTCATAACATCATTCGATTCATACATATAAAGCTATCTTATTCGAAGGTTTAAACTTGTAATCACTAGAACATAGTTTAGTTAATTCTAAACTTGTTCGCAAACAAAAGTTAATCCTTCTAACTTGACTTTTAAAATCAACTAAACACATGTTCTATATCTATATGATATGCTAACTTAATGATTTAAAACCTGGAAACACGAAAAATACCGTAAAACCGGATTTACGCCGTCGTAGTAACACCGCGGGCTGTTTTGGGTTAGTTAATTAAAAACTATGATAAACTTTGATTTAAAAGTTGTTATTCTGAGAAAATGATTTTTATTATGAACATGAAACTATATCCAAAAATTATGGTTAAACTCAAAGTGGAAGTATGTTTTCTAAAATGGTCATCTAGACGTCGTTCTTTCGACTGAAATGACTACCTTTACAAAAACGACTTGTAACTTATTTTTCCGACTAGAAACCTATACTTTTTTTGTTTAGATTCATAAAATAGAGTTCAATATGAAACCATAGCAATTTGATTCACTCAAAACGGATTTAAAATGAAGAAGTTATGGGTAAAACAAGATTGGATAATTTTTCTCATTTTAGCTACGTGAAAATTGGTAACAAATCTATTCCAACCATAACTTAATCAACTTGTATTGTATATTATGTAATCTTGAGATACCATAGACACGTATACAATGTTTCGACCTATCATGTCGACACATCTATATATATTTCGGAACAACCATAGACACTCTATATGTGAATGTTGGAGTTAGCTATACAGGGTTGAGGTTGATTCCAAAATATATATAGTTTGAGTTGTGATCAATACTGAGATACGTATACACTGGGTCGTGGATTGATTCAAGATAATATTTATCAATTTATTTCTGTACATCTAACTGTGGACAACTAGTTATAGGTTACTAACGAGGACAGCTGACTTAATAAACTTAAAACATCAAAATATATTAAAAGTGTTGTAAATATATTTTGAACATACTTTAATATATATGTATATATTGTTATAGGTTCGTGAATCAACCAGTGGCCAAGTCTTACTTCCCGACGAAGTAAAAATCTGTGAAAGTGAGTTATAGTCCCACTTTTAAAATCTAATATTTTTGGGATGAGAATACATGCAGGTTTTATAAATGATTTACAAAATAGACACAAGTACGTGAAACTACATTCTATGGTTGAATTATCGAAATCGAATATGCCCCTTTTTATTAAGTCTGGTAATCTAAGAATTAGGGAACAGACACCCTAATTGACGCGAATCCTAAAGATAGATCTATTGGGCCTAACAAACCCCATCCAAAGTACCGGATGCTTTAGTACTTCGAAATTTATATCATATCCGAAGGGTGTCCCGGAATGATGGGGATATTCTTATATATGCATCTTGTTATTGTCGGTTACCAGGTGTTCACCATATGAATGATTTTTATCTCTATGTATGGGATGTGTATTGAAATATGAAATCTTGTGGTCTATTGTTACGATTTGATATATATAGGTTAAACCTATAACTCACCAACATTTTTGTTGACGTTTTAAGCATGTTTATTCTCAGGTGATTATTAAGAGCTTCCGCTGTCGCATACTTAAATAAGGACAAGATTTGGAGTCCATGCTTGTATGATATTGTGTAAAAACTGCATTCAAGAAACTTATTTTGTTGTAACATATTTGTATTGTAAACCATTATGTAATGGTCGTGTGTAAACAGGATATTTTAGATTATCATTATTTGATAATTTACGTAAAGCTTTTTTAACCTTTATTGATGAAATAAAGGTTATGGTTTGTTTAAAAATGAATGCAGTCTTTGAAAAACGTCTCATATAGAGGTCAAAACCTCGCAACGAAATCAATTAATATGGAACGTTTTTAATAAATAAGAACGGGACATTTCAGTTGGTATCCGAGCATTGGTCTTAGAGAACCAGAAAATTTGCATTAGTGTGTCTTATCGAGTTTGTTAGGATGCATTAGTGAGTCTGGACTTCGACCGTGTTTTCTTTAAAAATGATTGCTTAACATTTTTGTTGGAAACTATATATTTTTAACATATGAATATTATGTGATATATTAATCTCTTAACGTGTTTGATATTATGTGATAGATGTCTACCTCTAGAACAAGTCCCATTGACTCACCTAATAATAATGAAGAGTCAAATGTAAATTGGAATGATTCGTGGACTGATTCACAAGTTCCTGAAGAGGAACCGGAAGAAGAGTCGGAACCGGAAGAAGAATCGGAACCGGAAGAAGAATCGGAACCGGAAGAAGAAATAGAACCGGTGGGGGAAATAATAAAACGGTTAAGTAAAAGAAAATCCTCAACCAACCGACCAAGGTTAATTATGGTCAATGGTGTTTCCGCCAAGGAAGCAAAATATTGGGAGGATTACCAATTCTCCGATGAATCGGATTCCGACGAGAATTCCGATGATGTTATAGAAATTACCCCAACTGAATTTAAAAAGGCAAAAGAAAATAATAAGGGAAAGGGCATAAAAATAGAGAAATCTAATTCCAACCCCGATGAACTTTATATGTATCGTCAACGCCCGAAGTCCTTAAGTTGTAACAATGACCCGGGAACCTCTAAACCACCAGGTTTTTCTAAACCAATGTGGACAACGACGGCTCGTATTAGGGGAACATCATATATCCCTAGAAACTTGGCAAAACGAACCAAAACCGAAGAAGAAGAAACGAGCGAGTCGGAATAAGATAGTTGTATTCGTGTGGTGTAATATATGGAATATAGTGTTCTTATGCTTTATGATATATGTAAAAATTGCTTGTATTAATAAGTATTTTTTTTATGAATCTAACTCTTGTCTATTTTACAGTTTAAAAACACAAAATGGATAGACAACCCAATATTTTAAGAGACCTACCCGGAGACATGATTGATGAAATCTTGTCTAGAGTCGGCCAGAATTCTTCGGCACAACTATTTAAGGCGAGATCAGTTTGTAAGACATTCGAAGAACGTTCCAAGAATGTCTTGGTTTATAAGAGACTTTCGTTTGAAAGATGGGGGATATCACATTGGGAAACCCATAAGTTACGATGTGTTTACTTTGACGCATATATTGCGGGGAACCCAAATGCTATTTTACGCAACGGGTTAAGAAATTATTTTGACTCAATATATCCGAATATTGGACTTCGTGATTTAGAAAAAGCGGCTAACATGCAACATAAAGAAGCATGTTATGCTTACGGATTAGTAATGTTCGCTTCTCACCAAAGTGAGAACAAGAACATCGGGCTACAACTATTAAACAAAACGTTTCCACAAGTGACGGAGTCGGTAATTGGGGTAAGAAATGAGGTTTTTAGATTATTACGGGACTGTTGGACATTACGTAACCCTCGTCCCTTTGATGACGTTACAACACGCTGTCTTATCAACGGCCATAACGGTTATGTTGCACAAGACCAAGGATGGGAAGTAGTCCTAGTAAAACCAGAATGCATGACTTGTTTCTGGACGTATGAATTACGTGTCTTTATTGCCTTTGCCGAACGACTTGTGTACTAGCTAGAATTGTCTTCACAACTATCTTGTATCAAAGTTATTGTGTGCTATATTTCATGCTTTATGTAAAATAAGCGGTATTGTAAGTTTGTAAAATATTGTATAAAAGTTTGAACGCGAAATATTATTACAATCAGTTTTTCATATAGAATTGTAGTAGTTGAATTGTATATTAGCTACTAAGTATGAACTTAACGGGTAGGTACTACCCGAATTTAAACTTATAAAACGCTAATATGAAGAAAAAGCTTTTATAAATGAGTTCATATTATGCTACGAAATACTATTAACTACTCTTAATATTCTGTATGATTAACTTGTTCCATTTAACTATTTTGAAGGAAATGGCACCGACTACTCGACACACCGTGAATATGAATGAAGAGGAATTCCGTACTTTTCTAGCTTCAAACATAGCCGCAGTACAGGCTGCGCTACATACCAACAATAACCTTGGATCTAGCAGTACAGGAAATCGTGTAGGATGCACCTACAAAGAATTCACTGCCTGCAAACCTTTGGAATTTGATGGAACCGAAGGACCGATCGGATTGAAACGGTGGACCGAGAAGGTCGAATCAGTGTTTGCCATAAGTAAGTGTACTGAAGAGGACAAAGTAAAGTACGCTACGCATACCTTCACAGGTTCTGCGTTAACATGGTGGAATACCTATCTAGAGCAAGTGGGACAAGATGATGCGTACGCACTACCGTGGTCAGCATTCAAGCACTTGATGAACGAGAAGTACCGTCCCAGAACCGAGGTCAATAAGCTCAAGACAGAACTTAGAGGGTTACGAACCCAAGGATTTGATATTACCACGTACGAAAGACGATTCACAGAATTGTGCCTATTGTGTCCGGGAGCATTCGAAGATGAGGAAGAGAAGATCGACGCGTTTGTGAAAGGATTACCGGAAAGAATCCAAGAAGATATAAGTTCACACGAGCCCGCCTCCATACAACAGGCATGTAGAATGGCTCACAAACTAGTGAACCAGATTGAAGAAAGAATTAAAGAACAGACTGCTGAAGAGGCCAATGTGAAGCAAGTCAAAAGAAAGTGGGAGGAAAACGGTGATAAGAATCACCAATACAACAACAACAGTAATTACAACAATAATCGCAACAATTATCCCAACAATCGCAACATCAATCGCAACTACAACAAACGGCCCAACAACAACAACAGCAACTACAACAATCATCCCAACAACAATAATAACCGCAACAACAACAACAATCAGAAGCAACTATGCCAAAGGTGTGAAAAGAATCACTCGGGGTTCTGCACCAAATTTTGCAACAAGTGTAAAAGAAATGGTCATAGCGCGGCGAAGTGTGAGGTCTACGGACCAGGGGTTAATAGAACAAAAGGAACAAATGGTGTCGGAACGAGTAATGGCGGAGCAAGTAGTGTCGGAGCAAGTTATGCCAATGTAGTTTGTTATAAATGTGGAAAACCAGGCCACATTATTAGAAATTGCCCGAACCAGGAGAACACGAATGGACAAGGCCGTGGAAGAGTTTTCAATATTAATGCGGTAGAGGCACAGGAAGACCCGGAGCTTGTTACGGGTACGTTTCTTATTGATAATAAATCTGCTTACGTTTTATTTGATTCGGGTGCGGATAGAAGCTATATGAGTAGAGATTTTTGTGCTAAATTAAGTTGTCCATTGACGCCTTTGGATAGTAAATTTTTACTCGAATTAGCAAATGGTAAATTAATTTCAGCAGATAATATATGTCGGAATCGAGAAATTAAACTGGTTAGCGAAACATTTAAGATTGATTTGATACCAGTAGAGTTAGGGAGTTTTGATGTGATAATCGGTATGGACTAGTTGAAAGAAGTGAAAGCGGAGATCGTTTGTTACAAAAATGCAATTCGCATTATACGAGAAAAAGGAAAACCCTTAATGGTGTACGGAGAAAAGGGCAACACGAAGCTACATCTTATTAGTAATTTGAAGGCACAAAAACTAATAAGAAAAGGTTGCTATGCTGTTCTAGCACACGTCGAGAAAGTACAAACTGAAGAAAAGAGCATCAATGATGTTCCCGTCGCAAAAGAATTTCCCGATGTATTTCCGAAAGAATTACCGGGATTACCCCCACATCGATCCGTTGAATTTCAAATAGATCTTGTACCAGGAGCTGCACCAATAGCTCGTGCTCCTTACAGACTCGCACCCAGCGAGATGAAAGAACTGCAAAGCCAATTACAAGAACTTTTAGAGCATGGTTTCATTAGACCAAGCACATCACCGTGGGGAGCTCCTGTTTTGTTTGTCAAGAAGAAAGATGGTACATTCAGGTTGTGTATCGACTACCGAGAGTTGAACAAACTTACCATCAAGAACCGCTACCCACTACCGAGAATCGACGACTTATTTGATCAACTACAAGGCTCGTCTGTTTATTCAAAGATTGACTTACGTTCCGGGTATCATCAAATGCGGGTGAAAGAAGATGATATTCCAAAGACTGCTTTCAGAACACGTTACGGTCATTACGAGTTTATGGTCATGCCGTTTGGTTTAACTAATGCACCAGCTGTGTTCATGGACCTTATGAACCGAGTGTGTGGACCATACCTTGACAAGTTTGTCATTGTTTTCATTGATGACATACTTATTTACTCAAAGAATGACCAAGAACACGGTGAACATTTGAGAAAAGTGTTAGAAGTATTGAGGAAGGAAGAATTGTACGCTAAGTTTTCAAAGTGTGCATTTTGGTTGGAAGAAGTTCAATTCCTCGGTCACATAGTGAACAAAGAAGGTATTAAGGTGGATCCGGCAAAGATAGAAACTGTTGAAAAGTGGGAAACCCCGAAAACTCCGAAACACATACGCCAGTTTTTAGGACTAGCTGGTTACTATAGAAGGTTCATCCATGTAACATCCCGCCTTTTTCCGTTTACTTTTCCGTTTAACTATTTCAAACTCCGTTATATGTTTTTAACATCTCCCGTTAATACGCGTTTTAAATTATCATGTCTAGGTAATTTAACGCACCCGCAACCGAACTCGAGGGACTAGTTCCGCCACAAAGCCAAAGAGGTGACTAGCTTTTGACTAGTCAACCCCCTTATCCTCCCCATTTTCATTTTCTTTCTTCTTTTCTTTTCATACTTCTCCATTTTTCTCAAATTCTCCAAAAAGCAAATCATCATCTAAAATCATTCAAGAAGGATTCATTCCAAACCGTTTACATATTTGAACTCCTCGTGATCTCCTCTTCGATTCCATACCAACCTCATCAAATTTGGGTCAAGACTAGCATTGTTCTTTGCACACGTTACTTGTCGAAGTACTTTTTGGTTCGTGCATACAAGGTGAGATCATAGTCCCATTTTTTACTCTTTTGAACTTACTTTTGGGATGAGAAAACATAAACAATTCTTTTGAACTAAGTGAACACAAGTAACGGAAAACAAACATTCTACATACGAGTTTAGAACAGAAATCCTCAATCCGATTATCATTAGTTACATCAGATGGTGTAAGCGAGAACTTATATTATATGGCCATATGGGTTGACAACCCTCATCCTTGACGGTTCGCTACCGTCTACGGATGATATATATTTTCGAGAATCAGTGTAGTTCTAGCACTAATTTATGGGGTATTCAATGGACGGAATGTTAAGCTTGATAATTGGGTGCTCGTGAATATTAACTTTTAGAATGTACTATTATCATTTCAACTTTGCAAATCTTGTGGTTCGGCTTACTTTACTTTTTCTCAATTACTTACTTAAACCTATGATTTCACCAACGTTTTCGTTGACAGATTTCTATGTTTTTCTCAGGTCACTACACGATATGTGAAACATGCTTCCGCTTACTATTTGATACTTGCATTGGATGTCGAGTATACGTGCATTTCATGGAGCGTCTTTTGACTTTACTTTAAACTGTGTCGCCTAGATTTCATTTGTACATATAACCTTGTAACTTAACTTTTGGTTGAACTATTCTTGTAAACTTTGAAACAATCTTTATTTTGAAATGAAGGCGACATATTTTGGTCAAACGTTATTTTAAAGACTTATAATCAGGTAATGGGACCCACGTAGCCGACGCCGTCACTTGACGATTTGTCGGGGTCGCTACAGTTGGTATCAGAGCCTTGGTTGTAGGGATTTAGAGTTCATTTGTGTCCACCCCGAGTCATAGGGTACATAGGTGAATCTAGACTACAACCGGCATATAGACTGAAGTAGGAATTATTTGACTAATTGTGCATTTATACTCGAACTCTTCTATCATATCTAACTCGTATTCGATCTTGACCTTACGTTGATAAATTTTGTTGATGCGCCACCTTGACTTTATGAAGTAATGTTAAATGCACATGAGAATCAGGGTAATATAATTTCCGGGATTATATTACGGTGATTCACATGGACATTCCGACATTATGACGTAAAGAATTTAAGGCGAGTCAAGGAAAATTTTCTCTCTATCCTTATTCCATACTGTGGTTAGTATTGTTGAAAATACTAACCAACGATATTCTTGTGTCATGAAGGAACAATGGCTCACCAAGGTCAACACAACACTCCTCTCGAAACTCTTGAACAAGCTCTTTAACGAATGATAACCACCGCCGTGGGTACGGCCGTGGCCGATCACTTTTCTAACCACAACAATCATGGAGCCGGTAATTCAAGCGAAGGTTGCTCCTACAAGAACTTCATGAAGTACAACCCTCCCACTTTCGATGGAACCGGAGGACCGGTTACTCTCACCCGGTGGTTTGAACAAATGGAGACCGTTTTTAACACAAGCGGTTGTCGAGACCAAGATAAGGTCAAGTTTTCCACCCTCACTTTCACCGGCATTGCTCTCTCGTGGTGGAACAAGTACGTACAATCGGTGGGTATCGATGAAGCCCACACACTCTCATGGACCGAATTAAGAGAAAGAATGATCACCGAATATTTTCTGCGCGACGAGACTCGAAGGCTCGAACAGGGTCTAAGGAATTTAAAAACGGTCGGGAATGACCTCGGAGCTTATAATCAACGGTTTACCGAACTAGTCTCAACGTGTCCGAATCTCATAACTCCCGGATCCCTAAGAGTCGAACTTTACATGGATGGCCTCCCTAAGAGCATTCAACACGGGGTAATGGCATCCCAACCCACTAACCTACAAGAGGCTTTAACAATGGCCCGCCAAACTTTAGAAACGGCGAATGAAATGGAAGTACCGGCACCAATGGTTGAGGACCACCCGAGTAACAACAAAAGAAAATGGGAAACCTCACAACCAAGCAACCACAACAATAACAATATCTTCAAGAAGCCTTTCTCCCCCGGTGGCAAGAAGGGGTATGTCGGAAAATTACCTTTTTGTAACAAATGCCACAAGCATCACTTTGGGGAATGTGGCAAGCAAATTTGCCACCGGTGCCAAAGAAGTGGTCATATTGCCAAACATTGTGATAATGCCACCCGCGTCACTAAAAAGGGACCCAACACACAAAGGTCGGTCACTTGCTACGCGTGTGACCAAACGGGTCATTTTAAGAAGGAATGCCCAAATAAGAAAATCAACCCCAACGCACGCCATTGAACTTTCAACATCGACACCTAGGATGCCCGAGACGACGATGGACTAGTCACGGGTACGTTCCTTCACAACAAACCATATATTTCATACTTATTCGATTCGGTTACCGCTAGACGTATTACAACCGAGGCTTTGACTTGTACTCTTTACATTCCACCTTTTTTTCCCTAGATACTACTTAGGCAATTTAAGCGACCAATGGATAAATATTGTGAGCCTATAAATTTTATTGGAGGATATACGTTAAGAATTATGACTTGACACCTATAGAACTAGGGAGCTCGAAACCTATTTGTTAAGGAGAAATTATTCCCCTACAATTATGTATAGAATATTGTGAACTAAGTAATTTTCGGTTAAGAACCGATATCCTCTTCCTCGCATCGATGACCTCTTTGATCAACTACAAGGGTCTTGTGTATATTCGAAAATCGATCTCCGCTCGGGTTATCATCAATTGAGGGTTAAGGGGGAAGATGTCTCCAAAACCGCTTTCCGAACTCGTTATGGTAGTTATGAATTCCTTGTCATGCCATTTGGTCTCACTAACGCACCGGCGGTATTCATGGATCTTATGAACCGCGTGTGCAAACCGTATCTCGATAAATTCGTTATTGTGTTCATCGATGACATATTGATCTATTCTAAAAATGAAGAAGAGCACGAACAACATCTCCGACTTGTGCTTGAACTTTTAAGACAAGAACAACTCTATGCCAAATTCTCCAAGTGTGAATTTTGGTTAAAGGAAGTTCAATTTCTTGGTCATGTTGTAAGTGACCAAGGTATTAAAGTCGATCCATCGAAAATCGAAGCCATTAGCAAATGGGAGACTCCTACTACTCCTACTCACATTCGTCAATTTTTGGGTCTCGCCGGGTACTATCGTAGATTCATCGAAAATTTCTCTTTGGTTGCACGTCCTCTAACCGCCTTGACTCACAAGGGAAAGAAATTCATTTGGGCGACCGAACATGAATCCGCATTCCAAATCTTGAAAATGAAGCTAACCACCGCTCCTATCTTGTCACTTCCCGAAGGCAATGATGACTTTGTTGTATATTGTGATGCCTCGAAACATGGTTTTGGGTGTGTATTGATGCAACGAACGAAAGTCATTGCTTATGCTTCTCGACAACTCAAAATTCATGAACGAAACTATACGACACATGATCTCGAACTCGGAGCCGTTGTCTTTGCACTTAAAATGTGGAGACACTATCTTTATGGAACCAAGAGTACTATCTTTACCGACCACAAAAGCCTCCAACACATTTTCGATCAAAAGCAACTAAACATGAGACAACGAAGGTGGATTGAAACCTTAAACGATTACGATTGCGAGCTTCGTTACCATCCCGGGAAGGCAAATGTAGTAGCCGATGCCTTAAGTCGAAAAGAAAGAGCGGTGCCTCTTCGTGTCCGAGCCTTAAACATCACCATCCACACAAACCTTAATAGCCAAATTCGGGTAGCCCAAGATGAGGCTCTCAAGGATGAAAACCTTTCGCACGAGCTCTTGAACATTCTCGTCTCTCGATTCGAAATTAGGGAGACCGGACTCCGATATTACGCCGGAAGGATTTGGGTGCCTAGTTATGGGGACCTACGAAGCCTTATTTTAGATGAAGCCCATAAGTCACGATACTCGATTCACCCCGGTGCCAATAAGATGTACCACGACCTTAAACAACTATATTGGTGGCCGAACATCAAAAGGGACGTAGCTACTTATGTTTCCAAGTGTTTGACATGTTCCAAAGTCAAAGCCGAACACCAAAGACCGTCCGGACTACTTCAACAACCCGAGATCCCGCAATGGAAGTGGGAAAGGATAACGATGGATTTTATCACCAAGCTACCAAAAACGACGGGCGGTTTTGATACCATTTGGGTTATTGTTGACCGTCTCACCAAATCCGCACACTTCCTTGCCATGAAAGAAACGGACAAAATGGAGAAACTTGCACAACTTTACATTAAGGAGATCGTAGCCCGACACGGTGTACCTTTATCGATTATCTCCGACCGAGATGGTCGTTTCGTTTCTAGATTTTGGCGTACATTGCAAGAAGCGTTGGGAACGCGTTTAGACATGAGCACCGCATATCATCCTCAAACCGATGGACAAAGCGAACGTACAATTCAAACCTTAGAGGACATGTTACGAGCTTGCGTGGTTGATTTCGGAAAAGCTTGGGACAAGCACTTACCTCTCGCCGAGTTCTCTTACAACAATAGTTATCACGCGAGTATTAAAGCCGCACCTTTTGAAGCGCTATATGGCCGCAAATGTCGTTCACCTCTTTGTTGGGCCGAGGTAGGCGACGTGCAAATCACCGGACCCGAACTCATTCACGAAACCACCGAGAAAATCGTTCAAATCCGAGATAGGCTTAGGACGGCCCGAAGTCGTCAAAAGAGCTATACCGACAAACGACGCAACGATCTTGAATTTCAAATCGGTGACCGAGTAATGTTAAAAGTCGCACCTTGGAAGGGTGTAATCCGTTTTGGGAAACGCGGGAAGCTAAATCCGCGGTATATTGGTCCTTTCGAAATCTTGGAGCGTATTGGAACCGTTGCTTATCGTTTAGATCTTCCGCCTCAACTAAGCTCCGTTCATCCTACTTTCCATGTATCTAACTTGAAGAAGTGTCTTGCCGAGCCCGATATCGTCGTCCCACTCGAGGAACTCACTATTAATGACAAACTCCATTTTGTGGAGGAACCGGTTGAAATTGTGGACACCTCCGTCAAGACATTGAAACAAAGCCGAATCCCGATTGTCAAGGTTCGTTGGAATGCCAAAAGAGGACCCGAGTTTACTTGGGAAAGAGAAGATCAAATGCGAAAGAAATACCCTCATCTATTTCCGGTTCCGGAATCGTCTGACTCCGAGGAAGAAACAACGATTACTACGCCTTCTTAAATTTCGGGACGAAATTTCTTTTAAGGGGTAGGTAATGTAACATCCCGCCTTTTTCCGTTTACTTTTCCGTTTAACTATTTCAAACTCCGTTATATGTTTTTAACATCTCCCGTTAATACGCGTTTTAAATTATCATGTCTAGGTAATTTAACGCACCCGCAACCGAACTCGAGGGACTAGTTCCGCCACAAAGCCAAAGAGGTGACTAGCTTTTGACTAGTCAACCCCCTTATCCTCCCCATTTTCATTTTCTTTCTTCTTTTCTTTTCATACTTCTCCATTTTTCTCAAATTCTCCAAAAAGCAAATCATCATCTAAAATCATTCAAGAAGGATTCATTCCAAACCGTTTACATATTTGAACTCCTCGTGATCTCCTCTTCGATTCCATACCAACCTCATCAAATTTGGGTCAAGACTAGCATTGTTCTTTGCACACGTTACTTGTCGAAGTACTTTTTGGTTCGTGCATACAAGGTGAGATCATAGTCCCATTTTTTACTCTTTTGAACTTACTTTTGGGATGAGAAAACATAAACAATTCTTTTGAACTAAGTGAACACAAGTAACGGAAAACAAACATTCTACATACGAGTTTAGAACAGAAATCCTCAATCCGATTATCATTAGTTACATCAGATGGTGTAAGCGAGAACTTATATTATATGGCCATATGGGTTGACAACCCTCATCCTTGACGGTTCGCTACCGTCTACGGATGATATATATTTTCGAGAATCAGTGTAGTTCTAGCACTAATTTATGGGGTATTCAATGGACGGAATGTTAAGCTTGATAATTGGGTGCTCGTGAATATTAACTTTTAGAATGTACTATTATCATTTCAACTTTGCAAATCTTGTGGTTCGGCTTACTTTACTTTTTCTCAATTACTTACTTAAACCTATGATTTCACCAACGTTTTCGTTGACAGATTTCTATGTTTTTCTCAGGTCACTACACGATATGTGAAACATGCTTCCGCTTACTATTTGATACTTGCATTGGATGTCGAGTATACGTGCATTTCATGGAGCGTCTTTTGACTTTACTTTAAACTGTGTCGCCTAGATTTCATTTGTACATATAACCTTGTAACTTAACTTTTGGTTGAACTATTCTTGTAAACTTTGAAACAATCTTTATTTTGAAATGAAGGCGACATATTTTGGTCAAACGTTATTTTAAAGACTTATAATCAGGTAATGGGACCCACGTAGCCGACGCCGTCACTTGACGATTTGTCGGGGTCGCTACAATCCAAGACTTTTCCAGAATAGCAAAACCCTTGACTGCATTAACGCATAAAGGGAAGAAATTTGAATGGAATGATGAACAAGAGAAAGCGTTTCAGTTATTGAAGAAAAAGCTAACTACGGCACCTATATTGTCATTGCCTGAAGGGAATGATGATTTTGTGATTTATTGTGATGCATCAAAGCAAGGTCTCGGTTGTGTATTAATGCAACGAACGAAGGTGATTGCTTATGCGTCTAGACAACTGAAGATTCACGAACAAAATTATACAACGCATGATTTGGAATTAGGCGCGGTTGTTTTTAAAGACTTGGAGGCACTACTTATATGGGGTCAAAAGTATTATATATACCGACCACAAAAGTCTTCAACACATATTTAATCAGAAACAACTGAATATGAGGCAGCGTAGGTGGATTGAATTATTGAATGATTACGACTTTGAGATTCGTTACCACCCGGGGAAGGCAAATGTGGTAGCCGATGCCTTGAGCAGGAAGGACAGAGAACCCATTCGAGTAAAATCTATGAATATAATGATTCATAATAACATTACTACTCAAATAAAGGAGGCGCAACAAGGAGTTTTAAAAGAGGGAAATTTAAAGGATGAAATACCCAAAGGATCGGAGAAGCATCTTAATATTCGGGAAGACGGAACCCGGTATAGGGCTGAAAGGATTTGGGTACCAAAATTTGGAGATATGAGAGAAATGGTACTTAGAGAAGCTCATAAAACCAGATACTCAATACATCCTGGAACGGGGAAGATGTACAAGGATCTCAAGAAACATTTTTGGTGGCCGGGTATGAAAGCCGATGTTGCTAAATACGTAGGAGAATGTTTGACGTGTTCTAAGGTCAAAGCTGAGCATCAGAAACCATCAGGTCTACTTCAACAACCCGAAATCCCGGAATGGAAATGGGAAAACATTACCATGGATTTCATCACTAAATTGCCAAGGACTGCAGGTGGTTTTGATACTATTTGGGTAATAGTTGATCGTCTCACCAAATCAGCACACTTCCTACCAATAAGAGAAGATGACAAGATGGAGAAGTTAGCACGACTGTATTTGAAGGAAGTCGTCTCCAGACATGGAATACCAATCTCTATTATCTCTGATAGGGATGGCAGATTTATTTCAAGATTCTGGCAGACATTACAGCAAGCATTAGGAACTCGTCTAGACATGAGTACTGCCTATCATCCACAAACTGATGGGCAGAGCGAAAGGACGATACAAACGCTTGAAGACATGCTACGAGCATGTGTTATTGATTTCGGAAACAGTTGGGATCGACATCTACCGTTAGCAGAATTTTCCTACAACAACAGCTACCATTCAAGCATTGAGATGGCGCCGTTTGAAGCACTTTATGGTAGAAAGTGCAGGTCTCCGATTTGTTGGAGTGAGGTGGGGGATAGACAGATTACGGGTCCGGAGATTATACAAGAAACTACCGAGAAGATCATCCAAATTCAACAACGGTTGAAAACCGCCCAAAGTCGACAAAAGAGCTACGCTGACATTAAAAGAAAAGATATAGAATTTGAAATTGGAGAGATGGTCATGCTTAAAGTTTCACCTTGGAAAGGCGTTGTTCGATTTGGTAAACGAGGGAAATTAAATCCAAGGTATATTGGACCATTCAAGATTATTGATCGTGTCGGACCAGTAGCTTACCGACTTGAGTTACCTCAACAACTCGCGGCTGTACATAACACTTTCCACGTCTCGAATTTGAAGAAATGTTTTGCTAAAGAAGATCTCACTATTCCGTTAGATGAAATCCAAATCAACGAAAAACTCCAATTCATCGAAGAACCCGTCGAAATAATGGATCGTGAGGTTAAAAGACTTAAGCAAAACAAGATACCAATTGTTAAGGTTCGATGGAATGCTTGTAGAGGACCCGAGTTCACCTGGGAGCGTGAAGATCAGATGAAGAAGAAATACCCGCATCTATTTCCAGAAGATTCGTCAACACCTTCAACAGCTTAAAATTTCGGGACGAAATTTATTTAACGGGTAGGTACTGTAGTGACCCGAACTTTTCCATGTTTATATAAATTAATTGAGATTGATGTTTACATGATTAAATGTTTCCAACATGTTAAGCAATCAAACTTGTTAAGACTTGATTAATTGAAATAGGTTTCATATAGACAATTGACCACCCAAGTTGACCGGTGATTCACGAACGTTAAAACTTGTAAAAAAACTATATGATGACATATATATGGTTATATATATAGTTAACATGATATTATGATAAGTAAACATATCATTAATTATATTAACAATGAACTACATATGTAAAAACAAGACTACTAACTTAATGATTTTGAAACGAGACATATATGTAACGTTTATCGTTGTAACGACATTTAATGTATATATATCATATTAAGAGATATTCGTACATCATAATATCATGATAATATAATAATTTAAAATCTCTTTTGTTATTATAAACATTGGGTTAACAACATTTAACAAGATCGTTAACCTAAAGGTTTCAAAACAACACTTACATGTAACGACTAACGATGACTTAACGACTCAGTTAAAATGTATATACATGTAGTGTTTTAATATGTATTTATACACTTTTGAAAGACTTCAATACACTTATCAAAATACTTCTACTTAACAAAAATGCTTACAATTACATTCTCGTTCAGTTTCATCAACAATTCTACTCGTATGCACCCGTATTCGTACTCGTACAATACACAACTTTTAGATGTATGTACTATTGGTATATACACTCCAATGATCAGCTCTTAGCAGCCCATGTGAGTCACCTAACACATGTGGGAACCATCATTTGGCAACTAGCATGAAATATCTCATAAGATTACAAAAATATGAGTAATCATTCATGACTTATTTACATGAAAACAAAATTACATATCCTTTATATCTAATCCATACACCAACGACCAAAAACACCTACAAACACTTTCATTCTTCAATTTTCTTCATCTAATTGAACTCTCTCAAGTTCTATCTTCAAGTTCTAAGTGTTCTTCATAAATTCCAAAAGTTCTAGTTTCATAAAATCAAGAATACTTTCAAGTTTGCTAGCTCACTTCCAATCTTGTAAGGTGATCATCCAACCTCAAGAAATCTTTGTTTCTTACAGTAGGTTATCATTCTAATACAAGGTAATAATCATATTCAAACTTTGGTTCAATTTCTATAACTATAACAATCTTATTTCAAGTGATGATCTTACTTGAACTTGTTTTCGTGTCATGATTTTGCTTCAAGAACTTTGAGCCATCCAAGGATCCATTGAAGCTAGATCCATTTTTCTCTTTTCCAGTAGGTTCATCCAAGGAACTTAAGGTAGTAATGATGTTCATAACATCATTCGATTCATACATATAAAGCTATCTTATTCGAAGGTTTAAACTTGTAATCACTAGAACATAGTTTAGTTAATTCTAAACTTGTTCGCAAACAAAAGTTAATCCTTCTAACTTGACTTTTAAAATCAACTAAACACATGTTCTATATCTATATGATATGCTAACTTAATGATTTAAAACCTGGAAACACGAAAAATACCGTAAAACCGGATTTACGCCGTCGTAGTAACACCGCGGGCTGTTTTGGGTTAGTTAATTAAAAACTATGATAAACTTTGATTTAAAAGTTGTTATTCTGAGAAAATGATTTTTATTATGAACATGAAACTATATCCAAAAATTATGGTTAAACTCAAAGTGGAAGTATGTTTTCTAAAATGGTCATCTAGACGTCGTTCTTTCGACTGAAATGACTACCTTTACAAAAACGACTTGTAACTTATTTTTCCGACTAGAAACCTATACTTTTTTTGTTTAGATTCATAAAATAGAGTTCAATATGAAACCATAGCAATTTGATTCACTCAAAACGGATTTAAAATGAAGAAGTTATGGGTAAAACAAGATTGGATAATTTTTCTCATTTTAGCTACGTGAAAATTGGTAACAAATCTATTCCAACCATAACTTAATCAACTTGTATTGTATATTATGTAATCTTGAGATACCATAGACACGTATACAATGTTTCGACCTATCATGTCGACACATCTATATATATTTCGGAACAACCATAGACACTCTATATGTGAATGTTGGAGTTAGCTATACAGGGTTGAGGTTGATTCCAAAATATATATAGTTTGAGTTGTGATCAATACTGAGATACGTATACACTGGGTCGTGGATTGATTCAAGATAATATTTATCAATTTATTTCTGTACATCTAACTGTGGACAACTAGTTATAGGTTACTAACGAGGACAGCTGACTTAATAAACTTAAAACATCAAAATATATTAAAAGTGTTGTAAATATATTTTGAACATACTTTAATATATATGTATATATTGTTATAGGTTCGTGAATCAACCAGTGGCCAAGTCTTACTTCCCGACGAAGTAAAAATCTGTGAAAGTGAGTTATAGTCCCACTTTTAAAATCTAATATTTTTGGGATGAGAATACATGCAGGTTTTATAAATGATTTACAAAATAGACACAAGTACGTGAAACTACATTCTATGGTTGAATTATCGAAATCGAATATGCCCCTTTTTATTAAGTCTGGTAATCTAAGAATTAGGGAACAGACACCCTAATTGACGCGAATCCTAAAGATAGATCTATTGGGCCTAACAAACCCCATCCAAAGTACCGGATGCTTTAGTACTTCGAAATTTATATCATATCCGAAGGGTGTCCCGGAATGATGGGGATATTCTTATATATGCATCTTGTTATTGTCGGTTACCAGGTGTTCACCATATGAATGATTTTTATCTCTATGTATGGGATGTGTATTGAAATATGAAATCTTGTGGTCTATTGTTACGATTTGATATATATAGGTTAAACCTATAACTCACCAACATTTTTGTTGACGTTTTAAGCATGTTTATTCTCAGGTGATTATTAAGAGCTTCCGCTGTCGCATACTTAAATAAGGACAAGATTTGGAGTCCATGCTTGTATGATATTGTGTAAAAACTGCATTCAAGAAACTTATTTTGTTGTAACATATTTGTATTGTAAACCATTATGTAATGGTCGTGTGTAAACAGGATATTTTAGATTATCATTATTTGATAATCTACGTAAAGCTTTTTTAACCTTTATTGATGAAATAAAGGTTATGGTTTGTTTAAAAATGAATGCAGTCTTTGAAAAACGTCTCATATAGAGGTCAAAACCTCGTAACGAAATCAATTAATATGGAACGTTTTTAATAAATAAGAACGGGACATTTCATCGGGAAGTGGCCAATCTTTTTCACTTTTCAAGACTTTTTGGACAGAAAAGATCGGCGCGCCGCGCGGGGTACTGTCGCGCCGCGCCAGTAGCTGAACAAACAAATTTTTTTTTTTGATATTTTCCGCGGGTTCGATGGTGGTTTGGTTTGGGTTGTTACAGTTCGATTACAATCATCACCATCGACATCTGCACCACTATCTATTTTCGGTTTAGTAATCGACAACCCAACCTAAAACGGAACCCACTTGTTTGTTGTTCTACCACCACCGTAAACCACCACCATCCTATTATCAATAACTGCTACTGTTCGAATTCAACTTAAACCAAGACCCACTTGGGTGTTCATACTGTTCGAATGAAACTGGCCACTATACTTCGGTTTCATGGAAAGTCACTTGCTTTCTTTCCCGGTATCACGTTTTCTGTTTCCTTTGAATCACAAACCATCACAACCTACGTAATTGTTTCCTGTATCTTGTTCAAACCCAAACCATCACCATCTATTTTATCTCTCCCTCTCTTCTTCAAACGTGAACCACCATAACACAATCCCCTTTAAACACCTCCATGAACCCACTGCAACCTGCAACTTGCTGTTGTTGCTATGCTATTTTCTATTGCAACAGTATGAAT
This sequence comes from Rutidosis leptorrhynchoides, assembly GCF_046630445.1. Classification (NCBI taxonomy): domain Eukaryota; kingdom Viridiplantae; phylum Streptophyta; class Magnoliopsida; order Asterales; family Asteraceae; genus Rutidosis; species Rutidosis leptorrhynchoides. The sequence goes on from NC_092334.1 coordinate 549,575,675, forward strand.
GTTACTGCTACTCGTCTTTGCTTCTGTTAAGGTCACGAGGAAGGTGATGCAAAGATGAAATGATAAAGATGTTGATACAGTAACACGATAAATAACGAGAAAGAATAGTGAAGATCATGATGATCATGAATGATGTATGATGATAGTGATACATGAAATGATGAAACAACGATTTCCACTAATTGAGATAATATAGATAAAGATGATGACTGGATTTCCACTAATTGAGTATATGTTTTTCTATTTCTTTTATGTTTAACAAACTGAAAACCCATAAACGTTTGATAATTTGGGCCATGACAAAATGTTATCATATTGGGCTGCCATGTATGAAGTTGGGCCACCGCATGCTAAATGGGGTTTTTAGGCGACTTGGGCCACCCCTTGCTAACCCATCGATTTCTGTTTTTGGTTCACGATGGATGACGTGATTATAACCAATGAATGATGATCATGAACGAGAATGATGATGGTTATATACGATGAAGAATAAGATGATTATAAGCGGTATATGATGATGATGAATAGTGATAAGAGACGAATGGTGATTGCATGGTGATGACTATGATCGTGATGTTATGTATGGTGATGTTAAAAGATGATGATGATGATGATGTTTCGATGATGATGAGATCGATGGAAAAGGATGATGAAGGTGAAGATATGATTCGAAATGATGATGATCACGTTCACGAAGGATGATGATGTCGTGATTATGATGATGATGATAAAATTTTGATGATTGATGATGATGTTATGGTATATCTTTTTATGATTATTATTATTATTATTATTGTTATTGTTATTATTATTATTATTATTATTATTATTAAATTAGTATTATTACTATTAATTATTATTATTATTATGATTAAATGTTATTAAAGTATTAAAATAACGGTTAATATGCTTACTAATACATTTATATGATGAGTATAATACAAAATGGATTAATGATATGGATTTAGAATGATATAATATGGCTATAGCTATTATAATGAAAATGAAAATATGATAATATTATTAAGATATTAAAATGATTATAATTATGGTCATGATCATTAAAATGTTAAATATATAAATATTTTTAACTCGTTATTATGAATATTATTATTATTATCATTATTAGTATTAACATAAGTATTATTATTATTATTATTATTATTATTATTATTATTATTATTATTATCATTGTGATTTTGTTTATGATATAAAAGATTCTTAATTTATGGAAGGATAAAATGAATATGTTTATGGTTACGATAATAGATATAGTTAAGGTATGTATATATATGTATAACCGAGAAATATAACTATAAGTATGATTAGGTTTACGATAATATAAGATATGGTTATAATTATAAATATAATTAAGCCACGATTAAATGAATTATCATTATCATTAAAAGTATCATTTTTATTAAAATTATCATTTTTATTAATATTTTCATTATTATTGAAATTATCATCATTATTATTTTTAACATTAAAATCATTATTTTTAACATTATTATTATTATTATTATTATCATTAATTGTATTACTAATATTACCATTATTATTATTATTATTATTATTATTATTATTATTATTATTATTATTATTATTATTATTATTATTATTATTATTATTATTATTATTATTATTCTTATTATTATTATCATTATTACAACAACTATTATTTATATAAAATATAACTATTACATATAACATAATTATATTAATAGTTTTATAATAGATACTAACTATTTATCTAAAGTATATAAAATAAATATAGATAATTAAAAGTATTAATGAAACATATAATTCACTATAATAACAATTAATAATAATATATATATAAATTTGCTCGGTTACGATTATATGTTTATATATATATATATATATATATATATATATATATATATATAAATGATATAGGTTCGTGAATTCGAGGCCAACCTTACACTTGTTCAATGATGTAATATGTATTTTTACTACAAAATACAGTATTGTGAGTTTCATTTGCTCCATTTTTAAATGCTTTTGCAATATATATTTTTGGGACTGAGAATACATGCGCTGATTTTTTTATAAATGTTTGACGAAATAGACACAAGTACTTAAAACTACATTCTATGGTTGGATTATTAAACCGAATATCGCCCCTTCAAGTCTGGTAACCTAAGAATTAGGGAAATGGCCCATAATTGACGCGAATCCTAAAGATAGATCTATGGGCCTAACAAACCCCATTCTGGAATTTGGAATGCTTTAGTACTTCGATTTAAATGGTGATTGCGATTGCCAATATTATGGCATACTTGCGAGTATGCGGGGGATATTCTATATGCATTATGTTAATGTCGGTTACCAGGTGTTCATCATACGAATGGAATTTATACACTTGAGAGTGTAATGATATTTATGAAAAATGAAATCTTGTGGTCTATTAAAATATGGAAATGATTGATCATAATAAACCTATGAACTCACCAACCTTTTGGTTGACACTTTAAAGCATGTTTATTCTCAGGTATTAAAGAAATCTTCCGCTGTGCATTTGCTCATATTAGAAATATTACTTGGAGTCATTCATGACATATTTCAAAATACGTTGCATTCGAGTCGTCGAGTTCATCAAGCTTATTACTAAGTCAATTATAGTTGGATATATTATGAAATGGTATGCATGCCGTCAACTGTCGATGTAATGAAAGTTTATCTAAAAATATTACTTAGGCCAAGTATTAGTATGATAGCTATAGTACTTGTTACAAATAAACATAGAACAATCGGTATGCTTCGGTTTGATCAGGACAGCGTATAACCCGTACTTTCTATTTTTAGAAAGTTTCTATTTTTAGAAAGTTTCTATTTTAGGAAAGTTTCTATTTTTAGAAAGTTTCCATACTTAGTGTCATACCCCATCCTAATCCATCTGGACGAAGTAACCAACATCTGGTTCCATTGCGATGATCGACTCCAAATAATGTCTTTTAAAATGAGCAAATGCACAGCGGAAGATTTCTTTCATACCTGAGAATAAACATGCTTTAAAGTGTCAACCAAAAGGTTGGTGAGTTCATAAGTTTATCATAAAACAATAAAATTCATCATTTTGATAGACCACAAGATTTAAATCCTGCATGGTACAAATGGGCCCGAATCCTATACCCACCTGTAATGTACATGCGGTATCTTTTAAATACAGTACACCTTTCTCGTGTACGCAACCATTTTTCATAAATCTTAGTAACCGTACACATATCTTGTGTACAAAATTAACATACACATAACCTGTGCATAAAAATCATTCTCTCGATACATAACATTCACATCAACTGGTGGCAATTATCATGACCACATAATTCAATGGTGGCAATTATCGTGTCCACATAATTCAATGGTGGCAATTATCCTGTCCATATAATTCAATGGTGGCAATTATCCTGTCCACATAATTCAATGGTGGCAATTATCATGTCCACATAATTCAATAATAATCCGCAGAACTTCTGTCTGCATAATAATTCATTCGAGGAATGTTTTGCTTGTGTCTATCTCGTCAAATATTTATAAAAGCATTCATATATCCGCAGTTTAAAACATATTTCAAAAGCATTTAATAAAGCAGTTGTAAAAACAGCGCATGTATTCTCAGTCCCAAAAATATAAAGAGTAAAAGGGAGCAAATGAAACTCACCTAACGTATTTTATAGTAAAAATACATATGACGATATTGAACGAGTGTAGGGTTGGCCTCGGATTCACGAACCTATATTATTCGTACATACATTAACACATATAATTGTAATCGAATCATTTATGTATTATTAGTGATATAAATGATGTTTTAATGGTTTTTATGTTAAATATATTTATTTTATATACTTTACATAATAATTAATATTTATCACGAAGATATTGATATAGTTATGTTATTTTTATATATATATATATATATATATATATATATATATATATATATATATATATATATTTATAACTAATTTTTATTGTAATAATAATAATGTTTATAGTAATATTGATGATGATAATAATAATATAGTTCTTATACTATTAATGATACTAATAGTAATAAATAATAATAATGTCAAAAATAATGATGTTGTAATTAAAATGAAAATACTTATAATACTAATATTAATGATAATACTAATAAATAAAATGTTATAGGTTAATACCTATAATAATAATAATAATAATAATAATAATAATAATAATAATAATAATAATAATAATAATAATAATAATAATAATAATAATAATAATAAGTAATAAGTAAACTACCTCAAAGAAGTAGCCCTTTTTTAAAAAAAACATGCCCGAGTCCGAGTTTGAACCCGCGACGTCCCGCTAACCCGATAATATCCTTATTTCTATATAATCCGTATATTTCTGCTTTCATCTTCATAACACAAAACCCAATTATATCTTCATCATCAATCTTTTTATCATTATATCACCATCATCAAATCATACACTATCGTGTATCAACTTATCATTTATATCATCGTCATTCGTTTTGATCAACATCACCAAACCGTTATTATCACATCATCATAATCGAACGCTTATCATTACCACGATTAACTTAAACTATCATCATAAAACTACATTATGTTAATCATTATCATAAACTATGATCATCATAACCATGATCATACGATCATCATCAAAACCATCTACACCGTATATCATCATCATCTATATGCTTCATCATCATCATCATCATTCTTAATTTCATCGTTTACCATATATCATTATCAATGTTTCATTATCCTAATCAATATCAACTTCATTAATCATCATAAATCGTACGCATCATCATCTTTTTAAACTAAAATAATTATCATTGTTTTAAACTTATATAATTATCATTGTTTTAAATTCAAACCATCAACATAATCGTATACCATATATTATCACCAACTTGACATCATAACCTACTCTTCATCATTATTTTTCCTATTTATTATAATTGGGCATCATGTAACATGTATCATGTATCATCATTTTACGTACTTTCTTAATCACCGTCATGTGAGTGTCGTGAATGTCTGAACAGAACCAGGAAGTGAGCACCGAGGAAAAGTTCGAGTAACAGTGGTTTGCAGTAGTTAAGACTGTATGAACAAGTGGTCTTATGAAGCCTAACATCTCGTTATGTATAAGGCCCAATTACAGCCCATATTAATGAAAGCCTGTTTATCTTTTGGGAGCCCAATTAAACAGCCTGATCAAAAGCCTAATCATTCATCCGTCCAGTTGTGGTAGGGTTTTGACGTGAGGAATATTAAACAGAAACGAGGCACAATCGGTTAATATTATTATCCCATCATCATGCTGTCATCATCACATCATCTTCCATTATCAATATCATAAAAGACAACCTTGTTCAATTATGGCGTTCGAGAAGAAAGAAATAATAAAAAAAAAAAACGATGATGGTGATCAAATGGATTTTAGTGTGGGTCAGTTGTAAATAGGAAAACAGATAGAAAGTTCATGATGGTACAAATAAAAAAAACGACAGATATGGTGATTATGGTGAGGGTATCGTGGTGGTTCAAATAAGATGCTTGTTGCTCACACGAAAAAGAAACAGGAAACGTTTACCGGTTGATGATTTGTTGAAGATGATGATGGCTTGTTGATGGTGAGTTGTGATGATCACGACTAGAACAGGAGATTAATAAGTATGAAGCAAATACTTTTGGCTCTTTGGGTTAATAACCGGACAGAATTAGAAAACACGCAGTAGCTTTGCAAGTGTGTGTGATGACCGTAAGTTATGATGTTGGGTTGGTTGTAATCGAACAGGAAATAAGAACCGTTAGGGACCAAGGGTGGTTGTTGAGTGAAGGTGTGTGTGCGAGTGTGGTTTTGATTCAAGGGAAACGTGGTGGTTGTTTTTGTATGGTTGAAGCTGATGTGTGATTATAGTAACAATGATGGTGGTTGTAGTGGTTTGATGGTTATTGGTTATGGTTCACGAAGAAGAAAGACCAAGAAAGGTGGTGGTTATGGTTTAGTCATTTAAGGGTAAACAAGGAGGTGAGTGGTCTTTGGTGTTGCTAACTAACACTGGAAACAGAAACAGGAAGACATCATGCTTTGGTATGTTAATGGTGTTGTTGGTTTGGTTATCGAATAAAAGGAAACCCGAATATCATAAAGATAGTAATCGACTAGATGATGGTTTCTGGGTTTGTTCATGGAAGGTGATAAGTATCTCTATATATTATAATGTAAGTGTATATATATAGATAGAAATTTAGAGTAGATAGATAGATTAGATGAAAGTGGTTTGCATAGGATTGACACAGTAATACTCCGTGATCAATCAATGTATTAATAACATTATAATAATAATTAATATATAATTTAAGGACAATCATAGGGAATTGAAAAGATAGAAAGAAACCGTAATTGATAAATAGTACAGCAGCCTATCTTTTGTTTATATCTACCGACAGTTGTTTATGGACCAGATTTCGTACTCCGTTGATAAATCAGTGGCGGATAAAAGTCTTTCAGAAAAATTTCATATTTTTAAATTAAATTCCTTTATTTATTTCAGTCATTTTGGTATAAAATTCGATCATTAACTATTAAATGAAAATTACATCAACTGTCCCTCTCAATTCTGGGTAAAATATAAAAAGTGCTAAATTTTAATAACTAGATCCTAAATACATTTTTAGTAAGCCTAAAATTTATAGAACACATTTTCGGATCACCAATTATTTTAAAATCATATAAGTTCGAATTAAACTTGTTTAATATCGATCGAAACATCAAACGAGTATTACAATTATTTAATATTTATTTTTAATATACTTTTATTTATATATAGATGTGTTTTTAAATACTAAATATTATAATATCATATTTCATAACAACATTTAGTATTTCAAATTATACCTCCAATTATTATTTATACATATACACCCATATTTATTTACAAATAGTTGTTCGTGAATCGTCGAGCACAGTCAAAGGGTAATTGATTACATGAATATAGATTTCAAAACTTTCGAGACTCAACATTACAGATTTTGCTTATCGTGTCGGAAACATATAAAGATTAAGGTTTAAATTTGATCGGAAATTTCCGGGTCATCACACTTAGAAAGTTGTTATAAGTCTTAAATTAAAATAATTACTTTTATATCATAAGTAATGTAATAATAATGAAAATCATTATTTATATCATAAGTTCCATTTCATAACCATAAGTTTTAATTAAAAGTTCATCGGGTCATAACTTGAGCCCCGGGTGTCGGTTTTCAGCGAGTCTTATATATATCTTCGCCTAACCAAACCACCCGACACATTAGTATGCTCAAGAAAACCCCAAAATCAGTCCCCAAGTCATGACCTACAGCCATGAATCAACTTGGAACTTTAATCCGTTCAAAATCTTGTTTTAGTCATACCAGGTGATCCGTGGCTCGGATTTCAATGATCCGAACATGAATGTTCATCCCATCATCAATCCTAACACACTAGTACACCCTAGAGACTCCAAAAGTGGTCACCAAGTCGGACCAAAACTGAAACATTCGTTTTTACATTTTAATTTCATGAAAATACCAAATTATGCATAACTTAAGTTCTGGGACTCGAAATAACATGAATCAGGAGTCTAAAATCAATGTCTTGATGAGAGGAACACATCTAAACACTTTAATTTATCAAAAACATCAGTTAAATGTACTGAAATGATCAAATAGTCTGTTGTCCAAATTTATCAAACCGAAAACATACACAATCAAGCATTTCTACGCATACAATCATCAATACAACAACATACATGCACTTAACATCAACATACAAATATAATCAGTAGAAATGAATAAGAATTGAAAATTTAAGGTTCATAGGTATACCTAAATCGAAGAACAAAGGATGTAATCGCGTAGAGAACGAAGAGTAGAATCCGGAAACAACAAAAGCCCCAAATCTTCAAAGCAAAAATGTTGAAGAAGATGATGATGAATGTAGGTGTATGGGATGGCCAAGGAGGAAGGAAAAAGAAGGAGAAAGTTTTTAGGTTTAAAATGAAAAGAGTAATGTGAAAGTTAGGTTTAAGATAATTAGGTTTGCAAAATAACAAGTTCACCCCTCCCTCTAGGGGATTTCGGCCGAGACGTGCCCAAGGGTGGGCCCACATGGCCCATTTTGATGTAACGTGAAGTTACTTGTGGCCCGAAAGCCCGAACGGAGCCCGAAACGCGAAAACGCTACTACGCGATTAATTATTCGGAGAGATAACGTATACGTGATAAATAAAATATATAAACACTATATATAATCATATGACATCAAAATATCATATTTAAAATAATTTAGATTTAAAAATGCCAAAAGTCTGACCGTTGATTTGAAAACCGAAATGATTCGCCGGATAGAAATCCACGACACGTAGAAACATATAACTTTAAATATGAATACAAATATTCACTTAACACATAATAATTAACATATTATTACAAAAATAATAATATAGGTCATAGAAATGACCTGGCATGAATACCAATTAACGAACGTTAAATAATAAACGATAAAAGATAACGGAAAAAGTAGGGTCGTGACAATACCTTCCCGTTACGGAAATTTCGTCCCGAAATTTAAGCAGGTGCAGAGGTTGACTCGAAATCTGAGAACAAATGCGGGTACTTCTGCCTCATATGATCTTCACTGTAACGCCCTGATAATAAATTGCCTAGCTGAAATAGATTATTTTGTGTTATTTTATTATATAAATGTGGTATTTTTATTGTGGATAATTAATACAAATTAATTATAAAAGTGAGATAATAAATTATGTGTTGAGGATTTATGATGTGAGCGTATGAATGCGCTTGTGACGATGATCACAAAAAAATATTTGTTTATGTAATTTGGACCTCGTTAGGACTGCTTAACGAGGTGCGTTGTGTTTTAGATTACGGGTAAATATTTGTGTAAATAATAAAATAAATTGATGTGGTGGCCTTTTGGTGGTGTATACACGTGCTCCCTGATCTCATTTAACTTTTTGGGAATAAAGATCAACTAGTGACCAACCTTAACATTTATTTTATTTTCATCTTTTCCTAATCTAGCAATACACACACACGTCGCATACCAAACACACCCATCAATTATATTATGATTTTAATCTTATAATTGGAATCAAGAAAAATGCTAGTGTTCATTAGCTTTTCCGAATCCAGCAAACAAGGTATATATATATATATATATATATATATATATATATATATATATATATATATTACTTGATTCTTGTTGAAGTTATATTTTTTTTTAAGGGTTTTGTACAAATTAGGAGTAAAGCTTGAATCTTGTTATGTGATGTTTGCATGATGAAATTGTTAATTGAAATAGCTTGATGATGATGTAAATATGATTTATGTATGCTTGATTCATGAGAAATATATTGAAATGGTGAAATTAGGGTTCTTAGTCAAAGTGTTATTCATAAGTACAAATTGATGTTGAATCTTGCTTAAATTGTGTTGTTAAGCTTCTTTTTATTTTATATTAAGTTGAATAATTGATAGTAACTCGTTTGTGGTTGTGGGTTAACATGTTTATGTGTCGAAAAACAGTCCGGAATCAAGAACGAGTGGGCGGGACTGAGCAGCAAAGCAGCGTAGCTGCTGCTGCTGTTTTTTTGGCTGCAGACGCAGCTTATGCTGCTGTTTTCGGGCAGCTGTCGCCGCTACTACTGGCGGCTAGCGGTGGCGGTTGGCGGCCGATCGCGGTGGTTGTCGTTTTTCGGTGTACGTTTTGGTTTATTTTAATTATTTCGACCCCAAACCGTTGGTGTAACTTTATGTTTATTTGGTTTTGTCATTTAGACAATGACCCCTTTGGTTAGCATAACTTGGTTAGTAAATGGTATACGTGGATTTTTGTACGAAATGTTCGGTTTGTCGCGGTCATGCTCCTTTAATCATATTTATATTGTCATGTAAGGTTTTATGTTTACTCACCATTTTGCCATGACCCGTTTAGATGAATTTAATATAAAGTGTATGTTTAACTCTTTGGATCTCCCGTTTACACTCCATGACCCAATTGTAGTTTGACTTGGGTTTTAAAATATTTAAGTATGACGAATTGTATATTTTATGTCGAATAAAGTGTACTTTGTATACGAGGTAAGACCCACTCATTTAGACGAAATGCGTATACATATGTGCATATATAGGTATATACTATGTGTATATATACATGTGTGTGCATATATGGGTGTATATATATATATATATATTAGTAATTGGGATATGATTTACTAACTTGTGGGTATTGTTCTCAGGTGATACGGATGAGGAGAAGACTCGGTGATATTAGACTACCGAGTGACGTCGGTATCGGTGAGTGGGACTAACTGGAGAACATAGTATAGAGTAGCATGTTATATTATGATTGTCATATTGTTAGATATAATTACTGTTGTGGTTAGTTAGTACGTTGTGATGACTGCATGTTAGTTGATGCTTGTCTGCGGGAGCCCAGTACGTCCCTATTATGTGGTAGCCTTGGTAGGAGAGATCAACCTGCGGGTTGGGTTCCTCATGTGGTAGCCTAGACAATCGAGGTGTATATATATGTGAATGACGCGTCCGTCGCTTGTGGATTATATATATACACACGATGGTGGAGGAACTTCTGGTAAGCCCCAGTCCGATCAGCTGGTGGTTAATGGTTTGGCCGAGCCGCCAGAGTCTCTGTAGACAGCACTTGGGTGATGTTTGTGTGTTAGCTTTTGTGACATGATTAGTATAACAATTCCTGTATACTATTGCCTGTAGTTAGTCGTACTCACTTAGCTTCGTGCTAACCCCCTCCTCTTCCCTGCAGGTTGACTATTGCATGCTTGATAGATTTCAGGGAGACGGATTGTTGTGAGATATGTTTGACTAGTCAGAACTCTGATGTCACGTCCTTTTCTAATAAAGTTGTATTAATGTTTTAATATAACATCTCGTCATTTATTTATTAACGTGTTTATTATTAAGTGGGTTTTCTATATATACACGTTTATATAATGTATTTGATAAATTTGTATTCCGCTGTATTTAAAAAAAAAAGGTGTTAAAACTTGGTATCAGAGCATAGGTTTGGCAGCATGTACACGGAAGTGACATGTTCCCAAACCGTGTGTCGAGTCAAACATATCTTGGGGGTGGGTTAAGTGAATGAAGTAGGTATTGACAAGTTAGTCGGCAGAAACTAACAGATTATCTACTAAGATTATATTTGTGAGATGTTACGATAAAACAGGTGTGAAGATCGATTCACCCTACTGGTACCCCGTTGACCCTCAGTGCTGACAGAACTTCGGTGAATGTGTTTGATGCCGATTTGGATGAAGGACTTGACGATTATTAGTTATCGTGGCTCCAAGGATAAGGATTCAGTTATATAGTTGATGAGGGTCAAGGGTGCGGGTGCGATCGAGGTGTTGATAGATACAGAAGATGTCTTCTTATTTATAAAGGTACATTCTTGTTACATTGATGTAATTATTATTATTGTATCTGTAGATTGTGTTCATGTCTTTATTGAATTTTGTGTTTGTTGTAATCATAATCTGTGACGATTAGTGTTTCTAGTTGCGATTGATTGCTTATTCCTGTAAGATAGAAGTAGTTGACAGTTGACGAATCCAGTTACGGCAATTGTCTCTGGAGCTACCCTTGCCACTATCGGGATTTTATCCCCTTAGACTGACTGCCATGTTCTGTGAGGCTTTATAGATATGACCTTTGTGATATGGTGTCATGTTATTGTGAATTGTTTGTTATATGGCCTTTTATACTGTACGTGAGACTACTGTTGGCCAAGACTGGAAGAATTAAGGTGAATGATTTGTTAGTATTAACCAAGACGAATATGCAGTCCATTTTTTACCGTTGACTGATGGGACACACGTAGTGACCCATAGAGACTGATTAGGGTAGTGACCCCTTGATGATTGGTGAAAGTCTCGAACCCTATTGTGTAACTATGTGACGTGTAGTCTGCATGCTTGTAGACCGTGACGGAACCAGTGGATGACGGACCCTGTGATAGTATAGCATGACTGGACTTGTTGTATTAGATTTAGGTGAAATGTAATTTCTTTCCATGGATCGACGGGACACAGGTAGTGGCCCGTAAGGATTGGAATAGAGTAGTAGTTTCCTTGTCTTCTAATGAGAGGAACCGAACCCTGTTTGTTGCTGTCGTGTGTATGTGGTTTGCGTGTCACATCTGATGTTGACTTTTGGTTCAGATGATTGTGACTGTAGTAAGACCTTGAGGAATTGCTTTTCCTACCATAAACTCATGTGAATTGGTGGTGACCTTTAAGAAGTAGTTTGAATGGAGCTTTCCATGTAGTTTTGACGGAAGATAGGAAAACTATGTTTTGTCTTTATGTCAGGAGTATTACTAGCCTGGCTGTATCGTTGTAGGATTTAACTAGCTATGTAGGACCCGTAGAATTGTCCTAAGAATTTGTTGACTTTTGTGAATTGACGTGACTCGTTAGATGTCAGTATAGGAGAAGTTCGTTTAGCAAATTTCTTGGAAGTAGAGAAGACCTTAACGGGAATATGAATTCAGTTCAAGTTTAATTTTGATGAATCTTGACTAGGTCGGGAGACGTGATTAGAACAGTGATCATATATAGTGATCATATATATTACTGTTAAGGTAGAATCGTTGATCAGGTAGTTCAATAATGACTGTTTTGAATATTTTATCTTTTGAAGATTTGAATGTAAGGTCAAGGACGATAAAAGTATTTGCGAATAAGACAAAGTAAGTAGATATAGTGATGTTAGATCAGATTTACAAATAAGGTTGCTAAAGAGGACTTAGTAGAATTAAGATCGAACAAGAACCGAGTTAGGTGTTTATTTTCAGGACTTTTTCGGTTTTGATATTCTTGGATTATAAAACCTATTAGTTTGAGATATAGTGGAGATTTATAACTACCAGTGACTCGAGAAAGTAGACCGTGCAGGATTGGCGAACTCGATTAGGATCTTGTTCCGAAATACTCAAAATGAACGTGTGATTTAGAATTATGTATTACGTCTGGTCAGCGGAAATACATGGTAGTAAATCATACAAGTACTTTCGAGAGTCGAAAGAGATATAGCAAGTGATAAATCGGATGATGATTGACGATTAATGAGATTTCGGTAAATGTTGACCTAGAGTTGACTTTTTCGATAGTAATAATAGTTGTGTTGTTTCTAGACCTTGGATTATTATTTGTTAAATAAGATTAATTTGCAAGTTTTGATGGAGTTTTCATTAAATAATGACATTTCTGAAGTGACTTTATTGGAGTCCGACACGTGTATGGAGGTCATTTGACGGATTTAACTGTTGGATAGTAACTTATGGATTGTGTTAGTGGATATCGTTGACTTGAAATCCACGTTAAAATGATTAAAGTTGGTTTAAAATTTCGTTTGTAAGTGTTTCTTTTAATGATGATACGAATAAATCCATGCTTTAAGTGATGTTTTATCGGATAAGTGTCAGTATAGTTTGAGTAAGTCATGACGAAAATTCATAACTCTCGAGCTTGAACTACGTATGCAAATGTAGAATTCAGGTTTGTTGAGATTAGTGTTGACCTAGCGTTAAATATCTAAGGAATTGGTTAAATTCCTTGTGTTTAGAGGTTAGTGCTAGCTTTTGACTTATAACACAGACTATAATAACTCTGAAACCGATAGAATTAACTTAGAAATAATCTCATAATGAAATTGATTGTTGTTAAGCGACGGGTTTTTAGTAGTTTTTAGTTAAACTTTTTGTGATAACCCATAAAGTAAGTGATGGTTGTTGACCCATGTTTTGGACTGTATTGATTTGGATATTAGTTAGAAATGGCTCAGGGTTAGCCTCAAAATGATATTGATTAATATAAAGTGATGTATGGTTAGCGGTAATTTGCGACTGTAGTGTGTTAACTTTTTTTTTTCCAGTTAGGATTTAGACGGAATTTGACTCGTTCAGTTTTTGCATAGTGACAGATTTTCAGTATTGGACTACTTTTGGAAGTGGTGAGTAAGATGATCTAGACCAGAGTGGGAATGATTCGAGTATTGTGTAGTGTAAGTGAACTTGCAGATTAGTGTATAGCGGGTCTTGACCATTGGGTAGTAGACTTATCGGGTGGTGTTTGACTTTGAACATGTAAGTTTTCGCTTTGTAGATGAGAGATGAACGGAACCTAATAACGCTTGTGACCGTAAGACATGTTGTGACTTAGGTCTCGTTGTGACCCGTTGTGGTGGTTTGTAGTGCCCATGAGCTTTGTTGACTTCGACTGACCAGATTCCGAGGATGGAATCTCTTAAGGGGGTAGATTTGTAACGCCCTAATAATAAATGGCCTAGCTGAAATATATTATTTTGTGTTATTTTATTATATAAATGTGGTATTTTTATTGTGGATAATTAATACAAATTAATTATAAAAGTGAGATAATAAATTATGTGTTAAGGATTTATGATGTGAGCGTATGAATGCGCTTGTGACGATGATCACAAAAAAAATATTTGTTTATGTAATTTGGACCTCATTAGGACTGCTTAACGAGGTGCGTTGTGTTTTAGATTACGGGTAAATATTTGTGTAAATAATAAAATAAATTGATCTGGTGGCCTTTTGGTGGTGTATACACGTGCTCCCTGATCTCATTTCACTTTTTGGGAATAAAGATCAACTAGTGACCAACCTTAACATTTATTTTATTTTCATCTTTTCCTAATCTAGCAATACACACACACGTCGCATACCAAACACATCCATAAATTATATTATGATTTTAATCTTATAATTGGAATCAAGAAAAATGCTAGTGTTCATTAGCTTTTTCGAATCCAGCAAACAAGGTATATATATATACATATATATATATATATATATATATATATATATATATATATATATATATATATATATATATATATATATACATACATATATATATATATATATATATATATATATATATATATATATATATATATATATATATATATCATTATTACTTGATTCTTGTTGAAGTTATATTTATTTTTAAGGGTTTTGTACAAATTAGGAGTAAAGCTTGAATCTTGTTATGTGATGTTTGCATGATGAAATTGTTAATTGATATAGCTTGATGATGATGTAAATATGATTTATGTATGCTTGATTCATGAGAAATATATTGAAATGGTGAAATTAGGGTTCTTAGTCAAAGTGTTATTCATAAGTACAAATTGATATTGAATCTTGCTTAAATTGTGTTGTTAAGCTTCTTTTTATTTTAGATTAAGTTGAATAATTGATAGTAACTCGTTTGTGGTTGTGGGTTAACATGTTTATGTGTCGAAAAACAGTCCGGAATCAAGAACGAGTGGGCGGGACCGAGCAGCAAAGCAGCGTAGTTGCTGCTGCTGTTTTTTCGGCTGCAGACGCAGCTTATGCTACTGTTTTCGGGCGGCTGTCGCCGCTGCTGCTGGCGGCCAATGGTGGCGGTTGGCGGCCGATGGCGGTGGTTGTCATTTCTCGGTGTACGGGTTGGTTTATTTTAATTATTTCGACCCCAAACCGTTGGTGTAACTTTATGTTTATTTGGTTTTGTCATTTAGACAATGACCCCTTTGGTTAGCATAACTTGGTTTGTAAATGGTATACATGGATTTTTGTACGAAATGTTCGGTTTGTCGCGGTCATGCTCCTTTAATCATATTTTTATTGTCATGTATGGTTTTATGTTTACTCACCATTTTGCCATGACCCGTTTAGATGAATTTAATATAAAGTGTATGTTTAACTCTTTGGATCTCCCGTTTACACTCCATGACCCAATTGTAGTTTGACTTGGGTTTTAAAATATTTAAGTATGACGAATTGTATATTTTATGTCGAATAAAGTGTACTTTGTATACGAGGTAAGACCCACTCATTTGGACGAAATGCGTATACATATGTGCATATATAGGTATATACTTCGTGTACATATACATGTGTGTGTATATATGGGTGTATATATATATATATATATATATATATATATATATATATATATATATATATATATATTAGTAATTGGGATATGATTTACTAACTTGTGGGTATTGTTCTCAGGTGATACGGACAAGGAGAAGACTCGGTGATATTAGACTACCGAGTGACGCCGGTATCGGTGAGTGGGACTAACTGGAGAACATAGTATAGAGTAGCATGTTATATTATGATTGTCATATTGTTAGATATAATTACTGTTGTGGTTAGTTAGTACGTTGTGATGACTGCATGTTAGTTGATGCTTGTCTGCGGAAGCCCAGTGTGTCCCTATTATGTGGTAGCCTCAGTAGGAGAGATCAACCTGCGGGTTGGGTTCCTCATGTGGTAGCCTTGACAATCGAGGTGTATATATATGTGAATGACGCGTCCGTCGCGTGTGGATTATATATATACACACGATGGTGAAGGAACTTCTGGTAAGCCCCAGTCCAATCAGCTGGTGGTTAATGGTTTGGCCGAGCCGCCAGAGTCTCCGTAGACAGCACTTGGGTGATGTTTGTGTGTTAGCTTTTGTGACATGATTAGTATAACGATTCCTGTATACTATTGCCTGTAGTTAGTCGTACTCACTTAGCTTCGTGCTAACCCCCTCCTCTTCCCTGCAGGTTGACTATTGCATGCTTGATAGATTTCAGGGAGACGGATTGTTGTGAGATATGTTTGACTAGTCAGAACTCTGATGTCGCGTCCTTTTCTAATAAAGTTGTATTAATGTTTTAATATAACATCTGGTCATTTGTTTATTAACGTGTTTATTATTAAGTGGGTTTTCTATATATACACGTTTATATAATGTATTTGATAAATTTGTCTTCCGCTGTATTTAAAAAAAAAAACGGGGTGTTAAATTCACGTTCCCAAGTAAACTAGGGTCCGCGTCTGGCGTTCCATCTAACTCGGACGATAGGAATTCTACTTTGCTTGAAAGTCTTAACCTCTCGATCCATAATCTTGACAGGTTCCTCAATAAAATGGAGTTATTTATCAACATGAAGTTCCTCAAGAGGAATGGTTTCATCGGCCTCAGCCAAACACTTCTTCAAATTCGATACATGAAAAACGTCATAAATGGCACTAAGTTCTTGTGGCAATTTCAAACGATAAGCCACGGGTCCATCTCTTTTTGTAATTTCAAACGGTCTAACAAATCGAGGATTCAACTTTCCTCTCTTACCAAATCGTACCACACCCTTCCAAGGTGATAATTTCAACATAACACGGTCACCGACCTGAAATTCTATATCCTTTCTTCTAATATCAGCATAACTCTTTTGCTGACTTCTAGCGGTTCTCAATCTCTCTTTAATCTGTACGATTTTCTCTGTAGTCTGATGAATAATTTCTGGGCCTGTGAGTTGAGCATCCCCAACCTCATTCCAACAGATAGGAGACCTACACTTTCTACCATACATAGCTTCAAATGGTGCGGCTTTAATACTTGCATGATAACTGTTGTTATAAGAAAATTCAGCCAGTGGCGAGTACCTATCAAAACCATTACCAAAATCAATTATGCATGCCCTCAACATGTCTTCCAACGTTTGGATGGTCCTTTCACTCTGACCATCTGACTATGGATGATAAGCGGTGCTCATATCCAATTTAGTTCCCAAAGCTTCTTGTAAGGACTGCCAAAACCTGTATGTGAATTGACTGTCTCGGTCTGAAATAATAAATACGGGAACACCATGTCTCGAAACAATTTCCTTCAAATACAAGCGAGTAAGTTTCTCCATCGAGTCCTTTAATCGGTAAAAAGTGAACTGACTTTGTGAGTCGATCTACAATCACCCAAATGGTATTATATCCACCCACAACTCTCGGTAACTTAGTAATAAAGTCCATCATAATACCTTCCCACTTCCACTCAGGAATCTCAGGTTGCACTAGAAGTCCGGACGGTTTCTGATGTTCAGCTTTAACTTTAGCACAGGTCAAACACTTAGCCACATAAGTAGCCACATCAGCTTTCAAGTTAGGCCACCAGTAAAGCTCCTTAAGATCATGATACATCTTTCCTGAATCAGGATGAATAGAGTACCTAGACTTATGAGCTTCATCTAACACAAGTTGTCGTAAATCATCAAATTTCGGAACCCAAAGTTGTCCCGCAAAATACCGTGTACCATCTGCTCGTACCTCAAATTTCTTAGCCATGCCTCTGACCTTCTCGTTCATAAAATTCTCCTCCTTCAAGGCTTCTTGTTGAGCTGCAAGAATCTGCCTTGTGAGGTTTGTTAGAATGGTCATATTCAAGGCCCAAAACCTGCGAGTTTCAACCCTCTCTTTACGACTTAATGCATCGGCCACAACATTGGCCTTTCCCGGATGATATAAAAGTTCACAATCATAATCATTCAATGTCTCAACCCATCTTCGTTGTCTCATGTTTAGCTATTTTTGATCAAGAATATGTTGAAGACTTTTGTGATCAGTGTGCACTGTACTTTTAACCCCATATAGATAATGTCTCCAAATCTTAAGCGCAACCACAACAACCCCCAATTCTAAATCATGGATTGTGTAATTCTGTTTGTGAATCTTCATCTGACGTGACGCGTAAGCAATAACTTTCCTTCGCTGCATCAAAACACAACCAAAGCCCTGACGCTATATATTTTGAACTTTAATCCGTTCAAAATCTTGTTTATATTAAATGGATATGGATGTGGATATGACATCATCCGATCCATATCAGAACCATTGCCATCCTTATTTGGTGGTAATTGTTTTTGAAGAGAGAGATAGATAGGTAAGGTTTGAGAAGAAGATGGGGTGAAAAAAATAAAAAGAAAAAAGTGCTACAGTATAACAGTAAAATTGGGGTATGTGGCAGGCCCCTATTGGATGTCGATTACCCGATTTAGTAATTCACGGCTACTCAAAAATCGTTATATAATGGTTTTGATAAGTGATATGATATATGTACCTGTTGATTTTGATAACTACATATTATTAACAAAATAGATACGGGTTACGGTTATATATATATATATATATATATATATATATATATATATATATATATATATATATATATATATATATATATATATATACATATAGACTAAAATGAATCATTTAGAAACAAACAGTAACAAAAATTAATTGAGATAAAAGGAAGTTGAAATTTACCCATTAAATAAAAACAAAATAGATACAGGTTCCGGACGGAAGGCATATACATATACATATACATATACATATAGCACACAAATTCTTAAATTGTTAACGAAAATAAGGGTTTTGATAGTCACAATTATTAAATTATTGCTAACAATTTTCAGAGTTAGATATTTGGATTAGTTTAAACGTATATTTACTTATAATATAATGTATTTTGCTCAATTAAATTTATAATCGGTGGCAAATTACAATCAAAATATGTGTAACAAATAAAAAATATAAAGATTAAATATTTACATTTATTATAATCTATATTAAATTGATAAAATCGCTATTGGATTAATATTTCGGTTAAAATCCAACGGATATCCATTAACCCGCTTAATTCATCGGATATGGATATGGACGGATGAATTGAAATTAAATGGATATGAATATGGATATGGATGAGCAAAAATTAAATGAATATGGAAGTGGATATGAAATCATCTGATCCATATTCGATCCATTGCCATCCTTATTTGGTGGTAATTGTTTTTGAAGAGAGAGATAGATGGGTAAGGTTTGAGAAGAAGACGAGGTGGAAAAAATAAAAAGAAAAAAAGAAAAAAGTGCTACAGTATAACAGTAAAATTGGGGTATGTGGCGGCCCCTATTGGATGTCGATTGTAATGCACGGCTACTCAAAAACCGTTATATAATGGTTTTGATAAGTGATATGATATATGTACCTGTTGATTTTGATAACTACATATTATTAACAAAATAGATACGGGTTACGGACGGGAGGCACATATAGACTAAAATGGATCATTTAGAAACAAACAGTAACAAAAATTAATTGAGATAAAAGAAAGTTAACATTTACCCATTAAATAATAACAAAATAGATACAGGTTATGGACGGGAGGCACATTTAGACTAAAATGGATCATTTAGAAACAAACAGTAACAAAAATTAATTGAGATAAAAGGAAGTTAAAATTTACCCATTAAACATGACTGGTATCTATCAATAATTATTATTAATTATCATTATTTAATTTGCCTTTGATAATTATCGTTTTTTCATAACTTGTTATTGACGTGATCCATAACATGTTAATTATCATTATTTAATATTAAAATCATAAATTCTGTTAATTGTACATATGTAATTTTCACTTGTCATGAGATGCTACTAATATGGAACTAATGACAACTAAGCTAATCTAAACTCTTATATATATATATATATATATATATATATATATATATATATATATATATATATATATATATATATATATATATATATATATATATATATGTATGTATATATATATATATGGATAGTATTCATGTGAGAACATTCTCACATATTTATAAAATGAGAACAAGGGTAAACTAGGAAATTTACATGTACTCCCATCTTTTTCTCCATCCTCAACAATATTTATCTCATTATAATCAATAACACAATATTTGTTTAAGAAAAAATTTCATCCACGATTTTCTAGTTCAACATGATATCATTCTACTGTTTGATTGACAAAAACTTATATGCATAACTTACTTTATAGTGGTTACTTTTTATTTTTATTTAGGATGTCGATACGGATGCATCCACCAATTTCAATCACAGATAATTAAAAACGCATTATTTTATTTTGATAAGGGCATATAAATAAATATATTTATAATTATAATTATTATAATTATAATATATATCAAATTAAAGAAGATCATCTACTAATAGGGATGCACCATCAATTTAACTAGTGGTATTAATAAGATGCACAATTTTAATTAAAAGGGATAAAGATGCAGCACCGCTACATTATGCCATTCGCAATAGTAACTCGTTATACTCTCTGATTCTTCAAGGTAAAAATGAAAAATAGCAATAATAAAAAATTAGCATCCAAGAAAGTGGGGATGAACATTTACTCATACCATGGATCCAATATGCATACAGTATTGTTCTCGTTGATGAAAACTATATAAAAGAAAATGAGTAACATAACGAAAAAGATTATTACGTGTACATGGGATGGGAGGAAACTTTGTTGGTTATAGTTTTGTTTAGAAGAAATGGATATGCTTGCTTTGTATTTGTGAATGGATGTTATCCCACATAGGTGGGAGGAAGAAGTGGGAGGGGGTGACTTGGTTATAAAAGGAGTGTTAAGCCTCACTTTCAAATTGCACCAATCAATACACTTTAAGTATTTGATTATTTCTTTCTTTCTTACCCTTGTTTGGGAGTTATTTTAGTTAAATACTTTGGAGAGTGTAGTTGGCTTAAGAGAGTTGTCTATGTCATTGTAACAATTTGTGATATAGTGTATTTCTCTCTTTGGAGGCCCGTGATTTTTTCTCCTGTTTTGGAGTTTCCACGTTAAATTCTTGTGTTGTGGATTGTTCTTATTTCTTTAATGTTATTGTTGGGCTGGGTGGTGAGAATTAGTGAGACCGTAATTTCCCAACAACTGGTATCAGAGCGTCAGGTTTGACGGGGGGTCTCGGTTATAGGAGTCGGAGTATGCTCTGTGGTTGCCACGGGAGTGGATGGTCCACATCAGAAACGTGTTCTATTGATCGTATAGGGTGAAATGTCCCGTTCATATTGATTATAAATGTTCCATATTAATTGATTTCGTTGCGAGGTTTTGA
This sequence comes from Rutidosis leptorrhynchoides, assembly GCF_046630445.1. Classification (NCBI taxonomy): domain Eukaryota; kingdom Viridiplantae; phylum Streptophyta; class Magnoliopsida; order Asterales; family Asteraceae; genus Rutidosis; species Rutidosis leptorrhynchoides. The sequence continues at coordinate 549,597,563 of NC_092334.1, forward strand.
CCTCTATATGAGACGTTTTTCAAAGACTGCATTCATTTTTAAAACAACCATAACCTTTATTTTATCAATAAAGGTTTTAAAAGCATTACGTAGATTATCAAATAATGATAATCTAAAATATACTGTTTACACATGACCATTACATAATGGTTTACAATAGAAATATATTACATCGACATATGTTTCTTGAATGCAGTTTTTACACAATATCATACAAACATGGACTCCAAATCTTGTCCTTATTTTAGTATGCAACAGCGGAAGCTCTTAGTATTCACCTGAGAATAAACATGCTTTAAACGTCAACAAAAATGTTGGTGAGTTATAGGTTTAACCTATATATATCAAATCGTAACAATAGACCACAAGAATTCATATTTCAATACACATCCCATACATAGAGATAAAAATCATTCATATGGTGAACACCTGGTAACCGACATTAACAAGATGCATATATAAAAATATCCCCATCATTTTGAGACACCCTTCGGATATGATATAAATTTCGAAGTACTAAAGCATCCGGTACTTTGGATGGGGTTTGTTAGGCCCAATAGATCTATCTTTAGGATTCGCGTCAATTAGGGTGTCTGTTCCCTAATTTTTAGATTACCAGACTTAATAAAAAAGGGCATATTCGATTTCAATAAATCAACCATAGAATGTAGTTTCACGTACTTGTGTCTATTTTGTAAATCATTTATAAAACCTGCATGTATTCTCATCCCAAAAATATTAGATTTTAAAAGTGGGACTATAACTCACTTTCACAGATATTTCCTTCCTCGGAAATAAGACTTGGCCACGGATCGATTCACGGACCTATACAAATATGTACATATATATCAAAGTATGATTAAAATATAATTACAACCATTTTTATTATGTTTTAAAGATTTGAGTGTATTAAGTCAGCTGTCCTCGTTAATAACCTACAACTAGTTGTCCACAGTTAGATGTACAGAAATAAATTGATATATATATTATCTTGAATCAATCCACGACCCAGTGTATACACGTCTCAGGCTAGATCACAACTTAAAGTATATATATTTTTAGAATCAACCTCAACCCTGTATAGCTAACTCCAACATTACTGCATATAGAGTGTCTATGGTTGTTCCAAATAATATATATACATGGGTTGATATGATATGTCAAAACATTTGCATACGTGTCTATGGTATCCCAAGATTACATAATATATTAGAATACATGTATAATACAATATAAGTTAGCTAGGATATGATTTGTATAGATTTGTTAAACATTTCCCGTAGATAAAAAGATCAAAAATATCCAATCTTGTTTTACCCATAACTTCTTCATTTTAAATCCGTTTTGAGTGAATCAAATTGCTATGATTTCATATTGAACTCTAATTTAAGAATCCAAACAGAAAAAGTATAGGTTTATAGTCAGAAATTTAAGTTACATGTCAATTACTAAAGAGGTAGTCATTTCCGTCGAAAGAACGACATCTTGATGACCATTTTGAAAAACATACTTTCACTTTGAGTTTAACCAAGATTTTTGGATATAGTTTCATGTTCATATGAAAAATCATTTTCCCAGAAGAACAACTTTTAAATCAAAGTTTATCATAGTTTTTAATTATCCAAACCAAAACAGCCCCCGGTTTCACTACGACGGCGTATATCCGATTTTATGGTGTTCATCGTGTTTCCAGGTTTTAAATCATTAAGTTAGCATATCATATAGATATATAACATGTGTTTAGTTGATTTTAAAAGTTAAGTTAGAAGGATTAACTTTTGTTTGCGAACAAGTTTAGAATTAACTAAACTATGTTCTAGTGATTACAAGTTTAAACCTTCGAATAAGATAGCTTTATATGTATGAATCGAATGATGTTATGAACATCATTACTACCTCAAGTTTTCTAGATAAAACTACTGAAAATGAGAAAAATGGATCTAGCTTCAAAAGATCCTTGGATGGCTTGAAAGTTCTTGAAGCAGAATCATGACACGAAAACAGTTCAAGTAAGATTTTCACTCGAAATAAGATTGTTATAGTTGTAGAAATTGAATCAAAGTTTGAATATGAATATTACCTTGAATTAGAAAGATAACCTACTGTAAATAAGAAAGGTTCCTTGATCTTAGATGATTACTTGGAATGGATTAGAAAGCTTGGAAGTAGACTTGCAAACTTGAAAGTATTCTTGATTTTTATGAAACTATACTTATGAAATTTATGAAGAACACTTAGAACTTGAAGATGGAACTTAAGAGAGATCAATTAGATGAAAAAAATTGAAGAATGAAAGTGTTTGTAGGTGTTTTTGGTCGTTGGTATATGGATTAGATATAAAGGATATGTAATTTTGTTTTCATGTAAATAAGTCATGAATGATTACTAATATTTTTGTAATTTTATGAGATATTTCATGCTAGTTGCCAAATGATGGTTCCCAGATGTGTTAGGTGACTCACATGGGCTGCTAAGAGCTGATAATTAGAGTGTATATATCAATAGTACATACATCTAAAAGCTGTGTATTGTACGAGTACGAATACGGGTGCATACGAGTAGAATTGTTAATGAAACTGAACGAGGATGTAATTGTAAGAATTTTTGTTAAGTAGAAGTACTTTGATATGTGTCTTGAAGTCTTTCAAAAGTGTAATAATACATATCAAAACACAACATGTATATACATTCTAATGGAGTCGTTAAGTCTTCGTTAGTCGTTACATGTAAGTGTTGTTTTGAAACCTTTAAGTTAACGATCTCAATTAATGTTGTTAACCCAATGTTTATTATATCAAATGAGATGTTAAATTATTATGTTATCATGATATTATGATGTATGAATATCTCTTAATATGATATATACATTAAAATATCGTTACAACGATAATCGTTACATATAAGTCTCGTTTCGTAATTTTTGAGTTAGTAGTCTTGTTTTTACATATGTAGTTCATTGTTAACATACTTAATGATATATTTAAATATCATTTTATTATGTTAAATATAGTGTATCGATATCTTAATATGATACATATGTATTTAGTAGACGTTATCATAACGATAATCGTTATATATATCATTTCGAGTTTCTTAACTTAGTAATCTCATTTCTTATGTATATCACACATTGTTAATATACTTAGTGAGATACTTACTCATCATAATCTCATGTCAACCATATATATATATATATATATATATGTCTATATATACCACAACATGTAGTTTTTACAAATTTGTAACGTTCGTGAATCGCCGGTCAACTTGGTTGATCAATTGTCTATATGAAACTTATTTCATTTAATCAAGTCTTAACAAGTTTGATTGTTTAACACGTTGGAAACATTTAGTCATGTAAATATCAATCTCAATTAATATATATAAACATGGAAAAGTTTGGGTCACTACAGTACCTACCCGTTAAATAAATTTCGTCCCGAAATTTTAAGCTGTTGAAGGTGTTGACGAATCTTCTAGAAATAGATGCGGGTATTTCTTCTTCATCTGATCTTCATGCTCTCAGGTGAACTTGGGTCCTCTATGAGCATTCCATCGAACCTTAACAATCGGTATCTTGTTTTGCTTAAGTCTCTTAACCTCACGATCCATTATTTCGACGGGTTCTTCAATGAATTGAAGTTTTTCATTGATTTGGATTTCGTCCAACGGAATAGTGAGATCTTCTTTAGCAAAAAATTTCTTCAAATTCGAGACGTGGAAAGTGTTATGTACAGCCGCGAGCTGTTGAGGTAGCTCCAGTTGGTAAGCTACTGGTCCGACACGATCTATAATCTTGAATGGTCCAATGTACCTTGGATTTAGTTTCCCTCGTTTACCAAATCGAACAACGCCTTTCCAAGGTGAAACCTTAAGCATGACCATTTCTACAATTTCAAACTCTATATCTTTTCTTTTACTGTCCGTGTAGCTCTTTTGTCGACACTGGGCGGTTTTCAATCGTTGTTGAATTTGGATGATTTTCTCGGTAGTTTCTTGTATTATCTCCGGACCCGTAATCTGTCTATCCCCCACTTTATTTCAACAAATCGGAGACCTGTACTTTCTACCATAAAGTGCCTCAAACGGCACCATCTCAATACTAGAATGATAACTGTTGTTGTAGGAAAATTCTGCTAACGGTAGGTGTCGATCCCAACTGTTTCCGAAATCAATAACACATGCTCGTAGCATGTCTTCAAGCATTTGTATCGTCCTTTTGCTCTGCCCATCAGTTTGTGGATGATAGGCAGTACTCATGTCTAGACGAGTCCCCAATGCTTGTTGCAACGTCTGCCAGAACCTTGAAACAAATCTACCATCCCTATCAGAGATAATAGAGACGGGTATTCCATGTCTGGAGATAACCTCCTTCAAATACAATCGCGCTAACTTCTCCATTTTGTCATCTTCTCTCATTGGCAGGAAGTATGCTGACTTGGTGAGACGATCAACTATTACCCAAATAGTATCATAACCACTTGCAGTCCTTGGCAATTTAGTAATGAAATCCATGGTAATGTTTTCCCATTTCTATTCCGGGATTTAAGGTTGTTGTAGTAGACCTGATGGTTTCTGATGTTCAGCTTTGACCTTAGAACACGTCAAACATTCTCTTACATATTTAGCAATATCGGCTTTCATATCCGGCCACCAAAAGTATTTCTTGAGATCTTTATACATCTTCCCCGCTCCGGGATGTATTGAATATCTGGTTTTATGTGCTTCCTTAAGTACCATTTCTCTCACATCTCCAAACCTTGGTACCCAAATTCTATCAGCCCTATATCGGGTTCCGTCTTTCTGAATATTAAGATGTTTCTCTGATCCTTTGGATATCTCATTCTTCAACTTTCCTTCTTTTACAACCCCCTGTTATGCCTCCTTTATTTGAGTAGTAAGGTTAGTACGAATAATTATATTCATAGCTTTTACCCGTATAGGTTCTCTGTCCTTTCTACTCAAAGCATCAGCTACCACATTCGCCTTCCCCGGGTGGTATCGAATCTCAAAATCATAATCATTCAACAGTTCAATCCACCTGCGTTGTCTCATATTCAGTTGCTTCTGATTAAATATATGTTGGAGTCTTTTGTGGTCGGTATATATAATACTTTTGACCCCATATAAATAATGCCTCCAAGTTTTTAATGCAAAAACAACAGCACCCAATTCCAAATCGTGAGTCGTATAATTTTGCTCGTGAATCTTCAATTGTGTAAACGCATAAGCAATCACCTTCATTCGTTGCATTAATACACAACCGAGACCTTGCTTTGATGCGTCACAATAAATCACAAAATCATCATTCCCTTCAGGCAATGACAATATAGGTGCCGTAGTTAGCTTTTTCTTCAATAACTGAAACGCCTTCTCTTGTTCATCCTTCCATTCAAATTTTTTCCCTTTATGCGTTAATGCAGTCAAGGGTTTTGCTATTTTGGAGAAATCTTGGATGAATCTTCTGTAGTAACCAGCCAATCCTAAAAATTGACGTATATGCTTCGGAGTTTTTGGGGTTTCCCACTTTTTAACGGTTTCGATCTTTGCCGGGTCCACCTGGATACCTTCTTTGTTCACTATGTAACCGAGGAATTGAACTTCTTCCAACCAAAATGCACACTTTGAAAACTTAGCGTACAGTTTTTCTTTCCTCAATACTTCTAGCACTTTTCTCAAATGTTCTTCGTGCTCTTGATCATTCTTTGAGTAAATAAGTATGTCATCGATGAAAACAATGACAAACTTGTCAAGATATGGCCCACACACTCGGTTCATAAGGTCCATGAACACAGCTGGTGCGTTAGTCAATCCAAACGACATAACCATAAACTCGTAATGACCATAACGCGTCCTAAAAGCAGTTTTTGGAATATCGTCATCCTTTACTCGCATTTGATGATATCCAGAACATAAATCGATTTTCGAATAAACCGACGAGCCTTGTAGTTGATCAAATAAGTCGTCAATTCTCGGCAGTGGATAACAATTTTTGATGGTAAGTTTATTCAACTCTCTGTAGTCAATACACAACCTAAATGTACCATCCTTCTTCTTGACAAACAAAACAGGAGCTCCCCATGGTGATGTGCTTGGTCGAATGAAATCACGTTCTAATAGTTCTTGCAGTTGGCTTTGCAATTCTTTCATCTCGCTGGGTGTGAGTCTATAAGGAGCACGAGCTATTGGTACAGCTCCTGGTACAAGATCTATTTGAAATTCAACAGATCGATGAGGAGGTAGTCCCAATAATTCTTTCGGAAATACATCGGGAAATTCTTTTGCGATGGGAACATCATTGATGCTGTTTTCTTCAGTTTGTACTTTCTCGACGTGTGCTAGAATAGCATAGCAACCTTTTCTTATTAGTTTTTGTGCCTTCAAATTACTAATAATATGTAGCTACGTGTTGCCCTTTTCTCCGTACACCATTAAGGGTTCTCCTTCTTCTCGTACAATGCGAATTGCATTTTTGTAACATACGATCTCTGCTTTCATCTCCTTCAGCCAGTCCATGCCAACTATTACATCAAAACTCCCTAACTCTACTGGTATCAAATCAATCTTAAATATTTCGCTACCCAGTTTAATTTCTCGATTCCGGCATATATAATCTGCTGAAATTAATTTACCGTTTGCTAATTCAAGTAAACATTTACTATCCAACGGCGTCAATGGACAACTTAATTTAGCACAAAAATGTCTACTCATATAGCTTCTATCCGCACCCGAATCAAATAAAACGTAAGAAGATTTATTGTCAATAAGAAACGTACCCGTAACAAGTTCTGGGTCTTCCTGTGCCTCTGCCGCATTAATATTGAAAACTCTTCCGCGGCCTTGTCCATTCGTGTTCTCCTGGTTTGGGCAATTTCTAATAATGTGGCTCGGTTTTCCCCATTTATAACAAACTACATTGGCATAACTTGCTCCGACACTACTTGCTCCGCCATTACTCGTTCCGACACCATTTGTTCCTTTCGTTCCATAGACCTCACACTTCACCGCGCTATGACCATTTCTTTTACACTTGTTGCAAAATTTGGTGCAGAACCCCGAGTGATACTTTTCACACCTTTGGCATAGCTGCTTCTGATTGTTATTGTTGTTGCGGTTGTTGCGGTTGTTATTGTTGTTGGGATGATTGTTGTAGTTGTTGTTGTTGTTGTTGTTGTGCCGTTTGTTGTAGTTGCGATTGATGTTGCGATTGTTGGGATAGTTGTTGTATTGGTGACTCTTATCACCGTTTTCCTCCCACTTTCTTTTGACTAGCTTCACGTTGGCCTCTTCGGCTGCCTGTTCTTTAATTCTTCCCTCAATCTGGTTCACTAGTTTGTGAGCCATTCTACATGCATTTTGTATAGAGGCAGGCTCGTGTGAACTTATATCTTCTTGGATTCTCTCCGGTAACCCTTTCACAAACGCGTCGATCTTCTCTTCCTCATCTTCGAACGCTCTCGGACACAATAGGCACAATTCTGTGAATCGTCTTTCGTATGAAGTAATATCAAATCCCTGTGTTCGTAACCCTCTAAGTTCTGACTTGAGCTTATTGACCTCGGTTCTGGGACGGTACTTCTCGTTCATCAAGTGCTTGAATGCTGACCACGGTAGCGTGTAAGCAGTATCTTGTCCCACTTGCTCTAGATAGGTATTCCACCATGTTAACGCAATACCTGTGAAGGTATGCGTAGCATACTTCACTTTGTCTCCTTCAGCACACTTACTTATGGCAAACACCGATTCAACTTTCTCGGTCCACTGTTTCAATCCGATTGGTCCTTCGGTCCCATCAAATTCTGAAGGTTTGCAGGCAGTGAATTCCTTATAGGAGCATCCTACACGATTTCTTGCGCCGTTAGCTATATTGCTAGATTCAGAGTTATTGTTGGTATGTAGCGCGGCCTGTACTGTGGCTTTGTTTGAAGCAAGAAAGGCACGAAATTCCTCTTCGCTCATATTCAAGGTGTGTCGAGTAGTCAGTGCCATTTCCTTCAAAATAGTCAAATGAAACAAGTTAATCATATAGAATATTAAGAGTAGTCAATAGTATCTCGTAGCATAATATGAACTTATTTATAAAAGCTTTTTCTTCATATTAGCGTTTTATAAGTTTAAATTCGGGTACTACCTACCCGTTAAGTTCATACTTAGTAGCTAATATGCAATTCAACTACTACAATTCCATATGAAAAACTGATTATAATAATATATCACATACAAATATTCTTCAAACTTACAACTTCGCTATATTACATATAACATGAAATATAGTACACTATGATACAGGACAGTTTTGAATATAAATCTAGTTAATACGCAAGTTATTCAACAAAGGAAATAAAGACACGTAATTCATAAGTCCAGAAACAAGTCATGCATTCTGGTTTTACTAAGACGACTTCCCATCCTTGGTCTTGTGGAAAATAACCGTTATGACCATTGGCTAGGCAGCATGTTGTAATGTCGTCAAAAGGACGAGGGTTTCGTAATGTCCAACAGCCCCATAATAATCTAAAAACCTTGTTTCTCACCCCAACTACTGAATCCGTCACTTGTGGGAAAGTTTTATTTAAAAGCTGCAATCCGATGTTCTTTTTCTCACTTTGGTAAGAAGCGAACATCACTAACCTGTAAGCATAACATGCTTCTTTATGTTGCATGTTAGAAGCTCTTTCTAATTCACGAAATCCTATGTTGGGATATGTTGAGTCAAAATAGGTTCTTAACCCGTAGCGTAAAATTGCATTTGGGTTCCCTGCATTTAACGCTTTAAAGAAAACACGGCGTAACTTAAAGTCTCCCCAATGTGATATACCCCACCTATCAAAGGAAAGCCTTTTATAAACTAAGGCATTTCTGGAAAGTCTTTCAAATGTTTGACAAGTTAATTTCGCCATAACTAAATGTGCTGATGAATTCTGACCGACTCTAGACAAGATTTCCTCAATCATATCCTCTGGTAGGTCTTCTAAAATATTCGGTTGTCTACACTTAACGTCCATTTTGTTTTTATACTGTAAAATATACAAGGATTAGATTCGTAATAACAAACAATACAAGCAATTTTTATATAGAACATAAAAGTACAAGCACACTACAATACATTTTTTACACAACATGCTCACACCCCTCTAATCTGAATCACTGGTTTCTTCTTCTTCGGACTTGGTTCTTTTTCCTAATTTTCTAGGGATATATGATGTTCCTATAATACGAGCCGTCGTTTTCCACATTGGTTTAGAAAAACCTGGTGGTTTAGAGGTTCCCGGGTTTTGTCACGATATTGAAAATACGGGTGTTGACGGTACATATAAAGTTCATCGGGGTCGGAATCAGATTTCTCTATTTTGATGCCTTTTCCCTTATTATTTTCTTTTGCCTCATTAAATTGGGTCGGGGTAATTTCTATAACATCATCGGAATCCTCATCAGGATCCGATTCATCAGAAAATTGGTAATTTTCCCAATATTTTGCTTCCTTAGTGGAAACACCATTGACCATTATTAACTTTGGTCCATTGGTTGAGGATTTTCTTTTATTTGACCGGTTTTCTATGGTTCCTACTATTCCCCCTCTGGAATCTCTTCTTCTTCCGGTTCCTCTTCTTCTGGTTCCTCTTCTTCCGATTCCTCTTCTTCCGGTTCCGTTTCCTCTTCTTCCGATTCTTCGGGAACTTGTGAATCTTGCCAATATATATTCGACTCTTCGTTATTATTAGGTGAGTCAATGGGATTCGTGCTAGAGGTAGACATCTATCACACAATATCAAACATGTTAAGAGATTAATATATCATATAATATTTACATGTTAATAATATATAGTTTCCAACAAAAATGTTAAGCAATCATTTTTAAAGAAAACACGGTCGAAGTCCAGACTCACTAATGCATCCTAACAAACTTGATAAGACACACTAATGCAAATTTTTTGGTTCTCTAAGACCAACGCTCGGATACCAACTGAAATACAGTTGGGGACAACCACCGTCCCACCCAGTGCCTTCCCAGCTAACCGCCTGGTGACCACTGAGTGTACCTCAGATACTGATTTTAGGGCCTGCCTCTCGGCTACTGCCAACCCTCGTAAGGGATCGCAAGGAGTAAGAGACAATGCTTCGTCACAGGTAACACTGCGAGAACCTCCTTTACCACTAACCCGCCACACATGGACGGCGTTATACCAGCTCTGATGCCAACTGAAATGTCCCGTTCATATTGATTATAAACGTTCCATATTAATTGATTTCGTTGCGAGGTTTTGACCTCTATATGAGACGTTTTTCAAAGACTGCATTCATTTTTAAAACAACCATAACCTTTATTTTATCAATAAAGGTTTTAAAAGCATTACATAGATTATCAAATAATGATAATCTAAAATATACTGTTTACACATGACCATTACTTAATGGTTTACAATAGAAATATATTACATCGACATATGTTTCTTGAATGCAGTTTTTACACAATATCATACAAACATGGACTCCAAATCTTGTCCTTATTTTAGTATGCAACAGCGGAAGCTCTTAGTATTCACCTGAGAATAAACATGCTTTAAACGTCAACAAAAATGTTGGTGAGTTATAGGTTTAACCTATATATATCAAATCGTAACAATAGACCACAAGATTTCATATTTCAATACACATCCCATACATAGAGATAAAAATCATTCATATGGTGAACACCTGGTAACCGACATTAACAAGATGCATATATAAGAATATCCCCATCATTCCGGGACACCCTTCGGATATGATATAAATTTCGAAGTACTAAAGCATCCGATACTTTGGATGGGGTTTGTTAGGCCCAATAGATCTATCTTTAGGATTCACGTTAATTAGGGTGTCTGTTCACTAATTCTTAGATTACCAGACTTAATAAAAAGGGGCATATTCGATTTCAATAATTCAACCATAGAATGTAGTTTCACGTACTTGTGTTTATTTTGTAAATCATTTATAAAGCCTGCATGTATTCTCATCCCAAAAATATTAGATTTTAAAAGTGAGACTATAACTCACTTTCACAGATATTTCCTTCCTCGGAAATAAGACTTGGCCACGGATCGATTCACGAACCTATACAAATATGTACATATATATCAAAGTATGATCAAAATATAATTACAACCATTTTTATTATGTTTTAAAGATTTGAGTGTATTAAGTCAGCTGTCCTCGTTAATAACCTACAACTAGTTGTCCACAGTTAGATGTACAGAAATAAATCGATATATATTATCTTGAATCAATCCACGACCCAGTGTATACATGTCTCAGGCTAGATCACAACTCAAAGTATATATATTTTTGGAATCAACCTCAACCCTGTATAGCTAACTCCAACATTACTACATATAGAGTGTCTATGGTTGTTCCAAATAATATATATACATGGGTCGATATGATATGTCAAAACATTTGCATACGTGTCTATGGTATCCCAAGATTACATAATATATTAGAATACATGTATAATACAATATAAGTTAGCTAGGATATGATTTGTATAGATTTGTTAAACATTTCCCGTAGTTAAAAAGATCAAAAATATCCAATCCTGTTTTACCCATAACTTCTTCATTTTAAATCCGATTTGAGTGAATCAAATTGCTATGGTTTCATATTGAACTCTAATTTAATAATCCTAACAGAAAAAGTATAGGTTTATAGTTGGAAATTTAAGTTATATGTCAATTACTAAAGAGGTAGTCATTTTCATCGAAAGAACGACATCTTGATGACCATTTTGAAAAACATACTTTCACTTTGAGTTTAACCAAGATTTTTGGATATAGTTTCATGTTCATATGAAAAATAATTTTCCCATAAGAACAACTTTTAAATCAAAGTTTATCATAGTTTTTAATTATCCAAACCAAAACAGCCCCCGGTTTCACTACGACGGCGTATATCCGATTTTATGGTGTTCATCGTGTTTTCAGGTTTTAAATCATTAAGTTAGCATATCATATAGATATATAACATGTATTTATTTGATTTTAAAAGTTAAGTTAGAAGGATTAACTTTTATTTGCGAACAAGTTTAGAATTAACTAAACTATGTTCTAGTGATTACAAGTTTAAACCTTCGAATAAGATAGCTTTATATGTATGAATCGAATGATGTTATGAACATCATTACTACCTTAAGTTTTCTGGATAAAACTACTGGAAATGAGAAAAATGGATCTAACTTCAAAGGATCATTGGATGGCTTGAAAGTTCTTGAAGCAGAATCATGACACGAAAACAGTTCAAGTAAGATTTTCACTCGAAATAAGATTGTTATAGTTGTAGAAATTGAATCAAAGTTTGAATATGAATATTACCTTGAATTAGAAAGATAACCTACTGTAAATAACAAAGGTTCCTTGATCTTAGATGATTACTTGGAATGGATTAGAAAGCTTGGAAGTAGACTTGCAAACTTGAAAGTATTCTTGATTTTTATGAAACTATACTTATGGAATTTATGAAGAACACTTAGAACTTGAAGATGGAACTTGAGAGAGATCATTTAGATGAAGAAAATTGAAGAATGAAAGTGTTTGTAGGTGTTTTTGGTCGTTGGTATATGGATTAGATATAAAGGATATGTAATTTTGTTTTCATGTAAATAAGTCATGAATGATTACTAATATTTTTGTAATTTTATGAGATATTTCATGCTAGTTGCCAAATGATGGTTCCCATATGTATTAGGTGACTCACATGGGCTGCTAAGAGCTAATAATTGGAGTGTATATACCAATAGTACATACATCTAAAAGCTGTGTATTGTACGAGTACGAATACAGGTGCATACGAGTAGAATTGTTAATGAAACTGAACGAGGATGTAATTGTTAGCATTTTTGTTAAGTAGAAGTACTTTGATATATGTCTTGAAGTCTTTCAAAAGTGTAAGAATACATATCAAAACACAACATGTATATACATTCTAATGGAGTCGTTAAGTCTTCGTTAGTCGTTACATGTAAGTGTTGTTTTGAAATCTTTAAGTTAACGATCTCAATTAATGTTGTTAACCCAATGTTTATTATATCAAATGAGATGTTAAATTATTATGTTATCATGATATTATGATGTATGAATATCTCTTAATATGATATATACATTAAAATATCGTTACAACGATAATCGTTACATATAAGTCTCGTTTCGTAATTCTTGAGTTAGTAGTCTTGTTTTTACATATGTAGTTCATTGTTAACACACTTAATGATATATTTAAATATCATTTTATCATGTTAAATATAGTGTATCAATATCTTAATATGATACATATGTATTTAGTAGACGTTATCATAACGATAATCGTTATATATATCATTTCGAGTTTCTTAACTTAGTAATCTCATTTCTTATGTATATCACACATTGTTAATATACTTAGTGAGATACTTACTCATCATAATCTCATGTCAACCATATATATATGTCTATATATACCACAACATGTAGTTTTTACAAATTTGTAACGTTCGTGAATCGCCGGTCAACTTGGGTGATCAATTGTCTATATGAAAATTATTTCATTTAATCAAGTCTTAACAAGTTTGATTGCTTAACACGTTGGAAACATTTAGTCATGTAAATATCAATCTCAATTAATATATATAAACATGGAAAAGTTTGGGTCACTACATAGGGTATCTGGTTAGACAATATTTTTTCTGATTCGTAGTAATAGTTGGATTTGTTAGTGGTGAGTTGTGGATTTCCGATTTAAAGGGTCCTGGCTAACTGCTACATATTTTGGCTATTCGAAACGTGAGCAAAATCAGAGAAAGTGTTGTTTATAGGATACGGATACGATGTCGAAGTTCAGTCCAATGAGGTTTGATGTAGAGAAATTTGATGGGATGATCAATTTTGGCTTATGGCAGGTTCAAGTCAAGGATGTGTTAATTCAGTCCGGGTTACACAAGGCATTAAAAGGTAAACCCACCTTTGTTCCCGGCAGTGATTCTAGCAGTAAGTTCGATGAAGAAGAATGGGATGATATGGATTTGAGTGCAGCAAGTGCGATTCGTTTGTGTCTTACAAAGAACGTGCTTGCAAATGTGCACGGGTTATCAACGACAAAGGAGCTTTGGGTTAAACTAGAGCAGTTGTACCAGGGCAAGGGCATCTCAAATCGGTTGTGTCTTAAAGAACAGTTTCATACTCTGGGTATGGATGGGGGTTCAAAGATTTTAGATCATCTAAGTATTCTTAACAGTATTGTTTCAGAACTGGAGGCTATTGGAGTTAAAACAGATGATGAGGATAAAGCTTTGAGGTTGATATTATCTTTATCATCGTCTTATGAACACATGAAACCTATTTTGATGTATGGGAAGAAAACTCTGAAGTTTGAAGATGTTACTAGCAAGCTCCTATCCGAGGAGAAAAGACTGGAAGGTAACGGGGTCTCGTCATCAGGAGATACGATAGTGTTGTGTTCGGATAGGCGAAAGAGAAACTCTGGGAAGAATCTGGTATACTGGAAGTGCGGGAAGACTGGGCATGTAAGGGTTAATTGTCCAGGTGGAGCTAATCCGGCAAATGGCTCCAAAGACGCTAACATTGTCTCCGTTGTTACGGAGAGTGACGAATTCCTCTGAAGTCACACCATCCTCAAGGTGTGTCCGCGCCATCATGGAAAGGGATGTTCGTTTGCGGTTCCACAATTGCACATGGGCATTGGTTTGGCATTGATGCAGGTTGTGTGGTGGAAACTGATGTTGTAGCTGATGAAACTTCCAGGGAAAGCCAAACAGGAAGTTGCACCATAAAGTTTCAGCTGGTTGTTCAACAACATGTGCCGAGGTGAAATGCTTGGAATGTGATATTCTAAGTGATATACTCTTAATAGTGGAGTATGATAATTCTTGTTATTAAGAGTTATGATCGTCTGTGATGACAATGATTGTCGGGTGTGATGCCCCGTACAAAACCATCGTGTACGAATCATCAAAAACAGGATCATTACAAGGTCAAATACTATATGCGGTTTCAAAATAAGTTTGCATTCATGAATATAGGTGACGTCTTAACCAACATCAAAAGTTTAACAACCAAAAGTATGCTTCTATGAATAGCAAGCAATAATAGTTCGTGACCCATGGGTCGTTACAAATACATCATTTCAAAAGTAATATTGTTTGAATGCAAAATAAACGTTTCATGCGGTGACATCTCTAATAAGCGCATCGGGTGTCTACAAAGCATGACTAGTACAGCGGAAGCAAGCAAACCTTAAGCACCTGAGAAAAACATGCTTAAAAACGTCAACACAAAGGTTGGTGAGCTATAGTTTAAGTATAACAGCAATGTAAGGTAGGCCATTAGATTTCAGTGCTTCAACAGCGGTTCAAAACAGTATGAAAAGTATATGTATAACCGTGGGTACTTGGTAACTAACTTAACATTTATCACCCCTTAAAAGTACACTTGGCGAGTGCGTATATTTACGAAGTATTAAACACCTGTTAAATGCTAGCGCTACTAGCCCAAGTGGGGATGTCAAACCCTATGGATCCATATCTAAGATTCGCGTTCACCGGTTTAAAGACCAATGACTAAACGTTACCGAGCTAAGGGGAAAGTTTATGCTGTTGTATAAACCACACATATATAAAGTTTAAGTACTCGTGCCTAGTATGTAAAATGTAAAATGAGCATGTATTCTCAGTTCCCAAAATAGTTAAAGTAAAAAGGGATGCTATAACTCACAGTGGAAAGTAGTAAAAGTCGATACGCGGGAATAGTAAGCAAGTGGTCAAAATTTACTAAGTCAGAAAATCATTCCTAAAGGTTTAAAAGTATGTAAATTAGGTCTTAAGTACCATCTTCATTCATCATTAAACAAAAAGTGTAAAGTAAGTTTTAAGTCAAGACTAGGGTTTGAAACAAAGGCTGACTTCGTTCAGTCGCCACGACCTCTATACGAACTGAAATGAGGTGAGACCAGTGGCCATGGCTCCATATATGAGTCCCCTAGAGGCTGACCAATTTCCAGAACCAAACTCGTCTTCATTTAACCGTGGTGATGGTTTAAGTGCGAGTAGGTCAGAAATTTCAGCACAACGTTAATAGGGTGTAGTGACTTTCGGGAGGCCATAGATCCTAAACCGTAACTTGGATTAAGATGAGGTCTAAATGGAAAATCATCTACTCGAACCAAAATAACTGAAAATCAACTTTCCAGTAGCCTAGGTTGTAACAACCTGACTTTTTCGACTTGCTTTTGTGCCTTGTATTTTAGCGAAACTGCGTATTTGTGCGTACTGTGTTACTTTATTACTCCGGAACCTTGGCACACGTGTTTTATATTCCTATTCACCCTAAAACATGCCCTGGGGTATGTAGAATGCTTAACTTGTCCATTGGATGCTTTATAACCGTTAGTGTTACTTGCCGTTACGAATAAACCGCGGACTGCGCGCACGTTTGACTTTTGTCGGAACCGGAACTTTTGGACTGCGAAATATTAATTATTATTTTCTAATAATAATTACCTGGGCTTTTGGATGCTTAATTTTATTTATTTAATTGCTAAAGCCCAATAGTTAGTCTTGTTGGACTTTCTACCTTGTTGGGCTCAAGCCCACCCTACTCTAGCTAGTGACCCAATTAATTAGCCCAAGTATTATTACTAGTGGCCCATAATAATAAATAAATAATAAATTAATTAATTAATGAGTCATACTAGCATAATGGATAAGGTTTATCTAAATGTTACATAAGATTCTAGCAAAAGGACACACTTTAGACACCATTAGCTAAAAAGCAAGTTTTTGTCTCCCCCTCCCCCCTCTAATGCCGTCCACCACCACTACCATGGTCTTGGCCACCTCATCAATCCATGTGATCTTCATTTGCCTATAAATACTAGCCTTTAGTCCCTCATTTCAATACTTGATCATTTTGGCTTTTCACACACTTATTCTTTCTTTCTTTCCTAGCTTGTAAGTTTTTCTTTTCCTTCCTCTTTCCTTCTTAAATTCGTGTACATCATCATCATTATGTGGAAGATCAAGTTCCTTCTAGCTTTGATCTTACTTATATCTTGTTGATTCAAGCATGAATCTTTCAAGAACATGGAAGATTCAAGCTTTTTAGCTTGAATCTTTATATCTTTTGTAGATCTACTTCTTTTATACTTTAATCTTTCTATTTTATGATAAAGATTCAAACTTTTGTTTGTAATCTTCATGCATCTTCAAGATCCAAGCTTTATGCTTCAAGATCTTCAAGAACAAACAAGATGCAAGCTTTCTAGCTTGGATCTTCATATATTTTTGTTAGATCTAAGTTCTTTTTGCTTTGATCATGTTGTTTTATGAAAAAGATTCAAACTTGTGTTTGTTATCTTCATATATCTTAAAGATCCAAGCTTTATGCTTCAAGATCTTCAAGAACAAACAAGATGCAAGCTTTCTAGCTTGGATCTTCATATATTTTTGTTAGATCTAAGTTCTTTTTGCTTTGATCATGTTGTTTTGTAAAAAAGATTCAAACTTGTGTTTGTTATCTTCATATATCTTAAAGATCCAAGCTTTATGCTTCAAGATCTTCAAGAACACTTAAAGGTTCAAGCTTTCTAGCTTTGCAACCTTGTAACTTGTGTGAAATGGATCCAAGCTCTCTAGCTTAGGGTTCCATCACCTCATTTGACTTATATTGTGCTATTACTTGTTGAATTAATGTAAAGTTTGTAACTTTAGTTGTTATTGTGAATTGAAATTGTGTTAAGACTAAGGATATGATGTAACCTTGGTTCATCATCCATCTAAGACTCATGAATGAGTTGTGTCCTTACTTGGTCTTAACATATTGTGTATTGATGGTGAATCTTGGTCAAAAGTGATGCTAAACCATCAACGAGTTGTACACTTGAAGCTACAAGCATCAAGGATGAGAACCGTGATGAGCATCAAGCACCAAGAACCCCACCGGAGCATTTGTCCACTGATTTTCGTATCTTATCAGACCACCTGGGCTACTGTAAAGTTGATTTTCAGTTAGTTCGGTTCGAGTAGATGATTTTCCTTTTAGGCCTTGTCTTAATCCGAGTTACAGTTTAGGATTTATGGCCCTCCAATAGTCACTACACCCTATTAACGTTGTGCTGAAATTTCTGACCTACTCGCACTTAAACCATCGCCACGGTCAAACGAAGACGAGTTAGGTTCTGAAAATTGGTCAGCTTTTAGGGGACTCATATACGGATCCATAGCCATTGACCATGTATCTTTTTGATTTACGTAGAGGTCGTAGAAGCTGACCGAAGTCAGCCTATTGTTTCGATCTCTATTCTCGTCAAACTTACTTAGCTTTTATGATGATGAATGATGATGATGATGACACTTAAACTTATTTTATGCACTATTAGAATTTATAAAGACAACCTACTGACCTAGTAACATTTGATTTAGGTTGACGACCTTTCGGACCGACTTACTACTTGCGTACTTTCATTACCGACTTTACCGCTTTTATCACTGTGAGTTATAGCATCCCTTATTACTACTTTTACTATTTTTGGGACTGAGAATACATGTGCTTTTTAAGATTTACGTGTTAGGCACGAGTACTTAACTTTATATGTGTGTGGGTTATATAACGACATAAACATTCCCTTTAGCACGGTAACGTTTAGTCATTGGTCTTTGAACCGGTGAACGCGAATCTTAGATATGGATCCATAGGGTTTGACATCCCCACTCGGGCTAGTCGCGCTAGTATTTAACGGGTGTTTAATACTTCGTGAACATACGCACTCGCCAAGTGTACTTTCAGGGGGTTATAAACGTTAAGTCTAGTTACCGGGTGCCCACGGTTATGCATATACTTTTCATACTGTTTTGATACGCTGTTGCAACACTGAAATCTCGTGGCCTATCTTACGTTACTATTACAACTTAAACTATAGCTCATCAACATTCGTGTTGACTTTTTAAGCGTGTATTTCTCAGGTGCCTAGAGGTTTATTGCTTCCGCTGTTAGACTTGCTGTCATGCTGTTATTGAATTGCTGTTATGGACCTACTGTACTAGTTATCCGCTGCATTGCTAGAGATGTCTCAAATTATGAAACTTATGTTTTGCATTCGTAAACTTATGTTATTTTGGAACAATGGTTTGTAATAAGTCTTACGACATGTTATCTTTGTAAAACATTATCTTTTTAATAAATGCAAATCGGTTTTCAAACAGCATATAGTGTTTGACCTTGTGATAATCCGTACACGATGGTTTTGTACGGGGCGTCACACAGGTAGTTTGATAAGTTCCAGAAACAGTAAGAAATGTGTTCCGGTGGGTTCTTGGTGCTTGATGCTCATCACGGTTCTCATCCTTGATGCGTATAGCTTCAAGTGTACAACTCGTTGATGGGTTTGCATCATCTTAACCAAGGTTTGACCATTATAACACTAGTGAAAGTGTAAGATAAGTTGCACAACTCACTTAAGAGTTGTATGTAGTTTGATGAACCAAAGTTACATCAAGATCTTAGATCCGACACATACATGAGTTACAAAAGTAATATTAAGCTACAAACTTGAAAGTAAACTAAATAATCAAGATCATAAGTTGTAGAACTTAGATCTTAGCTAGATCTTAAAGATCCTAGACTAGAAAGTCTAAATCTAGTGTTCTTAAGTTAGATCCTAAGTTACAAAACTTGGATCTACACTTTAATGAAACCATAAGTTATGAAACTTAGATTTTCAACTTGAATAATGTATGTAAGCTTGTAAGCTCTTATTTACAACAAAATTAGAAGACCATAAGTTATATAAACTTAGATCCAACATAAGTATATGAAGTTATAACTAGAAAGTTATACTTCCATGTTCTTGAACTTATAAAGTTAACTTTTAGTTCAAGAAAAATGAGATCAAGATTAACTAGTAATACTTGACCAATTTAACAACATCACAACTTTAAAGTACATAAAATGAAGAAATAAATTAAATCTACAAGTAATAAGTTCATGGTTGTTCATACTTAGAAAGATTCAAGAAGGCTTTGATCTTTTAAGAAAGTAAACCTTAAGTTTACAAACATGAATACAAGTATGATTTTAAAACTCATGAACTTTAAATCTTTTAAAACATTAAGTGTAGAACCATAAACTAGAAAGTTTAGGTTCTTGTTCTTGGTTCTTCATCAAAAAAAAAGATGGAAGTAACCAAGATTAGATGAAGATACAAGTTAGAAAACTTTATCTTTAACAACAACAAACAACTAGTAAGTGAACATTAAACAAGAACAAGTAATGAAACTAGTAATATGATGATAAATGTGGCAGTTTTTAAGAGAGAAAAAAAAGAGAAAAACTAGAACATGTTACTTACAAGTTGAGAGAAAAATGAGAGAAAGTAAAGTAGTAAAATGGAGTGTGTGTAAAAGTGAAGTAAAATGCTAGTAATATGTAACAAAATTTGGAAATAAAACTTCCCTCCCATCCCTTCAAAACATACGGTTTTCTTGGCCAAAGAGGAAGGCTCAAATGCTTGCTTTCAAACATGGGAGAATAGTGTATGCTTAGAATGGTATTAAAGCAAATTGGTATGGGAAAGTGGTGTAAGTGTGCATGTAACAAGATTCCTCATGAACTAGTTACTCCTTGATTAAGCTTAATAAGTCATTAACATAATGTTGGGCTCCTAATAGTCCATCAAGAGAAGTAGAGTGGGCTTCCAAGTCCATTAACATGAATCCATTAATAAAAGCCCTAGTCTAAGTATGCAACAATTAATTAAATAAATCCCATATAAGTAACCACATGCATTAGTTAATTAAAATGATTAATAATAATTAATCATGAATGTAAATAATATTCGAAAATATTATTCGTGAAAAGTACGTGTGTCACAAAGACGAGTCGGGACATGCAAAGTCAAATACGATAACAAGTAAATGTATAAAAATACATTCATTAAAATGCATGTATTAATAATAATTATTAATGAATAAACGTTGGAAAATTCCGGGTTGTTACATTACCCACCTGTTAAAGAAAATTTCGTCCTGAAATTTTAAGCTGAGGTAGATGGAGGAGTCGGGAAAATGTGAGGATACTTCTGCATCATTTGATCCTCTCATTCCCAGGTAAACTCAGGTCCTCGTTTGGCATTCCATCGTACTCGGACGATCGGAATCTTGTTGTGTTTCAAAATTTTGTCCTCACGGTCCATAATTTCGACAGGCTCTTCCACGAAGTGGAGTTTGTCGTCAATCGTAAGTTCCTCCAATGGTATGACATGTTCCGGTTCAGCAAGACACTTCTTCAAATTCGATACATGAAAGGTAGGATGAACTGAGCTCAATTGTGTTGGAAGATCCAAACGGTAAGCAACGGGTCCAACACGCTCCAAGATTTCGAAAGGACCAATGTATCGCGGGTTTAACTTTCCGCGCTTTTCAAAATGGATCACACCTTTCCAAGGCGCGACCTTCAACATTACACGGTCACCCATGTTGAATTCAAAGTCTTTATGTTTAAGGTCGGCATAACTCTTTTGACGATCACGGGCCGTCTTAAGTCTTGCTTGAATTTGGACAATCTTCTCAGTTGTTTCATGGACTATCTCGGGTCCGGTGATTTGCGTTTCGCCTACTTCGGCCCAACAAATAGGAGATCGGCACTTGCGGCCATACAATGCTTCAAAAGGTACGGCATTAATACTCGAGTGATAACTGTTGTTGTAAGAGAATTCGGCTAGCGGCAAATTCCTTTACCAAGCCTTTCCAAAATCGATAACACAAGCACGCAACATGTCCTCCAAAGTCTGAATCGTGCATTCGCTTTGTCCGTCGGTCTGTGGGTGATACGCAGTGCTCATGTCGAGACGAGTTCCCAAGGCTTCTTGCAAAGAACGCCAAAATCTGGAAGCAAAACGGGGATCGCGATCTGAAATGATCGATAAGGGCACACCATGACGAGATACAACCTCTTTGATGTATAGTTGAGCGAGTCTCTCCATCGTATCAGTTTCCTTCATGGCTAAGAAGTGTGCAGATTTGGTAAGACGATCAACAATAACCCAGATGGTATCGTATCCGCCCACCGTCTTTGGTAACTTCGTAATGAAATCCATTGTTATCCTTTCCCACTTCCATTGCGGGATTTCCGGTTGTTGAAGTAACCCAGAAGGCCTCTGATGTTCGGCCTTAACTTTCGAACAAGTCAAACACTTACCAACATAAGTTGCAACGTCCTTCTTAAGATTAGGCCACCAATACTGTTCCTTAAGATCGTGCTCCGGGATGAATCGAATATCTCGACTTGTGGGCTTCATCTAGTATAAGGTTCCGTAGATCTCCATAACGAGGTACCCAAATCCTTCCGGCATAGCATCGGAGTCCAGTTTCCTTAACTTCGAATCGGGAGACGAGAATATTCAAGTATTCATGAGATATGTTCTCCTATTTGAGAGCCTCTTCTTGGGCTGCTCGGATCTAGCTATTTAGGTTCGAATGAATGGTGATGTTCAGTGCCCGAACACGAAGAGGTGTCATCCTCTCCTTTCGGCTCAAAGCGTCAGCTACAACATTTGCCTTTCCCGGGTGATAACGAAGTTCACAATCATAGTCGTTCAGTGTCTCGATCCATCGACGCTGTCTCATATTCAGTTGCTTCTGATCGAAGATGTGCTGGAGGCTTTTATGATCGGTGAAAATAGTGCTCTTAGTTCCATAAAGACAGTGTCTCCACAGCTTTAATGCAAAGACAATGGCTCCAATCTCGAGATCGTGTGTAGTGTAATTTCGTTCGTGAATCTTCAGTTGACGAGAGGCATAAGCGATAACCTTTGTTCGTTGCATCAGTACACAACCAAAACCACTTTTCGAAGC
The DNA here is from genome assembly GCF_046630445.1 of Rutidosis leptorrhynchoides. Classification (NCBI taxonomy): domain Eukaryota; kingdom Viridiplantae; phylum Streptophyta; class Magnoliopsida; order Asterales; family Asteraceae; genus Rutidosis; species Rutidosis leptorrhynchoides. The sequence goes on from NC_092334.1 coordinate 549,620,430, forward strand.
ATCGCAATAAACGACGAAATCGTCACTGCCTTTAGGAAGTGATAAGATAGGTGCGGTGGTTAACTTCTTTTTCAAAGTTTGAAATGCAGATTCCTGTTCGGGTTCCCAAGCGAACTTCTTCCCTTTGTGAGTCAGCGCGATCAAAGGACGCGCAATCAGAGAGAAACCTTCAATAAATCTTCTGTTTGGGAGGGGGTGACTTGGTTATAAAAGGAGTGTTAAGCCTCACTTTCAAATTGCACCAATCAATACACTTTAAGTATTTGATTATTTCTTTCTTTCTTACCCTTGTTTGGGAGTTGTTTTAGTTAAATACTTTGGAGAGTGTAGTTGGCTTAAGAGAGTTGTCTATGTCATTGTAACAATTTGTAATATAGTGTATTTCTCTCTTTGGAGGCCCGTGGTTTTTTCCTCCTGTTTTGGAGTTTTCACGTTAAATTCTTGTGTTGTGGATTGTTCTTATTTCTTTACTGTTATTGTTGGGCTGGGTGGTGGGAATTAGTGAGACCGTAATTTTCCAACAAACTTTTCAGGCGATGATGATATAATTCATGAATAGAGGTTTGTTTTGTTGGCAGTTGAGTATTTTGTGGAGATTAATTTTCCAAAATAACCCTTTCAAATTATTTTTAATTGTGAAAAGCCTTATTATTTTGTAACCGTTGATCTATTCCGTCTACGGTTAAGATGTGTTCTCACCAAATATTAATATGAGAATGTTCTCATTTGAATACCCCTATATATATATATACACTCCGTAGATAGATAGATTGATAGATAATTCTAAATTCTAAATACAAACTAAAGGACTATCTGTGTAACTTCTTATAAATTCGGATCCGACATACGGAGTACAAAATTGTTGAACACTCCTACTAAAAAATACTCGTATTTAAAAGGAGGCGGTCAATATCTTTTTCGCAAAACAAGAATGCCACGCTGGCAATCCGCGTAATTTCAATCCACCAATCAAGATCCAGAACCTTTCACTATATATTAAAACCCTCATGCTGCATAATTCAAAATCACTTTCAGTCTTCGAAACTAGGGTTTGGGTTATCAATCGTTCAAATCCAATCACAAAAATGGTGTCAGAAACCAAGAAAGGAGGAAGGGGAAAAACTAATTCTACTAAATCCGTATCTCGATCTTCAAAAGCCGGTCTTCAATTCCCCGTCGGTAGGATCGCTAGATTCCTTAAAGCCGGAAAGTACGCCGAACGTGTCGGTGCCGGAGCTCCGGTTTATCTCGCTGCCGTTCTTGAATACCTCGCTGCTGAGGTATATTCCCTTTTTTTGTATGATTTTGATTCCATTTACTCGTTTTAATTTATTCAATTGAGTGATTGTTACATGCACAATACCGATATCTGTTTGAGTTTAATTTAGGGTTCACTCATTTTATTTTGTGCGTAAGCAGTAATTATACCAAATTAAAAGGATATTCACATGATTGACAATAAGTATGAATAATAGTAATTTGTTTACTGAATCATAATTATGCTAAACTATTATGCTGTTTGGCTATAGGTTTTAGAGTTAGCTGGAAATGCAGCAAGGGATAACAAGAAGACTAGAATTGTGCCAAGGCACATACAATTAGCAGTTAGAAACGATGAAGAATTAAGCAAGTTGTTGGGGTCCGTGACTATTGCTAATGGTGGTGTGTTGCCAAACATTCATTCTAATTTACTACCAAAAAAGGTTGCTAATAAAGGTGAAATTGGTTCTGCTTCTCAAGAGTTTTAGACACAGTTTGCTGTTGTTGCTGATCATGATCCTGTTGCTGATCCTGATTCTGATCCTGTTTCTGTTGCTGAATCAGTAATAGTTTTTGATATACTCTAGAGTGAAATCTTATGTATAAATCATGTTTTTGGTCTATGAAATCTGATATGTTATTATGGTGCTATTGCATCAAGTTTTGGCAATATAATGAATATTTGGTTATGCAATTCTTACTATATGGTCTTTATGATACTGATTTGATATTTGATATTTTTTAATTCATATTTTTAACCATATGACAAATTACGCTGCCGATTTAGTATATAACTTTAGACCATGGATAAAAGCAAGTTCGATGTTGAGTGTATAAGAGTTAGGGTGCGTTTGATAAAACTGAATGATTTAGTGCCGGATGGTTCATAATCTGAATGGTTCAGAGCATCTGAATAAAGTTTGCTCTGAATGAAAATAAGCTGGTTGATAATCATTTAGAACGAACGATATGAACCGAGTAAAACTACCTTATTAACATGTTACATTAATAAAAAATTTAATATACTTGTTAGTTAAGTGATTCGGATATGATTTCACGACAATATTATAGAAAATTTAGGCTTTTAATGGTTAAGAGAGTGTTTCTACTCTGAATGGTTCAGAGCTTAATTCTGAACCATTCAGCACCATATGTCATTCAGTGGTCAGAAACAAACGCATTGAATGCTGAACAGTTCAGCATTCAGTGCTGAACCATTCTATTAAGAAGTAAACAAATGCACTCTTAGTTTTTGGATTATTATGCTTACATGGATACATCAATGATGTGTGAAGGAGGGAGTTGTAATGGGGGCGTTTGTTGGGATTGTTAAAGAAAGTTTGTAGGCGATGTTAAATTTTGATTGGTACTCGTAAATAATAAAAAGAGAGAACTTTCAACCAATCAGCACTTGCCACCTCACCTTCTTCCCCCTCCGTCTTGCGTTTCACATTTACGAACGTCACAACCAAAATCACTCACAAATGCTCTATTACAGACGTTTGTGGGACGTTTGTCTTGTCATGTGAGAGTGGGTTGTGCTAGAAACGCTCCGTTATCTATAGTCTAAATAACCTTAAAACAAGTTTTGTATAGAAATATGAGTGGTGGTCAAGCATTTCACATGTGTAGTTTAGCCAAATTTATTAACGATAGTGACAAGGACAATTTGCATCATGAGTAGAAAGAACCATTGAAGTATATGCATTTTTCCAAAGATTAATACGGAGTACCGACTAAGCAGGATACCACAATTTTATGTACACCAGGTGAATAGCTAAATCTGAATGTTAGGAAGTAACTAAAAAAAGAACATGAAATTTTATCCAAGTATCCAACCGACTCTCACGTGATTATCAAAAAAACATTATTTCACAAAACCAATTTACATTACTTAATCTCCATCTTCATTCTATTAAAATCCCCTTTTCGATTCAATATTTAATTAACATGACAAAACATGGAGAAACAGACCAAATTAAATTCCTTCCAAAAAGGATAATATTAGTTCGCCATGGCGAAAGTGAAGGTAACATTGATGGATCTGCATATTCCACCACTCCTGATTACAAGATCCCCCTGACCCAACAAGGAATCGAGCAGGCCAAGCTCGCTGGAACCCAGATCAGAACCGTTATCTCTGAATCCGACACGACTGATAACTGGAAAGTCTTCTTTTACGTATCACCTTATGAAAGATCACGATCTACTTTAAGTGAGATTGGCAGATCGTTTCCTAAACAAAGCATCATTGGCGTTAGAGAAGAATGTAGAATCCGTGAACAAGATTTCGGTAATTTTCAGATTGCTGAAAGGATGAAAATCATCAAGGAAACTAGACAAAGATTTGGTAGGTTTTTTTATCGGTTTCCTGAAGGTGAATCGGCTGCAGATGTCTACGACCGCGTTTCCAGTAAGCAGTATTAAAAATTTATACTTTTATATGCATATTTGTGATAAATTCGTTGCATAATTTTAATTATGATGTGATTTGTAGGTTTTCTTGAATCGTTATGGCGTGATATAGATATGAACAGGCTTAACCATGATCCATCGTACGATTTAAATCTGATAATAGTATCGCACGGGTTAGCTTCACGTGTGTTTCTAATGAAATGGTTCAAGTGGACTGTGGAACAGTTTGAGCATCTGAACAATTTTAGTAACTGCGGGTTTCGTATACTGCAATTAGGAGATGGTGGTGAATACAGTTTGGCTGTTTACCATTCTGAAGAAGAGATGCAAGAATGGGGATTGTTACCTGAAATGATTGCCGATCAAAAATGGCGGGCCCATGCTAAGAGAGGCGAGTGGAATGAGAAATGTCCGTGGTATCTTGACGTGTTCTTTGATGATCTGGGCCCCGATTCAGATGATGGTGCGAATGAAGAAAAAAACGCTGCTGATATATGATTTTTAAGGTATTTTGTAGTACAGTAGCTGTCAAGGCTGCCCAGGTTGACAGTTGGAATCACACACGGGTCGAATGAAATGTTAAATGGGTCAGTTGAGTCACTCATGGCTGAATATTGGTGTGGTTATCCAATAACCGCGTCGAAATACTAATGTATCAGGTAGGATTATAAAGCTAATACACTCCAAAATCCTTAAGGCGTCGTCGAGCATTTGAAGCTGAATCATTTCTATTCGACTTGTGGTGCAACTTTTTTTACTATTAAATAAGAGGAGAAAAAACATGCAGTAGTTACATAGATATACATTCCTTTGTACTCCCTATTAAAGATCATTTTAGGTTCAAGGTTTAATAAAACTAACACATATCCTTTTTACAACATCTACAAACAATCACTTACCAAATCGGACCAAACTAAAACAACATTACAACGACCAGAACCCAGCTCACAGGATCGAACCGTCTAGCTACGTTCGAAAACGTTCCTGCAGCAGTATCAGTTGTTAACACCACCACCATCTATTCGTCCTCCGATCTTGATACTGGACTGTATGGGCGAAGACTCAGGGCATCAAGCAGACATCATAAAATTGTTAAACATCAAATAAATTTTCGCTTCAAAATCACATGAAACATACTTCATCTATGTGGAACTTATAATTGACGCATGTCTACTCGACTATTAATAAAAAGCAACATAGACACTTACAACAGCAGCAACAACAACAACAACAAAACATAATATTACATAAGTGGGGTATGAGGGAGGTAAGATGTAAACAATCATCTTCCTATACTACAATAAAGAAAGTCATTTCTCCACCCAACCCTAAAAGTGAAGAAAGTCCTCTCTATCAATATTCTATGGATACAGAGATTGCTTTCAAATGGACCTCCGACCAATAATTAGGTTAAAAAAAGAAAGAAAAAAGTGAGACTCCATGAAAATGGTAGAAAATTTCTATGGGTTTTAAACTGCATGAAATTTAATTTAGGCTCTAAATCGCAGTCAATCCGCCAATAAATCGACACTTGCTGTTGACTTGATTAATAGAGACAAAAAGACGCGTTTTTTGAAAAACCAAAAATTGATTTGGGCAAAGCCGGTTGTGACGAAAAACAATTCGGCAAAGAAAAACCGGACCAGTTAGACCGGTTTGATTTTTTCAGACCGACTACTCTTTTTGGGTTACAAAATCAGTTATTTGAAAAACTCGATTAAAATCCGTTTTTTAATATAGTCAGCTCCAACTACTTTTGTAATATGGTCAGGTCCAATTTCACTTTGTTCCTATCATATCATGGACGTTTGCCTTAATACACCAACTTTCCAGAGGCGGACCTTCAAGGGAGGCGTGGCAGAGTGCTAGCCCTTCCAGTATTTTGCATTATTAGTAGAAGTTTGATATTTTATAGGTTTAAAAAATAAAAATTTTATATATTAGCCCTTTCAAAATATTATAAGTAGTCCTTTCAATAGTTTAAAATTAGCCCAGCCCACTAGCCCAACCTTTTCAAAACTTCATGTTAAGTTGATGTATTAACTTATTAGTGTAGCTCCAGGCCCCAGATTTTTCAAAAATTCAGAAAAAAACTAATAACTCAAAATAAGAGAACCTAACTCCACAAGCCTCTTCATCTTCTTCTGATCATTAAATCAAGATTTCCTTTCCAGTTTCCATCGTAAGTTTTTTTTCCTCTCAAGACACCTCTTTTATTGTTTGTTACTAAACTTAGTAAATTATTCATATTTTTAATCCTAAGCTCGATTCTTAAATCTTAATTGTAAATTCTAATATACTTGGACTTATACTTTATAGAATTATAGATTTGTAGGTGTTCTTAAAGTTCATTTCTTAAATCGAAACTAGCAAGGGAGCTAATCAAGTTGGGACTTTAAAATGAGCTGGTGATACACGTTGGAGTTCTCATTTTCATTCTGTTTGTAACATGCTTGAGATGTTTAATGCTACCCGTGAAGTTCTTCAAAGTATAAATGAAGATGGACCGTACTCTTTTCAACAGATTTCAAAGAACAATAGATTAAATTGTCGAGATATCAGTTGGAGCTTTTTAGAATTGAGTTCCTTGAAAATCCACAGCTTAAAGATGTTTCTACTATCGCTCAACTATGCACGAGTCTTACAAAAACTAACAATTGTGAGCCGTATTATTTAGTTAACCGAAAGATCAGACTCATATTGACACTTCCAGTTTCAACTGATACACGACTGAGAGGGGATTTTCAGCAATGAAAATATTCAAAAATCGACTTCGTAACAAGATATGTGATGATTTTCTTGCATCTAGCTTGGTGTTTTACATTGAATAAGATATTGCTGAAAGATTTGACTCAGAATCCGTCATAAGTGACTTTAAAGACCTGAAAGGCCGTCGAGCCGAGTTGTAATTTCTTTTTGCTTTAACGTCTATATGACTATGTGTTTGTCTTATTTCACGGTACATGTATGAACTCTTTTTATATGTATATTTTATGCGTTTTGATTTACGTTGGAACATTTTCGCCCTCTCAGTAGTAAAGTTCAAGATTCGCTACTGCAACTTCCTTTTGTTGTTTGTTTACCTCACCCACTAATGTGGAATGCAAACATCAATACTCCGTATTACATTACATTAGATATTGATATTTTGATATTAAATAGAAAGGACAAATCAAATACATGTTTTTATAAAGATACTACAAATACTTTCACCCTTTTTTAGTGGTAGCTGGTAAGAGATCTGTAAGATAAGTTTTTAAAAATTTGGCAAACTCAGATTCAATATTATGTTTTTTTATATAAAAAATGCAACTCTACACCCTATCTTGCAAACTATATATTCCGTATAAATTTAAGTTATATCTTTATTACTTTATGACTTTTTCTAAACATATTCCTATAAGTCATTCTTAAAAATTTAAAACATGCATTATTTAGTTGTAGAATGTAAATAACCACCACAAATAACTATCTCAATAAGATTCCTCGGGACTATCGTCTATTCTTAGATAAATCTTTATTTTATATGAGACTTGAATGTTGAAAAACCGTGTGTACTTTTAACAATTCAGATTAACGCAGCGGATAGTTAAAATAATAATATTTAATTATTTCATAAAATATTTACAAGATTGAATATTCATATATTTAATGAAACATGCACACGATTAATTTATCCCAATGAGATCCAGTTACACCATAATCATTGTCATGAATATAATAACAAAAGATGAGTTAACGGTATACCTTTCTTGAAGAAACTTGCCGTCTCTTTGGATAGTCCACTACACTTTCGAACAACGCCAATGGATGCTAGTCCAAACTCAAGTAACAATATAATCAACCCTTGATTAATTGTGTGAAACAATTAAAAATAATAATATTTCGTATATGTTTCTGTCTTTGATTCAATGGTTGATAAAAATGCTAACACCTTATTGGTTTAATAAGTCACATGAGCAATTTAATCACAAGCTTGGTTGATCTAATCAACAAAACAAAGAATTAGGATGAGAAGCCTTTTAGAAAAGGTGTTGAAATTGTTAGTCAACAAAAAGAGGCTGTGGAGTTTTATGGTTTTCTCATCTTTTTTCGTCTGACCTCTACTACCCCACAACTTCAGTTTTACTTTATATATATATATATATATATATATATATATATATATATATATATATATATATATATATATATATATATATATATATATATAAAAGTAAAACTGAATTGTGAAGTCCGTGAAGTTATTTTGTTTCTATGCATATTTTGATTTCCAAAATCCATTTTAGATTTTGTGAAGATCTATACAACATCTTTGCATATTTTATTAATTGAACTTAAATATTCATTTAAACATAATTAATTAATTCAAAATTAATCAATTAATTCACAACAGAGTATTTTAACTTATTTCGTCACTTGAATACTATACACACATCACACACACACACACACATACATACATACATACATACATACATACATACATACATACATACACACACACACACATACATACATATATATATATATATATATATATATATATATATAATCTGACGTCTAGGTGTATATATGTGTGACCCCGAAGGCTCAAATGAATTTAGCCATATAGTTATATGTTGTACCTTGCACATTAATCCTACAGACTCCCACTTGTGCATTGTACAACAACAAATAACTATACAAACAATGGATACCGTCTAGCAACATGACATTGTCCCTAAATTCACGTGAGAGTAGTTTCTTGGAACTGGTTATAGTAAGTGTTAAATGTCATGTGTCCCTTTGTTTCAGATACTTTAGTTAAACTTGAGATATGGATCATCGGTCATTCTCATTTGTTTAACAATTTTATTTCTCGATCTTAGAACTGAATTAGATCACCAAATTAATTAAGTATCATCTTAATTACATCTGGGTGCAGCCACACAAATATCTTATTCATTCATCGAGGATCTCTAAAGTATCTAACTCCAAATATTTTGGAGGAACAAATCCTATATTGCATACACGTGTCTCTCACGAGCTTTACATTATACCCAATAATGGCCTTTATTATAGCCTTATTCAGGACAACATTTAACCATATCAAAGTACAATATTCCACACATCAAAACTGGCGTGCATCTCAAGTCTAAGGATATAAAGACATAATCACTAAAAGATTCACTACTGACAACGATCCATGTAGTGACATCTCAGATGGGTCATTCCAATATTCATCATCAATGAATACATATGAATTTTGGTCTCTACAAGTTAACTATTTATCATCAATAAATATAGCCAAAACTTACATATTAATCTTAATTCATGTTATTCCCATAACATGATCGATTATGGAGATTTTGAATAATCAACAATTATTCATGGATTAAAAAGATCAGCAGCATAACGAAGTCCAATACTACTAGCATGATCATCATGCTTGTTGTGTGTCATGGGCTTCGTGAACGGGTCAGCCACATTATCATGCGTATGAACCTTAAGAATACTAATATCATTCCTCTCAACGACTTCTTGAATGTAGTCAAACTTTCGAAGAATGTGTCTGCTACCTTTACGTACACGTGATTTTTTCGCAAGTATAATAGCACTTGAATTATCACAGTACATTTCCATAGGGGATTCAATGCTGGGAACTACTCTGAGTTCAGCAATAAACTTCCTAATCCAGACAGCTTTTTGAGCAGCTTCTGAGGCAACAATGTATTCTGCTTCCGTTGTAGACTGTGCAACTGTGCTCTGCTTTGAGCTTTTCCAATCAACTGCTCCGCAAGTTCGCCACCAACTGTAGCAGCGCCATAGGCTAAAATTTGTCCCTTTTTAATGCATTTACCCTGCGGAACCTGGAAGGGATCGAGAATCATCTCGATCAGTTTGGAAACTAGCATCTGTATAACATCTAATACTCAACTCTTCTTCCAAACCTCCGCAAACCAAGAACATATCTTTAGTTCTTCGCAGATACTTAAGAATGCTCTTAACAGCAATCCAATGTTCTTCACCTGGATTCTGTTGATAACGACTCGTCAAACTTAAGGCTAACGAGACATCAGGTCTAGTACATAACATGACATACATAATGGATCCTATTACCGAAGCATACGGAACACAATTCATTCTTCTTATCTCATCGGGTGTGATAGGACTTTGAGACTTGCTCAAGGTTATGCCCTTTTGCATGGGTAATGCTCCGCGCTTGGAGTTTTGCATGTTAAATCTTTGCAAGATGTTGTCAATGTATGTACTTTGACTCAAACCAATAAGCCTTTTTGATCTATTTCTATAGATCCTGATTCCAAAAATATACTTAGCTTCTCCAAGATCTTTCATGGCAAAACATTTTCCAAGCCAAGATTTGACATCTTGCAAAGTTAGAATGTCATTTCCAATAAGTAGTATGTCATCAACATACAAAATTAAGAAGACAACTTTGCTCCCACTAGCTCTAATGTAAACACAGGGCTCATCTTGGTTTTGAGATAAACCAAACTCTTTGATTTTCTGATCAAACTTAAGATTCCAGCTCCTGGATGCTTGCTTTAATCGATAAATGGATTTTAGAAGCTTGCATACTTTAGTAGGATGCTTAGGATTCACAAACCCTTCCGGCTGAACCATATATACATCCTCGCTTAGGTCGCCATTTAGAAAAGCGGTTTTGACATCCATTTGTCATATTTCATAATCATGAAAAGCAGCTATGGCAATAAGTATCTTAATTGATTTAATGCTCGCGACTGGTGAAAAGTTTTCTCATAATCAATTCCTTGAGTTTGAGTATAACCTTTTGCCACCAGCCGAGACTTAAAAGTATTTACATTACCGTCCATGTCAGCCTTCTTCTTGAAGACCCACTTACTCCCCACTGTCTAGCAATTGGGTGGAAGATCAATCAAGTCCCATACTTGATTATCTTTCATGGACTGCATCTCTGCCTTCATAGCATCTCCCCATTTGTCAGATTGTGGATCTAACATGGCTTCACCGTAGCTAGAGGGTTCATCATAATCCCCTTGATGAGGTTCATCTGAATTAATCAGAAGATTTAACCTCTCAGGTTGATGAGGAGTTCTACTAGATCTACGAATTACAGGTGCAACACGTTCTGGCTCACCAACAGTGTGTTCAGCTTCAACATGCGGTCGGCTAGTGCCTTCAGAAGGTATGTTACTTTGTGATTCTTGAATTTCTTCAAGATCTACTTTACTCCCACTGACTTCTTGTAAGAGAAGATCTCTTTCAAAGAATTCAGCAAACCGAGCAGTAAACACTTTGTTTTCAGCCTGGTAGTAAAAGTAGTAACCCATTGTTTCCTTTGGGTATCCTACAAAGTGACATTTGATACCTCTGGGTTCTAACTTGTTTGAAGTGTCACGTTTCACATACGCTTCACAACCTCAGACTTTCAAATAAGACAACTTAGGACTCTTTCCATGCCATAACTCATATGGTGTCTTTTCTACCTTCTTGGTTGGAACCATATTGAGTATGCGTGCAGCAGACTCTAATGCATAACCCCAAAAAGACATCGGTAGAGTTGTTAGACTCATCATAGACCGAACCATATCAAGTAAAGTTCAATTCCTCCGTTTTGACACACCATTGTGAGGTGGTGTATAAGGTGGAGTGAATTGTGAGACTATCCCACGATTCTTCAGGTGGTCTAAAAACTCTTGACTCATATATTCCCCTCCCCTATCAGAGCGAAGGGCTTTAATGGTCTTTCCAAGTTGATTCTCTACTTCATTTTGGAAGATTTTGAATGTTTCAAAAACTTCATGTGTATGTTTCAGCAAGTAAATATAACCATATCTACTATAATCATCAGTAAATGTAACGAAGTATGATTCACCATTTCTAGACATAGTTCTAAAAGAGCCACACACATCAGTATGTATTAGTCCTAAACGATCTTTAGCTCTTTCTCCTAAACTGGTGAAAGGAGCCTTTGTCATCTTTCCACATAAACATGACTCACCTACATCAAATGACTCAGAGCTAGTTGATTCTAAAATCCCATCCGATTGAAGTTTTGAAATGCGTTGTTTATTTATATGACCAAGACGACAATGCCATAGATAGGTATTATTCAAGTCTTGCTTGACTCGTTTGGCAGTACAGGTATATACAGAATTATTATTTGAAATAACACCATGCATATCAATTTCAAAAATACTATTATGTGGAATAGCATTAAAATAAAATACATTATTCTTAGAAACCGAAGTACCAAAGTGCGTAAATGTAAGTTCAAAACCAACATTTTTCAAAAGAGAAACTGAAATTACATTGCTCGTAATACTAGGAGCATAATGACATTGTTCCAACAAAACAATAAGACCACTAGGTAAAGTAAGCTCATAGGTGCCAATAGCTTCAACAGCAGCTCGAGCCCCATTGCCCACTCTTAAGTCTAGTGTGTCTTTCTTCAGTCTCTTACTTCTTCTCATTCCCTGCATATTGTTACAGATGTGAGTACCACAACCAGTATCAAAAATCTAGGAATCACTAGAAAAAGTATATAACTGTATATGAAATATACCTGATTTGCTGGTCTGGCCAGCTTTGCCTTTTCTCAACTCAGATAGGTAGGAAGGACAGTTCCTCCTCCAGTGGCCAACTTTTCCACAGTGGAAACATTCGACGTCTTTAGCTGGGTTTTCTTTCTTGGGAGGTGGTGGAATTTTCTTCTTAGCAATTGACTTGTCTTTTCTCTTTCCCCAAGTTTTCGTCTTATTCTTTTTCACCCTACCATCCTTAATCATCAGGACACCTGGATTGGAAACCTTATATGGAATATTCCGTTCAGCAGTTTTGAGCATCGAGTGCACCTCTGCCAGAGATTTCTCCCAACCTTGCATATTGTAATTCATTACAAATTGGTGATACGATTTTGGTAGTGAAGCTAAAACCGTGTTCACAGCCAAGTTAGGCGGCAAGGTAGTTCCAAGTTTTTCCAATCGGTCAATGTAGCTTTTCATTTTTAAGACTTGAGAGCTCACTGATTGACCCTCCTCCATTTTACATGTTTGAAGAAGCTTATAAGTTTCATATAACTCTTGACTAGCCTGATTCTGAAACATATTTTTTAGCTCAGTCATCATATCATATGCTGTACGATCTTTCATTTCCTTTTGGAGGTCAGAAGTCATACTAGCAAGCATGATTAAAGCTATATTCTCTTGCTCATCAAACAACTTTTGATAAGAATTCTTTTGAGCAGCAGTAGCTGTCTCAGCAGGAGAATCTGGTAAGGGTTCTTCAATTTTGTTCAACTTTCCTTCATATTTGAGAACAATTCTCAGGTTGCGGTACCAACCGAACGAAGGTTATTTTAGTTTACGTTTTGATTGTTTGACATCTACAAAAGAACAAGGTTCAATTTTAGTATTTTTGATATAATACTTTAATAAATTAATTACCCAAGTTTTAATATATTTAATATAATTAATTTACGAAAGCCTAAGATCCACATAGAGGTTCTATAACTACATCTATTGATCAGCTAACAGTTATCGAGTCTACTGGTAGGTAGCGAGTAACAATTGCATCACAGGTGCAACTCTTAGATCTTTATGGGACCTTGAGATATGTGTAGTCCAAAAAACCACTATTATCTATTGGCATGTTTGTCCCATCCTTGCCTCGAATTCAGGTCTCACCGTGAATACGATTAAGTCGTCCAATTTGAAAACTGTGAAAATTCAGCCTAGTCTCACTCGTAACTGAAAATCCACCTCGTGGCTATAATTCGATTAGGTCTCACCCTAATCAAAAAATAACGAGGAGTGTTTACAAGCTCATTGGATGGCATGACTTAAATTTGACGGGTATTTTGAAAATGTTTGTGTTAACGAATAATGCATGCACACAAGATTCATTACACCTTTTGTTAAAAAACATTTTAACCAATTATATATATATATATATATATATATATATATATATATATATATATATATATATATATATATATATATATATATATGTTAATCGTGTTTATGCGTCTAGTTTGTTATTTTATTTTATATAAAAAAATAACAAATACACATTGTGTATCATTTTAAAACAGTTTTAAAAGATGTCGCCCATATATATTATTTGAGTTTCAAAAAATATTTAACTTTAAACTCGTTAGAGTTTAACTTTTTAAAATCATCAATTTTAACCTTTGAAACTCGTTACTAGTTTTATTTGATGTTTTCATCAAAAACATTTAGCATATATTATAATCAACAATTAAATATAAATGCGTAAAAATAAAACACAACAATACCATGCATCACACGCACATAGCCTAGCCCAAAAATCCTATGCTTGATCCCATGAGCCGACATGGGATCAAGAGGTCAAACTAAGGGTAATATCGTAGCTCCCACTTAATTCAAGAATCAAGTGAAAACTTGACAAACGTCATCGTTGTCAAATTGACCTGTTCTTCATCTTCTAAGTCAAACTCCACGTTGCATCTTTATCTTTAATCTTCATCTTATTACATTTATTTAAAATTGAAAAATACAACTAATCTAATACTTTTACAATTTAGAATAAACTTAAATACAATATTATGAAAATGAAAAATAAATATAATACAACTTTGGCTTCAAAATGGCCTTTCTTATAAAAAAATAAATAATCAATATGACTTAATATTGCCGTAATCAACAATCACAACAATCATACATAGGTTGGGGCATTATGGGCTATGTGTGCAATCACAATTTTAATAACTACATTATTAAAACCTACATATGACTTGTCCATGGTTACGATGCATGTGTACAACCATGGAATGAAATAAACAACAATTATTCAAGCCATAAAAAATAAATTCAAAATTTATAACAGTGATTTTTTCAGATCTTATTCGTGCGTCATGAGGTAATCAACAAAGTTGACTTTCAAAACCATAAAGGTTTTGACTGTTACCAATTCACCACAAAGCTAAATCGAAATAAAATTACACGACAATTAAGATGGTGTAAAAGCGGCTCGGATACCACTGTTGGAAAACCGTGTGTACTTTTAACAATTCAGATTAACGCAGCGGATAGTTAAAATAATAATCTTTTATTATTTCATAAAACATTTACAAGATTGAATATTCATATATTTAATGAAACATGCACACGATTAATTTATCCCAATGAGATCCAGTTACACCATAATCATTGTCATGAATATAATAACAAAAGATGAGTTAACGGTATACCTTTCTTGAAGAAACTTATGAACGGAGAGAAACCTACGATCAAAGGATATGACCGTCTCTTTGGATAGTCCACTACACTTTCGAACAACGCCAATGGATGCTAGTCCAAACTCAAGTAACAATATAATCAACCCTTGATTAATTGTGTGAAACAATTAAAAATAATAATACTCCGTATATGTTTCTGTCTTTGATTCAATGGTGGATAAAAATGCTAGCACCTTATTGGTTAATAAGTCACATGAGCAATTTAATCACAAGCTTGGTTGATCTAATCAACAAAACAAAGAATTAGGATGAGAAGCCTTTTAGAAAAGGTGTTGAAATTGTTAGTCAACAAAAAGAGGCTGTGGAGTTTTATGGTTTTCTCATCTTTTTTCGTCTGACCTCCACTACCCCACAACCAATCAATATATATATATATATATATATATATATATATATATATATATATATATATATATATATATATATATATATATATATATATATATATATATATATATATATATATATATGTGTGTGTGTGTGTGTGTGTGTATGTGTGTGTGTGTGTGTGTGTGTAAAAGTAAAACTGAATTGTGAAGTCCGTGAAGTTATTTTGTTTCTATGCATATTTTGATTTCCAAAATCCATTTTAGATTTTGTGAAGATCTATACAAGATCTTTGCATATTTTATTAATTGAACTTAAATATTCATTTAAACATAATTAATTAATTCAAAATTAATCAATTAATTCACAACGGAGTATATTAACTTAGTTTGTCACTTGAATACTATATATATATATATATATATATATATATATATATATATATATATATATATATATATATATATATATATATATATATATATATATATATATATAATTTGACGTCTAGGTGTATATATGTGTGACCCCGAAGGCTCAAATAAATTTAGCCATATAGTTATATGTTGTACCTTGCACATTAATCCTACATTGAACTAGCAAAGTATTACATGTCTTATACACCACACCTGATAAAGAAATGAGTTTGGAGTTAATTAAACCATTTTGTTATACCTTAGACTTGCCTCTAATCACTATATATTATACATTAAAAGAGAGTCTCGATTAACTAATAAATGTTTTCAAAATCCCCTTAATTACAAGAAGTATGTATGTGTGTACGTGTGTATGTTTGTACATATTTTCGCTTATTAATTTGTATTTTGTATTTCCTTTTAAATGTGTAGGCATATGTGCAACAGTTGAAAAATAGTCGGTTGAAACTTACACAACTAGAACAGGAAATCCAGCAAGCTTGAAATAAGGTTTACTGTGAGAGACGTGTGTGTGTGTGTGTGTGCGTGCGCAGAGATTGTAGTTCATTTAAGCCATTCTCGATATATATTCACAGATTATAACTTCAGTTTTTGTCTTATTGTAGGGTGTTATAATTTCAAACGCAGGTGACCAGACTCAAACGAATGGCGGGAACGGTATGTATTATACCATTTTCTATATAATATGTACTTATGTTTGTTTTGGTTCTTGGTTGACGGTTACATAAATATTGACTATAGGTGTTTTGTTGACCATTCAACTCAGGTTCATTGGCGTTTGTAGCCGAATATTCACGTTGGTTAGAAGAGCAAAGCAAACATATAAGTGAGCTCAGAACAGCAGTTACTTCACATAAAAGTGACATCGAGCTTCGTTCTTTAGTCAAAAATGCCGCCTCGCATTTCGATGAATTTTTTTAGACTTTTTTTAGGGTTTAGGGTCTTTAACTTTAACTAAAAATCTTGGATCGGATACTAAATAGTGGTTACTTGTGACGACCCGAAAATTTCCGACCAAATTTAAACTTTATCTTTAAATGATTTAATGTTTCCGACACGATAAGCAAAGTCTGTAATGTTGAAATCTCAAAATTTTTGAACTGTGTTCATGTATTCATTTACCCTTCGACTGTTCTCGACGATTCACGAACAATTATGTGTAAATAGATATGTATGAATATATATATATACATGTGTGTATATTAAATTAAGAAATATTAATAAAACATTAAACGGTTTGGTTGATATAAAAATAAGTTATGAAATCTATTATATGACTTGGAAACGTTAACAAAGTATTAAACATATAACGTTTTACTTATTCGTTTTAGATAAACATCTATGTAATAAAACGTATTATATGAAACGTGTACACACACACACACACACACACACACACACACATATATATATATATATATATATATATATATATATATATATATATATATATATATATATATATATATATATATAGACAAAGTATATTGAACTTATATATAAGCGGCTTCGAATACATTTAATAGATATAGTAACGCCTGATTGATATTAAACAAGTTAATACAAACTTATAAGGATTTAAAATAAACATAAGTTCTAATAATAGATTTTATGATCTGAATATAATTAGTTTTGGAAGGATAAATTTTATAATAAATATTTGACTTAATTTCAAACGTACGAAAACATTTCCAGTCTAAAAGAATTATATTACTAAAATGTTTTATAATGTAATTTGAATATGTATATAAAACCTAATTAAAGTTTTATAAAATCACAAGTACCTATAATTATTGTTACAAAGATATAAAACGTACTATGATATATTTCGAAAGATTAGCCCAGTTTACAACATGTCGAGAAGTAGATTATTAAAGTTATTATCGTTATCTTTTATTATTATAAATTTTAGAAATTATATAAAATGATTTGAGTGTCACATCTTCTTTAAAAAGAATACAACTTAATAAATATTTGGAACTACTTTTGACAAATTGTTACCAAGCCATTTTAATAAGGATAAAGATTTTAACGTTATCTTAAAATTTAGAATCTTTCTAGAAACCTTTTGATAAGTTATAAATAATAACAGTCCGTGACTTAACTAAATATAAATATATAAATAACTTGCAACGTGTAATTAAAAACGTGTTTATATATATTTTGAATTATTTAATAAATGATATTAGTATTCGATTATTGAATCGATCATCATTTAGATGAGTTAACTTATGAGAATTTGATGTATGAATAAATTATATCAATTATAAGTTTTTTAAAAATATATATATAAACGTTATATGAAATAATAATTTTTCTATTATTTAGAGCAGTGGGAGTGGGGGTAGTCACTTACCCCGTCCCCTCATCCGTCGCAAGTCACCCCACTCCCTCCCCTCGTCACCTTGTTCCATCGCGGGTCGGACAGTCACGGTGGCGACGCACAATGCACACCGAATAAAAAAAAAGTACAACGGTTACATTCTAGCCGTTAGGCTCTTTTCCTTTTTTTTTTATTTTTATTTTTTACTTTCTATATATATACAACATATACACAAACATAAACATAAACACAAATCTCATTCACAAACACAAATCGTATTAAAAAAAATGTCAAATTATTATCATTCACAATGGAGTCCACTCTCACCCTATTCACCCGGATGGCTCAAGGTTCGGCTAGTGGTGGTGGTGAGGCTAATCTCGGTTTTTCAAATTTTGCCAGTTCACAACAATCAATGCCACAAATGTCTCCCGAGCAAATACAAGCGTTTATGTTGTGGCAACAACAACAACAATCACAAGTTCCACAAACACAACAAACACAAGTTCAACAAACACAACAAACACCACAATCACCAAAACGCAAGTCGAGAGCAAAGGCTAAAGGAAAAGAAGTTGCGGTCGATTCGTCTCAACCTAGAAGATGAACTGAGTACTTGTGGGAACCCGAAGATGAGCTACGTTTAGCTCAATCGTGGATTGCGACTTCTGAAGATCCAAACCTAGGCATTGATTAAAAGTCATCTTCGTTTTGGAACGTGGTTATGAATGAGTACCATTCTAAGGGTCCACCTTAAAAACGAACAAAGGATATGTTGACTTCCAAATGAACAAAAATGAATGAATGTTGCAGAATGTATGGTGGAATCGTGAGTCGTCTCAAACGAGTTCCACGTAGTGGCGAGGGTGATGTCAATTTCAAAGAACGTTGTGATGCACAATACAAGGTGGAGACGTTTAAGAAGTTTAACAATTACCTAGCTTGGGAATTCCTAAAAGACAAGCAAAAGTGGAACAATCCGACTCCACTTAAAACAAGCAAACGTGATTGTATTAGTTTGGATGATTGTGATCAAGATGAGGAACTGGAAGAACCGGAAGAGAATCCAAATGCAGAGCTATATGGGGAGGATGCAACAACACGACCTCCCGGAAAATCAAGAAAATCAAAATCACAAAAGACATCTTCGAGCTCCGCCGCTTCCGCAAGATCCTCGTTTGATGAAAGTGCAAGCGACACTTTTGAATCAATGACTAGTTACTATGATTTGAAAATACTACAAATGTCTACCGCGGGAATGGATGAAGAAGATACACAATTTCTTCAAGCGAAGAAAGCGGCGATTCGGGCCAAGCTTCGAAGTGGAAATTGAAGCGTTTCGTATTTGTCTTTAATAAATAGGAATTGTAATGTTTTATTTATTTATTTATGAATTGTAATTGTAATGTTTTTTTTTTAGGAATTGTAATGTTTAATTTTTATTTTAATGGAAGTTATTTCTATTTATGGTAATTTTTATAATTATAATTATATTCATTTATGTTATATTTAAAATCATAAAAATAATAATAAAAATATAAACTGACATGCCTAACTGACAGAGGTCACCACTTCTCACTTTTTCTGACTCAGCAAGTCAGGCCTGACATGCCAAGTGACCTCAGTCACCACTCCCAGTACTCTTAAATGATTTTAGAATTTGAAATAGAATTAGTATTATTAAATAAATATTTCTAAATTTATATTTCTATATATATATATATATATATATATATATATACACTTTACAAAATGATAAAATATAATATTAACCTTGATATGAAACGTTTTGATAATACTATTATATATATATATATATATATATATATATATATATATATATATATATATATATATATATATATATATATATGTATATGTATGTATAAATATAGCGAAACGATGATTTAAAGAAGCAAATGATTAAAACACTTAAATGATTAAGTTACACTTCCAGTGATATAGTTTATTGGTGAATTAAGTCTAGTTATTAATAAAGGTACAAGTCGAGAAAGGTAAAGTGCAAGTTTTCTTAGCGCACGAAAGGACGTTCCAAAAACCGGAACCGAGACGTTAGTCAAGAGGCAACGTACAAGTCATCGGAACTAAAAGTTACGAGTTAACTATGCACGTGAATATAATATAATATATATATAATTATATAAATTAAATATATTATATATTAAATAAATATATAAACCGTCGGCAGCCTCAAATGATTGAAGGGTGAGCTGGATTGGTGCACTTCGCGATCGCGAAGGCCACACCCACACAAACCCCGCGATCGCGGAGGTCGAGGGTCCAGAAACGGGGCTATAAAGCTCGATCGTTCTGCTTGTTTGATTCAATCTCAATCTCTATAGATAATACATACTCCGTAATATATTTATTTTATTTATATTATTATTATTATTATTATTATTATTATTATTATTAAAATTAATATTATTATTAAGCGTATTATTATTATTAGTAGTATTAGTATTATTATCATTTATACATAAAATACTACGACGAAGTTCTGCTCGCATGTTTTAAAATGGGTCTTTCGAGAGGGATAGAGCTAAGGAAATTATGGGTTATAGCTAAGGAGGTCATGGGTATGATTCGGGGGTATAGCTCTTGAGGTCAATATAGTGTTTATCATCTCCGTTGCGTCTACGTACTTTTCTACAATATTGAACCTCAATATTGATACGTTTGTGAATCCGAGGCCAACCCTGCACTTCAGTGCCGTCATATGCATAATTGCTACGAAATACAGTATCATGAATTTCATTTGCTCCCTTTTTAAATGCTTTTGCAATATATATTTTTGGGACTGGGAATACATGCGCTGATTTTATAAATGTTTGACGAAATAGACACAAGTAATCGAAACTATATTCTATGTTGGATTATCTAGCCGAATATCTCCCCTTTAGCTTGGTAGCCTAAGAATTTGGGAACAGTACCCCTAATTGACGAGAATCCTAAAGATATATCTATGGACCTTGACATGTCCCATTCTGGAATTTGGAATGCTTTAGTACTTCGATTTATATATACTGATTGCGGCGGCCGATATATAGCATACTGATTGCGATCGTATGCGGGAAATATTCTATATGCATCCTTGTTAGTCGGTTACCAGGTGTTCAACATACGAATGATTTTTAAACACTTGCGAGTGTATGATTATTGAAGAAATGAAATCTTGTGGTCTATTAAAATATGGAAATGATTGATTACGATAAACTAATGAACTCACCAACCTTTTGGTTGACACTTTTAAGCATGTTTATTCTCAGGTATGAAAGAAATCTTCCGCTGTGCATTTGCTCATTTTAAAGATATTACTTGGAGTCATTCATGGCATATTTCAAAAGACGTTGCATTCAAATCATTTGAGTTCAAAAAGATTGATGATAGATGAATGACAGATTAGTCAATTAGATTTGGAAAACATGATAATATCATTGGTATGCATATTTGTAAACTTTCGTTGAAATGAAAGTTTGTCTTTTAAAAAGAATGCAGTGTTTGTAAAATGTATCATATAGAGGTCAAATACCTCGCAATGTAACCATATGTTATTGTATTCGTCCTTATGAATTAGGACGGGTCGTCTCATTACTCTCACAACTATACAACACTTCTTTTTGGTGATCAGTTAAAAATTGCTATAAATTTTATCTTGTTAGTGATTATTTTTGGTTATATATTAGTGGTATAATCTTGCAACTTATTGCAAATTTTATGTCTTGATGACAATTCTAGTATGTTTCACCATTTATGATCTATCTGAGTCAGTTTTTTGTTTATCATGTAGTTGCTTATATCAAACTGACTTACTTTGTTATTGTTGATTGCTAATGGCAATAAATTTGAACTTATAGAATTGGAGGATGCTGATTCAGATGTCGATAAGTTTGGGCATTTATTGGTAAGGTCAACCTCTCTGTTATTTACTTAATGTTATTAACTTTGCTTGCTGTTTGTGTTTGTCCACCACGACTGCTCAACCAACTGCTAAATCATGGGTTCGAATCCCATTTCCTCCGGAAGTTTAGTTGAAGTCGTGATGGCTGAATCAACTGCTGCTCTTTGTGCTGTTCAGATTACAGAAGTGTATGGGAAAACTATTCAACATCAAGAACATTTATGTTAGAGAAACTATCATTTCGTCGAGTAGGCCAGTGAAACCCGAATGGTCCAATTAATGATGTTGCCTTTAATACTTTTCAACTAGGTTGAAGGAAAGTCGATACATATAGATCTTTCTATCTATCCGAGAGCCTAAATGTAGATGACTACACATTCTGGATTTCAAAAGGTGAACATGACTCCTTATATGGCTCACATCAGGCCTTACCTAACATGCTTGATCATAGTTATGGTTAGTTTTTATTTATTTATTTATTTATTTATTTTTTTACAAAAATAACATCTTTGTTGATTGCAGTTAGTATGTACATTAGATTAGATGTATTTCAAATCTTTTTATGTATAATTTCTCATTTTCAGTTTCTGAATGGTGTCAGGCTTTATAACTATTCACAGACTGAAATATTTAAATTAGAAGTGGCAAGAAGGATGGGTGGGTAACAATTTAATATGTGTGTGTGTTCAAATATGTTTTTTTTAAATTGCAGGTCAAAACGTGTTTGGGTTGAAACAGGTTATTTTCTCACATTGAAACATGTGAGAGTGGGTCCACCTAGAAATACTTGTGTCCGTTCCTAAAATTCATTTATAATCTAAATAACTGAACAAACACTACGATGTTAGATGACCCAAATCAACCCATTGATACGTAAATGGGTCAAAATCGCCACCTTTAATGTAAATGCACTTTCTTTAACTGAACTATAACTTTGGATAAAATTATTAATTTTCTAGCATTTTATGTAATTGCAGGTGGTGCATTAAATTTATACTGCGACCAGATGATGTGCTTACACTTTGGGAAGTCTAGTGGCGATCGAGATCAGTGCATTAATCCTAAAGGTCTTGCAAGTTTTCTAGGTTTTTTACTTTTTAGAATCACTCATTGCACCAAATATTGAACACGATCATGAATTTCATTGGCCCACCACTCCTAACACAAGGTCTATACTCAATACGAGCATTCCTTTTCTTGTTCTTATTTGCTTTTACATTATATTCTTATTAGTAGTTTGCAGTTGATTCCATTGTTGTTTTTAGGTATATACTATAAAAGAGATTTGATCGAGGGTCATATGGAGAAGTTTGGGTGACTTTTCATTGGAATTATCTACAATGAGCCAATGATTCGGATACAAGTGTCAAAAACAACACTTTCTCATTTAATACCACTTATCTTGGTGGTGACGGAACAACTTCGTAAAGACGCACATCCGAAACCAACTTTAGTTCTGGTGTTCCTAGGGATAAAGTTTTCATTTTGAAGCTTATAATGGTAAGCCACTTAATATGTTTATTTTATTTCACCAAGTTGGAGCATGATGGACTGTAATTTCCTTTTTTTTCCTCCCTTGTATAATTTATATGGTTTCACAATAATGACATATGACATATGACCAACTGTAACAGGTAGAAAAGGGCAATATGGTCTACTTAAGTGGTCTACGAGAAAAATATTTTGGTGAACTCTTTTTAAAGGCTTCGGCATATACGAGAAGTACAATGTCAGTGAAGGAATCAGTTGCTTTATAATTAGATACATCGCTAAAAAGGGAAAGAAAACAAAGGGTCGTTTATGAAGAAGGCCCTAAGCATATTGCAAGATATATTGAGTCTTTTGAGTCAAGGTCAAATGAGATATGGCTTTTGATTCGTCACGAAGGTATATCGTTATCGTAGCTTTTGTATACGATGACATAGGAACAACAAATGATGATCATCTGAAACATGTTCGTATATTGCATCCTTCAAAATGGTGGCATTGGTTGAAAATGACAAACGCAGGGCAAGAGGAAATGTGGAAACTTATATGGCAGTTGGTTTGTTTGCTAATTATCTCTACAACTTTATGTACTCATCAATAGAGGTGTAAATTTGACCCTTTTACTTATGTATGGGTCGATTATCAGTTGTGTGATATTTGACAGTTCAAATGAGTAAAGTTAATTTTTTGGTGTAAACAAAAACGGGTCAAATGTGTAAACAAAAGTGTTTGTATTTTCTACCTGAATTGAAAAGTTATCACTCATCGTCTCATCTGACTCTAAAATCATCGTTTTAAGCCACTAGACCGCCTTTTGGGACCATGACCCATCTACTTTTCAACCCATTAGTACTATGTCATATTTTAGTATGGATCAAACAAAAAAATTCGATTATGATACTGAATAGTGGATATTTTGCATAAATGGTGGAACTTAAAAGAAGACGGTGTGATTGCAAATTATAGAATGCGCAAAAAGAAGAAAAACTTTGCAATATCTGATGTTGTTGGTGTGCAGCGGGGTGTATACAAAATACTTATTAATTTTAGCAGGAAATACTATTAAATACGATACATTTTTACACAAGATATTTATTTATTTAGAGAACGGATATACTTAAACCTTGCTACAACACTTATAGGCAGTGTACCTAATCGTACAGTAGTGTAGTTTTTAGTAAGTCCGGTTCGTTCCACAGGGAAAATCTTTTTTAAACAAAGCTTAACGCTATATTAGTTTACTTTTATAAAAATACAAATATATATATATATAAGTAATATTATTATTATAAAGGGGGGTTTTTACCGTTTAATGACCGATTTGTCGATTTTAAAACTTTAGTCGCAGTTAAAACCAAATGTAAAATATTAAAAATGAATACAAGACTTAAATTAAAGCATAAAGTAAATAACGATAATGAAATTGCGAATAATAAAAGTGCGATAAAATAAACTTGCGATAATTAAAAAGTACGATAATTAAAAGTGCAATTAAATACAATAATAATAAAAATGCGATATTTAGAAGTGCAATTAAATATAAAATAAAGGAAATTAAATATGAAATAAAAGAATTATGCTTATTTAAACTTCAGTAATCATGATGTTTGACGTGTTGATTTTAGTTTTATGCCCATGGGTTAATTGTCCTTTGTCCTGGATTATTTAATATGTCCGTCTGGTTTTTGTCCATAACAGTCCATCAGTCATAAATATAAAGTGCGAGTGTCCTCATCAAATTATTCTTATACCCGAAGTTAAATATTCCAACTAATTGGGGATTCGAATTGTAACAAGGTTTTAATACTTTGTTTAATGAATACACCAGGTTATCAACTGCGTGTAAACCAAGGTTTTACTACTTTGTTAGCAATTACACCAATTACCCTTGAATGTAATTTCACCCCTGTTTTAATTATTCTAGTGGCTATTAATCCATTCCCGTGTCCGGTTAAATGAACAATTATTCGTACATATAAATATCCCGCCCATCGTGTCCGATCGAGTGTATATGGTAATTTATAAGGACGCCCAATTGTAAATCTTTATATTAACATTAACAAACTATCATTTAGTTAAACAAATATAAAGCCCATTAATAGCCCATAGTCTAATTTCCACAAGTGTCGTTCTTTTGTCCAAACCCCAATTATGGTACAAAGCCCAATTACCCAATTTTAGTAATTAGCCCAACATCATGATTACTTCGTTTTAAATAAGCATAATAATAACTTAGCTACGAGACATTAATGTAAAAAGGTTGAACATAACTTACAATGATTAAAAATAGCGTAGCGTTACACGGACAGAATTTCGACTTACACCCTTACAATATTCGCTAACATACCCTTATTATTAGAATTATAATTAAAATTAAAATATAAATTATAAATATATATATATATTTTACGTATGAATGAGGAGAAAAAAGATGATGAAAATGATCAGAATTCGGTTTGCTTTATAGGGAGTTTCAAAACTGGGGGCTCCGCGACTCGCGGCCTTTTTGGCCTTCAAACTCCGCGAGTCGCGGAGTTTACTTTTACAGCTCAGAGGAGTTTGGCTCTTTGTTTACCGACGGTTTATAATATATATATAATATATATATAATTAATATAATTAATTATATATTATATTATATTTATGTGCATAGTTGACTTGTAATTTTTAGTCCGTTGCGTCGAGCGTTGAGAGTTGACTCATGTCCCGGTTCCGGATTTTCGAACGTCCTTGCGTACAATTTTATATTTTGTACTTTGCGTTTTGAATCTTGTACTCTTGTAATTTCGAGACGTTTCTTATCAATAATTGGAACCTCTTTGATTGTCTTTTGTACTTTTGAGCTTTTTGGTCGTTTGCGTCTTCAATTCGTCGAATCTGTCTTTTGTCTTCACCTTTTATTATTTAAACGAATATCACTTGTAAATAGAACAATTGCAACTAAAAGCTTGTCTTTCTTGAGGAATAATGCTATGAAATATATGTTCGTTTTTAGCATTATCAAATATTCCCACACTTGAGCGTTGCTTGTCCTCAACCAATATCGTCTTGAAATACTAGAATCACTTCTTTATTCTTCACACTTTGTACATCAGTGATTTCTATACGGCGGTATAAACAATGGTAGTAACGATATGGTTTACAGTCCCACATGACTATAAAAAATTAGATCCATTAAGGAAATTGGATCTTTATGAAAACATTTGATCTTTTGAAAATTAAATCGAGTTTTTACCCTAGATAAGTTTTCCGGAATAACCCTTTACCGGTGTTTGCAAAATATTTTTGTGGGTTTGGTGGGTTTCAGATTTGAAAATTTTAGCTCAAAACTTATGGTTTTGTGTCACCCACTTGCTAACCTTGTATTTGGAAAGCAACACGTCCAGTTTACTTGTCCCGTATATTACCTTTCGGTAAACTACCGTCCGATTGTAAAGGAAAGCGTTGAACAAGCAACTGTTAAGGCAATGTCCCCTGCATTCTTTTAATTATGGTCTATAACGTGTCGGACGCAATTACTATCCTTGGTAGGAGCAATAGTAAAGCTCACCCTTATGATTTTTCGGTATGGCACAAGGTCCTGTCTTTTACCACTATGCAACCACCATTCTTACGGTTGACACCCGATTTAGTTCAGGTGACCTAATGAATTCCAGGTGAATTCCTAGGATTTTACGTTCAATGGTAATGAACGCATTGAAAATAGG
Source organism: Rutidosis leptorrhynchoides (assembly GCF_046630445.1). Classification (NCBI taxonomy): domain Eukaryota; kingdom Viridiplantae; phylum Streptophyta; class Magnoliopsida; order Asterales; family Asteraceae; genus Rutidosis; species Rutidosis leptorrhynchoides. Next base: position 549,647,578 of record NC_092334.1, read on the forward strand.
GTTTTCAGAAAACAAATCGGTTTGTAATTTTGATCAAAAATATTTTCTCGTTCAAGCTCGAGTTTAGATATCATTGAATTCCATGAGTTTGAATTCTCAATCTTTAAGGTCAATCTCAAGGATTGAGTAATATCAGTCTTAAAAGCTGATTTTTAATCTTTAAGGAGATTATCCTTTCTGGGGATCTGATTCATTAGTCTTATCCAGCTAATTTGCATGGTGCCCCCCCATTGTATGAGATAAATCCTTCTCATGGTTAGGATAAATCTGACCACTTGGCGACCCTGTTTAATGCTGAGGTCCGTGGATTTCCTGCTAATTTTAGTGATGACTTTTCTAGATTTTTCGTCAACCTACAGCTGGTCTGGACGACAACTTCATGACCTAAATCAAGAAGCGCGTGTCTTTTTCGGAAGACTTTACTTCCTTTTAATGATGGAATTGATTCATCGTGTAGATCCATCTCTTCTTTTCTTTTATCGGGTAAAACAGTTTAGTTTAGTCCAAAGCAAAAGTATTTTCAGTTATTTGTTACAGATATATGTGACATATGTTTAAGATAACTTGGTAAATTTTTCCACACTTGGCTTTTATTTTCCTTTTTATCGTTCTCTATTCCATTTTAAATGAATTTTAACATTTTAGTTTGTTTCTTAATTTATGTCCTTTCCGAGGTAACAATAATTTCGGTGTTAAAACCTAGTTTTATCGTTCATAAATATGTATAAACATGATTTTGAGTTCATTTATTTGAAAATTTTGAAATTTTTTTACTAGAATTGGGTAGTCAGTATATAAGACCAGGGCTGTTCTTTATTATCAGAGAGCACTAGATTCTAATACAACTACTGCTTTACTAGTATTTTTAATGGTAACCAAGTGTATAAAGTAAAAATTTTTAAAATCCGAAAGAATTTAACCCTTCCCACACTTAAGATCTTGCAATGCCCTCATTTGCAAGAAATCAGTAATAATTTAAATTATTGAGGGTGATTTGTGTGAAAATGATTAAATTTTTACCAAAGTTTCTAAATATATTGGCGTTTGTTTGCTGAATGATAAATGGTGCACATCATTTGTTCATTCCGTCTTGTTGTTATTTCACATATATTTTGCATCTTGTCGTCAAAATTAGTTGCTTTTGCTGAACTTAATGCCAGTCTTTGAAAATGCGTTGTTTTACCCTGTTGTGTACATAAGATAAACTGCAAACATATATACATATTTTTGAAGTTTGGTATATTACCCCACATTCAAAAATTATTAAAATCTAAGAATAAAAGTTAGATAATTATAAAAATGATTACAATATTAACAAAAGTATTAAACGTATCAATAATTACAAATTACAAAAAAAAAATTAATTATACTAGGGATGATACTGGTACCAATAGGGGTTCCAGGCATAACCATAGGTGCTATAGAATGCTTCGGCAGGGTTATACGTAGGATATGGTGGCTGCATCTCTATAGACCAGGGAGGGAAGATGGGTTTCGGTGTAGGAATATAGTTTCTACCTATATGTTGGCAATGAGCTATGATTTGGTTCTGATGAACTTGCCAATCTTTAAATGCTCTCTGTCTAGCATTTTCGTACTCCTGAGAAGCTATAAACCTCTGCATTTCTTACATCTCATTCCCCCCTCCTACATTACCTTGCTGTTGGTTTCTCTCTACCTGTGGATGTCTACCATGGTATTGTACTGCGGCGTTATTTCGCCTCTTCAAAACTTTCGCACCATGGTATACATTTAAACCTATAGTATCGAGGGGTTCCGGTTCTTCTACTAATAATCCCCCCCGACTTATATCCACACCGAGATATTCACCAATCAAAGTAATAAAAATACCACCTCCTATTATGCTATGCGGTCGCATCCCCCGAACCATAGCTGATAAATAATAACCCACACAATACGGTATACTTACAGCGCTTTGTGGGTCTCGAATACACATATGGTAAAACAAATCATGTTCATTTACTTTTTCCTTGTTTTTACCCCTTTGTGTAATCGAATTAGCTAAAAACCTATGAATCACTCTTAATTCGGCTCTATCTATATCCAAATAAGAGTAATTTCCCCCTTTGAAACGGTGATGGCTTGTCATTTTACTCCACACACCGTGTGTATCAAAATTTTCATCTATCTTTCTACCGTTTAGTATCAATCCTCTACAATCGGCAAACGCTAACTCCTCAGGCGTATATATACGTAAAGCCTGAGCCATGTCCAGTAAAGACATGTGGCGCATCGAACCGCCTAACAAAAATCTAATAAAAGAACGATCGGTTAAACTAGCTACCCGATCATTCAACTCTATACTACATAACAATTCTTCACACCATACTTTATATACAGGTCTACGCATGGTGAATAAACGTACCCAGTCATTAAAAGAAGAATTACCATACCTCTGTACAAGTAATTCCCTAATTGGCCCGGCCAATTCTACAGCTTCTAAGGGTCCCCATTCTATGACCCTCGGTACCTCAACAACCTTAGAATGAAGAGTATGCAAACCCCTTTGATATTTTGGATAATCTATCCAAAGTCTGTCAAATCTCAGGTTCGGGTGCAACTCTTCCAAGTGCATATCGGAAAAGGTCATGACTGGATGAGGTATATCCTGCTTGTAGTAGTTATCCACCTCCTGTTGTTCCACATTCTCAGCAGGAGCATTACGGGCTTGGGATGAAGATTCACCCCTTTCAGTCTGCAAAACACATCAAACACAAATTTTGTGCATCCAAATATGCATTAGTGTCAGCAAAATCATCAATCAAAATAATTACAATGACATTATCAATTTATATCAAACTTAAGCTTATTTTCATATTTTCATCAAATCTACACTTTTTCAAATAAGCATATACGAAAATGTTTGCCAAGTTCATAAGTATTCAACTCAAATAACATGTCAAAATAATCATTACTAGCAATTAAACAAGTCTCAAATGGCATTATCTTTCAAAAATCAAGTTCATGAATTTTAGACTTGAAAAAGTCCACTTTAATTCTCAAAATCATGTTTAGGCTCAAAGTTTGGATCATTTAACTACCTAGACATGTTACACTACTCAATTTAGCAACAATTCATGACAAAAATCGGCCATAACCTGTTTATATCAAAAAGCCCCAAATTTTCTCAAGAACACAAACCCTAGATTACTCAAAATTTGAAGTTTAAGGCTTCTAATCATGTCAAACAGCATCAATCTAGGTTATACAAGCATAATACATAAACAATTTAAGCCTAATTACACTAACAAGCATCAAAATCAAATTGGGGAAAAAATTGCTCAAGAACACTAATTTCGGATTTAATGGTGTTTAGGTGTAGAAATTTACCGTTTTTCTTGAGTAATTCCTAGATAGCATCCTTCTCAACATGATTTTAGCAAAAAATTTGGTGATTAACGGTTAAAAATTGTGATTTTGGGGTGTATTTTTCGGGTTTTTCGTGGGTTATTTCGCAGTTATTTTCTGTTTTGGGGGTGTGGACTGATCAGTTTGTGCGTTTTATTTTTTTTCTGTAAATTGGTCCTCCCGCGACTCGCGGTGAATAACCCTTCAAACTCCGCGAGTCGCGGAGTTTGAAATTTTTTTTTTTTTTATAATCATTAACTTATAAAACAATTAAGTACTTAATTTTAAAATTTCGTTTCCTTTGTTATTTAGGACGAGGTCGTTTCGGATCGATGTCCTAGTCCGTCCCTCGACAAAATTTTAAAATTTGTCTTTTTGTAGCGATTGTTTTAAAAGCTAAGATTTTTGGGTTTTTTTAATGTTTTTGGCATACTTTAATTCAATAAGATTAAAAATAATGATAATAAAAGTTCTCGTCCCTCCCTCGGGTAAAGCAATTTCGGTTCAAAGACCTAGTCTTCAACTTACGACGAATTTAAAAATCATATTTTTAACTTAATGAGATAAAGTAAATTTTTGTTTTTAAATTCACACAACTTAAATATAAAATTCAAAATTAATATTAAAAATTCACACCAAACTTAAAATTTGAAATGCATAAAATTAAAAATTCATATTTTAAAAATTAAAAGTTCACACCAAACTTATATTAATTTTTCAAATATTTACAATTTTAAATATATTGTTTTTACAAAGTTTACAATATTAATTTAAGATTTAAATATTAATTTTAAAAACATGGTAAAAATAAAATTAAAAATCTTTTTGGCTTTTTATCCCACTTTAATCAATCAAATATTATCAAAAATATGCGCCCCTCTTTTCGGTAGAGTAATTTCGGTTCCAAGACCTAATTTAACTCATGACGAATTTTTGAAATATTTTGAGTTGATTGTTTAAAGATATTTATACCTTAAGAATAAACGTTAAATTTCGCAGTGATGTAATAAATTTTTGAATGATATCAATAATTTCGGTCGCCAAACCTAATTTTATTCAATACCAATTTAATACTTTTTAGCGAACAAATTAGCGTTTATTATCAAAAGGTTAAAAATAAAAATAAAAATAAAAACTGTACAGACATACCTGTGAAATAGATTTCTTAGTTATATGATCTATCCCATTCATAAGATAGTCGGTTTAATCATGGCTACATAGGCGTAACCTCGAGCATTCAGTGTCTTTTCTTCTAAACATATGAACGGTCCGTCTCTGCATAAAGTAACAAATTCGGTATTTGAATAGGTTTGATTATTTGAACATTTACCTCCATGTGACCATTTTTCGCATTTGTGACATCTTTCTAGGTGTCGTGCTCTTCTTTTCGCTGTGGATTTTGATTTTCCTTTACCAAATTGTAACTTATTATCTTCGCATCTGGATTCTTTTCTAACTCCGTCCATTCTTTCTCTGATTACTGATACTATTTCACTCGGTAGTATGTCATTATTTCTTTTAGTGATCAAAGCGTGTAGCATTAGACCATGGTTTAGTTCACAGGCAGTCTTCATTTTGTAAAAACCTAAAAAAATAAAAATTCAGAATGGGGGGAGAAGACTAGTTCTTTAGGGTCTGCTAGGGAAAGACCATTCGGGTTCCATTTTCGAGAACTACACGAAAACAGACAATCTAACTCTAACAGAAATACATATTATCCTTTAAAGACTTGATTCTCCCCACACTTAGTTAGCTGTGGTGTCGAAATTGTGATTAACTTCGTTGTCGACTTCCATTGGACCATGTATGTAATGTTTAACTCTGTGACCATTAACTTTAAATTCAATCCCATTTGAATTTATTAATTCTATCGTTCCGTATGGGAAAACTCTTTTGACTATAAATGGTCCAGACTATCTTGATTTCAATTTTCCTGGAAATAGCTTGAATCGTGAATTGAAAAGAAGAACTCTGTCTCCTTCTTTAAATTCTTTTGAACTTCTGATTCTTTTATCATGCCATTTCTTCGTTCTTTCTTTATAGATTAACGAATTTTCGTATGCTTCATGTCTTAATTCTTCTAATTCGTTTAGTTGACTTAATCGTAGACGTCCGGCTTCATGTAAATCAAGATTACATGTTTTCAAAGCCCAAAATGCTTTGTGTTCAATTTCTACTGGAAGATGACATGCTTTTCCATAAACAAGTCTAAAAGGTGTGGTTCCAATTGGAGTTTTGTAGGCTGTTCTAAAAGCCCAGAGTGCATCCTCCAATTTAATGGACCATTCCTTCGGATTTAATCCTACGGTTTTCTCTAGAATACGTTTTAAAGCTCGGTTGGTATTTTCAACTTGTCCACTTGTTTGTGGATGATATGCGGTGGAGATTTTATGAGTTACTCCATATCTTTTAAGAACTTTCTCAAGTTGATTATTACAGAAATGAGTACCCCGATCACTTATCAAAGCTTTCGGTGTTCCAAACCTTACAAAAAGACGTTTTAAAAAGTTGACTATAACTCGAGCATCGTTAGTTGGGAGAGCTTGTGCTTCCGCCCATTTAGATACATAATCAATGGCTACGAGTATATATAGATTATTATGAGATTTTGGAAATGGACCCATAAAGTCAATACCCCAAATGTCAAATACTTCACATACTTGGATGACATTTTGTGGCATTTCATCACGTTGACTTATTTTTCCGGCCCTTTGACATGCATCACAGGATTTGCAAAGAAGGTGTGCGTCTTTGTAAATTGTAGGCCAATAAAATCCAGCATCATAAACTTTTCTTGCTGTTAGTTGAGGCCCATAATGCCCTCCTGTTGGTCCTGTGTGACAATGGTTTAATATTTTACTAGCTTCATCTCCAAATACACATCGGCGTATTATTCCATCGGGACAACTTTTAAACAGATGTGGATCTTCCCAAAAATAGTGTTTTATATCACTGAAGAATTTCTTTCGTCTTTGGTACGTTAATCCTTTTTCAAGGAATCCACAAACTAAGTAGTTTGCATAGTCTGCAAACCATGGGATTTCTTTATAATCTATCTTCAATAGATATTCATCAGGAAAGTTGTCTTTTATGGCCGATTCATTTAGAACTTCTAACTCAGGATTTTCAAGATGAGAAAGATGATCAGCGGCGAGATTTTCTGCTCCTCTTTTATCTCGGATTTCAATATCAAACTCTTGTAAGAGTAAGATCCAACGGATTAATCTTGGTTTAGCATCTTGTTTTGAAAATAGGTATCTAAGAGCAGAATGGTCGGTATAGACCACCGTTTTTGCTAGAACGAGATATGATCGAAATTTGTCAAAAGCAAAGACAATAGCAAGGAGTTCTTTTTCAGTAGTTGTATAGTTCGTTTGTGCTCCTTGTAATATCTTACTAGCATAATATATAGGTTGAAATCGTTTTTCAATCCTTTGTCCTAAAACGGCTCCCATTGCAAAATCACTTGCATCGCACATTAGTTCAAATGGTAGATTCTAATTTGGTGTTATCATGATCAGTGCATTAGTGAGTTTCTCTTTAAGAATATTAAAAGATTTGATACACTCATCTGAAAAGATGAATGGCGCATCCTTTTCTAGGAGTTTATTCATAGGAGTGGCAATTTTAGAAAAATCTTTTATGAAACGTCGGTAAAAACCGGCATGCCCTAAAAAACTCCTAACTCCTCTAACATTGGTGGGATGTGGAAGTTTAGCAATTACATCTACTTTAGCTCTATCCACTTCAATTCCTTCTTTTGAAATTTTATGTCCAAGAACGATGCCTTCTTTAACCATGAAATGGCATTTCTCCCAATTAAGTACTAGATTTGATTGTTCGCATCTAATTAGCATTCGTTCAAGATTAACTAGACATGATTCAAATGTATCACCGAAGACTGAAAAGTCATCCATGAAAACTTCCATGCATTCTTCTATCATGTCATGAAAAATCGCCATCATACACCTTTGAAAGGTTGCAGGGGCGTTACAAAGTCCAAATGGCATGCGTTTGTAAGCAAAAGTACCATAAGGGCACGTGAATGTGGTTTTCTCTTGGTCCTCGGGTGCTATTGGAATTTGAAAATATCCGGAAAATCCATCTAGAAAACAATAGTAACTATTTCCGGCTAATCTTTCCAACATTTGATCTATGAAAGGTAAGGGAAAGTGATCTTTTCTGGTGGCATCATTTAATTTTCTATAATCAATACACACACGCCATCCTGTTACAGTCCTAGTAGGAATAAGCTCATTTTTCTCATTTGTAATGACAGTCATGCCACCCTTCTTACGCACGCATTGAACTGGGCTTACCCATGGACTATCAGAGATTGGATAAATTAGACCTGCGTCTAGCAGTTTAATAATCTCTTTCTTAACTACATCTTGCATATTAGGATTTAGTCTTCGTTGGCGTTGCACATACGTTTTATGATCTTCTTCCATAAAGATTTTATGTGTGCAATACGAAGGACTTATTCCTTTAATATCATGAATCTTCCATGCAATGGCTGGTTTATGAGCTTTCAACACAGAAATGAGTTGTGATTTCTCATTTTCAGTAAGAGAAGACGATATTATTACAGGTAATTCAGATTCACCATGTAAATAAGCGTATTCCAAATGGTTTGGAAGTGGCTTTAACTCTAATTTCGGAGGTTCTTCTATCGATGATTTGTATCGATATCTGTCTTCTTCTTTTAGTATTTGAATTTCTTCTGTTGTTGGTTCATATCCATTAGCTATAAGTGTAGCTAACATTTCAGCTTCATCAATTGCTTCATTACCTTCTCCTAAAGAACATTCTCCTGTTCCTTGTAATTCTGGAAATTCTTCTAACAATTCTGCATGTGCATCTATAGTTTGAATATAATAACATGTATCATCTGCAGATTGTGGTTGTTGCATTGCTCTATCAACTGAAAAGGTAACACTCTCATCCTCTATACTTAGGGTCAGTTTCTTACCGAACACGTCTATCATTGCTTTAGCCGTGTTTAAGAATGGTCTTCCTAATATGAGAGGAACTTGAGAATCTTCTTCCATGTCCAAAACAACAAAATCTACTGGAAATACTAAAGTACCAACTTTAACTAGCATGTTCTCCATTATCCCTCTAGGATATTTTATTGATCTATCGGCTAGTTGTATGCTTATTCTTGTTGGTTTCAATTCTCCAAGGTCTAGTTTAGTGTATAGTGAATACGGCATTAGATTTATACTAGCACCTAAGTCTGCCAATGCTTCTATTGAACTAAGACTACCCAGAAAACATGAAATTGTGAAACTTCCTGGATCAGATAGTTTTTCTGGTATCTTATTCAACAGCACTGCTGAACAATTAGCATTCATAGTAACAGCCGAGAGTTCTTCCATTTTCTTTCTATTTGAGATTAGATCTTTCAAGAATTTAGCATATCTAGGCATTCCTGAAATCACATCAATGAAAGGAAGATTTACATTTATCTGTTTAAACATATCCAAGAATTTGGACTGCTCGGCTTCAAGTTTCTCTTTCTTCATTTTACTCGGGTAAGGAAGTGGTGGTTGATATGGTTTAACATAAGGTTTATCCTTAACTGTGTTATCTTCATTAACCTTTTCAACTACCGGTTCTTTTTCCTTATCTTGATCAGGTTGTGGTTCTTGTGGAGTAGGAATGGCTTCATCAGAAGTTACAGTTATTTCAGGTGGTTTAAGTGTTGTACCACTTCTTGTGGTAATAGCTTTAGCTGTTTCATTCCGGGGGTTAGCATTTGTATCACTAGGTAGACTTCCCAGTTTTCTTTCACCTATTAACCTTGCTAGGTTACTTACTTCTTGTTCCAGATTTTGAATAGAAGCTTGTTGATTTCTAAATGCTTGAGCATTTTGTTCATTGGTTTGTTTCTGAGATGTGAAAAACTGCGTTTGAGTTTCAACTAGCTTCGTCATCATATCTTCTAAATTTGGCTTTTTATCATCGGTTTGTTGTGGTGGTTTGTTTTGAAAATTAGGTCTTTGCTGATTATAAGTATTATTGGATACTTGTTGATTGCTAGGACCTTGTTGGTTGTTGTATGGAATATTTCTGTTATAATTCTGGTTTTGATTGTAAATCGGTCTTGGCGGTTGATAATTATTCTGATAATTATTTCCAGGCCTTTGGTTTATGTATGAAATATTCTCTCTTTGTTCCATTGTTAATTCAATACTGAGACAATCTTTTGTCAAATGTGGTCCTCCACACTGCTCACAACTAATTCGTATTGAGTGAATATCTTTAGTCATCTTTTCCATTCGTCTCTCCACAGCATCTATCTTTGCGGAAATGGAATCTAAGTCATGGCTAGAATCGGCTCTAGCTGCTTTAGATGATCTAACGATATCTTTTTCTTGGTGCCACTCATGTGAGTGGGAAGCAGTATTATCAATAATTTTGTAAGCATCAGTTTCGGTTTTCTTCATAATAGAACCACCAGCTGCTATATCTATGTCTTTTCTTGTAGTGATGTCGCATCCTTGGTAGAATATTTGTACTATTTGACAGGTGTCTAAACCATGTTGCGGACATCCTCTTAACAACTTTCCATATCTAGTCCACGCCTCATATAGAGTTTCATTTGGTTTCTGTGTAAACGTAACAATTTCTGCTTGAAGTCTTACGGCTTTAGATGCAGGAAAGAATTGTTTAAGAAATTTGTCAACTAAAACGTCCCATGTATCGATCGCCCCTTCAGGTAACGATTCTAACCAATCTTTGGCTTCTCCCTTTAAAGTCCAGGGAAATAACATGAGATATATCTGTTCATCCTCCACTTCTCGGATTTTAAATAGTGTGCAGATTCTATTAAAGGTACGTAGATGTTCATTTGGATCTTCCTTCGGCGCACCACTAAATTGGCATTGATTAGTCACCATGTGTAGAATTTGTCCTTTGATTTCATAATCTGGTGCATTAATGTCTGGATGAGTAATTGCGTGACCTTGGCCAGTGCGTTTAGCTCTCATTCGGTCTTCCATACTTAAAGGTTCCAGATTTTCCATAATTGAATTTGTTGAATCGGAATCACTAGATGATTCTGATTTAATGGTTCGTTCCTCAACAATCTCTGTTTGAATGATTGGTGGTTCCGGAGGAATTGTTAGTGGTTCAGGATCTACGAACCGTTCCTGAATATTCTCCGGATTCTCAATTGTGAGGTCGGGTTCAAAAAATGGATTATCGGAAATTTGAACTGAAGTACTTGGTCTACTGGATGACGATTCTAAAGAAAAATCAACGGCGGTTATATTTGCTAAATGTCTTGATCTAGTTACAGGTGGTGAACGTACAAAAGGTGGTGAACGTCTTGCTCGGTGCATTCACTGAATATCCTATTAGTTTTAAAAAGGAAAGAAAAATTATAACAAGTTATACAATCAATAGACTTTTCTGATTTTGCTCACGTTTCGAATAGCCAAAAGATGCAGCAGAGGGGCAGGATTCGTTTGGTCTCAATATAATTGAGGACTGTTTGGCTCCAATAACCCGGTCCACGTACAAATCCAACTATTACTACGAACCAGAAAATTTTGATGTCTATTAATTTAACCACTCAAAATAAATTTTCGTAATTTTAAGAAATTTAGATAAGAAGTAGAATAAAAATCTATGTCCTAAAACTAGAATAGCGAGAAATAAGAAAGAAAAAGAGTTCGTCGAAAAAGGTCGAAAAAGAAAAATGGTTGAAAAATAAAAGGTGACGGAAAAATAAAAGAAACTTATAAAAACTTAAAAATACTTGACTAACCTAACCTTATTACTACAACTAACTTAAAATTATAATCGCAAATTGATATTACTAATTGGAATGATAATTGATACATAGGTAAAAGTCGTCTAAAAATATTAAAGCTTACAGGAAAAACTATATCCCAAATGGAAATAACTTAAAAAGAAACTAAAACTTAAAAAGGCGTCGCAAAATTCTAAAGTACCTAAATCTTAGTCTAAAGAAAAAGCACTTAAGGAATTTTACGGCAAAGCCTAAAAATCTAGGAGTAAAAATAACTATAGCAAAAACTAAGTTTAAAATTAAATATGAGCGAAAAATACAAATATTACGTTAAAACGATTGAAAAGGGACAAAATATAAAAATATACAAAAAGTTATAAAAAGTACAATTTTTATAAAAATATTATTTTTATATTATTTATTTTATTAGACTATTAATTTTACAATTTAATTAAACTTAATAAACTAAAATATAAATTAAATAAAACTTAAATTAAACTAAAACTAATTATAATAATAATAATAATTAGGGTTTATAATAATAATTAATTAATAATTACTCCGTGATTAATTGCAGTAGGGTTTCTGTCGGTGTCAGAATTACTCCGCGAGTCGCGGTATTTCAAACAACAAACCCCGCGAGTCGCGGGGTTTCAAAATTCAACCCTGGAACAGTTTAAAACTCGACGTTTTTTTTTTTTTTTCTGTTTTTATATTTTCTGTTTATATTATCTTATTAAAATATTTATGTAATCTAAATAAAACTTATCTTTAATAACTAAGATAAAAATAAAATACTTTATAACAATAAAAAAAATAGATTTATATATATATATTTTTTTTCTTTTTTTTCGGTTTTTTTATATTTATAAAATATATTTATAAAATAAATTAAATAAAACTCATATTTTTACAAAATAAAACTTATATTTTTATAAACTAAAATAAAAATAAAGAAACTTATAAAACTTAAATATTTAACAAAATCTTAAAAATACTTATATTTTTGTTTTTCTTTTTATATTTTCGAATATTTAAAACATTTTTTTTTTATATTTTTATATTAGCGTTGCGCTTCCGGCATTTAGAAAGATTCCCCGGCAGCGGCGCCAAAAATACTTGGTGTGCAGCGGGGTGTATACAAAATACTTATTAATTTTAGCAGGAAATACTATTAAATACGATACATTTTTACACAAGATATTTATTTATTTAGAGAACGGATATACTTAAACCTTGCTACAACACTTATAGGCAGTGTACCTAATCGTACAGTAGTGTAGTTTTTAGTAAGTCCGGTTCGTTCCACAGGGAAAATCTTTTTTAAACAAAGCTTAACGCTATATTAGTTTACTTTTATAAAAATACAAATATATATATATATATATATATATAAGTAATATTATTATTATAAAGGGGGGTTTTTACCGTTTAATGACCGGTTTGTCGATTTTAAAACTTTAGTCGCAGTTAAAACCAAATGTAAAATATTAAAAATGAATACAAGACTTAAATTAAAGCATAAAGTAAATAACGATAATGAAATTGCGAATAATAAAAGTGCGATAAAATAAACTTGCGATAATTAAAAAGTACGATAATTAAAAGTGCAATTAAATACAATAATAATAAAAATGCGATATTTAGAAGTGCAATTAAATATAAAATAAAGAAAATTAAATATGAAATAAAAGAATTATGCTTATTTAAACTTCAGTAATCATGATGTTTGACGTGTTGATTTTAGTTTTATGCCCATGGGTTAATTGTCCTTTGCCCTGGATTATTTAATATGTCCGTCTGGTTTTTGTCCATAACAGTCCATCAGTCATAAATATAAAGTGCGAGTGTCCTCATCAAATTATTCTTATACCCGAAGTTAAATATTCCAACTAATTGGGGATTCGAATTGTAACAAGGTTTTAATACTTTGTTTAATGAATACACCAGGTTATCAACTGCGTGTAAACCAAGGTTTTACTACTTTGTTAGCAATTACACCAATTACCCTTGAATGTAATTTCACCCCTGTTTTAATTATTCTAGTGGCTATTAATCCATTCCCATGTCCGGTTAAATGAACAATTATTCGTACATATAAATACCCCGCCTATCGTGTCCGATCGAGTGTATATGGTAATTTATAAGGACGCCCAATTGTAAATATTTATATTAACATTAACAAACTATCATTTAGTTAAACAAATATAAAGCCCATTAATAGCCCATAGTCTAATTTCCACAAGTGTCGTTCTTTTGTCCAAACCCCAATTATGGTACAAAGCCCAATTACCCAATTTTAGTAATTAGCCCAACATCATGATTACTTCGTTTTAAATAAGCATAATAATAACTTAGCTACGAGACATTAATGTAAAAAGGTTGAACATAACTTACAATGATTAAAAATAGCGTAGCGTTACACGGACAGAATTTCGACTTACACCCTTACAATATTCGCTAACATACCCTTATTATTAGAATTATAATTAAAATTAAAATATAAATTATAAATATATATATATATTTTACGTATGAATGAGGAGAAAAAAGATGATGAAAATGATCAGAATTCGGTTTGCTTTATAGGGAGTTTCAAAACTGGGGGCTCCGCGACTCGCGGCCTTTTTGGCCTTCAAACTCCGCGAGTCATGGAGTTTGCTTTTACAGCTCAGAGGAGTTAAGCTCTTTGTTTACCGACGGTTTATAATATATATATAATATATATAATTAATATAATTAATTATATATTATATTATATTTATGTGCATAGTTGACTTGTAATTTTTAGCCCGTTGCGTCGAGCGTTGAGAGTTGACTCATGTCCCGGTTCCGGATTTTCGAACGTCCTTGCGTACAATTTTATATTTTGTACTTTGCGTTTTGAATCTTGTACTCTTGTAATTTCGAGACGTTTCTTATCAATAATTGGAACCTCTTTGATTGTCTTTTGTACTTTTGAGCTTTTTGGTCGTTTGCGTCTTCAATTCGTCGAATCTGTCTTTTGTCTTCACCTTTTATTATTTAAACGAATATCACTTGTAAATAGAACAATTGCAACTAAAAGCTTGTCTTTCTTGAGGAATAATGCTATGAAATATATGTTCGTTTTTAGCATTATCAAATATTCCCACACTTGAGCGTTGCTTGTCCTCAAGCAATATCGTCTTGAAATACTAGAATCACTTCTTTATTCTTCACACTTTGTACATCAGTGATTTCTATACGGCGGTATAAACAATGGTAGTAACGATATGGTTTACAGTCCCACATGACTATAAAAAATTAGATCCATTAAGGAAATTGGATCTTTATGAAAACATTTGATCTTTTGAAAATTAAATCTAGTTTTTACCCTAGATAAGTTTTCCGGAATAACCCTTTACCGGTGTTTGCAAAATATTTTTGTGGGTTTGGTGGGTTTCAGATTTGAAAATTTTAGCTCAAAACTTATGGTTTTGTGTCACCCACTTGCTAACCTTGTATTTGGAAAGCAACACGTCCAGTTTACTTGTCCCGTATATTACCTTTCGGTAAACTACCGTCCGATTGTAAAGGAAAGCGTTGAACAAGCAACTGTTAAGGCAATGTCCTCTGACATGCTTTTAATTATGGTCTATAACGTGTCTGATAATGCTAAAAACGAACATATATTTCATAGCATTATTCCTCAAGAAAGACAAGCTTTTAGTTGCAATTGTTCTATTTACAAGTGATATTCGTTTAAATAATAAAAGGTGAAGACAAAAGACAGATTCGACGATTTGAAGACGCAAACGACCAAAAAGCTCAAAAGAACAAAAGACAATCAAAGAGGTTCCAATTATTGATAAGAAACGTCTCGAAATTACAAAAGTACAAGATTCAAAACGCAAAGTACAAGATATTAAATTGTACGCGAGGACGTTCGAAAATCCGGAACCGGGACCAGAGTCAACTCTTAACGCTCGACGCAACGGACTAAAAATTACAAGTTAACTATGTATATAAATATAATATAATATATAATTAATTATATTAATTATATATATATTATATTTATATATATAAAACCGTCGGCAGAGAAACTCCAAGGGTGTGAGCTGTAAATACATCCTCCGCGACTCGCGGAGATTAAAGGGGATTTTGCCGCGAGTCGCGGAGCCCCAAATTTCAACTCTGGCTATAAAGCAAACCGAATTCTGATCAAATTTCATATTCTATTTCTCTCATCTCTCAATATATACGATATATATATATATATATATAATTTATATTTTAATTTTAATTTTAATTTTAATTCTAATAATAAGGGTATGTTAGCGAATGTTGTAAGGGTGTAAGTTGAAATTCTGTCCGTGTAACGCTACGCTATTTTTAATCATTGTAAGTTATGTTCAACCTTTTTATATTAATGTCTCGTAGCTAAGTTATTATTATGCTTATTTAAAATGAAGTAATCATGATGTTGGGCTAATTACTAAAATTGGGTAATTGGGCTTTGTACCATAATTGGGGTTTGGACAAAAGAACGACACTTGTGGAAATTAGACTATGGGCTATTAATGGGCTTTATATTTGTTTAACTAAATGAAAGTTTGTTAATGTTAATATAAAGATTTACAATTGGGCGTCCCTATAAATTACCATATACACTCGATCGGACACGATGGGCGGGGTATTTATATGTACGAATAATCGTTCATTTAACCGGACACGGGAATGGATTAATAGCCACTAGAATAATTAAAACAGGGGTGAAATTACATTCAAGGGTAATTGGTGTAATTGTTAACAAAGTAGTAAAACCTTGGTTTACACGCAGTCGATAACCTGGTGTATTCATTAAACAAAGTATTAAAACCTTGTTACAATTCGAATCCCCAATTAGTTGGAATATTTAACTTCGGGTATAATAATAATTTGACGAGGACACTCGCACTTTATATTTATGACTGATGGACTGTTATGGACAAAAACCAGACGGACATATTGAATAATCCAGGACAAAGGACAATTAACCCATGGGCATAAAACTAAAATCAACACGTCAAACATCATGATTACGGAAGTTTAAATAAGCATAATTCTTTTATTTCATATTTAATTTCCTTTATTTTATATTTAATTGCACTTCTAATTATCGCACTTTTATTTATTGTTATTTAATCGCACTTTTAATTATCGTACTTTTTAATTATCGCAAGTTTATTTTATCGCACTTTTATTATTCGAAATTTCATTATCGTTATTTACTTTACGCTTTAATTTAAGTCTTGTATTTATTTTATATTTTACATTAGGTTTTAACTGCGACTAAAGTCTTAAAATCGACAAACCGGTCATTAAACGGTAAAAACCCCCCTTTATAATAATAATATTACTTATATATATGTTTGTATTTTTATAAATGTAAACTAATATAGCGTTGATCTTTGTTTAAAGATTTCCCTGTGGAACGAACCGGACTTACTAAAAACTACACTACTTTACGATTAGGTACACTGCCTATAAGTGTTGTAGCAAGGTTTAAGTATATCCATTCTACAAATAAATAAATATCTTGTGTAAAATTGTATTGTATTTAATAGTTTTTCCTAGTAAAATATAAACTATTTTATATACACCTCGCATAACATCAAGTATTTTTGGCGCCGCTGCCGGGGAACTCTCTTAAACGCCGGAAGCGCAACGCTAATATAAAAAAAAAAAGATTTTTAGTTACTTTTATTAAAAGTCGTTTTTGTAAAAATACGATTTAAAAATTCGAAAATATAAAAAGAAAAACAAAAATATAAGTATTTTTAAGATTTTGTTAAATATTTAAGTTTTATAAGTTTCTTTATTTTTATTTTAGTTTATAAAAATATAAGTTTAATTTTAATATCTTTTATTTATATAAAAATTAAAAACAGAAAATAAAATAAAAAAATAAATAAAGAAAAACGCGTAAAAATTCAAACCTGTCAACTGAATTTCTGAACCCCGCGACTCGCGGGGTTTGAAGCATTAAATGCCGCGACTCGCAGAGCCTCTCTGACAGGCGACAAAAAACCCTAAATCTGCATTAATTACGGGTTATTTTTAATTATTATTATTATTTAAACCTAATTATGTATTATTATTATTATTAGTTTTATTTTTATTTTTACTTTTTATTTAATTTATATACTTTAGTTAAATTAGTTTTAATTAAATTGTAAAATTAATAGTTTTATAAAATAAATAATATAAAAATAATATTTTTATAAAAATTGTAATTTTTACAACTTTTTGTATATTTTTATATTTTGTCTTTTTTTAATCGTTGTAGCGTAATATTTGTATTTTTAGCTCATATTTAATTTTAAACTTAGTTTTTGCTATAGTTATTTTTACTCCTAGATTTTTAGGCTTTGCCGTAGAATTCCTTAAGTGCTTTTTCTTTAGACTAAGATTTAGGTGCTTTAGAATTTTGCGACGCCTTTTTAAGTTTTAGTTTCTTTTTAAGTTATTTCCATTTGGGATTTAGTTTTTCCTGTAAGCTTTAATATTTTTAGACCTTTTACTATGTACCAATTATCATTCCAATTAATAATTTCAATTTGCGATTATAATTTTAAGTTAGTTGTAGTAATAAGGTTAGGTTAGTCAAGTATTTTTAAGTTTTTATAAGTTTCTTTTATTTTTCCGTCACCTTTTATTTTTCAACCATTTTTTTTTTTTCTTCTTTTTCGACCTTTTGCGACGAACTCTTTTTCTCTCTTATTTCTCGCCATTCTAGTTTTTAGGACTTAGAATTTTTTCTACTTCTTATCTAAATTTCTTAAAATTACGAAAATTTATTTTAAGTGGTTAAATTGATAGACATCAAAATTTTCTGGTTCGTAGTAATAGTTGGATTTGTACGTGGACCGGGTTATTGGAGCCAAACAGTCCTCAATTATATTGAGACCAAACGAATCCTGCCCCTCTGCTGCATCTTTTGGCTATTCGAAACGTGGGCAAAATCAGAAAAGTCTATTGATTGGATAACTTATTATAATTTTTCTTTCCTTTTTAAAACTAATAGGATATTCAGTGAATGCACCGAGCAAGACGTTCATCACCTTTTGTACGTTCACCACCTGTAACTAGATCAAGACATCGTTTAACAAATATAACCGCCGTTGATTTTTCTTTAGAATCGTCATCCAGTCGACCAAGTACTTCAGTTCAAATTTCCGATAATCCATTTTTTGAACCTAACCTCACAATTGAGAATCCAGAGAATATTCAGGAACGGTTCATAGATCCTGAACCATTAAACTTTCCTCCGGAACCACCAATCATTCAAAAAGAGATTGTTGAGGAACGAACCATTAAATCAGAATCATCTAGTGATACCGATTCAACAAATTCAATTATGGAGAATCTGGAACCTTTAAGTATGGAAGACCGAATGAGAGCTAAACGCACTGGCCAAGGTCACGCAATTACTCATCCAGACATTAATGCGCCAGATTATGAAATCAAAGGACAAATTCTACACATGGTGACTAATCAATGCCAATTTAGTGGTACGCCGAAGGAAGATCCAAATGAACATCTACGTACCTTTAATAGGATTTGCACACTATTTAAAATACGAGAAGTGGAGGATGAACAGATATATCTCATGTTATTTCCCTGGACTTTAAAGGGAGAAGCCAAAGATTGGTTGGAATCGTTACCTGAAGGGGCGATTGATACATGGGATGTTTTAATTGACAAATTTCTTAAACAATTCTTTCCTGCATCTAAAGCCGTAAGACTTCAAGCAGAAATTGTTACGTTCACACAGAAACCAAATGAAACTCTATATGAGGCGTGGACAAGATATGGAAAGTTGTTAAGAGGATGTCCGCAACATGGTTTAGACACCTGTCAAATAGTACAAATATTCTACCAAGGATGCGACATCACTACAAGAAAAGACATAGATATAGCAGCTGGTGGTTCTATTATGAAGAAAACCGAAACTGATGCTTACAAAATTATTGATAACACTGCTTCCCACTCGCATGAGTGGCACCAAGAAAAAGATATCATTAGATCATCTAAAGCAGCTAGAGCCGATTCTAGCCATGACTTAGATTCCATTTCCGCAAAGATAGATGCTGTGGAGAGACGAATGGAAAAGATGACTAAGGATATTCACTCAATACGAATTAGTTGTGAGCAGTGTGGAGGACCACATTTGACAAAAGATTGTCTCATTATTGAATTAACAATGGAACAAAGAGAGAATATTTCATACATAAACCAAAGGCCTGGAAATAATTATCAGAATAATTATCAACCGCCAAGACCGATTTACAATCAAAACCAGAATTATAACCGAAATATTCCATACAACAACCAACAAGGTCCTAGCAATCAACAAGTATCCAATAATACTTACAATCAGCAAAGACCTAATTTTCAAAACAAACCACCACAACAAACCGATGATAAAAAGCCGAATTTAGAAGATATGATGACGAAGCTAGTTGAAACTCAAACACAGTTTTTCACATCTCAAAAACAAACCAATGAACAAAATGCTCAAGCATTTAGAAATCAACAAGCTTCTATTCAAAATCTGGAACAAGAAGTGAGTAACCTAGCAAGGTTAATAGGTGAAAGAAAACCGGGAAGTCTACCTAGTGATACAAATGCTAACCCCCGGAATGAAACAGCTAAAGCTATTACCACAAGAAGTGGTACAACACTTAAACCACCTGAAATACCTGTAACTTCTGATGAAACTATTCCTACTCCACAAGAACCACAACCTGATCAAGATAAGGAAAAAGAACCGGTAGTTGAGAAGGTTAATGAAGATAACACAGTTAAGGATAAACCTTATGTTAAACCATACCAACCACCACTTCCTTATCCGAGTAAAATGAAGAAAGAGAAACTTGAAGCCGAGCAATCCAAATTCTTGGATATGTTTAAACAGATAAATGTAAATATTCCTTTCATTGATGTAATTTCAGGAATGCCAAGATATGCTAAATTCTTGAAAGATCTAATCTCAAATAGAAAGAAAATGGAAGAACTCTCGGCTGTTACTATGAATGCTAATTGTTCAGCAGTGCTGTTGAATAAGATACCAGAAAAACTATCTGATCCAGGAAGTTTCACAATTCCATGTTTTCTGGGTAGTCTTAGTTCAATAGAAGCATTGGCAGACTTAGGTGCTAGTATAAATCTAATGCCGTATTCACTATACGCTAAACTAGACCTTGGAGAATTGAAACCAACCAGAATAAGCATACAACTAGCCGATAGATCAATAAAATATCCTAGAGGGATAATGGAGAACATGCTAGTTAAAGTTGGTACTTTAGTATTTCCAGTAGATTTTGTTGTTTTGGACATGGAAGAAGATTCTCAAGTTCCTCTCATATTAGGAAGACCATTCTTAAACACGGCTAAAGCAATGATAGACGTGTTCGGTAAGAAACTGACCCTAAGTATAGAGGATGAGAGTGTTACCTTTTCAGTTGATAGAGCAATGCAACAACCACAATCTGCAGATGATACATGTTATTATATTCAAACTATAGATGCACATGCAGAATTATTAGAAGAATTTCCAGAATTACAAGGAACAGGAGAATGTTCTTTAGGAGAAGGTAATGAACCAATTGATGAAGCTGAAATGTTAGCTACACTTATAGCTAATGGATATGAACCAACAACAGAAGAAATTCAAATGCTAAAAGAAGAAGACAGATATCGATATAAATCATCGATAGAAGAACCTCCGAAATTAGAGTTAAAGCCACTTCCAAACCATTTGGAATACGCTTATTTACATGGTGAATCTGAATTACCTGTAATAATATCGTCTTCTCTTACTGAAAATGAGAAATCACAGCTCATTTCTGTGTTGAAAGCTCATAAACCAGCCATTGCATGGAAGATTCATGATATTAAAGGAATAAGTCCTTCGTATTGCACACATAAAATCCTTATGGAAGAAGGTCATAAAACGTATGTGCAACGCCAACGAAGACTAAATCCTAATATGCAAGATGTAGTTAAGAAAGAGATTATTAAACTGCTAGATGCAGGTTTGATATATCCAATCTCTGATAGTCCATGGGTAAGCCCAGTTCAATGCGTACCTAAGAAGGGTGGCATGACTGTCATTATAAATGAGAAAAATGAGCTTATTCCTACTAGGACTGTAACAGGATGGCGTGTATGTATTGATTATAGAAAATTAAATGACGCCACCATAAAAGATCACTTTCCCTTACCTTTCATAGATCAAATGTTGGAAAGATTAGCCGGAAATAGTTACTATTGTTTTCTAGATGGATTTTCCGGATATTTTCAAATTCCAATAGCACCCGAAGATCAAGAGAAAACCACATTCACGTGCCCTTATGGTACTTTTGCTTACAAACGCATGCCATTTGGACTTTGCAACGCCCCTGCAACCTTTCAAAGGTGTATGATGGCGATTTTTCATGACATGATAGAAGAATGCATGGAAGTTTTCATGGATGACTTTTCAGTCTTCGGTGATACATTTAAATCATGTCTAGTTAATCTGGAACGAATGCTAATTAGATGCGAAAAATCAAATCTAGTACTTAATTGGGAGAAATGCCATTTCATGGTTAAAGAAGGCATCGTTCTTGGACATAAAATTTCAAAAGAAGGAATTGAAGTGGATAGAGCTAAAGTAGATGTAATTGCTAAACTTCCACATCCCACAAATGTTAGAGGAGTTAGGAGTTTTCTAGGGCATGCCGGTTTTTACCGACGTTTCATAAAAGATTTTTCTAAAATTGCCACTCCTATGAATAAACTCCTAGAAAAGGATGCGCCATTCATCTTTTCAGATGAATGTATCAAATCTTTTAATATTCTTAAAGAAAAACTCACTAATGCACCGATCATGATAACACCAAATTGGAATCTACCATTTGAACTAATGTGCGATGCAAGTGATTTTGCAATGGGAGCCGTTTTAGGACAAAGGATTGAAAAACGATTTCAAACTATATATTATGCTAGTAAGACATTACAAGGAGCACAAACGAACTATACAACTACTGAAAAAGAACTCCTTGCTATTGTCTTTGCTTTTGACAAATTTTGATCATATCTCGTTCTAGCAAAAACGGTGGTCTATACCGACCATTCTGCTCTTAGATACCTATTTTCAAAACAAGATGCTAAACCAAGATTAATCCGTTGGATCTTACTCTTACAAGAGTTTGATATTGAAATCCGAGATAAAAGAGGAGCAGAAAATCTCGCCGCTGATCATCTTTCTCGTCTTGAAAATCCTGAATTAGAAGTTCTAAATGAATCGGCCATACAAGACAACTTTCCTGATGAATATCTATTGAAGATAGATTATAAAGAAATCCCATGGTTTGCAGACTATGCAAACTACTTAGTTTGTGGATTCCTTGAAAAAGGATTATCGTACCAAAGACAAAAGAAATTCTTCAGTGATATAAAACACTATTTCTGGGAAGATCCACATCTGTTTAAAAGTTGTCCCGATGGAATAATACGCCGATGTGTATTTGGAGATGAAGCTAGTAAAATTTTAAACCATTGTCACACAGGACCAACAGGAGGGCATTATGGGCCTCAACTAACAGCAAGAAAAGTTTATGAAGCTGGATTCTATTGGCCTACAATTTACAAAGACGCACACCTTCTTTGCAAATCCTGTGATGCATGTCAAAGGGCCGGAAAAATAAGTCAACGTGATGAAATGCCACAAAATGTCATCCAAGTATGTGAAGTATTTGACATTTGGGGTATTGACTTTATGGGTCCATTTCCAAAATCTAATAATAATCTATATATACTCGTAGCCATTGATTATGTATCTAAATGGGCGGAAGCACAAGCTCTCCCAACTAACGATGCACGAGTTGTAGTCAACTTTTTAAAACGTCTTTTTGCAAGGTTTGGAACACCGAAAGCTTTAATAAGTGATCGGGGTACTCATTTCTGTAATAATCAACTTGAGAAAGTTCTTAAAAGATATGGAGTAACTCATAAAATCTCCACCGCATATCATCCACAAACAAGTGGACAAGTTGAAAATACCAACCGAGGTTTAAAACGTATTCTAGAGAAAACCGTAGGATCAAATTCGAAGGAATGGTCCATTAAATTGGAGGATGCACTCTGGGCTTTTAGAACAGCCTACAAAACTCCAATTGGAACCACACCTTTTAGACTTGTTTATGGAAAAGCATGTCATCTTCCAGTAGAAATTGAACACAAAGCATTTTGGGCTTTGAAGACATGTAATCTTGATTTACATGAAGCCGGACGTCTACGATTAAGTCAACTAAATGAATTAGAAGAATTAAGACATGAAGCATACGAAAATTCGTTAATCTATAAAGAAAGAATGAAGAAATGGCATGATAAAAGAATCAGAAGTTCAAAAGAATTTAAAGAAGGAGACAGAGTTCTTCTTTTCAATTCACGATTCAAGCTATTTCCTGGAAAATTGAAATCAAGATGGTCTGGACCATTCATAGTCAAAAGAGTTTTCCCATACGGAACGATAGAATTAATAAATTCAAATGGGATTGAATTTAAAGTTAATGGTCACAGAGTTAAACATTACATACATGGTCCGATGGAAGTCGACAATGAAGTTAATCATAATTTCGATACCACAGCTAACTAAGTGTGGGGAGAATCAAGTCTTTAAAGGATAATATGTATTTCTGTTAGAGTTAGATTGTCTGTTTTCGTGTAGTTCTCGAAAATGGAACACGTATGGTCTTTCCCTAGCAGACCCTAAAGAACTAGTCTTCTCCCCCCATTCCGAATTTTTATTTTTTTTAGGTTTTTACGAAATGAAGACTGCCTGTGAACTAAACCATGGTCTAATGCTACACGCTTTGATCACTAAACGTAATAATGACATACTACCGAGTGAATTAGTATCATTAATCAGAGAAAGAATGGACGGAGTTAGAAAAGAATCCAGATGCGAAGATAATAAGTTACAATTTGGTAAAGGAAAATCAAAATCCGCAGCGAAAAGAAGAGCACGACACCTAGAAAGATGTCACAAATGCGGAAAATGGTCACATGGAGGTAAATGTTCAATTAATCAAACCTATTCAAATACCGAATTTGTTACTTTATGCAGAGACGGACCGTTCATATGTTTAGAAGAAAAGACACTGAATGCTCGAGGTTACGCCTATGTAGCCATGGAAAACCAATTAAACCGACTATCTTATGAATGGAATAGATCATATAACTAAGAAATCTATTTCACAGGTATGTCTGTACAGTTTTTATTTTTATTTTTATTTTTAACCTTTTGATAATAAACGCTAATTTGTTCGCTAAAAAGTATTAAATTGGTATTAAATAAAATTAGGTTTGGCGACCGAAATTATTGATATCATTCAAAAATTTATTACATCACTGCGAAATTTAACGTTTATTCTTAAGGTATAAATATCTTTAATCAATCAACCCAAAATATTTCAAAAATTCGTCATGAGTTAAATTAGGTCTTGGAACCGAAATTACTTTACCGAAAAGAGGGGCGCATATTTTTTATAATATTTGATTGATTAAAGTGGGATAAAAAGACAAAAAGATTTTTAATTTTATTTTTACCATGTTTTTAATCTTAATATTTGAACCCTTTATAAATATTGTAAACTTTGTAATATCAATATTTTTAAAATTGTAAATATTTGAAAAATTAATATAAGTTTGATATGAATTTATTAAGTTGGTGTGAATTTTTAATTTTTAAAATATGAAATTTTAATTTTATGCATTTCAAATTTTAAGTTTGGTGTGAATTTTTAATTTTTAATTTTTAATTTTGAATTTTATATTTAAGTTGTGTGAATTTAAAAACAAAAATTTACTTTATCTCATTAAGTTAAGAATATGATTTTTAAAATTCGTCGTAAGTTGAAGACTAGGTCTTTGAACTGAAATTGCTTTACCCGAGGGAGGGACGAGAACTTTTATTATCATTATTTTTAATCTTATTGAATTAGAGTATGCCAAAAACATTGAAAAAACCCAAAAAAATCTTAGCTTTTAAAACAATCGCTACAAAAAGGCAAATTTTAAAATTTTGTCGAAGGACGGACTAGGACATCGATCCGAAACGACCTCGTCCTAAATAACAAGGGAAACAAAATTTTAAAATTAAATACTTAATTGTTTTATAAGTTAAAGATTATATAAAAAAAAAAAAAAAAAAAAAAAGAGAGCAAACTCCGCGACTCGCGGAGTTTGAAGTGAAAAACCTCCGCGACTCGCGGAGGGACCAATTTACAGAAAAAAAATATAACGCAAGAACTGATCAGTTTCACTCCCCCACACACAAAAACACTGCGAAAATACAGCTCGAAACTGCACCCGAAAAACACGAAAAACACCCCCAAAAATCCCAATTTTTAACCGTTAATCACCAAATTTTTTGCTAAAATCATGTTGAGAAGGATGCTATCTAAGAATTACTCAAGAAAAATGGTAAATTTCTACACCTAAACACCATTTAATTCGAAATTTGATGTTCTTGAGCTATTTTTTTCCCAATTTGATTTTGATGCTTTTTAGTGTAATTAGACTTAAATTGTTTATGTATTATGCTTGTATAACCTAGATTGATGTTGTTTAACATGATTAGAAGCCTTAAACTTCAAATTTTGAATAATCTAGGGTTTGTGTTCTTGAGCAATTTGGGGCTTTTTGATATAAACAGGTTATGGCCGATTTTTGTCATGAATTGTTGCTAAATTGAGTAGTGTAACATGTCTAGGTAGTTAAATGATCCAAACTTTGAGCCTAAACATGATTTTGAGAATTAAAGTGGACTTTTTCAAGTCCAAAATTCATGAACTTGATTTTTGAAAGATAATGCCATTTGAGACTTGTTTGATTGCTAGTAATGATTATTTTGACATGTTATTTGAGTTGAATGCTTATGAACTTGGCGAAAATTTTCGTATATGCTTATTTGAAAAAGTGTAGATTTGATAAAAATGTGAAAATGAGCTTAAGTTTGATATAAATTGATAATGTCATTGTAATTATTTTGATTGATGATTTTGCTGACACTAATGCATATTTGGATGCACAAAATTTGTGTTTGATGTGTTTTGCAGAATGAAAGGGGTGAATCTTCATCCCAAGCCCGCAATGCTCCTGCTGAGAATTTGGAACAACAGGAGGTGGATAACTACTACAAGCAGGATTTACCTCATCCAGTCATGACCTTTTCGGATATGCACTTGGAAGAATTGCACCCGAACCTGAGATTTGACAGACTTTGGATAGATTATCCAAAATATCAACGGGGTTTGCATACTCTTCACTCTAAGGTTGTTGAGGTACCGAGGGTCATAGAATGGGGACCCTTAGAAGCTGTAGAATTGGCCGGGCCAATTAGGGAATTACTTGTACAGAGGTATGGTAATTCTTCTTTTAATGACTGAATATGTTTATTCACCATACGCAGACCTGTATATAAAGTATGGTGTGAAGAATTGTTATGTAGTATAGAGTTGAATGATCGGGTAGCTAGTTTAACCGATCGTTCTTTTATTAGATTTTTATTAGGCGGTTCGATGCGCCACATGTCTTTACTGGACATGGCTCAGGCTTTACGTATATATACGCCTGAGGAGTTAGCGTCTGCCGATTGTAGAGGATTGATACTAAACGGTAGAAAGATAGATGAGAATTTTGATACACACGGTGTGTGGAGTCAAATGACAAGCCATCACCGTTTCAAAGGGGGAAACTACTCTTATTTGGATATAGATAGAGCCGAATTAAGAGTGATACATAGGTTTTTAGCTAATTCGATTACACAAAGGGGTAAGAACAAAGAAAAAGTAAATGAACAGGATTTGTTTTACCATATGTGTATTCGAGACCCACAAAGTGCTGTAAGTATACCATATTGTGTGGGTTATTATTTATCAGCTATGGTTCGGGGGATGCGACCACATAGCATAATAGGAGGTGGTATTTTTATTACTTTGATTGGTGAATATCTCGGTGTGGATATAAGTCGGGGGGGATTATTACTAGAAGAGCCGGAACCCCGCGATACTATAGGTTTAAATGTATACCATGGTGCGAAAGTTTTGAAGAGGCGAAATAACGCCGCAGTACGATACCATGGTAGACATCCACAGGTGGAGAGAAACCAGCAGCAAGGTAATGTAGGAGGGGGGAATGAGATGCAAGAAATGCATAGGTTTATAGCTTCTCAGGAATACGAAAATGCTAGACAGAGAGCATTTGAAGATTGGCAAGTTCATCAGAACCAGATCATAGCTCATTGCCAACATATAGGTAGAAACTATATTCCTACACCGAAACCCATCTTCCCTCCTTGGTCGATAGAGATGCAGCCACCATATCCTACGTATGACCCTGCCGAAGCATTCTATAGCACTTATGGTTATGCCTGGAACCCCTATTGGTACCAATATCATCCTTAGTTTACTTATTATTTTTTTTATTTTGTAATTTATAATTATTGATACATTTAATATTTTTGTTAATATTGTAATCATTTTTATAATTATCTAACTTTTATTCTTAGATTTTAATAATTTTTGAATGTGGGGTAATATACCAAACTTCAAAAATATGTATATATGTTTGCAGTTTATCTTATGTACACAACAGGGTAAAACAACGCATTTTCAAAGACTGGCATTAAGTTCAGCAAAAGCAACTAATTTTAACGACAAGATGCAAAATATATGTGAAATAACAACAAGACGGAATGAACAAATGATGTGCACCATTTATCATTCAGCAAACAAACGCCAATATATTTGGAAACTTTGGTAAAAATTTAATCATTTTCACACAAATCACCCTCAATAATTTAAATTGTTACTGATTTCTTGCAAATGAGGGCATTGCAAGATCTTAAGTGTGGGAAGGGGTTAAATTCTTTCGGATTTTAAATTTTTTTTACTTTATACACTTGGTTACCATTAAAAATACTAGTAAAGCAGTAGTTGTATTACAATCTAGTGCTCTCTGATAAAAAAGAACAGCCCTAGTCTTATATACTGACTACCCAATTCTAGTAAAATTTTTCAATTAAATGAATTCAAATCATGTTTATACATATTTATGAACGATAAAACTAGGTTTTAACACCGAAATTATTGTTATCTCAGAAAGAACATATATTAAGAAACAAACTAAAATGTCAAAATTCATTTAAAATGGAATAGAGGACGATAAAAAGGAGAATAAAAGCCAAGTGTGGGAAAATTTACCAAGTTATCTTAAACATATGTCACATATATCTGTAACAAATAACTGAAAATACTTTTGCTTTGGACTAAACTAAACTGTTTTACCCGATGAAAGAAAAGAAGAGATGGATCTACACGATGAATCAATTCCATCATTAAAAGGAAGTAAAGTCTTCCGAAAAAGAAACGCGCTTCTTGATTTAGGTCATGAAGTTGTCGTCCAGACCAGCTGTAGGTTGACGAAAAATCTAGAAAAGTCATCACTAAAATCAGCAGGAAATCCACGGACCTCAGCATTAAACAGGGTCGCCAAGTGGTCAGATTTATCCTAACCATGAGAAGGATTTATCTCGCATAATGGGGGGGCACCGTGCAAATTAGCTTGATAAGACTAATGAATCGAATCTCCAGAAAGGATAATCTCCTTAAAGATTAAAAATCAGCTTTTAAGACTGATATTACTCAATCCTAGAGATTGACCTTAAAGATTGAGAATTCAAACTCATGGAATTCAATGATATCTAAACTCGAGCTTGAACGAGAAAACATTTTGATCAAAATTAAAACCGATTTGTTTTCTGAAAACCCTATTTTCAATGCGTTCATTACCATTGAACGTAAAATCCTAGGAATTCACCTGGAATTCATAAGGTCACCTGAACTAAATCGGGTGTCAACCGTAAGAACGGTGGTTGCATAGCATGGTCAAAGACAGGACCTTGTGCCAGACCGAAAAATTATAAGGATGAGCTTTACTATTGCTCCTACCAAGGATAGTAATTGCGTCCGACACGTTATAGACCATAATTAAAAGCATGTCACGGGACATTGCCTTAACAGTTGCTTGTTCAACGCTTTCCTTTACAACCGGACGGTAGTTTACCGAAAGGTAATATACGGGACAAGTAAACTGGACGTGTTGCTTTCCAAATACAAGGTTAGCAAGTGGGTGACACAAAACCGCAAGTTTTGAGCTAAAATTTTCAAATCTGAAATCCACCAAACCCACAAATATATTTTGCAAACACCGGTAAAGGGTTATTCCGGAAAACTTATCTAGGGTAAAAACTAGATTTCAAAAGATCAAATGTTTTCATAAAGATCCAATTTCCTTAATGGATCTAAATTTTTATAGTCATGTGGGACTGTAAACCATATCGTTACTACCATTGTTTATACCGCCGTATAAAAATCACTGATGTACAAAGTGTGAAGAATAAAGAAGTGATTCTAGTATTTCAAGACGATATTGCTTGAGGACAAGCAACGCTCAAGTGTGGGAATATTTGATAATGCTAAAAATGAACATATATTTCATAGCATTATTCCTCAAGAAAGACAAGCTTTTAGTTGCAATTGTTCTATTTACAAGTGATATTCGTTTAAATAATAAAAGGTGAAGACAAAAGACAGATTCGACGATTTGAAGACGCAAACGACCAAAAAGCTCAAAAGAACAAAAGACAATCAAAGAGGTTCCAATTATTGATAAGAAACGTCTCGAAATTACAAAAGTACAAGATTCAAAACGCAAAGTAAAAGATATTAAATTGTACGCGAGGACGTTCGAAAATCCGGAACCGGGACCAGAGTCAACTCTTAACGCTCGACGCAACGGACTAAAAATTACAAGTTAACTATGTATATAAATATAATATAATATATAATTAATTATATTAATTATATATATATTATATTTATATATATAAAACCGTTGGCAGAGAAACTCCAAGGGTGTGAGCTGTAAATACATCCTCCGCGACTCGCGGAGATTAAAGGGGATTTTGCCGCGAGTCGCGGAGCCCCAAATTTCAACTCTGGCTATAAAGCAAACCGAATTCTGATCAAATTTCATATTCTATTTCTCTCATCTCTCAATATATACGATATATATATATATATATATAATTTATATTTTAATTTTAATTTTAATTTTAATTCTAATAATAAGGGTATGTTAGCGAATGTTGTAAGGGTGTAAGTCGAAATTCTGTCCGTGTAACGCTACGCTATTTTTAATCATTGTAAGTTATGTTCAACCTTTTTATATTAATGTCTCGTAGCTAAGTTATTATTATGCTTATTTAAAACGAAGTAATCATGATGTTGGGCTAATTACTAAAATTGGGTAATTGGGCTTTGTACCATAATTGGGGTTTGGACAAAAGAACGACACTTGTGGAAATTAGACTATGGGCTATTAATGGGCTTTATATTTGTTTAACTAAATGAAAGTTTGTTAATGTTAATATAAAGATTTACAATTGGGCGTCCCTATAAATTACCATATACACTCGATCGGACACGATGGGCGGGGTATTTATATGTACGAATAATCGTTCATTTAACCGGACACGGGAATGGATTAATAGCCACTAGAATAATTAAAACAGGGGTGAAATTACATTCAAGGGTAATTGGTGTAATTGTTAACAAAGTAGTAAAACCTTGGTTTACACGCAGTCGATAACCTGGTGTATTCATTAAACAAAGTATTAAAACCTTGTTACAATTCGAATCCCCAATTAGTTGGAATATTTAACTTCGGGTATAATAATAATTTGACGAGGACACTCGCACTTTATATTTATGACTGATGGACTGTTATGGACAAAAACCAGACGGACATATTGAATAATTCAGGACAAAGGACAATTAACCCATGGGCATAAAACTAAAATCAACACGTCAAACATCATGATTACGGAAGTTTAAATAAGCATAATTCTTTTATTTCATATTTAATTTCCTTTATTTTATATTTAATTGCACTTCTAATTATCGCACTTTTATTTATTGTTATTTAATCGCACTTTTAATTATCGTACTTTTTAATTATCGCAAGTTTATTTTATCGCACTTTTATTATTCGAAATTTCATTATCGTTATTTACTTTACGCTTTAATTTAAGTCTTGTATTTATTTTATATTTTACATTAGGTTTTAACTGCGACTAAAGTCTTAAAATCGACAAACCGGTCATTAAACGGTAAAAACCCCCCTTTATAATAATAATATTACTTATATATATGTTTGTATTTTTATAAAAGTAAACTAATATAGCGTTGAGCTTTGTTTAAAGATTTCCCTGTGGAACGAACCGGACTTACTAAAAACTACACTACTTTACGATTAGGTACACTGCCTATAAGTGTTGTAGCAAGGTTTAAGTATATCCATTCTATAAATAAATAAATATCTTGTGTAAAATTGTATCGTATTTAATAGTTTTTCCTAGTAAAATATAAACTATTTTATATACACCTCGCATAACATCAGTGTCGGACGCAATTACTATCCTTGGTAGGAGCAATAGTAAAGCTCACCCTTATGATTTTTCGGTATGGCACAAGGTCCTGTCTTTTACCACTATGCAACCACCGTTCTTAAGGTTGACACCCGATTTAGTTCAGGTGACCTAATGAATTCCAGGTGAATTCCTAGGATTTTACGTTCAATGGTAATGAACGCATTGAAAATAGGGTTTTCAGAAAACAAATCGGTTTGTAATTTTGATCAAAAATATTTTCTCGTTCAAGCTCGAGTTTAGATATCATTGAATTCCATGAGTTTGAATTCTCAATCTTTAAGGTCAATCTCAAGGATTGAGTAATATCAGTCTTAAAAGCTGATTTTTAATCTTTAAAGAGATTATCCTTTCTGGGGATCTGATTCATTAGTCTTATCCAGCTAATTTGCATGGTGCCTCCCCATTGTACGAGATAAATCCTTCTCATGGTTAGGATAAATCTGACCACTTGGCGACCCTGTTTAATGCTGAGGTCCGTGGATTTCCTGCTGATTTTAGTGATGACTTTTCTAGATTTTTCGTCAACCTACAGCTGGTCTGGACGACAACTTCATGACCTAAATCAAGAAGCGCGTGTCTTTTTCGGAAGACTTTACTTCCTTTTAATGATGGAATTGATTCATCGTGTAGATCCATCTCTTCTTTTCTTTTATCGGGTAAAACAGTTTAGTTTAGTCCAAAGCAAAAGTATTTTCAGTTATTTGTTACAGATATATGTGAGATATGTTTAAGATAACTTGGTAAATTTTCCCACACTTGGCTTTTATTTTCCTTTTTATCGTTCTCTATTCCATTTTAAATGAATTTTAACATTTTAGTTTGTTTCTTAATTTATGTCCTTTCCGAGGTAACAATAATTTCGGTGTTAAAACCTAGTTTTATCGTTCATAAATATGTATAAACATGAGTTTGAGTTCATTTAATTGAAAATTTTGAAAAATTTTACTAGAATTGGGTAGTCAGTATATAAGACCAGGGTTGTTCTTTATTATCAGAGAGCACTAGATTCTAATACAACTACTGCTTTACTAGTATTTTTAATGGTAACCAAGTGTATAAAGTAAAAATTTTTAAAATCCGAAAGAATTTAACCCCTTCCCACACTTAAGATCTTGCAATGCCCTCATTTGCAAGAAATCAGTAATAATTTAAATTATTGAGGGTGATTTGTGTGAAAATGATTAAATTTTTACCAAAGTTTCCAAATATATTGGCGTTTGTTTGCTGAATGATAAATGGTGCACATCATTTGTTCATTCCGTCTTGTTGTTATTTCACATATATTTTGCATCTTGTCGTCAAAATTAGTTGCTTTTGCTGAACTTAATGCCAGTCTTTGAAAATGCGTTGTTTTACCCTGTTGTGTACATAAGATAAACTGCAAACATATATACATATTTTTGAAGTTTGGTATATTACCCCACATTCAAAAATTATTAAAATCTAAGAATAAAAGTTAGATAATTATAAAAATGATTACAATATTAACAAAAGTATTAAACGTATCAATAATTACAAATTACAAAAAAAAAACTAATTATACTAGGGATGATACTGGTACCAATAGGGGTTCCAGGCATAACCATAGGTGCTATAGAATGCTTCGGCAGGGTTATACGTAGGATATGGTGGCTGCATCTCTATAGACCAGGGAGGGAAGATGGGTTTCGGTGTAGGAATATAGTTTCTACCTATATGTTGGCAATGAGCTATGATTTGATTCTGATGAACTTGCCAATCTTCAAATGCTCTCTGTCTAGCATTTTCGTACTCCTGAGAAGCTATAAACCTCTGCATTTCTTGCATCTCATTCCCCCCTCCTACATTACCTTGCTGTTGGTTTC
This sequence comes from Rutidosis leptorrhynchoides, assembly GCF_046630445.1. Classification (NCBI taxonomy): domain Eukaryota; kingdom Viridiplantae; phylum Streptophyta; class Magnoliopsida; order Asterales; family Asteraceae; genus Rutidosis; species Rutidosis leptorrhynchoides. The sequence goes on from NC_092334.1 coordinate 549,681,101, forward strand.
TCTCTACCTGTGGATGTCTACCATGGTATTGTACTGCGGCGTTATTTCGCCTCTTCAAAACTTTCGCACCATGGTATACATTTAAACCTATAGTATCGCGGGGTTCCGGTTCTTCTACTAATAATCCCCCCCGACTTATATCCACACCGAGATATTCACCAATCAAAGTAATAAAAATACCACCTCCTATTATGCTATGCGGTCGCATCCCCCGAACCATAGCTGATAAATAATAACCCACACAATACGGTATACTTACAGCGCTTTGTGGGTCTCGAATACACATATGGTAAAACAAATCCTGTTCATTTACTTTTTCCTTGTTTTTACCCCTTTGTGTAATCGAATTAGCTAAAAACCTATGAATCACTCTTAATTCGGCTCTATCTATATCCAAATAAGAGTAATTTCCCCCTTTAAAATGGTGATGGCTTGTCATTTGACTCCACACACCGTGTGTATCAAAATTTTCATCTATCTTTCTACCGTTTAGTATCAATCCTCTACAATCGGCAGACGCTAACTCCTCAGGCGTATATATACGTAAAGCCTGAGCCATGTCCAGTAAAGACATGTGGCGCATCGAACCGCCTAACAAAAATCTAATAAAAGAACGATCGGTTAAACTAGCTACCCGATCATTCAACTCTATACTACATAACAATTCTTCACACCATACTTTATATACAGGTCTACGCATGGTGAATAAACGTACCCAGTCATTAAAAGAAGAATTACCATACCTCTGTACAAGTAATTCCCTAATTGGCCCGGCCAATTCTACAGCTTCTAAGGGTCCCCATTCTATGACCCTCGGTACCTCAACAACCTTAGAATGAAGAGTATGCAAACCCCTTTGATATTTTGGATAATCTATCCAAAGTCTGTCAAATCTCAGGTTCGGGTGCAACTCTTCCAAGTGCATATCGAAAAAGGTCATGACTGGATGAGGTATATCCTGCTTGTAGTAGTTATCCACCTCCTGTTGTTCCACATTCTCAGCAGGAGCATTACGGGCTTGGGATGAAGATTCACCCCTTTCAGTCTGCAAAACACATCAAACACAAATTTTGTGCATCCAAATATGCATTAGTGTCAGCAAAATCATCAATCAAAATAATTACAATGACATTATCAATTTATATCAAACTTAAGCTTATTTTCATATTTTCATCAAATCTACACTTTTTCAAATAAGCATATACGAAAATGTTTGCCAAGTTCATAAGCATTCAACTCAAATAACATGTCAAAATAATCATTACTAGCAATTAAACAAGTCTCAAATGGCATTATCTTTCAAAAATCAAGTTCATGAATTTTAGACTTGAAAAATTCCACTTTAATTCTCAAAATCATGTTTAGGCTCAAAGTTTGGATCATTTAACTACCTAGACATGTTACACTACTCAATTTAGCAACAATTCATGACAAAAATCGGCCATAACCTGTTTATATCAAAAAGCCCCAAATTTGCTCAAGAACACAAACCCTAGATTACTCAAAATTTGAAGTTTAAGGCTTCTAATCATGTTAAACAGCATCAATCTAGGTTATACAAGCATAATACATAAACAATTTAAGCCTAATTACACTAACAAGCATTAAAATCAAATTGGGGAAAAAATTGCTCAAGAACACTAATTTCGGATTAAATGGTGTTTAGGTGTAGAAATTTACCGTTTTTCTTGAGTAATTCCTAGATAGCATCCTTCTCAATATGATTTTAGCAAAAAATTTGGTGATTAACGGTTAAAAATTGTGATTTTGGGGTGTATTTTTCGGGTTTTTCGTGGGTTATTTCGCAGTTATTTTCTGTTTTGGGGGTGTGGACTGATCAGTTTGTGCGTTTTATTTTTTTTCTGTAAATTGGTCCTCCCGCGACTCGCGGTGAATAACCCTTCAAACTCCGCGAGTCGCGGAGTTTGATATTTTTTTTTTTTTTTATAATCATTAACTTATAAAACAATTAAGTACTTAATTTTAAAATTTCGTTTCCTTTGTTATTTAGGACGAGGTCGTTTCGGATCGATGTCCTAGTCCGTCCCTCGACAAAATTTTAAAATTTGTCTTTTTGTAGCGATTGTTTTAAAAGCTAAGATTTTTGGGTTTTTTTTAATGTTTTTGGCATACTTTAATTCAATAAGATTAAAAATAATGATAATAAAAGTTCTCGTCCCTCCCTCGGGTAAAGCAATTTCGGTTCAAAGACCTAGTCTTCAACTTACGACGAATTTAAAAATCATATTTTTAACTTAATGAGATAAAGTAAATTTTTGTTTTTAAATTCACACAACTTAAATATAAAATTCAAAATTAATATTAAAAATTCACACCAAACTTAAAATTTGAAATGCATAAAATTAAAAATTCATATTTTAAAAATTAAAAGTTCACACCAAACTTATATTAATTTTTCAAATATTTACAATTTTAAATATATTGTTTTTACAAAGTTTACAATATTAATTTAAGATTTAAATATTAATTTTAAAAACATGGTAAAAATAAAATTAAAAATCTTTTTGGCTTTTTATCCCACTTTAATCAATCAAATATTATCAAAAATATGCGCCCCTCTTTTCGGTAAAGTAATTTCGGTTCCAAGACCTAATTTAACTCATGACGAATTTTTGAAATATTTTGGGTTGATTGTTTAAAGATATTTATACCTTAAGAATAAACGTTAAATTTCGCAGTGATGTAATAAATTTTTGAATGATATCAATAATTTCGGTCGCCAAACCTAATTTTATTCAATACCAATTTAATACTTTTTAGCGAACAAATTAGCGTTTATTATCAAAAGGTTAAAAATAAAAATAAAAATAAAAACTGTACAGACATACCTGTGAAATAGATTTCTTAGTTATATGATCTATCCCATTCATAAGATAGTCGGTTTAATTGGTTTTCCATGGCTACATAGGCGTAACCTCGAGCATTCAGTGTCTTTTCTTCTAAACATATGAACTGTCCGTCTCTGCATAAAGTAACAAATTCGGTATTTGAATAGGTTTGATTATTTGAACATTTACCTCCATGTGACCATTTTCCGCATTTGTGACATCTTTCTAGGTGTCGTGCTCTTCTTTTCGCTGCGGATTTTGATTTTCCTTTACCAAATTGTAACTTATTATCTTCGCATCTGGATTCTTTTCTAACTCCGTCCATTCTTTCTCTGATTACTGATACTATTTCACTCGGTAGTATGTCATTATTTCTTTTAGTGATCAAAGCGTGTAGCATTAGACCATGGTTTAGTTCACAGGCAGTCTTCATTTTGTAAAAACCTAAAAAAATAAAAATTCAGAATGGGGGGAGAAGACTAGTTCTTTAGGGTCTGCTAGGGAAAGACCATTCGGGTTCCATTTTCGAGAACTACACGAAAACAGACAATCTAACTCTAACAGAAATACATATTATCCTTTAAAGACTTGATTCTCCCCACACTTAGTTAGCTGTGGTGTCGAAATTGTGATTAACTTCGTTGTCGACTTCCATTGGACCATGTATGTAATGTTTAACTCTGTGACCATTAACTTTAAATTCAATCCCATTTGAATTTATTAATTCTATCGTTCCGTATGGGAAAACTCTTTTGACTATAAATGGTCCAGACTATCTTGATTTCAATTTTCCTGGAAATAGCTTGAATCGTGAATTGAAAAGAAGAACTCTGTCTCCTTCTTTAAATTCTTTTGAACTTCTGATTCTTTTATCATGCCATTTCTTCGTTCTTTCTTTATAGATTAACGAATTTTCGCATGCTTCATGTCTTAATTCTTCTAATTCATTTAGTTGACTTAATCGTAGACGTCCGGCTTCATGTAAATCAAGATTACATGTTTTCAAAGCCCAAAATGCTTTGTGTTCAATTTCTACTGGAAGATGACATGCTTTTCCATAAACAAGTCTAAAAGGTGTGGTTCCAATTGGAGTTTTGTAGGCTGTTCTAAAAGCCCAGAGTGCATCCTCCAATTTAATGGACCATTCCTTCAGATTTAATCCTACGGTTTTCTCCAGAATACGTTTTAAAGCTCGGTTGGTATTTTCAACTTGTCCACTTGTTTGTGGATGATATGCGGTGGAGATTTTATGAGTTACTCCATATCTTTTAAGAACTTTCTCAAGTTGATTATTACAGAAATGAGTACCCCGATCACTTATCAAAGCTTTCGGTGTTCCAAACCTTACAAAAAGACGTTTTAAAAAGTTGACTACAACTCGAGCATCGTTAGTTGGGAGAGCTTGTGCTTCCGCCCATTTAGATACATAATCAATGGCTACGAGTATATATAGATTATTATGAGATTTTGGAAATGGACCCATAAAGTCAATACCCCAAATGTCAAATACTTCACATACTTGGATGACATTTTGTGGCATTTCATCACGTTGACTTATTTTTCCGGCCCTTTGACATGCATCACAGGATTTGCAAAGAAGGTGTGCGTCTTTGTAAATTGTAGGCCAATAAAATCCAGCATCATAAACTTTTCTTGCTGTTAGTTGAGGCCCATAATGCCCTCCTGTTGGTCCTGTGTGACAATGGTTTAATATTTTATAGCTTCATCTCCAAATACACATCGGCGTATTATTCCATCGGGACAACTTTTAAACAGATGTGGATCTTCCCAAAAATAGTGTTTTATATCACTGAAGAATTTCTTTCGTCTTTGGTACGTTAATCCTTTTTCAAGGAATCCACAAACTAAGTAGTTTGCATAGTCTGCAAACCATGGGATTTCTTTATAATCTATCTTCAATAGATATTCATCAGGAAAGTTGTCTTTTATGGCCGATTCATTTAGAACTTCTAACTCAGGATTTTCAAGACGAGAAAGATGATCAGCGGCGAGATTTTCTGCTCCTCTTTTATCTCGAATTTCAATATCAAACTCTTGTAAGAGTAAGATCCAACGGATTAATCTTGGTTTAGCATCTTGTTTTGAAAATAGGTATCTAAGAGCAGAATGGTCGGTATAGACCACCGTTTTTGCTAGAACGAGATATGATCGAAATTTGTCAAAAGCAAAGACAATAGCAAGGAGTTCTTTTTCAGTAGTTGTATAGTTCGTTTATGCTCCTTGTAATGTCTTACTAGCATAATATATAGGTTGAAATCGTTTTTCAATCCTTTGTCCTAAAACGGCTCCCATTGTAAAAATCACTTGCATCGCACATTAGTTCAAATGGTAGATTCCAATTTGGTGTTATCATGATCGGCGCATTAGTGAGTTTCTCTTTAAGAATATTAAAAGATTTGATACACTCATCTGAAAAGATGAATGGCGCATCCTTTTCTAGGAGTTTATTCATAGGAGTGGCAATTTTAGAAAAATCTTTTATGAAACGTCGGTAAAAACCGGCATACCCTAAAAAACTCCTAACTCCTCTAACATTGGTGGGATGTGGAAGTTTAGCAATTACATCTACTTTAGCTCTATCCACTTCAATTCCTTCTTTTGAAATTTTATGTCCAAGAACGATGCCTTCTTTAACCATGAAATGGCATTTCTCCCAATTAAGTACTAGATTTGATTGTTCGCATCTAATTAGCATTCGTTCAAGATTAACTAGACATGATTCAAATGTATCACCGAAGACTGAAAAGTCATCCATGAAAACTTCCATGCATTCTTCTATCATGTCATGAAAAATCGCCATCATACACCTTTGAAAGGTTGCAGGGGCGTTACAAAGTCCAAATGGCATGCATTTGTAAGCAAAAGTACCATAAGGGCACGTGAATGTGGTTTTCTCTTGGTCCTCGGGTGCTATTGGAATTTGAAAATATCCGGAAAATCCATCTAGAAAACAATAGTAACTATTTCCGGCTAATCTTTCCAACATTTGATCTATGAAAGGTAAGGGAAAGTGATCTTTTCTGGTGGCGTCATTTAATTTTCTATAATCAATACACACACGCCATCCTGTTACAGTCCTAGTAGGAATAAGCTCATTTTTCTCATTTGTAATGACAGTCATGCCACCCTTCTTAGGCACGCATTGAACTGGGCTTACCCATGGACTATCAGAGATTGGATAAATTAGACCTGCGTCTAGCAGTTTAATAATCTCTTTCTTAACTACATCTTGCATATTAGGATTTAGTCTTCGTTGGCGTTGCACATACGTTTTATGATCTTCTTCCATAAAGATTTTATGTGTGCAATACGAAGGACTTATTCCTTTAATATCATGAATCTTCCATGCAATGGCTGGTTTATGAGCTTTCAACACAGAAATGAGTTGTGATTTCTCATTTTCAGTAAGAGAAGACGATATTATTACAGGTAATTTAGATTCACCATGTAAATAAGCGTATTCCAAATGGTTTAGAAGTGGCTTTAACTCTAATTTCGGAGGTTCTTCTATCGATGATTTGTATCGATATCTGTCTTCTTCTTTTAGTATTTGAATTTCTTCTATTGTTGGTTCATATCCATTAGCTATAAGTGTAGCTAACATTTCAGCTTCATCAATTGGTTCATTACCTTCTCCTAAAGAACATTCTCCTGTTCCTTGTAATTCTGGAAATTCTTCTAATAATTCTGCATGTGCATCTATAGTTTGAATATAATAACATGTATCATCTGCAGATTGTGGTTGTTGCATTGCTCTATCAACTGAAAAGGTAACACTCTCATCCTCTATACTTAGGGTCAGTTTCTTACCGAACACGTCTATCATTGCTTTAGCCGTGTTTAAGAATGGTCTTCCTAATATGAGAGGAACTTGAGAATCTTCTTCCATGAACAACAAAATCTACTGGAAATACTAAAGTACCAACTTTAACTAGCATGTTCTCCATTATCCCTCTAGGATATTTTATTGATCTATCGGCTAGTTGTATGCTTATTCTTGTTGGTTTCAATTCTCCAAGGTCTAGTTTAGTGTATAGTGAATACGGCATTAGATTTATACTAGCACCTAAGTCTGCCAATGCTTCTATTGAACTAAGACTACCCAGAAAACATGGAATTGTGAAACTTCCTGGATCAGATAGTTTTTCTGGTATCTTATTCAACAGTACTGCTGAACAATTAGCATTCATAGTAACAGCCGAGAGTTCTTCCATTTTCTTTCTATTTGAGATTAGATCTTTCAAGAATTTAGCATATCTAGGCATTCCTGAAATCACATCAATGAAAGGAAGATTTACATTTATCTGTTTAAACATATCCAAGAATTTGGACTGCTCGGCTTCAAGTTTCTCTTTCTTCATTTTACTCGGGTAAGGAAGTGGTGGTTGATATGGTTTAACATAAGGTTTATCCTTAACTGTGTTATCTTCATTAACCTTTTCAACTACCGGTTCTTTTTCCTTATCTTGATCAGGTTGTGGTTCTTGTGGAGTAGGAATGGCTTCATCAGAAGTTACAGTTATTTCAGGTGGTTTAAGTGTTGTACCACTTCTTGTGGTAATAGCTTTAGCTGTTTCATTCCGGGGGTTAGCATTTGTATCACTAGGTAGACTTCCCAGTTTTCTTTCACCTATTAACCTTGCTAGGTTACTTACTTCTTGTTCCAGATTTTGAATAGAAGCTTGTTGATTTCTAAATGCTTGAGCATTTTGTTCATTGGTTTGTTTCTGAGATGTGAAAAACTGCGTTTGAGTTTCAACTAGCTTCGTCATCATATCTTCTAAATTTGGCTTTTTATCATCGGTTTGTTGTGGTGGTTTGTTTTGAAAATTAGGTCTTTGCTGATTATAAGTATTATTGGATACTTGTTGATTGCTAGGACCTTGTTGGTTGTTGTATGGAATATTTCTGTTATAATTCTGGTTTTGATTGTAAATTGGTCTTGGCGGTTGATAATTATTCTGATAATTATTTCCAGGCCTTTGGTTTATGTATGAAATATTCTCTCTTTGTTCCATTGTTAATTCAATACTGAGACAATCTTTTGTCAAATGTGGTCCTCCACACTGCTCACAACTAATTCGTATTGAGTGAATATCTTTAGTCATCTTTTCCATTCGTCTCTCCACAGCATCTATCTTTGCGGAAATGAAATCTAAGTCATGGCTAGAATCGGCTCTAGCTGCTTTAGATGATCTAACGATATCTTTTTCTTGGTGCCACTCATGTGAGTGGGAAGCAGTATTATCAATAATTTTGTAAGCATCAGTTTCGGTTTTCTTCATAATAGAACCACCAGCTGCTATATCTATGTCTTTTCTTGTAGTGATGTCGCATCCTTGGTAGAATATTTGTACTATTTGACAGGTGTCTAAACCATGTTGCGGACATCCTCTTAACAACTTTCCATATCTAGTCCACGCCTCATATAGAGTTTCATTTGGTTTCTGTGTAAACGTAACAATTTCTGCTTGAAGTCTTACGGCTTTAGATGCAGGAAAGAATTGTTTAAGAAATTTGTCAACTAAAATGTCCCATGTATCGATCGCCCCTTCAGGTAACGATTCTAACCAATCTTTGGCTTCTCCCTTTAAAGTCCAGGGAAATAACATGAGATATATCTGTTCATCCTCCACTTCTCGGATTTTAAATAGTGTGCAGATTCTATTAAAGGTACGTAGATGTTCATTTGGATCTTCCTTCGGCGCACCACTAAATTGGCATTGATTAGTCACCATGTGTAGAATTTGTCCTTTGATTTCATAATCTGGCGCATTAATGTCTGGATGAGTAATTGCGTGACCTTGGCCAGTGCGTTTAGCTCTCATTCGGTCTTCCATACTTAAAGGTTCTAGATTTTCCATAATTGAATTTGTTGAATCGGAATCACTAGATGATTCTGATTTAATGGTTCGTTCCTCAACAATCTCTGTTTGAATGATTGGTGGTTCCGGAGGAATTGTTAGTGGTTCAGGATCTACGAACCGTTCCTGAATATTCTCCGGATTCTCAATTGTGAGGTCGGGTTCAAAAAATGGATTATCGGAAATTTGAACTGAAGTACTTGGTCTACTGGATGACGATTCTAAAGAAAAATCAACGGCGGTTATATTTGCTAAATGTCTTGATCTAGTTACAGGTGGTGAACGTACAAAAGGTGGTGAACGTCTTGCTCGGTGCATTCACTGAATATCCTATTAGTTTTAAAAAGGAAAGAAAAATTATAATAAGTTATACAATCAATAGACTTTTCTGATTTTGCCCACGTTTCGAATAGCCAAAAGATGCAGCAGAAGGGCAGGATTCGTTTGGTCTCAATATAATTGAGGACTGTTTGGCTCCAATAACCCGGTCCACGTACAAATCCAACTATTACTACGAACCAGAAAATTTTGATGTCTATTAATTTAACCACTCAAAATAAATTTTCGTAATTTTAAGAAATTTAGATAAGAAGTAGAATAAAAATCTATGTCCTAAAACTAGAATAGCGAGAAATAAGAAAGAAAAAGAGTTCGTCGAAAAAGGTCGAAAAAGAAAAATGGTTGAAAAATAAAAGGTGACGGAAAAATAAAAGAAACTTATAAAAACTTAAAAATACTTGACTAACCTAACCTTATTACTACAACTAACTTAAAATTATAATCGCAAATTGATATTACTAATTGGAATGATATTTGATACATAGGTAAAAGTCGTCTAAAAATATTAAAGCTTACAGGAAAAACTATATCCCAAATGGAAATAACTTAAAAAGAAACTAAAACTTAAAAAGGCGTCGCAAAATTCTAAAGTACCTAAATCTTAGTCTAAAGAAAAAGCACTTAAGGAATTTTACGGCAAAGCCTAAAAATCTAGGAGTAAAAATAACTATAGCAAAAACTAAGTTTAAAATTAAATATGAGCGAAAAATACAAATATTACGTTAAAACGATTGAAAAGGGACAAAATATAAAAATATACAAAAAGTTATAAAAAGTACAATTTTTATAAAAATATTATTTTTATATTATTTATTTTATTTGACTATTAATTTTACAATTTAATTAAACTTAATAAACTAAAATATAAATTAAATAAAACTTAAATTAAACTAAAACTAATTATAATACTAATAATAATTAGGGTTTATAATAATAATTAATTAATAATTACTCCGTGATTAATTGCAGTAGGGTTTCTGTCGGTGTCAGAATTACTCCGCGAGTCGCGGTATTTCAAACAACAAACCCCGCGAGTCGCGGGGTTTCAAAATTCAACCCTGGAACAGTTTAAAACTCGACGTTTTTTTTTTTTTTTTTCTGTTTTTATATTTTCTGTTTATATTATCTTATTAAAATATTTATGTAATCTAAATAAAACTTATCTTTAATAACTAAGATAAAAATAAAATACTTTATAACAATAAAAAAATAGATTTATATATATATATATTTTTTTTTCTTTTTTTTCGGTTTTTTTATATTTATAAAATATATTTATAAAATAAATTAAATAAAACTCATATTTTTACAAAATAAAACTTATATTTTTATAAACTAAAATAAAAATAAAGAAACTTATAAAACTTAAATATTTAACAAAATCTTAAAAATACTTATATTTTTGTTTTTCTTTTTATATTTTCGAATATTTAAAACGTTTTTTTTTTATATTTTTATATTAGCGTTGCGCTTCTGGCGTTTAGAAAGATTCCCCGGCAGCGGCGCCAAAAATACTTGGTGTGCAGCGGGGTGTATACAAAATACTTATTAATTTTAGCAGGAAATACTATTAAATACGATACATTTTTACACAAGATATTTATTTATTTAGAGAACGGATATACTTAAACCTTGCTACAACACTTATAGGCAGTGTACCTAATCGTACAGTAGTGTAGTTTTTAGTAAGTCCGGTTCGTTCCACAGAGAAAATCTTTTTTAAACAAAGCTTAACGCTATATTAGTTTACTTTTATAAAAATACAAATATATATATATATATAAGTAATATTATTATTATAAAGGGGGGTTTTTACCGTTTAATGACCGGTTTGTCGATTTTAAAACTTTAGTCGCAGTTAAAACCAAATGTAAAATATTAAAAATGAATACAAGACTTAAATTAAAGCATAAAGTAAATAACGATAATGAAATTGCGAATAATAAAAGTGCGATAAAATAAACTTGCGATAATTAAAAAGTACGATAATTAAAAGTGCAATTAAATACAATAATAATAAAAATGCGATATTTAGAAGTGCAATTAAATATAAAATAAAGGAAATTAAATATGAAATAAAAGAATTATGCTTATTTAAACTTCAGTAATCATGATGTTTGACGTGTTGATTTTAGTTTTATGCCCATGGGTTAATTGTCCTTTGTCCTGGATTATTTAATATGTCCGTCTGGTTTTTGTCCATAACAGTCCATCAGTCATAAATATAAAGTGCGAGTGTCCTCATCAAATTATTCTTATACCCGAAGTTAAATATTCCAACTAATTGGGGATTCGAATTGTAACAAGGTTTTAATACTTTGTTTAATGAATACACCAGGTTATCAACTGCGTGTAAACCAAGGTTTTACTACTTTGTTAGCAATTACACCAATTACCCTTGAATGTAATTTCACCCCTGTTTTAATTATTCTAGTGGCTATTAATCCATTCCCATGTCCGGTTAAATGAACAATTATTCGTACATATAAATACCCCGCCCATCGTGTCCGATCGAGTGTATATGGTAATTTATAAGGACGCCCAATTGTAAATCTTTATATTAACATTAACAAACTATCATTTAGTTAAACAAATATAAAGCCCATTAATAGCCCATAGTCTAATTTCCACAAGTGTCGTTCTTTTGTCCAAACCCCAATTATGGTACAAAGCCCAATTACCCAATTTTAGTAATTAGCCCAACATCATGATTACTTCGTTTTAAATAAGCATAATAATAACTTAGCTACGAGACATTAATGTAAAAAGGTTGAACATAACTTACAATGATTAAAAATAGCGTAGCGTTACACGGACAGAATTTCGACTTACACCCTTACAATATTCGCTAACATACCCTTATTATTAGAATTATAATTAAAATTAAAATATAAATTATAAATATATATATATATATATTTTACGTATGAATGAGGAGAAAAAAGATGATGAAAATGATCAGAATTCGGTTTGCTTTATAGGGAGTTTCAAAACTGGGGGCTCCGCGACTCGCGGCCTTTTTGGCCTTCAAACTCCGCGAGTCGCGGAGTTTGCTTTTACAGCTCAGAGGAGTTTGGCTCTTTGTTTACCGACGGTTTATAATATATATATAATATATATATATATAATTAATATAATTAATTATATATTATATTATATTTATGTGCATAGTTGACTTGTAATTTTTAGTCCGTTGCGTCGAGCGTTGAGAGTTGACTCATGTCCCGGTTCCGGATTTTCGAACGTCCTTGCGTACAATTTTATATTTTGTACTTTGCGTTTTGAATCTTGTACTCTTGTAATTTCGAGACGTTTCTTATCAATAATTGGAACCTCTTTGATTGTCTTTTGTACTTTTGAGCTTTTTGGTCGTTTGCGTCTTCAATTCGTCGAATCTGTCTTTTGTCTTCACCTTTTATTATTTAAACGAATATCACTTGTAAATAGAACAATTGCAACTAAAAGCTTGTCTTTCTTGAGGAATAATGCTATGAAATATATGTTCGTTTTTAGCATTATTAGTTGTTAAGACATTCGTGTAAATGGGTCGGGTTTGGATGAACCAAAGGAGAAGCGGTTGATCAATCACCCCTCTCATCGTCTCAAATTAATCAAATACAAATATGAAGATTAAAATCAATCAAACCTTTCAAATCACAACATCCGATGTTAACGCATTACACCTATGAATTCAACTGCAAATTTGAAATTAACCACTGTTTGGCGATGCTTACTACGGAAAGCTCAAACATAGGCCACACAACACCATGATTTCCGGCAAGCGTAAGCAAAAACTCATGAAAAAATGGAGCAGGGTAATTCTCTGTTTCTATGTTTATGTTTTGTGTATTGTATGGTAAATTATAGCTATATTTATATTGATTGTTAACAATAACAATCCCTTATTTTTCTAATTGGATTTGGATTCGGAATGGTTATCATATATTTCACATATCTTTTCCTTATTTCACGTACCACGTATCCTTTTTCTACTATAAATACCTCCATATTATTAAGATTTATTCACTCCAACACATAAGAAAAATTATAAAACAATACATACGAATAAATTGCTGAATCTATGAATTTACCCCACTTAACATGATTACCAAGGAACAAGACGACTGAAAAGTCAAAATCAAGGTCATCAATCAATGGATCAAGACAACGTATATGAAGTCAGACTCAATATTATCATATGAATTCATCCTTGTGGATTTGGAGGTAAGCAAATTCCATTCATATTTGCATTGTACACTATACTGATTATAATACACACTTAAATTAACATATACATCTCCTAATAAATATACTTTTGCTATGATTTATTTATGTTATATATTAATCAAATCTGTAGTCTGTATATTATGATGTATCATGTAATTATGATATAATTGTGTATGTTTTTAATTTAAAATATGTATCTGTTAATTATGATGTATTTATGCTATTAATTATTTAAAGTGTTTATAATATTTTTTTTTTTACTGTTTATGATGTATTTATGATATAATTGTTTATGGTGTATTTAAAAACTTGAATATTATGATATATTTATTTATGATATAATTGATTATGGTTTTATTTAGGGTTAGTGTTTAGATTTATAGTTTAGGGTTTAGATTTTTGGTTTAGGGTTTAGATTTAGGGTTTAGAGTTTAGGTGTAGGGTTTTGGGTTTAGATCTAGGGTTTAGGTTTAGGGTTTATGGTTTAGAGTCTAGAGTTTAGATTTTATATTTTAGGGCTTATGGTTTAGGGTTTAGGGTTAGGGTTTGGAGTTTTTAGGGTTTAGCTTAGGGTTTAGGGTTTAGATTTAGGGTGTAGAGTTTAGATTTAGAGTTTTGGGTTTAGATTTAAGGTTTAGGGTTTAGGTTAGAGTTTAGGGTTTAGATTTAGATTTAGGGTTTAGATTTTAGAGTTTAGAGTTTAGGTTTAGGGTTTAGGTTAGGGTTTAGGGTTTAGATTATAGAGTGTAGGGTTTTGGGTTAGGGTTTATGGTTTATGGTTTATGGTTTAGGGATTAGATTTAGAGTTTATATTTTAGGGTTTATATTTTAGGGCTTAGGGTTTAAAGTTTTCAGGGTTTAGGTTAGGGTTTAGGGTTTAGAGTTTAGGTTTTGAGTATTTAGGGTTTAAGTTAGAGTTTAGGGTTTAGGTCTTAGATTTAGGGTTTAGGGTTTAGATTTTAGGGTTTAGAGTTTAGGTTTAGTTTTGTACTGTTGTTCGTGTGTAGGTTTCTTCTTGAAAAAAATATGCATGAACATACTATACTTTATATACAGGTCTACGCATGGTGAATAAACGTACCCAGTCATTAAAAGAAGAATTACCATACCTCTGTACAAGTAATTCCCTAATTGGCCCGGCCAATTCTACAGCTTCTAAGGGTCCCCATTCTATGACCCTCGGTACCTCAACAACCTTAGAATGAAGAGTATGCAAACCCCTTTGATATTTTGGATAATCTATCCAAAGTCTGTCAAATCTCAGGTTCGGGTGCAACTCTTCCAAGTGCATATCGAAAAAGGTCATGACTGGATGAGGTATATCCTGCTTGTAGTAGTTATCCACCTCCTGTTGTTCCACATTCTCAGCAGGAGCATTACGGGCTTGGGATGAAGATTCACCCCTTTCAGTCTGCAAAACACATCAAACACAAATTTTGTGCATCCAAATATGCATTAGTGTCAGCAAAATCATCAATCAAAATAATTACAATGACATTATCAATTTATATCAAACTTAAGCTTATTTTCATATTTTCATCAAATCTACACTTTTTCAAATAAGCATATACGAAAATGTTTGCCAAGTTCATAAGCATTCAACTCAAATAACATGTCAAAATAATCATTACTAGCAATTAAACAAGTCTCAAATGGCATTATCTTTCAAAAATCAAGTTCATGAATTTTAGACTTGAAAAATTCCACTTTAATTCTCAAAATCATGTTTAGGCTCAAAGTTTGGATCATTTAACTACCTAGACATGTTACACTACTCAATTTAGCAACAATTCATGACAAAAATCGGCCATAACCTGTTTATATCAAAAAGCCCCAAATTTGCTCAAGAACACAAACCCTAGATTACTCAAAATTTGAAGTTTAAGGCTTCTAATCATGTTAAACAGCATCAATCTAGGTTATACAAGCATAATACATAAACAATTTAAGCCTAATTACACTAACAAGCATTAAAATCAAATTGGGGAAAAAATTGCTCAAGAACACTAATTTCGGATTAAATGGTGTTTAGGTGTAGAAATTTACCGTTTTTCTTGAGTAATTCCTAGATAGCATCCTTCTCAATATGATTTTAGCAAAAAATTTGGTGATTAACGGTTAAAAATTGTGATTTTGGGGTGTATTTTTCGGGTTTTTCGTGGGTTATTTCGCAGTTATTTTCTGTTTTGGGGGTGTGGACTGATCAGTTTGTGCGTTTTATTTTTTTTCTGTAAATTGGTCCTCCCGCGACTCGCGGTGAATAACCCTTCAAACTCCGCGAGTCGCGGAGTTTGATATTTTTTTTTTTTTTTATAATCATTAACTTATAAAACAATTAAGTACTTAATTTTAAAATTTCGTTTCCTTTGTTATTTAGGACGAGGTCGTTTCGGATCGATGTCCTAGTCCGTCCCTCGACAAAATTTTAAAATTTGTCTTTTTGTAGCGATTGTTTTAAAAGCTAAGATTTTTGGGTTTTTTTTAATATTTTTGGCATACTTTAATTCAATAAGATTAAAAATAATGATAATAAAAGTTCTCGTCCCTCCCTCGGGTAAAGCAATTTCGGTTCAAAGACCTAGTCTTCAACTTACGACGAATTTAAAAATCATATTTTTAACTTAATGAGATAAAGTAAATTTTTGTTTTTAAATTCACACAACTTAAATATAAAATTCAAAATTAATATTAAAAATTCACACCAAACTTAAAATTTGAAATGCATAAAATTAAAAATTCATATTTTAAAAATTAAAAGTTCACACCAAACTTATATTAATTTTTCAAATATTTACAATTTTAAATATATTGTTTTTACAAAGTTTACAATATTAATTTAAGATTTAAATATTAATTTTAAAAACATGGTAAAAATAAAATTAAAAATCTTTTTGGCTTTTTATCCCACTTTAATCAATCAAATATTATCAAAAATATGCGCCCCTCTTTTCGGTAAAGTAATTTCGGTTCCAAGACCTAATTTAACTCATGACGAATTTTTGAAATATTTTGGGTTGATTGTTTAAAGATATTTATACCTTAAGAATAAACGTTAAATTTCGCAGTGATGTAATAAATTTTTGAATGATATCAATAATTTCGGTCGCCAAACCTAATTTTATTCAATACCAATTTAATACTTTTTAGCGAACAAATTAGCGTTTATTATCAAAAGGTTAAAAATAAAAATAAAAATAAAAACTGTACAGACATACCTGTGAAATAGATTTCTTAGTTATATGATCTATCCCATTCATAAGATAGTCGGTTTAATTGGTTTTCCATGGCTACATAGGCGTAACCTCGAGCATTCAGTGTCTTTTCTTCTAAACATATGAACTGTCCGTCTCTGCATAAAGTAACAAATTCGGTATTTGAATAGGTTTGATTATTTGAACATTTACCTCCATGTGACCATTTTCCGCATTTGTGACATCTTTCTAGGTGTCGTGCTCTTCTTTTCGCTGCGGATTTTGATTTTCCTTTACCAAATTGTAACTTATTATCTTCGCATCTGGATTCTTTTCTAACTCCGTCCATTCTTTCTCTGATTACTGATACTATTTCACTCGGTAGTATGTCATTATTTCTTTTAGTGATCAAAGCGTGTAGCATTAGACCATGGTTTAGTTCACAGGCAGTCTTCATTTTGTAAAAACCTAAAAAAATAAAAATTCAGAATGGGGGGAGAAGACTAGTTCTTTAGGGTCTGCTAGGGAAAGACCATTCGGGTTCCATTTTCGAGAACTACACGAAAACAGACAATCTAACTCTAACAGAAATACATATTATCCTTTAAAGACTTGATTCTCCCCACACTTAGTTAGCTGTGGTGTCGAAATTGTGATTAACTTCGTTGTCGACTTCCATTGGACCATGTATGTAATGTTTAACTCTGTGACCATTAACTTTAAATTCAATCCCATTTGAATTTATTAATTCTATCGTTCCGTATGGGAAAACTCTTTTGACTATAAATGGTCCAGACTATCTTGATTTCAATTTTCCTGGAAATAGCTTGAATCGTGAATTGAAAAGAAGAACTCTGTCTCCTTCTTTAAATTCTTTTGAACTTCTGATTCTTTTATCATGCCATTTCTTCGTTCTTTCTTTATAGATTAACGAATTTTCGCATGCTTCATGTCTTAATTCTTCTAATTCATTTAGTTGACTTAATCGTAGACGTCCGGCTTCATGTAAATCAAGATTACATGTTTTCAAAGCCCAAAATGCTTTGTGTTCAATTTCTACTGGAAGATGACATGCTTTTCCATAAACAAGTCTAAAAGGTGTGGTTCCAATTGGAGTTTTGTAGGCTGTTCTAAAAGCCCAGAGTGCATCCTCCAATTTAATGGACCATTCCTTCAGATTTAATCCTACGGTTTTCTCCAGAATACGTTTTAAAGCTCGGTTGGTATTTTCAACTTGTCCACTTGTTTGTGGATGATATGCGGTGGAGATTTTATGAGTTACTCCATATCTTTTAAGAACTTTCTCAAGTTGATTATTACAGAAATGAGTACCCCGATCACTTATCAAAGCTTTCGGTGTTCCAAACCTTACAAAAAGACGTTTTAAAAAGTTGACTACAACTCGAGCATCGTTAGTTGGGAGAGCTTGTGCTTCCGCCCATTTAGATACATAATCAATGGCTACGAGTATATATAGATTATTATGAGATTTTGGAAATGGACCCATAAAGTCAATACCCCAAATGTCAAATACTTCACATACTTGGATGACATTTTGTGGCATTTCATCACGTTGACTTATTTTTCCGGCCCTTTGACATGCATCACAGGATTTGCAAAGAAGGTGTGCGTCTTTGTAAATTGTAGGCCAATAAAATCCAGCATCATAAACTTTTCTTGCTGTTAGTTGAGGCCCATAATGCCCTCCTGTTGGTCCTGTGTGACAATGGTTTAATATTTTATAGCTTCATCTCCAAATACACATCGGCGTATTATTCCATCGGGACAACTTTTAAACAGATGTGGATCTTCCCAAAAATAGTGTTTTATATCACTGAAGAATTTCTTTCGTCTTTGGTACGTTAATCCTTTTTCAAGGAATCCACAAACTAAGTAGTTTGCATAGTCTGCAAACCATGGGATTTCTTTATAATCTATCTTCAATAGATATTCATCAGGAAAGTTGTCTTTTATGGCCGATTCATTTAGAACTTCTAACTCAGGATTTTCAAGACGAGAAAGATGATCAGCGGCGAGATTTTCTGCTCCTCTTTTATCTCGAATTTCAATATCAAACTCTTGTAAGAGTAAGATCCAACGGATTAATCTTGGTTTAGCATCTTGTTTTGAAAATAGGTATCTAAGAGCAGAATGGTCGGTATAGACCACCGTTTTTGCTAGAACGAGATATGATCGAAATTTGTCAAAAGCAAAGACAATAGCAAGGAGTTCTTTTTCAGTAGTTGTATAGTTCGTTTATGCTCCTTGTAATGTCTTACTAGCATAATATATAGGTTGAAATCGTTTTTCAATCCTTTGTCCTAAAACGGCTCCCATTGTAAAAATCACTTGCATCGCACATTAGTTCAAATGGTAGATTCCAATTTGGTGTTATCATGATCGGCGCATTAGTGAGTTTCTCTTTAAGAATATTAAAAGATTTGATACACTCATCTGAAAAGATGAATGGCGCATCCTTTTCTAGGAGTTTATTCATAGGAGTGGCAATTTTAGAAAAATCTTTTATGAAACGTCGGTAAAAACCGGCATACCCTAAAAAACTCCTAACTCCTCTAACATTGGTGGGATGTGGAAGTTTAGCAATTACATCTACTTTAGCTCTATCCACTTCAATTCCTTCTTTTGAAATTTTATGTCCAAGAACGATGCCTTCTTTAACCATGAAATGGCATTTCTCCCAATTAAGTACTAGATTTGATTGTTCGCATCTAATTAGCATTCGTTCAAAGTAGGCCCGCCCCTACTTTGAACAGTCCGGCCCAGTTACAAACCCTAATACAAACCCTAATTCGAGTAATTGATATAAAGCCCTCATTCAATTCAATCCAATCTGCCGATTTCCGTCTACCATCTGTCTTGCTCCGGTACGCTCTTCTGAATTATATGATTTACTCCTGCTATAATAGTATTATTATTATTTATTATCTCATATCATATATAATATGAAATATGATTATTATTATTATTATTATTATTATATTTTATTGTATTGATGACTGTAGGGGTGTTCAAAACCGGATATCGGAAATTTCGGATATCCCAAAATCGGATATCCGAAATTTCGGACAGTGGATTTCGCTATCCGAAATCCGAATCCGAAATTTCGGATTTTCGGATTCGGATATGGGATTATCCGAATATCCGAACTTAATTTACAAAGTGAGATCAAATAAAAATTAGAAGAACAAAAGTACTACCTGAACATAAAAGAATTATTGAGAGAGATGTGGTCATAGAAATAAAAAGGATCATATTAACGAAACATTAAACAACTCATTATTCATGATCAATTTGAATAAGTCAGTGGATAGAACTTGGAGTGAATGCATAATTTGGGTCTATGCCCTCAATTCTTTTTATCAACGCAAAAAACATAAGTAAAAGAAACTTGACTCGAGAAGTCAAAGTCGCAGTTGGACATTACAAAGGTACAAACTTAAGCCTACCAAAAAAGTTACAAAGCTTTAAACTTAAAATTGTGACAAGGCATTAATTTGTGAATACTGCTGTTTGATTCGTAGCTCCTTTTGTGGGTAAAATGTAAAAGCATAAGACTTAGTTGCAACCTCCATTTGTGGGCTTAGATGCCAGCTAATTAAGTATCTGAGTATAATTCGTAGCTCAATAAGGCAAACAAGCAAAAGCACGCTTTCAATTGTAACTACCTGAAACATTTAGGCTATGACAAAGAATGAAGATGAGATGAAGAAGATGAAGATTAGATGAGGATCGTGACTAGTGACAGAGTGAAAAGGCGTATTTCAATTTTAGATCTAGGGTTTTGTAACTTTTGTTTGCTATCTGCTAACTTTTTAACTCTTAAAAGGTTCAAAGTTTTACCCACTACCAACTAAAAGTTATAAAAGTATAATATAATAATAATAATAAGTGTATTAAATTTCGGATATCGGATAATCCGATTATCCGAAAATTTTGAAAAATCTATCCGATATCCGAATCCGAAAATCCGGATATCCGATTTTCGGATATCCGAAAATCTGGATATCCGAATTTTCGGATATTTTCGGATCGGGTTTTCGGATAATTCGGATTACGGATTCGGATTCGGGTATTATGATATACTACATATATGTATAGCTACATTTATGTAGCTAGATTTCGTGTATGTGCTTGCAGATAGTTAATTAGATCTTGCTTTATATATATTCTAAATTGACCTTAATAGTGTTTTGTTAAACGTATAGAATAGAATTTTATTATCGTTTTTAAAAGAGTTTACAAATTATATTTAGCTATGTTTTTGAGTAATTGAAATTAGCTTTTGATGTAACATGCATATTTAAGCATTAGATGTTACTAATATATGTAGATCTAGTGCCTTTATCATTAACTTTGTAGGTCTTTAATTCATTTTACGGTTGATCATATTCAGTAATATTAAAATATCGTTATATCTTTTTGATATTCTTTATTTGTAGTCTGATGTTAATAACTAGCTTTTAATATGAGTTATATGTCTTAAGCTAATATATGTGGTTTGAATTTATTATTTATCATTTAACTATAGTTTTGATGTAAATTTTCCATTTAAACATTATCTTTATATGTTTCTTTTGTAAATTGTTAATGTTTGCATTTTTTGAGATGACAAAGAATGTGATTTTTGTTGCATTTTTGTTTTGGCCACTATGTGTATGTTTGATGAAATGGTTTCCAAATAATATACAAATTAATCAAGGCTGGACTCTTGAAAAGACTCTTTGCTAAATTCCATTTTTGGGTTTGGTAAGACACACGATTGAGTCTGAGATTTGGCAAAAGTTATTGCCATAGGCCGTTGGTTTTGGAGCCATTTTTTTCATCATTACATGTTCTGGTTCAAGATTTTGTGCAGCTGATCAATCATATTTCTTTAGTCTGATCACTCTAGCAATATATTTTCAACATTTGTGTCTTATACTTAAACTTGAAGATATGAGAAGTTAAGATTAATGTGACTATTAGGCCATATTCGTGTTATATGATGTAGTCTTTTTTCTTTACATTATCTTTAGTGTTTCAAATGTGTTTGCGTTTTGTTTATTGATGATATTTAGGCATGTGAGACTTTGAACATGCATTTATCTACTTTAATTTCTACTCTGTAAGTTTACTTTGATTGCAAGTATCATGTCCTTATCAGATACACACATGTTTTTGAATGTGTTATTATTCGTTTTAATTCAATGATTGTAGTGAAAATAATATTCTTTTGAATGTCTATTTTAACGAATATATAGTACTTCTACAGTTACCACTTATAATCAATTTCATTTTGCACGTTCTCTTTCACATTATATAGAAATAGAAATGAACTTAATGAGTTTTGCAGAAACGTAGCACTAAAGTATCATGTCTCATCGTAAATTTGAGCATCCAAGACATGGTTCATTGGGCTTTCTTCCTCGGAAAAGGGCTGCTCGCCACAGAGGAAAAGGTTTAGATATGTTGCTGTGATCTCTTGCTTAAATTATTTAGTATTTAAAAGAAGAAACCTACACACGAACAACAGTACAAAACTAAACCTAAACTCTAAACCCTAAAATCTAAACCCTAAACCCTAAATCTAAGACCTAAACCCTAAACTCTAACTTAAACCCTAAATACTCAAAACCTAAACTCTAAACCCTAAACCCTAACCTAAACCCTGAAAACTTTAAACCCTAAGCCCTAAAATATAAACCCTAAAATATAAACTCTAAATCTAATCCCTAAACCATAAACCATAAACCATAAACCCTAACCCAAAACCCTACACTCTATAATCTAAACCCTAAACCCTAACCTAAACCCTAAACCTAAACTCTAAACTCTAAAATCTAAACCCTAAATCTAAATCTAAACCCTAAACTCTAACCTAAACCCTAAACCTTAAATCTAAACCCAAAACTCTAAATCTAAACTCTACACCCTAAATCTAAACCCTAAACCCTAAGCTAAACCCTAAAAACTCCAAACCCTAACCCTAAACCCTAAACCATAAGCCCTAAAATATAAAATCTAAACTCTAGACTCTAAACCATAAACCCTAAACCTAAACCCTAGATCTAAACCCAAAACCCTACACCTAAACTCTAAACCCTAAATCTAAACCCTAAACCAAAAATCTAAACCCTAAACTATAAATCTAAACACTAACCCTAAATAAAACCATAATCAATTATATCATAAATAAATATATCATAATATTCAAGTTTTTAAATACACCATAAACAATTATATCATAAATACATCATAAACAGTAAAAAAAAAATATTATAAACACTTTAAATAATTAATAGCATAAATACATCATAATTAACAGATACATATTTTAAATTAAAAACATACACAATTATATCATAATTACATGATACATCATAATATACAGACTACAGATTTGATTAATATATAACATAAATAAATCATAGCAAAAGTATATTTATTAGGAGATGTATATGTTAATTTAAGTGTGTATTATAATCAGTATAGTGTACAATGCAAATATGAATGGAATTTGCTTACCTCCAAATCCACAAGGATGAATTCATATGATAATATTGAGTCTGACTTCATATACGTTGTCTTGATCCATTGATTGATGACCTTGATTTTGACTTTTCAGTCGTCTTGTTCCTTGGTAATCATGTTAAGTGGGGTAAATTCATAGATTCAGCAATTTATTCGTATGTATTGTTTTATAATTTTTCTTATGTGTTGGAGTGAATAAATCTTAATAATATGGAGGTATTTATAGTAGAAAAAGGATACGTGGTACGTGAAATAAGGAAAAGATATGTGAAATATATGATAACCATTCCGAATCCAAATCCAATTAGAAAAATAAGGGATTGTTATTGTTAACAATCAATATAAATATAGCTATAATTTACCATACAATACACAAAACATAAACATAGAAACAGAGAATTACCCTGCTCCATTTTTTCATGAGTTTTTGCTTACGCTTGCCGGAAATCATGGTGTTGTGTGGCCTATGTTTGAGCTTTCCGTAGTAAGCATCGCCAAACAGTGGTTAATTTCAAATTTGCAGTTGAATTCATAGGTGTAATGCGTTAACATCGGATGTTGTGATTTGAAAGGTTTGATTGATTTTAATCTTCATATTTGTATTTGATTAATTTGAGACGATGAGAGGGGTGATTGATCAACCGCTTCTCCTTTGGTTCATCCAAACCCGACCCATTTACACGAATGTCTTAACAACTAATAATGCTAAAAACGAACATATATTTCATAGCATTATTCCTCAAGAAAGACAAGCTTTTAGTTGCAATTGTTCTATTTACAAGTGATATTCGTTTAAATAATAAAAGGTGAAGACAAAAGACAGATTCGACGAATTGAAGACGCAAACGACCAAAAAGCTCAAAAGTACAAAAGACAATCAAAGAGGTTCCAATTATTGATAAGAAACGTCTCGAAATTACAAGAGTACAAGATTCAAAACGCAAAGTACAAAATATAAAATTGTACGCAAGGACGTTCGAAAATCCGGAACCGGGACATGAGTCAACTCTCAACGCTCGACGCAACGGACTAAAAATTACAAGTCAACTATGCACATAAATATAATATAATATATAATTAATTATATTAATTATATATATATATATTATATATATATTATAAACCGTCGGTAAACAAAGAGCCAAACTCCTCTGAGCTGTAAAAGCAAACTCCGCGACTCGCGGAGTTTGAAGGCCAAAAAGGCCGCGAGTCGCGGAGCCCCCAGTTTTGAAACTCCCTATAAAGCAAACCGAATTCTGATCATTTTCATCATCTTTTTTCTCCTCATTCATACGTAAAATATATATATATATATATTTATAATTTATATTTTAATTTTAATTATAATTCTAATAATAAGGGTATGTTAGCGAATATTGTAAGGGTGTAAGTCGAAATTCTGTCCGTGTAACGCTACGCTATTTTTAATCATTGTAAGTTATGTTCAACCTTTTTACATTAATGTCTCGTAGCTAAGTTATTATTATGCTTATTTAAAACGAAGTAATCATGATGTTGGGCTAATTAATAAAATTGGGTAATTGGGCTTTGTACCATAATTGGGGTTTGGACAAAAGAACGACACTTGTGGAAATTAGACTATGGGCTATTAATGGGCTTTATATTTGTTTAACTAAATGATAGTTTGTTAATGTTAATATAAAGATTTACAATTGGGCGTCCTTATAAATTACCATATACACTCGATCGGACACGATGGGCGGGGTATTTATATGTACGAATAATTGTTCATTTAACCGGACATGGGAATGGATTAATAGCCACTAGAATAATTAAAACAGGGGTGAAATTACATTCAAGGGTAATTGGTGTAATTGCTAACAAAGTAGTAAAACCTTGGTTTACACGCAGTTGATAACCTGGTGTATTCATTAAACAAAGTATTAAAACCTTGTTACAATTCGAATCCCCAATTAGTTGGAATATTTAACTTCGGGTATAAGAATAATTTGATGAGGACACTCGCACTTTATATTTATGACTGATGGACTGTTATGGACAAAAACCAGACGGACATATTAAATAATCCAGGACAAAGGACAATTAACCCATGGGCATAAAACTAAAATCAACACGTCAAACATCATGATTACTGAAGTTTAAATAAGCATAATTCTTTTATTTCATATTTAATTTCCTTTATTTTATATTTAATTGCACTTCTAAATATCGCATTTTTATTATTATTGTATTTAATTGCACTTTTAATTATCGTACTTTTTAATTATCGCAAGTTTATTTTATCGCACTTTTATTATTCGCAATTTCATTATCGTTATTTACTTTATGCTTTAATTTAAGTCTTGTATTCATTTTTAATATTTTACATTTGGTTTTAACTGCGACTAAAGTTTTAAAATCGACAAACCGGTCATTAAACGGTAAAAACCCCCCTTTATAATAATAATATTACTTATATATATATATATATTTGTATTTTTATAAAAGTAAACTAATATAGCGTTAAGCTTTGTTTAAAAAAGATTTTCTCTGTGGAACGAACCGGACTTACTAAAAACTACACTACTGTACGATTAGGTACACTGCCTATAAGTGTTGTAGCAAGGTTTAAGTATATCCGTTCTCTAAATAAATAAATATCTTGTGTAAAAATGTATCGTATTTAATAGTATTTCCTGCTAAAATTAATAAGTATTTTGTATACACCCCGCTGCACACCAAGTATTTTTGGCGCCGCTGCCGGGGAATCTTTCTAAACGCCAGAAGCGCAACGCTAATATAAAAATATAAAAAAAAAAACGTTTTAAATATTCGAAAATATAAAAAGAAAAACAAAAATATAAGTATTTTTAAGATTTTGTTAAATATTTAAGTTTTATAAGTTTCTTTATTTTTATTTTAGTTTATAAAAATATAAGTTTTATTTTGTAAAAATATGAGTTTTATTTAATTTATTTTATAAATATATTTTATAAATATAAAAAAACCGAAAAAAAAGAAAAAAAAATATATATATATAAATCTATTTTTTTATTGTTATAAAGTATTTTATTTTTATCTTAGTTATTAAAGATAAGTTTTATTTAGATTACATAAATATTTTAATAAGATAATATAAACAGAAAATATAAAAACAGAAAAAAAAAAAAAAAAAACGTCGAGTTTTAAACTGTTCCAGGGTTGAATTTTGAAACCCCGCGACTCGCGGGGTTTGTTGTTTGAAATACCGCGACTCGCGGAGTAATTCTGACACCGACAGAAACCCTACTGCAATTAATCACGGAGTAATTATTAATTAATTATTATTATAAACCCTAATTATTATTAGTATTATAATTAGTTTTAGTTTAATTTAAGTTTTATTTAATTTATATTTTAGTTTATTAAGTTTAATTAAATTGTAAAATTAATAGTCTAATAAAATAAATAATATAAAAATAATATTTTTATAAAAATTGTACTTTTTATAACTTTTTGTATATTTTTATATTTTGTCCCTTTTCAATCGTTTTAACGTAATATTTGTATTTTTCGCTCATATTTAATTTTAAACTTAGTTTTTGCTATAGTTATTTTTACTCCTAGATTTTTAGGCTTTGCCGTAAAATTCCTTAAGTGCTTTTTCTTTAGACTAAGATTTAGGTACTTTAGAATTTTGCGACGCCTTTTTAAGTTTTAGTTTCTTTTTAAGTTATTTCCATTTGGGATATAGTTTTTCCTGTAAGCTTTAATATTTTTAGACGACTTTTACCTATGTATCAAATATCATTCCAATTAGTAATATCAATTTGCGATTATAATTTTAAGTTAGTTGTAGTAATAAGGTTAGGTTAGTCAAGTATTTTTAAGTTTTTATAAGTTTCTTTTATTTTTCCGTCACCTTTTATTTTTCAACCATTTTTCTTTTTCGACCTTTTTCGACGAACTCTTTTTCTTTCTTATTTCTCGCTATTCTAGTTTTAGGACATAGATTTTTATTCTACTTCTTATCTAAATTTCTTAAAATTACGAAAATTTATTTTGAGTGGTTAAATTAATAGACATCAAAATTTTCTGGTTCGTAGTAATAGTTGGATTTGTACGTGGACCGGGTTATTGGAGCCAAACAGTCCTCAATTATATTGAGACCAAACGAATCCTGCCCTTCTGCTGCATCTTTTGGCTATTCGAAACGTGGGCAAAATCAGAAAAGTCTATTGATTGTATAACTTATTATAATTTTTCTTTCCTTTTTAAAACTAATAGGATATTCAGTGAATGCACCGAGCAAGACGTTCACCACCTTTTGTACGTTCACCACCTGTAACTAGATCAAGACATTTAGCAAATATAACCGCCGTTGATTTTTCTTTAGAATCGTCATCCAGTAGACCAAGTACTTCAGTTCAAATTTCCGATAATCCATTTTTTGAACCCGACCTCACAATTGAGAATCCGGAGAATATTCAGGAACGGTTCGTAGATCCTGAACCACTAACAATTCCTCCGGAACCACCAATCATTCAAACAGAGATTGTTGAGGAACGAACCATTAAATCAGAATCATCTAGTGATTCCGATTCAACAAATTCAATTATGGAAAATCTAGAACCTTTAAGTATGGAAGACCGAATGAGAGCTAAACGCACTGGCCAAGGTCACGCAATTACTCATCCAGACATTAATGCGCCAGATTATGAAATCAAAGGACAAATTCTACACATGGTGACTAATCAATGCCAATTTAGTGGTGCGCCGAAGGAAGATCCAAATGAACATCTACGTACCTTTAATAGAATCTGCACACTATTTAAAATCCGAGAAGTGGAGGATGAACAGATATATCTCATGTTATTTCCCTGGACTTTAAAGGGAGAAGCCAAAGATTGGTTAGAATCGTTACCTGAAGGGGCGATCGATACATGGGACATTTTAGTTGACAAATTTCTTAAACAATTCTTTCCTGCATCTAAAGCCGTAAGACTTCAAGCATAACAATTCTTCACACCATACTTTATATACAGGTCTACGCATGGTGAATAAACGTACCCAGTCATTAAAAGAAGAATTACCATACCTCTGTACAAGTAATTCCCTAATTGGCCCGGCCAATTCTACAGCTTCTAAGGGTCCCCATTCTATGACCCTCGGTACCTCAACAACCTTAGAATGAAGAGTATGCAAACCCCTTTGATATTTTGGATAATCTATCCAAAGTCTGTCAAATCTCAGGTTCGGGTGCAACTCTTCCAAGTGCATATCGAAAAAGGTCATGACTGGATGAGGTATATCCTGCTTGTAGTAGTTATCCACCTCCTGTTGTTCCACATTCTCAGCAGGAGCATTACGGGCTTGGGATGAAGATTCACCCCTTTCAGTCTGCAAAACACATCAAACACAAATTTTGTGCATCCAAATATGCATTAGTGTCAGCAAAATCATCAATCAAAATAATTACAATGACATTATCAATTTATATCAAACTTAAGCTTATTTTCATATTTTCATCAAATCTACACTTTTTCAAATAAGCATATACGAAAATGTTTGCCAAGTTCATAAGCATTCAACTCAAATAACATGTCAAAATAATCATTACTAGCAATTAAACAAGTCTCAAATGGCATTATCTTTCAAAAATCAAGTTCATGAATTTTAGACTTGAAAAATTCCACTTTAATTCTCAAAATCATGTTTAGGCTCAAAGTTTGGATCATTTAACTACCTAGACATGTTACACTACTCAATTTAGCAACAATTCATGACAAAAATCGGCCATAACCTGTTTATATCAAAAAGCCCCAAATTTGCTCAAGAACACAAACCCTAGATTACTCAAAATTTGAAGTTTAAGGCTTCTAATCATGTTAAACAGCATCAATCTAGGTTATACAAGCATAATACATAAACAATTTAAGCCTAATTACACTAACAAGCATTAAAATCAAATTGGGGAAAAAATTGCTCAAGAACACTAATTTCGGATTAAATGGTGTTTAGGTGTAGAAATTTACCGTTTTTCTTGAGTAATTCCTAGATAGCATCCTTCTCAATATGATTTTAGCAAAAAATTTGGTGATTAACGGTTAAAAATTGTGATTTTGGGGTGTATTTTTCGGGTTTTTCGTGGGTTATTTCGCAGTTATTTTCTGTTTTGGGGGTGTGGACTGATCAGTTTGTGCGTTTTATTTTTTTTCTGTAAATTGGTCCTCCCGCGACTCGCGGTGAATAACCCTTCAAACTCCGCGAGTCGCGGAGTTTGATATTTTTTTTTTTTTTTTATAATCATTAACTTATAAAACAATTAAGTACTTAATTTTAAAATTTCGTTTCCTTTGTTATTTAGGACGAGGTCGTTTCGGATCGATGTCCTAGTCCGTCCCTCGACAAAATTTTAAAATTTGTCTTTTTGTAGCGATTGTTTTAAAAGCTAAGATTTTTGGGTTTTTTTTAATGTTTTTGGCATACTTTAATTCAATAAGATTAAAAATAATGATAATAAAAGTTCTCGTCCCTCCCTCGGGTAAAGCAATTTCGGTTCAAAGACCTAGTCTTCAACTTACGACGAATTTAAAAATCATATTTTTAACTTAATGAGATAAAGTAAATTTTTGTTTTTAAATTCACACAACTTAAATATAAAATTCAAAATTAATATTAAAAATTCACACCAAACTTAAAATTTGAAATGCATAAAATTAAAAATTCATATTTTAAAAATTAAAAGTTCACACCAAACTTATATTAATTTTTCAAATATTTACAATTTTAAATATATTGTTTTTACAAAGTTTACAATATTAATTTAAGATTTAAATATTAATTTTAAAAACATGGTAAAAATAAAATTAAAAATCTTTTTGGCTTTTTATCCCACTTTAATCAATCAAATATTATCAAAAATATGCGCCCCTCTTTTCGGTAAAGTAATTTCGGTTCCAAGACCTAATTTAACTCATGACGAATTTTTGAAATATTTTGGGTTGATTGTTTAAAGATATTTATACCTTAAGAATAAACGTTAAATTTCGCAGTGATGTAATAAATTTTTGAATGATATCAATAATTTCGGTCGCCAAACCTAATTTTATTCAATACCAATTTAATACTTTTTAGCGAACAAATTAGCGTTTATTATCAAAAGGTTAAAAATAAAAATAAAAATAAAAACTGTACAGACATACCTGTGAAATAGATTTCTTAGTTATATGATCTATCCCATTCATAAGATAGTCGGTTTAATTGGTTTTCCATGGCTACATAGGCGTAACCTCGAGCATTCAGTGTCTTTTCTTCTAAACATATGAACTGTCCGTCTCTGCATAAAGTAACAAATTCGGTATTTGAATAGGTTTGATTATTTGAACATTTACCTCCATGTGACCATTTTCCGCATTTGTGACATCTTTCTAGGTGTCGTGCTCTTCTTTTCGCTGCGGATTTTGATTTTCCTTTACCAAATTGTAACTTATTATCTTCGCATCTGGATTCTTTTCTAACTCCGTCCATTCTTTCTCTGATTACTGATACTATTTCACTCGGTAGTATGTCATTATTTCTTTTAGTGATCAAAGCGTGTAGCATTAGACCATGGTTTAGTTCACAGGCAGTCTTCATTTTGTAAAAACCTAAAAAAATAAAAATTCAGAATGGGGGGAGAAGACTAGTTCTTTAGGGTCTGCTAGGGAAAGACCATTCGGGTTCCATTTTCGAGAACTACACGAAAACAGACAATCTAACTCTAACAGAAATACATATTATCCTTTAAAGACTTGATTCTCCCCACACTTAGTTAGCTGTGGTGTCGAAATTGTGATTAACTTCGTTGTCGACTTCCATTGGACCATGTATGTAATGTTTAACTCTGTGACCATTAACTTTAAATTCAATCCCATTTGAATTTATTAATTCTATCGTTCCGTATGGGAAAACTCTTTTGAC
The DNA here is from genome assembly GCF_046630445.1 of Rutidosis leptorrhynchoides. Lineage (NCBI taxonomy): Eukaryota > Viridiplantae > Streptophyta > Magnoliopsida > Asterales > Asteraceae > Rutidosis > Rutidosis leptorrhynchoides. The sequence continues at coordinate 549,712,025 of NC_092334.1, forward strand.
TATAAATGGTCCAGACTATCTTGATTTCAATTTTCCTGGAAATAGCTTGAATCGTGAATTGAAAAGAAGAACTCTGTCTCCTTCTTTAAATTCTTTTGAACTTCTGATTCTTTTATCATGCCATTTCTTCGTTCTTTCTTTATAGATTAACGAATTTTCGCATGCTTCATGTCTTAATTCTTCTAATTCATTTAGTTGACTTAATCGTAGACGTCCGGCTTCATGTAAATCAAGATTACATGTTTTCAAAGCCCAAAATGCTTTGTGTTCAATTTCTACTGGAAGATGACATGCTTTTCCATAAACAAGTCTAAAAGGTGTGGTTCCAATTGGAGTTTTGTAGGCTGTTCTAAAAGCCCAGAGTGCATCCTCCAATTTAATGGACCATTCCTTCAGATTTAATCCTACGGTTTTCTCCAGAATACGTTTTAAAGCTCGGTTGGTATTTTCAACTTGTCCACTTGTTTGTGGATGATATGCGGTGGAGATTTTATGAGTTACTCCATATCTTTTAAGAACTTTCTCAAGTTGATTATTACAGAAATGAGTACCCCGATCACTTATCAAAGCTTTCGGTGTTCCAAACCTTACAAAAAGACGTTTTAAAAAGTTGACTACAACTCGAGCATCGTTAGTTGGGAGAGCTTGTGCTTCCGCCCATTTAGATACATAATCAATGGCTACGAGTATATATAGATTATTATGAGATTTTGGAAATGGACCCATAAAGTCAATACCCCAAATGTCAAATACTTCACATACTTGGATGACATTTTGTGGCATTTCATCACGTTGACTTATTTTTCCGGCCCTTTGACATGCATCACAGGATTTGCAAAGAAGGTGTGCGTCTTTGTAAATTGTAGGCCAATAAAATCCAGCATCATAAACTTTTCTTGCTGTTAGTTGAGGCCCATAATGCCCTCCTGTTGGTCCTGTGTGACAATGGTTTAATATTTTATAGCTTCATCTCCAAATACACATCGGCGTATTATTCCATCGGGACAACTTTTAAACAGATGTGGATCTTCCCAAAAATAGTGTTTTATATCACTGAAGAATTTCTTTCGTCTTTGGTACGTTAATCCTTTTTCAAGGAATCCACAAACTAAGTAGTTTGCATAGTCTGCAAACCATGGGATTTCTTTATAATCTATCTTCAATAGATATTCATCAGGAAAGTTGTCTTTTATGGCCGATTCATTTAGAACTTCTAACTCAGGATTTTCAAGACGAGAAAGATGATCAGCGGCGAGATTTTCTGCTCCTCTTTTATCTCGAATTTCAATATCAAACTCTTGTAAGAGTAAGATCCAACGGATTAATCTTGGTTTAGCATCTTGTTTTGAAAATAGGTATCTAAGAGCAGAATGGTCGGTATAGACCACCGTTTTTGCTAGAACGAGATATGATCGAAATTTGTCAAAAGCAAAGACAATAGCAAGGAGTTCTTTTTCAGTAGTTGTATAGTTCGTTTATGCTCCTTGTAATGTCTTACTAGCATAATATATAGGTTGAAATCGTTTTTCAATCCTTTGTCCTAAAACGGCTCCCATTGTAAAAATCACTTGCATCGCACATTAGTTCAAATGGTAGATTCCAATTTGGTGTTATCATGATCGGCGCATTAGTGAGTTTCTCTTTAAGAATATTAAAAGATTTGATACACTCATCTGAAAAGATGAATGGCGCATCCTTTTCTAGGAGTTTATTCATAGGAGTGGCAATTTTAGAAAAATCTTTTATGAAACGTCGGTAAAAACCGGCATACCCTAAAAAACTCCTAACTCCTCTAACATTGGTGGGATGTGGAAGTTTAGCAATTACATCTACTTTAGCTCTATCCACTTCAATTCCTTCTTTTGAAATTTTATGTCCAAGAACGATGCCTTCTTTAACCATGAAATGGCATTTCTCCCAATTAAGTACTAGATTTGATTGTTCGCATCTAATTAGCATTCGTTCAAGATTAACTAGACATGATTCAAATGTATCACCGAAGACTGAAAAGTCATCCATGAAAACTTCCATGCATTCTTCTATCATGTCATGAAAAATCGCCATCATACACCTTTGAAAGGTTGCAGGGGCGTTACAAAGTCCAAATGGCATGCATTTGTAAGCAAAAGTACCATAAGGGCACGTGAATGTGGTTTTCTCTTGGTCCTCGGGTGCTATTGGAATTTGAAAATATCCGGAAAATCCATCTAGAAAACAATAGTAACTATTTCCGGCTAATCTTTCCAACATTTGATCTATGAAAGGTAAGGGAAAGTGATCTTTTCTGGTGGCGTCATTTAATTTTCTATAATCAATACACACACGCCATCCTGTTACAGTCCTAGTAGGAATAAGCTCATTTTTCTCATTTGTAATGACAGTCATGCCACCCTTCTTAGGCACGCATTGAACTGGGCTTACCCATGGACTATCAGAGATTGGATAAATTAGACCTGCGTCTAGCAGTTTAATAATCTCTTTCTTAACTACATCTTGCATATTAGGATTTAGTCTTCGTTGGCGTTGCACATACGTTTTATGATCTTCTTCCATAAAGATTTTATGTGTGCAATACGAAGGACTTATTCCTTTAATATCATGAATCTTCCATGCAATGGCTGGTTTATGAGCTTTCAACACAGAAATGAGTTGTGATTTCTCATTTTCAGTAAGAGAAGACGATATTATTACAGGTAATTTAGATTCACCATGTAAATAAGCGTATTCCAAATGGTTTAGAAGTGGCTTTAACTCTAATTTCGGAGGTTCTTCTATCGATGATTTGTATCGATATCTGTCTTCTTCTTTTAGTATTTGAATTTCTTCTATTGTTGGTTCATATCCATTAGCTATAAGTGTAGCTAACATTTCAGCTTCATCAATTGGTTCATTACCTTCTCCTAAAGAACATTCTCCTGTTCCTTGTAATTCTGGAAATTCTTCTAATAATTCTGCATGTGCATCTATAGTTTGAAT